>NW_028327710.1:0-600000 GCF_031878675.1 Megascapheus bottae | reverse complement strand
GAAAGATGGATGAATTCATAGAATCCACAAATAAAAACGTGACCAAACTCCAGCAAATGTCCAAAGAAAATAAAGCTACTGAGCTAACCACTCAAAAGGAAATCAAGGAGATAAAGAAATCCATACATGATCTAAAACAAGAGATGCAAGGCATCAAAAGTGAGCAATTAGAAGCAAGGGAGATGAAAAATAAAGTAGGTAGCTTTGATAGCAGGTTAGACAATGCAGAGGAGAGAAATTCCGGGGCTGAAGATAATTTAGTTATTATAGAGAAAGAACAGAAAATGAGTCAATCGAAATCTAGGAAATATGAGAGAGCGCTTCAGGAGGTCAAGTTGCAATTAGGAAGCCTAATTTAAGGCTAGTTGGTATTGAGGAGGGCGTGGAGAAAGAGGTCAATGGTATTGGAAATATACTTCAGGGAATCATCTCAGAGAATTTCCCAAATATCCAGAAGGGCAGGCCCATCCAGATACGAGAAGCTTTTAGAACCCCAAACAGACCTGACCAGAAAAGAACATCCCACCGCCACATTGTGGTCCGAACTGGATCAATAGAAACGAAAGAAAAGATCCTAAAGACAGCCAGGGAAAAGGGATCAGTAACCTATAAAGGCAAACCAATCAGAATAACCCCAGATTTCTCAGCAGAGACCATGCAAGCACGAAGTGACTGGAAGCATATATGTCATGCCCTTAAATCAAATAACTACCAACCAAGAATACTGTAGCCAGCTAAGCTCTCATTCATAACTGAGGGAAAAATAAAAACATTCCATTCCAGGGAAAAGCTGCAACAATATGTCGAAACAAAACCAACACTACAGAGAATTCTCAAAGATGCTCTATACATAGAAAACCAAAATAAATGCAATATAGGGAAAGAAATGGCACCTAAATAGCATACCATCTAAGGAACACAAGAACTGTCAAGACACAGGCCCTACTAAAAGCTTTTAAAAATGGTAGGAACTAATAAATATCTCTCAATCTTAACTCTCAATATCAATGGACTTAACTCTCCAATTAAACGGCATAGGCTGTCTAGTTGGATCAAAATGCAAGAGCCATCGTTCTGCTGTCTTCAAGAGACACATCTTACCCCAAAACAATCATCTTTTGAAAGTGAGAGGTTGGAATAAACTCTATCAGGCTAACTGCCCCCATAAACAGGCTGGAGTTGCCATCCTCATATCAGATACAATAGACTTCAAACTAAAATTAGTAAGAAAAGACAAAGAAGGTTACTACATACTACTAAAGGGATCTTTCCTCCAGGAAAACATAACGATAATAAATATTTACACATCCAATCCCGGAGCTCCAAACTTCATCAAGCAAACTTTACTTACACTGAAACCATACATAGATCGAAATACAGTGATTGTTGGTGAGTTTAACACACCACTCTCACCTATGGACAGATTAACAAGGCAAAAACTGAACAGAGAAAACTTAGAACTGAACAACTATATAGACCAACTAGATCTAACAGACATCTGCAAAATATTCCACCCAGTAACAACACAATATACGTTTTCCTCAGCATCACATGGAACATTTTCTAAAATAGACCACATCTTAAGCCATAAAACAAACCTGGACAGATTCAGAAAAACTGAAATCATTTAATGCACACTCTCAGACCATAAAGGCATCAAATTGGAACGAAAACCCTGTAACTAATGGAGACTGAACAACACATTGTTGAATCAAAAAAAATGGGTAATCGAAGAGATCAGAACAGATATCCAACTGTTTATGAAATTTAACAATAAGGAGCACACAAATATCAACTCCTTAGGGACACAACAAAGGCAGTACTCAGAGGAAAATTTATAGCGCTGAGTGCCTACAACAGCAAGTTGGAAAAATGGCAAACCAACTAGTTAATGTTTCACCTTAACCTCCTGGAAAAAGAGCAACAAACCAACCCTAAACCCATTAGGAGAAAGCAAATTATTAAAATCAAAGCAGAATTAAATGATTTGGAATAAAAAAAATCTATAGAAAGAATCAACAAAACAAGGAGTTGGTTCTTTGAAAGAATAAACAAAATTGACAAGCCCTTAGCAAATCTTACCAAAAAAAGGAGAGAGCATATCGAAATAAACAAAATCGCAGATGAAAATGGTAATATCATGACAGAAATTATCAAGATCCAGAATATCATGAGGGAATACTTTTCAAAACTTTACGCCAACAAATTTGAGAATCTAGTAGAAATGGATGAATTCCTAGAAAATATTAACATACCCACACTGAACCAAGAAGAGCTAACCCAACGCAACAAGCCTATTTCAAACTCTGAAATAGAAATGGAAATTAGACAACTTCCACTTAAAAAGAGCCCAGGGCCAGATGGATTCACAGCTGAATTCTATAAGGTCTTTAAAGCAGAGCTCACACCAATACACCTCAAGCACTTCAACGAAATTGAAAATGAAGGTTCTTTACCAAACTCATTCTGTGAAGCCAGTATATCCCTCATCCCCAAACCAGACAGAGATTCATCAAAGAAAGAGAACTATAGACCCATTTCTTTGATGAACATCGATGCAAAACTTCTCAACAAAATACTGGCCAACCGTCTACAACAACTCATCAAAAAAATTATACACTATGATCAAACTGGATTCATCACAGGGAGGCAAAGCTGGTTCAACATACACAAATCAATTAATATAATGCAACACATCAACAGGAGCAAGGACAAAAATCACATGATTGTCTCAATAGATGCGGAAAAGGCATTTGACAAGATCCAAAACCCCTTTATGTTAAAAGATGTGGAGAAACTAGGAATCCATGGAACATTTCTCAATGTAATAAAGGCTGTGTATGAGAAACCCACTGCTAGTAGTATACTTAATGGTGAAAATCTAAAGCCATTCCCTCTAAAATCAGGAACAAGACAAGGATGCCCACTCTCTACACTCCTTTTTAACATAGTACAAGAATTCCTAGCCAGTGCAATAAGGCAAAAAGCAAGCATAAAGGGGATCCAAGTAGGGAAAGAGGAAATAAAACTATCCCTCTTTGCAGATGACATGATTCTGTATTTAAAGAATCCTATAGACTCTAGTCCCAAGCTCCTTGAGCTGATTCAAAGCTTTGGAAGCGTAGCAGGCCATAAAATCAACCCTCACAAATCAACTGCCTTCCTTTACGCCAACAGTGAGAGCAACGTGGCAATAATCAGGAAAGAAACTCGTTTCACAATAGCCTCAAAGAAAATAAAGTACCTAGGAATTAGCTTAACTAAGAATGTAAAGGACCATTTAGATGAAAACTTTAAAAATCTAAAAAAGGAAATTAAAGCAGAACTAAGGAAATGGAAAAACCTCCCAGGCTCCTGGATTGGAAGAATCAACATTGTCAAAATGACAATCTTGCCAAGGGCTATCTACTAATTCAATGCAATACCCATCAACATACCAATGTCATTCTTTAAAGAAATAGAAGAGGCAATTCCGAATTTCATATGGAATAATAACAGACCCGGCAGAGCAAAAACACTTCTTAGCAGAAAGAACAGCGCTGGAGGAATTTCAATTCCAAACTTTAGACTCTATTACAGAGCAATAATTCTCGAAACAGCTTGGTACTGGCACAAGAACAGGCCTGAAGTCCAATGGAATAGAACTGCAAACCCTGATATTAAACCACAGACCTATGGCCAATCATAGAATGGAAGAAAGATAGCCTCTTCAACAGGTTGTGCTGGCAGAACTAGATAAACACCTGCAGAAAACTAAAGTTGGATCCTTCTTTGTCACCTTTCACTAGATTTATCTCCAAATGGATCAAAGACCTGGAGGTAAAAGCTGACACACTGAAAAGTTTACAGGAAGGAATAGGAGATACACTAGGCCTCCTTGGCACAGGTCGAAACTTTCTTAATAAGGACCAAGAATCACAACAAATCAGAGAAAGGCTGGATAAGTGGGACTGCATTAAACTGCAGAGCATTTGTATGGCAACGGATATAGCTAGTAAACTAATCAGGAAGCCTACAGAGTGGGAGAAGATCTTCACCAACCAAACAACGGACAAAGGCCTCATATCTAAAATATATCAACAACTCAAAAAATTGAATCACTCCAAAACGAACCTCCAAAGTAACACCCGTCCCATTAAAAAATGGGCTAAAGACTTAAAGAGAGTCTTCTCTGAAGAAGAAACAAAAATGGCCTATAGACACATGAAGAAATGCTCCACATCTCTGATCATAAAAGAAATGCAAATCAAAACAACTCTAAGATTCCACCTCACTCCAGTGAGAATGGCCAGGGTCAGGAAAACGAATGACAACAGATGCTGGAGGGGATGTGGCCAGGAGGGATCACTACTACACTGTTGGTGGGAGTGCAAACCCGTTCAACCACTATGGAAAGCAGTGTGGCAGTGCCTCAAAAGGCTAAACATAGAACTCCCCTATGACCCAGCAATTCCACTACTTGGCATTTACCCAACTATCCAGAAACAAGGGCATACTAAACCCACTAGCACAACAATGTTCATTGCAGCACTATTCACCATAGCAAAGATATGGAACCAACCCAGATGTCCCTCAGTTGATTAGTGGATCAACAAGTTGTGGTATTTGTACGCAATGGAATTCTATGCGGCTGTCAGAAAGAATGACATCGCCCCATTTGTTAGGAAATGGAAAGACTTAGAACAAATCATATTAAGTGAAGTAAGCCAGATTCAAAGAACTTAGGCTCAGTGGTTTCCCTCATTTGCCATAATCAGTAGAAACCTTGGCCTCTACTAGCAGAGATTTGCAATAGAGCAAAAGGCCATATATAAGGCCATATAATGTGAAGCTAATTGAAAGGACTTCCAGGATATTGAAACAAAAGCCATATAATGAATGATTGTTGTCCTTAATGTACTATGTTGTCTCTCATCTCGTTTGCTGTCCCTTGGTTATCCCATATTGGTATAGTATCTCACTTTGTTATCTGATATATTGAATTTATTTGTATTTGGATATTTGAAATTTGATAGGGAAGGGGGGAAAACCAAGACGGGTGGGGGGTGTGGGGTTGGAGCGAAATGGGTACCAAGACATGTGAAAGGGTATCTATGTATGTGAATTAATGCACCTTCTATCTGGCAAATATCATGTAACCCTTTTACTAATTACAATAAAAAAAATGAAAAAAAGAAAGTTGTAGTTTGTGTGGAGGATGATGTGGTCAAATACATTTCTTCTTAGAAATATACCTCATCTAGCTGTCCTGGATTTTCGTGGCCTTCTTCGTAGAGGAAGGCCTGTTATACTGGATTTGTGGCTTGGCAATGATCTAGCATGTACATCTTCGAGTAAGACATCCACAACTTCCATGCCTGAGACTCGAGTTTCCTGACCTTTGGCAACAGCACAGCAACATCTTTCTTCCTCCTGAGCCACAGGCCAAGTGAGCTGGCTTGAGTTGGTTGTTAGTTACAGTGGCTTGGTTACCAGGGTTCCATATTCTGTTCCATTGTGAGGGAGGCAGGGTCACCTTTCAGGGCCCAATGACCAAATATCCTTGCTCACAGAAGACCTCACCAAAGACATACTGGATGCTGAATCTCTCCTCCACTCTCACAATATACATGTGGATGTAGTAAACAGCACACCTTATTTGTCCAATCCCAATGTCTTCCACTAGGCCCAACTACCAGTCTGGTCTCAGGCTCAAGGAGCCTTTCTTAGGTAAGATCCAGACTTAAGGGTCAATATTGCCCTCATCCTTTACAAAACATTTGCTGCACAGTGCCTTCTCTGCCTGCGTTTTGCCCCTTGTCGAATTTTTTTTGTTTTTCCTAGTCTTGGGACTTGACCTCAGAGTGTGAACATTGTTCTTGGGTTTTCTTTAGGCTTTAGCTGTCCCACCGAACCACAGCACAACTTGCAGCGTTTTCTATGTATGTGGTAATGAGGAATCAAACCTGAGGCTTTTTGCGTGGTAGCCAAGGACTCTACCACTAGGTCAAACACACAGGGCATCTTGCACATATTTTTTACGTCAATCTACTAGGATATTATTAGGTTTCTGTATCCTAATCACTTTTTTATTGATGATTTTCTTTGCTGTCATGTGTAAAATATGCAAGAGGGAAAAACACAGAAGAATTAGTGAAATTTAAAAAAAAGCATTACACACATAGATAAGTGTTCATTCTTTGTAGGAGAAAGGATATTTTGATATGATGATGATAACTTTATAATTACTGTGTCAGCGTTGAGAGTTTGGCATAGTGGTAGAGTGCTTGCCTAGTATCCACGAAGATCTGGGATTGATTGCTCAGTATCACATAGATAGAAAATCTAGATGTGGCACTGTGGCTCAAGTGGCAGAGGGCTAGACTTGAGAAAACCCGAGGACAGTGCTCAGGCCCTGAATTCAAGCCCCAAAACTGGTAGAAAATAAAAGAAAATCAAACTGCTTTTTACGAGCTAATTCACTCACAGCATTTGCTTCTGAAATCTTCGCTTCTGCATCTTGTGAAATAGCCCTTTCCCTCAACGTAGACAAGAAAAACACATCCATCCCATGGTCCACTGTGAGGCCACTGGTTAGGCTAAGAGCTAGACGTGCAGCAACACATGAGTTTTATTCTAATACTTTCCAAACTTTGTACTCAAATAGGCTACCTACTTACCAACTTATTTCAGTTATACTTATTCTATACCTTTTCTTCTTTACTACAATATTCTTACACTCCTACGTTAACCCTCTTGTACCTCCCCTGACCTCTCTCATTCTTTTTTTCTATCTCTGGACCTCTGCTGGTCTTTCAACCCTTATACTGCACGGATCTACACTTGATGGCTGTTGAGCAATATTGTATATGTAGGTGGTTAATTATTCTCTAGGCTCAGAGGGATTTAAAGTCAATACAGAATGGATTGAGAGACTTATTGCTTTGGGTATAAATCGCTTATCAGTGGTTGTATTAGACTGGTCTGTAAGTGCACAAAAAGAAAGAGTGATAATACCAATCAAAACTTGCGAACATCTAGTGTCTGCCAGCTACAGAGGTCTAGGTTGGTTATATCTGAAAAACTATAACCGTAGTTAGTAGTAATCTTGCTCCCATTGTCAAATGGGCAGAACAAGAAACGCAAAAAAAATGTCAAATCAAGAAACAACATCCCCCACACAATGTAAACAGACAATGGAACAGTCACTGGCAAACCTAGAGGAGAGTCTTCCAAGTGCTACACAAATGCAATTGATAAACATCCTTAATGGAAAATGTGAAAATATAAAGAAAGAGATAATAGAGGAAGACATAGCTGAACAAGAGGAAAGCATAAACAAGGTGATAAGTGAAAAATAAGAAGCCAAAAAGGAGGCCATAATAAAGGTTTTTCAAAGAAAGATGGATGAATTCATAGAATCCACAAATAAAAACGTGACCAAACTCCAGCAAATGTCCAAAGAAAATAAAGCTACTGAGCTAACCACTCAAAAGGAAATCAAGGAGATAAAGAAATCCATACATGATCTAAAACAAGAGATGCAAGGCATCAAAAGTGAGCAATTAGAAGCAAGGGAGATGAAAAATAAAGTAGGTAGCTTTGATAGCAGGTTAGACAATGCAGAGGAGAGAAATTCCGGGGCTGAAGATAATTTAGTTATTATAGAGAAAGAACAGAAAATGAGTCAATCGAAATCTAGGAAATATGAGAGAGCGCTTCAGGAGGTCAAGTTGCAATTAGGAAGCCTAATTTAAGGCTAGTTGGTATTGAGGAGGGTGTGGAGAAAGAGGTCAATGGTATTGGAAATATACTTCAGGGAATCATCTCAGAGAATTTCCCAAATATCCAGAAGGGCAGGCCCATCCAGATACGAGAAGCTTTTAGAACCCCAAACAGACCTGACCAGAAAAGAACATCCCACCGCCACATTGTGGTCCGAACTGGATCAATAGAAACGAAAGAAAAGATCCTAAAGACAGCCAGGGAAAAGGGATCAGTAACCTATAAAGGCAAACCAATCAGAATAACCCCAGATTTCTCAGCAGAGACCATGCAAGCACGAAGTGACTGGAAGCATATATGTCATGCCCTTAAATCAAATAACTACCAACCAAGAATACTGTAGCCAGCTAAGCTCTCATTCATAACTGAGGGAAAAATAAAAACATTCCATTCCAGGGAAAAGCTGCAACAATATGTCGAAACAAAACCAACACTACAGAGAATTCTCAAAGATGCTCTATACATAGAAAACCAAAATAAATGCAATATAGGGAAAGAAATGGCACCTAAATAGCATACCATCTAAGGAACACAAGAACTGTCAAGACACAGGCCCTACTAAAAGCTTTTAAAAATGGTAGGAACTAATAAATATCTCTCAATCTTAACTCTCAATATCAATGGACTTAACTCTCCAATTAAACGGCATAGGCTGTCTAGTTGGATCAAAATGCAAGAGCCATCGTTCTGCTGTCTTCAAGAGACACATCTTACCCCAAAACAATCATCTTTTGAAAGTGAGAGGTTGGAATAAACTCTATCAGGCTAACTGCCCCCATAAACAGGCTGGAGTTGCCATCCTCATATCAGATACAATAGACTTCAAACTAAAATTAGTAAGAAAAGACAAAGAAGGTTACTACATACTACTAAAGGGATCTTTCCTCCAGGAAAACATAACGATAATAAATATTTACACATCCAATCCCGGAGCTCCAAACTTCATCAAGCAAACTTTACTTACACTGAAACCATACATAGATCGAAATACAGTGATTGTTGGTGAGTTTAACACACCACTCTCACCTATGGACAGATTAACAAGGCAAAAACTCAACAGAGAAAACTTAGAACTGAACAACTATATAGACCAACTAGATCTAACAGACATCTGCAAAATATTCCACCCAGTAACAACACAATATACGTTTTCCTCAGCATCACATGGAACATTTTCTAAAATAGACCACATCTTAGGCCATAAAACAAACCTGGACAGATTCAGAAACACTGAAATCATTTAATGCACACTCTCAGACCATAAAGGCATCAAATTGGAACGAAAACCCTGTAACTAATGGAGACTGAACAACACATTGTTGAATCAAAAAAAATGGGTAATCGAAGAGATCAGAACAGATATCCAACTGTTTATGAAATTTAACAATAAGGAGCACACAAATATCAACTCCTTAGGGACACAACAAAGGCAGTACTCAGAGGAAAATTTATAGCGCTGAGTGCCTACAACAGCAAGTTGGAAAAATGGCAAACCAACTAGTTAATGTTTCACCTTAACCTCCTGGAAAAAGAGCAACAAACCAACCCTAAACCCATTAGGAGAAAGCAAATTATTAAAATCAAAGCAGAATTAAATGATTTGGAATAAAAAAAATCTATAGAAAGAATCAACAAAACAAGGAGTTGGTTCTTTGAAAGAATAAACAAAATTGACAAGCCCTTAGCAAATCTTACCAAAAAAAGGAGAGAGCATATCGAAATAAACAAAATCGCAGATGAAAATGGTAATATCATGACAGAAATTATCAAGATCCAGAATATCATGAGAGAATACTTTTCAAAACTTTACGCCAACAAATTTGAGAATCTAGTAGAAATGGATGAATTCCTAGAAAATATTAACATACCCACACTGAACCAAGAAGAGCTAACCCAACGCAACAAGCCTATTTCAAACTCTGAAATAGAAATGGAAATTAGACAACTTCCACTTAAAAAGAGCCCAGGGCCAGATGGATTCACAGCTGAATTCTATAAGGTCTTTAAAGCAGAGCTCACACCAATACACCTCAAGCACTTCAACGAAATTGAAAATGAAGGTTCTTTACCAAACTCATTCTGTGAAGCCAGTATATCCCTCATCCCCAAACCAGACAGAGATTCATCAAAGAAAGAGAACTATAGACCCATTTCTTTGATGAACATCGATGCAAAACTTCTCAACAAAATACTGGCCAACCGTCTACAACAACTCATCAAAAAAATTATACACTATGATCAAACTGGATTCATCACAGGGAGGCAAAGCTGGTTCAACATACACAAATCAATTAATATAATGCAACACATCAACAGGAGCAAGGACAAAAATCACATGATTGTCTCAATAGATGCGGAAAAGGCATTTGACAAGATCCAAAACCCCTTTATGTTAAAAGATGTGGAGAAACTAGGAATCCATGGAACATTTCTCAATGTAATAAAGGCTGTGTATGAGAAACCCACTGCTAGTAGTATACTTAATGGTGAAAATCTAAAGCCATTCCCTCTAAAATC
This sequence comes from Megascapheus bottae, assembly GCF_031878675.1. NCBI lineage: Eukaryota > Metazoa > Chordata > Mammalia > Rodentia > Geomyidae > Megascapheus > Megascapheus bottae. The sequence continues at coordinate 589,719 of NW_028327710.1, read as the reverse complement.
AGGAACAAGACAAGGATGCCCACTCTCTACACTCCTTTTTAACATAGTACAAGAATTCCTAGCCAGTGCAATAAGGCAAAAAGCAAGCATAAAGGGGATCCAAGTAGGGAAAGAGGAAATAAAACTATCCCTCTTTGCAGATGACATGATTCTGTATTTAAAGAATCCTATAGACTCTAGTCCCAAGCTCCTTGAGCTGATTCAAAGCTTTGGAAGCGTAGCAGGCCATAAAATCAACCCTCACAAATCAACTGCCTTCCTTTACGCCAACAGTGAGAGCAACGTGGCAATAATCAGGAAAGAAACTCGTTTCACAATAGCCTCAAAGAAAATAAAGTACCTAGGAATTAGCTTAACTAAGAATGTAAAGGACCATTTAGATGAAAACTTTAAAAATCTAAAAAAGGAAATTAAAGCAGAACTAAGGAAATGGAAAAACCTCCCAGGCTCCTGGATTGGAAGAATCAACATTGTCAAAATGACAATCTTGCCAAGGGCTATCTACTAATTCAATGCAATACCCATCAACATACCAATGTCATTCTTTAAAGAAATAGAAGAGGCAATTCCGAATTTCATATGGAATAATAACAGACCCGGCAGAGCAAAAACACTTCTTAGCAGAAAGAACAGCGCTGGAGGAATTTCAATTCCAAACTTTAGACTCTATTACAGAGCAATAATTCTCGAAACAGCTTGGTACTGGCACAAGAACAGGCCTGAAGTCCAATGGAATAGAACTGCAAACCCTGATATTAAACCACAGACCTATGGCCAATCATAGAATGGAAGAAAGATAGCCTCTTCAACAGGTTGTGCTGGCAGAACTAGATAAACACCTGCAGAAAACTAAAGTTGGATCCTTCTTTGTCACCTTTCACTAGATTTATCTCCAAATGGATCAAAGACCTGGAGGTAAAAGCTGACACACTGAAAAGTTTACAGGAAGGAATAGGAGATACACTAGGCCTCCTTGGCACAGGTCGAAACTTTCTTAATAAGGACCAAGAATCACAACAAATCAGAGAAAGGCTGGATAAGTGGGACTGCATTAAACTGCAGAGCATTTGTATGGCAACGGATATAGCTAGTAAACTAATCAGGAAGCCTACAGAGTGGGAGAAGATCTTCACCAACCAAACAACGGACAAAGGCCTCATATCTAAAATATATCAACAACTCAAAAAATTGAATCACTCCAAAACGAACCTCCAAAGTAACACCCGTCCCATTAAAAAATGGGCTAAAGACTTAAAGAGAGTCTTCTCTGAAGAAGAAACAAAAATGGCCTATAGACACATGAAGAAATGCTCCACATCTCTGATCATAAAAGAAATGCAAATCAAAACAACTCTAAGATTCCACCTCACTCCAGTGAGAATGGCCAGGGTCAGGAAAACGAATGACAACAGATGCTGGAGGGGATGTGGCCAGGAGGGATCACTACTACACTGTTGGTGGGAGTGCAAACCCGTTCAACCACTATGGAAAGCAGTGTGGCAGTGCCTCAAAAGGCTAAACATAGAACTCCCCTATGACCCAGCAATTCCACTACTTGGCATTTACCCAACTATCCAGAAACAAGGGCATACTAAACCCACTAGCACAACAATGTTCATTGCAGCACTATTCACCATAGCAAAGATATGGAACCAACCCAGATGTCCCTCAGTTGATTAGTGGATCAACAAGTTGTGGTATTTGTACGCAATGGAATTCTATGCGGCTGTCAGAAAGAATGACATCGCCCCATTTGTTAGGAAATGGAAAGACTTAGAACAAATCATATTAAGTGAAGTAAGCCAGATTCAAAGAACTTAGGCTCAGTGGTTTCCCTCATTTGCCATAATCAGTAGAAACCTTGGCCTCTACTAGCAGAGATTTGCAATAGAGCAAAAGGCCATATATAAGGCCATATAATGTGAAGCTAATTGAAAGGACTTCCAGGATATTGAAACAAAAGCCATATAATGAATGATTGTTGTCCTTAATGTACTATGTTGTCTCTCATCTCGTTTGCTGTCCCTTGGTTATCCCATATTGGTATAGTATCTCACTTTGTTATCTGATATATTGAATTTATTTGTATTTGGATATTTGAAATTTGATAGGGAAGGGGGGAAAACCAAGACGGGTGGGGGGTGTGGGGTTGGAGGGAAATGGGTACCAAGACATGTGAAAGGGTATCTATGTATGTGAATTAATGCACCTTCTATCTGGCAAATATCATGTAACCCTTTTACTAATTACAATAAAAAAAATGAAAAAAAGAAAGTTGTAGTTTGTGTGGAGGATGATGTGGTCAAATACATTTCTTCTTAGAAATATACCTCATCTAGCTGTCCTGGATTTTCGTGGCCTTCTTCGTAGAGGAAGGCCTGTTATACTGGATTTGTGGCTTGGCAATGATCTAGCATGTACATCTTCGAGTAAGACATCCACAACTTCCATGCCTGAGACTCGAGTTTCCTGACCTTTGGCAACAGCACAGCAACATCTTTCTTCCTCCTGAGCCACAGGCCAAGTGAGCTGGCTTGAGTTGGTTGTTAGTTACAGTGGCTTGGTTACCAGGGTTCCATATTCTGTTCCATTGTGAGGGAGGCAGGGTCACCTTTCAGGGCCCAATGACCAAATATCCTTGCTCACAGAAGACCTCACCAAAGACATACTGGATGCTGAATCTCTCCTCCACTCTCACAATATACATGTGGATGTAGTAAACAGCACACCTTATTTGTCCAATCCCAATGTCTTCCACTAGGCCCAACTACCAGTCTGGTCTCAGGCTCAAGGAGCCTTTCTTAGGTAAGATCCAGACTTAAGGGTCAATATTGCCCTCATCCTTTACAAAACATTTGCTGCACAGTGCCTTCTCTGCCTGCGTTTTGCCCCTTGTCGAATTTTTTTTGTTTTTCCTAGTCTTGGGACTTGACCTCAGAGTGTGAACATTGTTCTTGGGTTTTCTTTAGGCTTTAGCTGTCCCACCGAACCACAGCACAACTTGCAGCGTTTTCTATGTATGTGGTAATGAGGAATCAAACCTGAGGCTTTTTGCGTGGTAGCCAAGGACTCTACCACTAGGTCAAACACACAGGGCATCTTGCACATATTTTTTACGTCAATCTACTAGGATATTATTAGGTTTCTGTATCCTAATCACTTTTTTATTGATGATTTTCTTTGCTGTCATGTGTAAAATATGCAAGAGGGAAAAACACAGAAGAATTAGTGAAATTTAAAAAAAAGCATTACACACATAGATAAGTGTTCATTCTTTGTAGGAGAAAGGATATTTTGATATGATGATGATAACTTTATAATTACTGTGTCAGCGTTGAGAGTTTGGCATAGTGGTAGAGTGCTTGCCTAGTATCCATGAAGATCTGGGATTGATTGCTCAGTATCACATAGATAGAAAATCTAGATGTGGCACTGTGGCTCAAGTGGCAGAGGGCTAGACTTGAGAAAACCCGAGGACAGTGCTCAGGCCCTGAATTCAAGCCCCAAAACTGGTAGAAAATAAAAGAAAATCAAACTGCTTTTTACGAGCTAATTCACTCACAGCATTTGCTTCTGAAATCTTCGCTTCTGCATCTTGTGAAATAGCCCTTTCCCTCAACGTAGACAAGAAAAACACATCCATCCCATGGTCCACTGTGAGGCCACTGGTTAGGCTAAGAGCTAGACGTGCAGCAACACATGAGTTTTATTCTAATACTTTCCAAACTTTGTACTCAAATAGGCTACCTACTTACCAACTTATTTCAGTTATACTTATTCTATACCTTTTCTTCTTTACTACAATATTCTTACACTCCTACGTTAACCCTCTTGTACCTCCCCTGACCTCTCTCATTCTTTTTTTCTATCTCTGGACCTCTGCTGGTCTTTCAACCCTTATACTGCACGGATCTACACTTGATGGCTGTTGAGCAATATTGTATATGTAGGTGGTTAATTATTCTCTAGGCTCAGAGGGATTTAAAGTCAATACAGAATGGATTGAGAGACTTATTGCTTTGGGTATAAATCGCTTATCAGTGGTTGTATTAGACTGGTCTGTAAGTGCACAAAAAGAAAGAGTGATAATACCAATCAAAACTTGCGAACATCTAGTGTCTGCCAGCTACAGAGGTCTAGGTTGGTTATATCTGAAAAACTATAACCGTAGTTAGTAGTAATCTTGCTCCCATTGTCAAATGGGCAGAACAAGAAACGCAAAAAAAATGTCAAATCAAGAAACAACATCCCCCACACAATGTAAACAGACAATGGAACAGTCACTGGCAAACCTAGAGGAGAGTCTTCCAAGTGCTACACAAATGCAATTGATAAACATCCTTAATGGAAAATGTGAAAATATAAAGAAAGAGATAATAGAGGAAGACATAGCTGAACAAGAGGAAAGCATAAACAAGGTGATAAGTGAAAAATAAGAAGCCAAAAAGGAGGCCATAATAAAGGTTTTTCAAAGAAAGATGGATGAATTCATAGAATCCACAAATAAAAACGTGACCAAACTCCAGCAAATGTCCAAAGAAAATAAAGCTACTGAGCTAACCACTCAAAAGGAAATCAAGGAGATAAAGAAATCCATACATGATCTAAAACAAGAGATGCAAGGCATCAAAAGTGAGCAATTAGAAGCAAGGGAGATGAAAAATAAAGTAGGTAGCTTTGATAGCAGGTTAGACAATGCAGAGGAGAGAAATTCCGGGGCTGAAGATAATTTAGTTATTATAGAGAAAGAACAGAAAATGAGTCAATCGAAATCTAGGAAATATGAGAGAGCGCTTCAGGAGGTCAAGTTGCAATTAGGAAGCCTAATTTAAGGCTAGTTGGTATTGAGGAGGGCGTGGAGAAAGAGGTCAATGGTATTGGAAATATACTTCAGGGAATCATCTCAGAGAATTTCCCAAATATCCAGAAGGGCAGGCCCATCCAGATACGAGAAGCTTTTAGAACCCCAAACAGACCTGACCAGAAAAGAACATCCCACCGCCACATTGTGGTCCGAACTGGATCAATAGAAACGAAAGAAAAGATCCTAAAGACAGCCAGGGAAAAGGGATCAGTAACCTATAAAGGCAAACCAATCAGAATAACCCCAGATTTCTCAGCAGAGACCATGCAAGCACGAAGTGACTGGAAGCATATATGTCATGCCCTTAAATCAAATAACTACCAACCAAGAATACTGTAGCCAGCTAAGCTCTCATTCATAACTGAGGGAAAAATAAAAACATTCCATTCCAGGGAAAAGCTGCAACAATATGTCGAAACAAAACCAACACTACAGAGAATTCTCAAAGATGCTCTATACATAGAAAACCAAAATAAATGCAATATAGGGAAAGAAATGGCACCTAAATAGCATACCATCTAAGGAACACAAGAACTGTCAAGACACAGGCCCTACTAAAAGCTTTTAAAAATGGTAGGAACTAATAAATATCTCTCAATCTTAACTCTCAATATCAATGGACTTAACTCTCCAATTAAACGGCATAGGCTGTCTAGTTGGATCAAAATGCAAGAGCCATCGTTCTGCTGTCTTCAAGAGACACATCTTACCCCAAAACAATCATCTTTTGAAAGTGAGAGGTTGGAATAAACTCTATCAGGCTAACTGCCCCCATAAACAGGCTGGAGTTGCCATCCTCATATCAGATACAATAGACTTCAAACTAAAATTAGTAAGAAAAGACAAAGAAGGTTACTACATACTACTAAAGGGATCTTTCCTCCAGGAAAACATAACGATAATAAATATTTATACATCCAATCCCGGAGCTCCAAACTTCATCAAGCAAACTTTACTTACACTGAAACCATACATAGATCGAAATACAGTGATTGTTGGTGAGTTTAACACACCACTCTCACCTATGGACAGATTAACAAGGCAAAAACTGAACAGAGAAAACTTAGAACTGAACAACTATATAGACCAACTAGATCTAACAGACATCTGCAAAATATTCCACCCAGTAACAACACAATATACGTTTTCCTCAGCATCACATGGAACATTTTCTAAAATAGACCACATCTTAAGCCATAAAACAAACCTGGACAGATTCAGAAAAACTGAAATCATTTAATGCACACTCTCAGACCATAAAGGCATCAAATTGGAACGAAAACCCTGTAACTAATGGAGACTGAACAACACATTGTTGAATCAAAAAAAATGGGTAATCGAAGAGATCAGAACAGATATCCAACTGTTTATGAAATTTAACAATAAGGAGCACACAAATATCAACTCCTTAGGGACACAACAAAGGCAGTACTCAGAGGAAAATTTATAGCGCTGAGTGCCTACAACAGCAAGTTGGAAAAATGGCAAACCAACTAGTTAATGTTTCACCTTAACCTCCTGGAAAAAGAGCAACAAACCAACCCTAAACCCATTAGGAGAAAGCAAATTATTAAAATCAAAGCAGAATTAAATGATTTGGAATAAAAAAAATCTATAGAAAGAATCAACAAAACAAGGAGTTGGTTCTTTGAAAGAATAAACAAAATTGACAAGCCCTTAGCAAATCTTACCAAAAAAAGGAGAGAGCATATCGAAATAAACAAAATCGCAGATGAAAATGGTAATATCATGACAGAAATTATCAAGATCCAGAATATCATGAGAGAATACTTTTCAAAACTTTACGCCAACAAATTTGAGAATCTAGTAGAAATGGATGAATTCCTAGAAAATATTAACATACCCACACTGAACCAAGAAGAGCTAACCCAACGCAACAAGCCTATTTCAAACTCTGAAATAGAAATGGAAATTAGACAACTTCCACTTAAAAAGAGCCCAGGGCCAGATGGATTCACAGCTGAATTCTATAAGGTCTTTAAAGCAGAGCTCACACCAATACACCTCAAGCACTTCAACGAAATTGAAAATGAAGGTTCTTTACCAAACTCATTCTGTGAAGCCAGTATATCCCTCATCCCCAAACCAGACAGAGATTCATCAAAGAAAGAGAACTATAGACCCATTTCTTTGATGAACATCGATGCAAAACTTCTCAACAAAATACTGGCCAACCGTCTACAACAACTCATCAAAAAAATTATACACTATGATCAAACTGGATTCATCACAGGGAGGCAAAGCTGGTTCAACATACACAAATCAATTAATATAATGCAACACATCAACAGGAGCAAGGACAAAAATCACATGATTGTCTCAATAGATGCGGAAAAGGCATTTGACAAGATCCAAAACCCCTTTATGTTAAAAGATGTGGAGAAACTAGGAATCCATGGAACATTTCTCAATGTAATAAAGGCTGTGTATGAGAAACCCACTGCTAGTAGTATACTTAATGGTGAAAATCTAAAGCCATTCCCTCTAAAATCAGGAACAAGACAAGGATGCCCACTCTCTACACTCCTTTTTAACATAGTACAAGAATTCCTAGCCAGTGCAATAAGGCAAAAAGCAAGCATAAAGGGGATCCAAGTAGGGAAAGAGGAAATAAAACTATCCCTCTTTGCAGATGACATGATTCTGTATTTAAAGAATCCTATAGACTCTAGTCCCAAGCTCCTTGAGCTGATTCAAAGCTTTGGAAGCGTAGCAGGCCATAAAATCAACCCTCACAAATCAACTGCCTTCCTTTACGCCAACAGTGAGAGCAACGTGGCAATAATCAGGAAAGAAACTCGTTTCACAATAGCCTCAAAGAAAATAAAGTACCTAGGAATTAGCTTAACTAAGAATGTAAAGGACCATTTAGATGAAAACTTTAAAAATCTAAAAAAGGAAATTAAAGCAGAACTAAGGAAATGGAAAAACCTCCCAGGCTCCTGGATTGGAAGAATCAACATTGTCAAAATGACAATCTTGCCAAGGGCTATCTACTAATTCAATGCAATACCCATCAACATACCAATGTCATTCTTTAAAGAAATAGAAGAGGCAATTCCGAATTTCATATGGAATAATAACAGACCCGGCAGAGCAAAAACACTTCTTAGCAGAAAGAACAGCGCTGGAGGAATTTCAATTCCAAACTTTAGACTCTATTACAGAGCAATAATTCTCGAAACAGCTTGGTACTGGCACAAGAACAGGCCTGAAGTCCAATGGAATAGAACTGCAAACCCTGATATTAAACCACAGACCTATGGCCAATCATAGAATGGAAGAAAGATAGCCTCTTCAACAGGTTGTGCTGGCAGAACTAGATAAACACCTGCAGAAAACTAAAGTTGGATCCTTCTTTGTCACCTTTCACTAGATTTATCTCCAAATGGATCAAAGACCTGGAGGTAAAAGCTGACACACTGAAAAGTTTACAGGAAGGAATAGGAGATACACTAGGCCTCCTTGGCACAGGTCAAAACTTTCTTAATAAGGACCAAGAATCACAACAAATCAGAGAAAGGCTGGATAAGTGGGACTGCATTAAACTGCAGAGCATTTGTATGGCAACGGATATAGCTAGTAAACTAATCAGGAAGCCTACAGAGTGGGAGAAGATCTTCACCAACCAAACAACGGACAAAGGCCTCATATCTAAAATATATCAACAACTCAAAAAATTGAATCACTCCAAAACGAACCTCCAAAGTAACACCCGTCCCATTAAAAAATGGGCTAAAGACTTAAAGAGAGTCTTCTCTGAAGAAGAAACAAAAATGGCCTATAGACACATGAAGAAATGCTCCACATCTCTGATCATAAAAGAAATGCAAATCAAAACAACTCTAAGATTCCACCTCACTCCAGTGAGAATGGCCAGGGTCAGGAAAACGAATGACAACAGATGCTGGAGGGGATGTGGCCAGGAGGGATCACTACTACACTGTTGGTGGGAGTGCAAACCCGTTCAACCACTATGGAAAGCAGTGTGGCAGTGCCTCAAAAGGCTAAACATAGAACTCCCCTATGACCCAGCAATTCCACTACTTGGCATTTACCCAACTATCCAGAAACAAGGGCATACTAAACCCACTAGCACAACAATGTTCATTGCAGCACTATTCACCATAGCAAAGATATGGAACCAACCCAGATGTCCCTCAGTTGATTAGTGGATCAACAAGTTGTGGTATTTGTACACAATGGAATTCTATGCGGCTGTCAGAAAGAATGACATCGCCCCATTTGTTAGGAAATGGAAAGACTTAGAACAAATCATATTAAGTGAAGTAAGCCAGATTCAAAGAACTTAGGCTCAGTGGTTTCCCTCATTTGCCATAATCAGTAGAAACCTTGGCCTCTACTAGCAGAGATTTGCAATAGAGCAAAAGGCCATATATAAGGCCATATAATGTGAAGCTAATTGAAAGGACTTCCAGGATATTGAAACAAAAGCCATATAATGAATGATTGTTGTCCTTAATGTACTATGTTGTCTCTCATCTCGTTTGCTGTCCCTTGGTTATCCCATATTGGTATAGTATCTCACTTTGTTATCTGATATATTGAATTTATTTGTATTTGGATATTTGAAATTTGATAGGGAAGGGGGGAAAACCAAGACGGGTGGGGGGTGTGGGGTTGGAGGGAAATGGGTACCAAGACATGTGAAAGGGTATCTATGTATGTGAATTAATGCACCTTCTATCTGGCAAATATCATGTAACCCTTTTACTAATTACAATAAAAAAATGAAAAAAAGAAAGTTGTAGTTTGTGTGGAGGATGATGTGGTCAAATACATTTCTTCTTAGAAATATACCTCATCTAGCTGTCCTGGATTTTCGTGGCCTTCTTCGTAGAGGAAGGCCTGTTATACTGGATTTGTGGCTTGGCAATGATCTAGCATGTACATCTTCGAGTAAGACATCCACAACTTCCATGCCTGAGACTCGAGTTTCCTGACCTTTGGCAACAGCACAGCAACATCTTTCTTCCTCCTGAGCCACAGGCCAAGTGAGCTGGCTTGAGTTGGTTGTTAGTTACAGTGGCTTGGTTACCAGGGTTCCATATTCTGTTCCATTGTGAGGGAGGCAGGGTCACCTTTCAGGGCCCAATGACCAAATATCCTTGCTCACAGAAGACCTCACCAAAGACATACTGGATGCTGAATCTCTCCTCCACTCTCACAATATACATGTGGATGTAGTAAACAGCACACCTTATTTGTCCAATCCCAATGTCTTCCACTAGGCCCAACTACCAGTCTGGTCTCAGGCTCAAGGAGCCTTTCTTAGGTAAGATCCAGACTTAAGGGTCAATATTGCCCTCATCCTTTACAAAACATTTGCTGCACAGTGCCTTCTCTGCCTGCGTTTTGCCCCTTGTCGAATTTTTTTTGTTTTTCCTAGTCTTGGGACTTGACCTCAGAGTGTGAACATTGTTCTTGGGTTTTCTTTAGGCTTTAGCTGTCCCACCGAACCACAGCACAACTTGCAGCGTTTTCTATGTATGTGGTAATGAGGAATCAAACCTGAGGCTTTTTGCGTGGTAGCCAAGGACTCTACCACTAGGTCAAACACACAGGGCATCTTGCACATATTTTTTACGTCAATCTACTAGGATATTATTAGGTTTCTGTATCCTAATCACTTTTTTATTGATGATTTTCTTTGCTGTCATGTGTAAAATATGCAAGAGGGAAAAACACAGAAGAATTAGTGAAATTTAAAAAAAAGCATTACACACATAGATAAGTGTTCATTCTTTGTAGGAGAAAGGATATTTTGATATGATGATGATAACTTTATAATTACTGTGTCAGCGTTGAGAGTTTGGCATAGTGGTAGAGTGCTTGCCTAGTATCCATGAAGATCTGGGATTGATTGCTCAGTATCACATAGATAGAAAATCTAGATGTGGCACTGTGGCTCAAGTGGCAGAGGGCTAGACTTGAGAAAACCCGAGGACAGTGCTCAGGCCCTGAATTCAAGCCCCAAAACTGGTAGAAAATAAAAGAAAATCAAACTGCTTTTTACGAGCTAATTCACTCACAGCATTTGCTTCTGAAATCTTCGCTTCTGCATCTTGTGAAATAGCCCTTTCCCTCAACGTAGACAAGAAAAACACATCCATCCCATGGTCCACTGTGAGGCCACTGGTTAGGCTAAGAGCTAGACGTGCAGCAACACATGAGTTTTATTCTAATACTTTCCAAACTTTGTACTCAAATAGGCTACCTACTTACCAACTTATTTCAGTTATACTTATTCTATACCTTTTCTTCTTTACTACAATATTCTTACACTCCTACGTTAACCCTCTTGTACCTCCCCTGACCTCTCTCATTCTTTTTTTCTATCTCTGGACCTCTGCTGGTCTTTCAACCCTTATACTGCACGGATCTACACTTGATGGCTGTTGAGCAATATTGTATATGTAGGTGGTTAATTATTCTCTAGGCTCAGAGGGATTTAAAGTCAATACAGAATGGATTGAGAGACTTATTGCTTTGGGTATAAATCGCTTATCAGTGGTTGTATTAGACTGGTCTGTAAGTGCACAAAAAGAAAGAGTGATAATACCAATCAAAACTTGCGAACATCTAGTGTCTGCCAGCTACAGAGGTCTAGGTTGGTTATATCTGAAAAACTATAACCGTAGTTAGTAGTAATCTTGCTCCCATTGTCAAATGGGCAGAACAAGAAACGCAAAAAAAATGTCAAATCAAGAAACAACATCCCCCACACAATGTAAACAGACAATGGAACAGTCACTGGCAAACCTAGAGGAGAGTCTTCCAAGTGCTACACAAATGCAATTGATAAACATCCTTAATGGAAAATGTGAAAATATAAAGAAAGAGATAATAGAGGAAGACATAGCTGAACAAGAGGAAAGCATAAACAAGGTGATAAGTGAAAAATAAGAAGCCAAAAAGGAGGCCATAATAAAGGTTTTTCAAAGAAAGATGGATGAATTCATAGAATCCACAAATAAAAACGTGACCAAACTCCAGCAAATGTCCAAAGAAAATAAAGCTACTGAGCTAACCACTCAAAAGGAAATCAAGGAGATAAAGAAATCCATACATGATCTAAAACAAGAGATGCAAGGCATCAAAAGTGAGCAATTAGAAGCAAGGGAGATGAAAAATAAAGTAGGTAGCTTTGATAGCAGGTTAGACAATGCAGAGGAGAGAAATTCCGGGGCTGAAGATAATTTAGTTATTATAGAGAAAGAACAGAAAATGAGTCAATCGAAATCTAGGAAATATGAGAGAGCGCTTCAGGAGGTCAAGTTGCAATTAGGAAGCCTAATTTAAGGCTAGTTGGTATTGAGGAGGGCGTGGAGAAAGAGGTCAATGGTATTGGAAATATACTTCAGGGAATCATCTCAGAGAATTTCCCAAATATCCAGAAGGGCAGGCCCATCCAGATACGAGAAGCTTTTAGAACCCCAAACAGACCTGACCAGAAAAGAACATCCCACCGCCACATTGTGGTCCGAACTGGATCAATAGAAACGAAAGAAAAGATCCTAAAGACAGCCAGGGAAAAGGGATCAGTAACCTATAAAGGCAAACCAATCAGAATAACCCCAGATTTCTCAGCAGAGACCATGCAAGCACGAAGTGACTGGAAGCATATATGTCATGCCCTTAAATCAAATAACTACCAACCAAGAATACTGTAGCCAGCTAAGCTCTCATTCATAACTGAGGGAAAAATAAAAACATTCCATTCCAGGGAAAAGCTGCAACAATATGTCGAAACAAAACCAACACTACAGAGAATTCTCAAAGATGCTCTATACATAGAAAACCAAAATAAATGCAATATAGGGAAAGAAATGGCACCTAAATAGCATACCATCTAAGGAACACAAGAACTGTCAAGACACAGGCCCTACTAAAAGCTTTTAAAAATGGTAGGAACTAATAAATATCTCTCAATCTTAACTCTCAATATCAATGGACTTAACTCTCCAATTAAACGGCATAGGCTGTCTAGTTGGATCAAAATGCAAGAGCCATCGTTCTGCTGTCTTCAAGAGACACATCTTACCCCAAAACAATCATCTTTTGAAAGTGAGAGGTTGGAATAAACTCTATCAGGCTAACTGCCCCCATAAACAGGCTGGAGTTGCCATCCTCATATCAGATACAATAGACTTCAAACTAAAATTAGTAAGAAAAGACAAAGAAGGTTACTACATACTACTAAAGGGATCTTTCCTCCAGGAAAACATAACGATAATAAATATTTACACATCCAATCCCGGAGCTCCAAACTTCATCAAGCAAACTTTACTTACACTGAAACCATACATAGATCGAAATACAGTGATTGTTGGTGAGTTTAACACACCACTCTCACCTATGGACAGATTAACAAGGCAAAAACTCAACAGAGAAAACTTAGAACTGAACAACTATATAGACCAACTAGATCTAACAGACATCTGCAAAATATTCCACCCAGTAACAACACAATATACGTTTTCCTCAGCATCACATGGAACATTTTCTAAAATAGACCACATCTTAGGCCATAAAACAAACCTGGACAGATTCAGAAACACTGAAATCATTTAATGCACACTCTCAGACCATAAAGGCATCAAATTGGAACGAAAACCCTGTAACTAATGGAGACTGAACAACACATTGTTGAATCAAAAAAAATGGGTAATCGAAGAGATCAGAACAGATATCCAACTGTTTATGAAATTTAACAATAAGGAGCACACAAATATCAACTCCTTAGGGACACAACAAAGGCAGTACTCAGAGGAAAATTTATAGCGCTGAGTGCCTACAACAGCAAGTTGGAAAAATGGCAAACCAACTAGTTAATGTTTCACCTTAACCTCCTGGAAAAAGAGCAACAAACCAACCCTAAACCCATTAGGAGAAAGCAAATTATTAAAATCAAAGCAGAATTAAATGATTTGGAATAAAAAAAATCTATAGAAAGAATCAACAAAACAAGGAGTTGGTTCTTTGAAAGAATAAACAAAATTGACAACCCCTTAGCAAATCTTACCAAAAAAAGGAGAGAGCATATCGAAATAAACAAAATCGCAGATGAAAATGGTAATATCATGACAGAAATTATCAAGATCCAGAATATCATGAGAGAATACTTTTCAAAACTTTACGCCAACAAATTTGAGAATCTAGTAGAAATGGATGAATTCCTAGAAAATATTAACATACCCACACTGAACCAAGAAGAGCTAACCCAACGCAACAAGCCTATTTCAAACTCTGAAATAGAAATGGAAATTAGACAACTTCCACTTAAAAAGAGCCCAGGGCCAGATGGATTCACAGCTGAATTCTATAAGGTCTTTAAAGCAGAGCTCACACCAATACACCTCAAGCACTTCAACGAAATTGAAAATGAAGGTTCTTTACCAAACTCATTCTGTGAAGCCAGTATATCCCTCATCCCCAAACCAGACAGAGATTCATCAAAGAAAGAGAACTATAGACCCATTTCTTTGATGAACATCGATGCAAAACTTCTCAACAAAATACTGGCCAACCGTCTACAACAACTCATCAAAAAAATTATACACTATGATCAAACTGGATTCATCACAGGGAGGCAAAGCTGGTTCAACATACACAAATCAATTAATATAATGCAACACATCAACAGGAGCAAGGACAAAAATCACATGATTGTCTCAATAGATGCGGAAAAGGCATTTGACAAGATCCAAAACCCCTTTATGTTAAAAGATGTGGAGAAACTAGGAATCCATGGAACATTTCTCAATGTAATAAAGGCTGTGTATGAGAAACCCACTGCTAGTAGTATACTTAATGGTGAAAATCTAAAGCCATTCCCTCTAAAATCAGGAACAAGACAAGGATGCCCACTCTCTACACTCCTTTTTAACATAGTACAAGAATTCCTAGCCAGTGCAATAAGGCAAAAAGCAAGCATAAAGGGGATCCAAGTAGGGAAAGAGGAAATAAAACTATCCCTCTTTGCAGATGACATGATTCTGTATTTAAAGAATCCTATAGACTCTAGTCCCAAGCTCCTTGAGCTGATTCAAAGCTTTGGAAGCGTAGCAGGCCATAAAATCAACCCTCACAAATCAACTGCCTTCCTTTACGCCAACAGTGAGAGCAACGTGGCAATAATCAGGAAAGAAACTCGTTTCACAATAGCCTCAAAGAAAATAAAGTACCTAGGAATTAGCTTAACTAAGAATGTAAAGGACCATTTAGATGAAAACTTTAAAAATCTAAAAAAGGAAATTAAAGCAGAACTAAGGAAATGGAAAAACCTCCCAGGCTCCTGGATTGGAAGAATCAACATTGTCAAAATGACAATCTTGCCAAGGGCTATCTACTAATTCAATGCAATACCCATCAACATACCAATGTCATTCTTTAAAGAAATAGAAGAGGCAATTCCGAATTTCATATGGAATAATAACAGACCCGGCAGAGCAAAAACACTTCTTAGCAGAAAGAACAGCGCTGGAGGAATTTCAATTCCAAACTTTAGACTCTATTACAGAGCAATAATTCTCGAAACAGCTTGGTACTGGCACAAGAACAGGCCTGAAGTCCAATGGAATAGAACTGCAAACCCTGATATTAAACCACAGACCTATGGCCAATCATAGAATGGAAGAAAGATAGCCTCTTCAACAGGTTGTGCTGGCAGAACTAGATAAACACCTGCAGAAAACTAAAGTTGGATCCTTCTTTGTCACCTTTCACTAGATTTATCTCCAAATGGATCAAAGACCTGGAGGTAAAAGCTGACACACTGAAAAGTTTACAGGAAGGAATAGGATATACACTAGGCCTCCTTGGCACAGGTCAAAACTTTCTTAATAAGGACCAAGAATCACAACAAATCAGAGAAAGGCTGGATAAGTGGGACTGCATTAAACTGCAGAGCATTTGTATGGCAACGGATATAGCTAGTAAACTAATCAGGAAGCCTACAGAGTGGGAGAAGATCTTCACCAACCAAACAACGGACAAAGGCCTCATATCTAAAATATATCAACAACTCAAAAAATTGAATCACTCCAAAACGAACCTCCAAAGTAACACCCGTCCCATTAAAAAATGGGCTAAAGACTTAAAGAGAGTCTTCTCTGAAGAAGAAACAAAAATGGCCTATAGACACATGAAGAAATGCTCCACATCTCTGATCATAAAAGAAATGCAAATCAAAACAACTCTAAGATTCCACCTCACTCCAGTGAGAATGGCCAGGGTCAGGAAAACGAATGACAACAGATGCTGGAGGGGATGTGGCCAGGAGGGATCACTACTACACTGTTGGTGGGAGTGCAAACCCGTTCAACCACTATGGAAAGCAGTGTGGCAGTGCCTCAAAAGGCTAAACATAGAACTCCCCTATGACCCAGCAATTCCACTACTTGGCATTTACCCAACTATCCAGAAACAAGGGCATACTAAACCCACTAGCACAACAATGTTCATTGCAGCACTATTCACCATAGCAAAGATATGGAACCAACCCAGATGTCCCTCAGTTGATTAGTGGATCAACAAGTTGTGGTATTTGTACACAATGGAATTCTATGCGGCTGTCAGAAAGAATGACATCGCCCCATTTGTTAGGAAATGGAAAGACTTAGAACAAATCATATTAAGTGAAGTAAGCCAGATTCAAAGAACTTAGGCTCAGTGGTTTCCCTCATTTGCCATAATCAGTAGAAACCTTGGCCTCTACTAGCAGAGATTTGCAATAGAGCAAAAGGCCATATATAAGGCCATATAATGTGAAGCTAATTGAAAGGACTTCCAGGATATTGAAACAAAAGCCATATAATGAATGATTGTTGTCCTTAATGTACTATGTTGTCTCTCATCTCGTTTGCTGTCCCTTGGTTATCCCATATTGGTATAGTATCTCACTTTGTTATCTGATATATTGAATTTATTTGTATTTGGATATTTGAAATTTGATAGGGAAGGGGGGAAAACCAAGACGGGTGGGGGGTGTGGGGTTGGAGGGAAATGGGTACCAAGACATGTGAAAGGGTATCTATGTATGTGAATTAATGCACCTTCTATCTGGCAAATATCATGTAACCCTTTTACTAATTACAATAAAAAAATGAAAAAAAGAAAGTTGTAGTTTGTGTGGAGGATGATGTGGTCAAATACATTTCTTCTTAGAAATATACCTCATCTAGCTGTCCTGGATTTTCGTGGCCTTCTTCGTAGAGGAAGGCCTGTTATACTGGATTTGTGGCTTGGCAATGATCTAGCATGTACATCTTCGAGTAAGACATCCACAACTTCCATGCCTGAGACTCGAGTTTCCTGACCTTTGGCAACAGCACAGCAACATCTTTCTTCCTCCTGAGCCACAGGCCAAGTGAGCTGGCTTGAGTTGGTTGTTAGTTACAGTGGCTTGGTTACCAGGGTTCCATATTCTGTTCCATTGTGAGGGAGGCAGGGTCACCTTTCAGGGCCCAATGACCAAATATCCTTGCTCACAGAAGACCTCACCAAAGACATACTGGATGCTGAATCTCTCCTCCACTCTCACAATATACATGTGGATGTAGTAAACAGCACACCTTATTTGTCCAATCCCAATGTCTTCCACTAGGCCCAACTACCAGTCTGGTCTCAGGCTCAAGGAGCCTTTCTTAGGTAAGATCCAGACTTAAGGGTCAATATTGCCCTCATCCTTTACAAAACATTTGCTGCACAGTGCCTTCTCTGCCTGCGTTTTGCCCCTTGTCGAATTTTTTTTGTTTTTCCTAGTCTTGGGACTTGACCTCAGAGTGTGAACATTGTTCTTGGGTTTTCTTTAGGCTTTAGCTGTCCCACCGAACCACAGCACAACTTGCAGCGTTTTCTATGTATGTGGTAATGAGGAATCAAACCTGAGGCTTTTTGCGTGGTAGCCAAGGACTCTACCACTAGGTCAAACACACAGGGCATCTTGCACATATTTTTTACGTCAATCTACTAGGATATTATTAGGTTTCTGTATCCTAATCACTTTTTTATTGATGATTTTCTTTGCTGTCATGTGTAAAATATGCAAGAGGGAAAAACACAGAAGAATTAGTGAAATTTAAAAAAAAGCATTACACACATAGATAAGTGTTCATTCTTTGTAGGAGAAAGGATATTTTGATATGATGATGATAACTTTATAATTACTGTGTCAGCGTTGAGAGTTTGGCATAGTGGTAGAGTGCTTGCCTAGTATCCATGAAGATCTGGGATTGATTGCTCAGTATCACATAGATAGAAAATCTAGATGTGGCACTGTGGCTCAAGTGGCAGAGGGCTAGACTTGAGAAAACCCGAGGACAGTGCTCAGGCCCTGAATTCAAGCCCCAAAACTGGTAGAAAATAAAAGAAAATCAAACTGCTTTTTACGAGCTAATTCACTCACAGCATTTGCTTCTGAAATCTTCGCTTCTGCATCTTGTGAAATAGCCCTTTCCCTCAACGTAGACAAGAAAAACACATCCATCCCATGGTCCACTGTGAGGCCACTGGTTAGGCTAAGAGCTAGACGTGCAGCAACACATGAGTTTTATTCTAATACTTTCCAAACTTTGTACTCAAATAGGCTACCTACTTACCAACTTATTTCAGTTATACTTATTCTATACCTTTTCTTCTTTACTACAATATTCTTACACTCCTACGTTAACCCTCTTGTACCTCCCCTGACCTCTCTCATTCTTTTTTTCTATCTCTGGACCTCTGCTGGTCTTTCAACCCTTATACTGCACGGATCTACACTTGATGGCTGTTGAGCAATATTGTATATGTAGGTGGTTAATTATTCTCTAGGCTCAGAGGGATTTAAAGTCAATACAGAATGGATTGAGAGACTTATTGCTTTGGGTATAAATCGCTTATCAGTGGTTGTATTAGACTGGTCTGTAAGTGCACAAAAAGAAAGAGTGATAATACCAATCAAAACTTGCGAACATCTAGTGTCTGCCAGCTACAGAGGTCTAGGTTGGTTATATCTGAAAAACTATAACCGTAGTTAGTAGTAATCTTGCTCCCATTGTCAAATGGGCAGAACAAGAAACGCAAAAAAAATGTCAAATCAAGAAACAACATCCCCCACACAATGTAAACAGACAATGGAACAGTCACTGGCAAACCTAGAGGAGAGTCTTCCAAGTGCTACACAAATGCAATTGATAAACATCCTTAATGGAAAATGTGAAAATATAAAGAAAGAGATAATAGAGGAAGACATAGCTGAACAAGAGGAAAGCATAAACAAGGTGATAAGTGAAAAATAAGAAGCCAAAAAGGAGGCCATAATAAAGGTTTTTCAAAGAAAGATGGATGAATTCATAGAATCCACAAATAAAAACGTGACCAAACTCCAGCAAATGTCCAAAGAAAATAAAGCTACTGAGCTAACCACTCAAAAGGAAATCAAGGAGATAAAGAAATCCATACATGATCTAAAACAAGAGATGCAAGGCATCAAAAGTGAGCAATTAGAAGCAAGGGAGATGAAAAATAAAGTAGGTAGCTTTGATAGCAGGTTAGACAATGCAGAGGAGAGAAATTCCGGGGCTGAAGATAATTTAGTTATTATAGAGAAAGAACAGAAAATGAGTCAATCGAAATCTAGGAAATATGAGAGAGCGCTTCAGGAGGTCAAGTTGCAATTAGGAAGCCTAATTTAAGGCTAGTTGGTATTGAGGAGGGCGTGGAGAAAGAGGTCAATGGTATTGGAAATATACTTCAGGGAATCATCTCAGAGAATTTCCCAAATATCCAGAAGGGCAGGCCCATCCAGATACGAGAAGCTTTTAGAACCCCAAACAGACCTGACCAGAAAAGAACATCCCACCGCCACATTGTGGTCCGAACTGGATCAATAGAAACGAAAGAAAAGATCCTAAAGACAGCCAGGGAAAAGGGATCAGTAACCTATAAAGGCAAACCAATCAGAATAACCCCAGATTTCTCAGCAGAGACCATGCAAGCACGAAGTGACTGGAAGCATATATGTCATGCCCTTAAATCAAATAACTACCAACCAAGAATACTGTAGCCAGCTAAGCTCTCATTCATAACTGAGGGAAAAATAAAAACATTCCATTCCAGGGAAAAGCTGCAACAATATGTCGAAACAAAACCAACACTACAGAGAATTCTCAAAGATGCTCTATACATAGAAAACCAAAATAAATGCAATATAGGGAAAGAAATGGCACCTAAATAGCATACCATCTAAGGAACACAAGAACTGTCAAGACACAGGCCCTACTAAAAGCTTTTAAAAATGGTAGGAACTAATAAATATCTCTCAATCTTAACTCTCAATATCAATGGACTTAACTCTCCAATTAAACGGCATAGGCTGTCTAGTTGGATCAAAATGCAAGAGCCATCGTTCTGCTGTCTTCAAGAGACACATCTTACCCCAAAACAATCATCTTTTGAAAGTGAGAGGTTGGAATAAACTCTATCAGGCTAACTGCCCCCATAAACAGGCTGGAGTTGCCATCCTCATATCAGATACAATAGACTTCAAACTAAAATTAGTAAGAAAAGACAAAGAAGGTTACTACATACTACTAAAGGGATCTTTCCTCCAGGAAAACATAACGATAATAAATATTTACACATCCAATCCCGGAGCTCCAAACTTCATCAAGCAAACTTTACTTACACTGAAACCATACATAGATCGAAATACAGTGATTGTTGGTGAGTTTAACACACCACTCTCACCTATGGACAGATTAACAAGGCAAAAACTCAACAGAGAAAACTTAGAACTGAACAACTATATAGACCAACTAGATCTAACAGACATCTGCAAAATATTCCACCCAGTAACAACACAATATACGTTTTCCTCAGCATCACATGGAACATTTTCTAAAATAGACCACATCTTAGGCCATAAAACAAACCTGGACAGATTCAGAAACACTGAAATCATTTAATGCACACTCTCAGACCATAAAGGCATCAAATTGGAACGAAAACCCTGTAAATAATGGAGACTGAACAACACATTGTTGAATCAAAAAAAATGGGTAATCGAAGAGATCAGAACAGATATCCAACTGTTTATGAAATTTAACAATAAGGAGCACACAAATATCAACTCCTTAGGGACACAACAAAGGCAGTACTCAGAGGAAAATTTATAGCGCTGAGTGCCTACAACAGCAAGTTGGAAAAATGGCAAACCAACTAGTTAATGTTTCACCTTAACCTCCTGGAAAAAGAGCAACAAACCAACCCTAAACCCATTAGGAGAAAGCAAATTATTAAAATCAAAGCAGAATTAAATGATTTGGAATAAAAAAAATCTATAGAAAGAATCAACAAAACAAGGAGTTGGTTCTTTGAAAGAATAAACAAAATTGACAACCCCTTAGCAAATCTTACCAAAAAAAGGAGAGAGCATATCGAAATAAACAAAATCGCAGATGAAAATGGTAATATCATGACAGAAATTATCAAGATCCAGAATATCATGAGGGAATACTTTTCAAAACTTTACGCCAACAAATTTGAGAATCTAGTAGAAATGGATGAATTCCTAGAAAATATTAACATACCCACACTGAACCAAGAAGAGCTAACCCAACGCAACAAGCCTATTTCAAACTCTGAAATAGAAATGGAAATTAGACAACTTCCACTTAAAAAGAGCCCAGGGCCAGATGGATTCACAGCTGAATTCTATAAGGTCTTTAAAGCAGAGCTCACACCAATACACCTCAAGCACTTCAACGAAATTGAAAATGAAGGTTCTTTACCAAACTCATTCTGTGAAGCCAGTATATCCCTCATCCCCAAACCAGACAGAGATTCATCAAAGAAAGAGAACTATAGACCCATTTCTTTGATGAACATCGATGCAAAACTTCTCAACAAAATACTGGCCAACCGTCTACAACAACTCATCAAAAAAATTATACACTATGATCAAACTGGATTCATCACAGGGAGGCAAAGCTGGTTCAACATACACAAATCAATTAATATAATGCAACACATCAACAGGAGCAAGGACAAAAATCACATGATTGTCTCAATAGATGCGGAAAAGGCATTTGACAAGATCCAAAACCCCTTTATGTTAAAAGATGTGGAGAAACTAGGAATCCATGGAACATTTCTCAATGTAATAAAGGCTGTGTATGAGAAACCCACTGCTAGTAGTATACTTAATGGTGAAAATCTAAAGCCATTCCCTCTAAAATCAGGAACAAGACAAGGATGCCCACTCTCTACACTCCTTTTTAACATAGTACAAGAATTCCTAGCCAGTGCAATAAGGCAAAAAGCAAGCATAAAGGGGATCCAAGTAGGGAAAGAGGAAATAAAACTATCCCTCTTTGCAGATGACATGATTCTGTATTTAAAGAATCCTATAGACTCTAGTCCCAAGCTCCTTGAGCTGATTCAAAGCTTTGGAAGCGTAGCAGGCCATAAAATCAACCCTCACAAATCAACTGCCTTCCTTTACGCCAACAGTGAGAGCAACGTGGCAATAATCAGGAAAGAAACTCGTTTCACAATAGCCTCAAAGAAAATAAAGTACCTAGGAATTAGCTTAACTAAGAATGTAAAGGACCATTTAGATGAAAACTTTAAAAATCTAAAAAAGGAAATTAAAGCAGAACTAAGGAAATGGAAAAACCTCCCAGGCTCCTGGATTGGAAGAATCAACATTGTCAAAATGACAATCTTGCCAAGGGCTATCTACTAATTCAATGCAATACCCATCAACATACCAATGTCATTCTTTAAAGAAATAGAAGAGGCAATTCCGAATTTCATATGGAATAATAACAGACCCGGCAGAGCAAAAACACTTCTTAGCAGAAAGAACAGCGCTGGAGGAATTTCAATTCCAAACTTTAGACTCTATTACAGAGCAATAATTCTCGAAACAGCTTGGTACTGGCACAAGAACAGGCCTGAAGTCCAATGGAATAGAACTGCAAACCCTGATATTAAACCACAGACCTATGGCCAATCATAGAATGGAAGAAAGATAGCCTCTTCAACAGTTTGTGCTGGCAGAACTAGATAAACACCTGCAGAAAACTAAAGTTGGATCCTTCTTTGTCACCTTTCACTAGATTTATCTCCAAATGGATCAAAGACCTGGAGGTAAAAGCTGACACACTGAAAAGTTTACAGGAAGGAATAGGAGATACACTAGGCCTCCTTGGCACAGGTCGAAACTTTCTTAATAAGGACCAAGAATCACAACAAATCAGAGAAAGGCTGGATAAGTGGGACTGCATTAAACTGCAGAGCATTTGTATGGCAACGGATATAGCTAGTAAACTAATCAGGAAGCCTACAGAGTGGGAGAAGATCTTCACCAACCAAACAACGGACAAAGGCCTCATATCTAAAATATATCAACAACTCAAAAAATTGAATCACTCCAAAACGAACCTCCAAAGTAACACCCGTCCCATTAAAAAATGGGCTAAAGACTTAAAGAGAGTCTTCTCTGAAGAAGAAACAAAAATGGCCTATAGACACATGAAGAAATGCTCCACATCTCTGATCATAAAAGAAATGCAAATCAAAACAACTCTAAGATTCCACCTCACTCCAGTGAGAATGGCCAGGGTCAGGAAAACGAATGACAACAGATGCTGGAGGGGATGTGGCCAGGAGGGATCACTACTACACTGTTGGTGGGAGTGCAAACCCGTTCAACCACTATGGAAAACAGTGTGGCAGTGCCTCAAAAGGCTAAACATAGAACTCCCCTATGACCCAGCAATTCCACTACTTGGCATTTACCCAACTATCCAGAAACAAGGGCATACTAAACCCACTAGCACAACAATGTTCATTGCAGCACTATTCACCATAGCAAAGATATGGAACCAACCCAGATGTCCCTCAGTTGATTAGTGGATCAACAAGTTGTGGTATTTGTACACAATGGAATTCTATGCGGCTGTCAGAAAGAATGACATCGCCCCATTTGTTAGGAAATGGAAAGACTTAGAACAAATCATATTAAGTGAAGTAAGCCAGATTCAAAGAACTTAGGCTCAGTGGTTTCCCTCATTTGCCATAATCAGTAGAAACCTTGGCCTCTACTAGCAGAGATTTGCAATAGAGCAAAAGGCCATATATAAGGCCATATAATGTGAAGCTAATTGAAAGGACTTCCAGGATATTGAAACAAAAGCCATATAATGAATGATTGTTGTCCTTAATGTACTATGTTGTCTCTCATCTCGTTTGCTGTCCCTTGGTTATCCCATATTGGTATAGTATCTCACTTTGTTATCTGATATATTGAATTTATTTGTATTTGGATATTTGAAATTTGATAGGGAATGGGGGAAAACCAAGACGGGTGGGGGGTGTGGGGTTGGAGGGAAATGGGTACCAAGACATGTGAAAGGGTATCTATGTATGTGAATTAATGCACCTTCTATCTGGCAAATATCATGTAACCCTTTTACTAATTACAATAAAAAAATGAAAAAAAGAAAGTTGTAGTTTGTGTGGAGGATGATGTGGTCAAATACATTTCTTCTTAGAAATATACCTCATCTAGCTGTCCTGGATTTTCGTGGCCTTCTTCGTAGAGGAAGGCCTGTTATACTGGATTTGTGGCTTGGCAATGATCTAGCATGTACATCTTCGAGTAAGACATCCACAACTTCCATGCCTGAGACTCGAGTTTCCTGACCTTTGGCAACAGCACAGCAACATCTTTCTTCCTCCTGAGCCACAGGCCAAGTGAGCTGGCTTGAGTTGGTTGTTAGTTACAGTGGCTTGGTTACCAGGGTTCCATATTCTGTTCCATTGTGAGGGAGGCAGGGTCACCTTTCAGGGCCCAATGACCAAATATCCTTGCTCACAGAAGACCTCACCAAAGACATACTGGATGCTGAATCTCTCCTCCACTCTCACAATATACATGTGGATGTAGTAAACAGCACACCTTATTTGTCCAATCCCAATGTCTTCCACTAGGCCCAACTACCAGTCTGGTCTCAGGCTCAAGGAGCCTTTCTTAGGTAAGATCCAGACTTAAGGGTCAATATTGCCCTCATCCTTTACAAAACATTTGCTGCACAGTGCCTTCTCTGCCTGCGTTTTGCCCCTTGTCGAATTTTTTTTGTTTTTCCTAGTCTTGGGACTTGACCTCAGAGTGTGAACATTGTTCTTGGGTTTTCTTTAGGCTTTAGCTGTCCCACCGAACCACAGCACAACTTGCAGCGTTTTCTATGTATGTGGTAATGAGGAATCAAACCTGAGGCTTTTTGCGTGGTAGCCAAGGACTCTACCACTAGGTCAAACACACAGGGCATCTTGCACATATTTTTTACGTCAATCTACTAGGATATTATTAGGTTTCTGTATCCTAATCACTTTTTTATTGATGATTTTCTTTGCTGTCATGTGTAAAATATGCAAGAGGGAAAAACACAGAAGAATTAGTGAAATTTAAAAAAAAGCATTACACACATAGATAAGTGTTCATTCTTTGTAGGAGAAAGGATATTTTGATATGATGATGATAACTTTATAATTACTGTGTCAGCGTTGAGAGTTTGGCATAGTGGTAGAGTGCTTGCCTAGTATCCATGAAGATCTGGGATTGATTGCTCAGTATCACATAGATAGAAAATCTAGATGTGGCACTGTGGCTCAAGTGGCAGAGGGCTAGACTTGAGAAAACCCGAGGACAGTGCTCAGGCCCTGAATTCAAGCCCCAAAACTGGTAGAAAATAAAAGAAAATCAAACTGCTTTTTACGAGCTAATTCACTCACAGCATTTGCTTCTGAAATCTTCGCTTCTGCATCTTGTGAAATAGCCCTTTCCCTCAACGTAGACAAGAAAAACACATCCATCCCATGGTCCACTGTGAGGCCACTGGTTAGGCTAAGAGCTAGACGTGCAGCAACACATGAGTTTTATTCTAATACTTTCCAAACTTTGTACTCAAATAGGCTACCTACTTACCAACTTATTTCAGTTATACTTATTCTATACCTTTTCTTCTTTACTACAATATTCTTACACTCCTACGTTAACCCTCTTGTACCTCCCCTGACCTCTCTCATTCTTTTTTTCTATCTCTGGACCTCTGCTGGTCTTTCAACCCTTATACTGCACGGATCTACACTTGATGGCTGTTGAGCAATATTGTATATGTAGGTGGTTAATTATTCTCTAGGCTCAGAGGGATTTAAAGTCAATACAGAATGGATTGAGAGACTTATTGCTTTGGGTATAAATCGCTTATCAGTGGTTGTATTAGACTGGTCTGTAAGTGCACAAAAAGAAAGAGTGATAATACCAATCAAAACTTGCGAACATCTAGTGTCTGCCAGCTACAGAGGTCTAGGTTGGTTATATCTGAAAAACTATAACCGTAGTTAGTAGTAATCTTGCTCCCATTGTCAAATGGGCAGAACAAGAAACGCAAAAAAAAATGTCAAATCAAGAAACAACATCCCCCACACAATGTAAACAGACAATGGAACAGTCACTGGCAAACCTAGAGGAGAGTCTTCCAAGTGCTACACAAATGCAATTGATAAACATCCTTAATGGAAAATGTGAAAATATAAAGAAAGAGATAATAGAGGAAGACATAGCTGAACAAGAGGAAAGCATAAACAAGGTGATAAGTGAAAAATAAGAAGCCAAAAAGGAGGCCATAATAAAGGTTTTTCAAAGAAAGATGGATGAATTCATAGAATCCACAAATAAAAACGTGACCAAACTCCAGCAAATGTCCAAAGAAAATAAAGCTACTGAGCTAACCACTCAAAAGGAAATCAAGGAGATAAAGAAATCCATACATGATCTAAAACAAGAGATGCAAGGCATCAAAAGTGAGCAATTAGAAGCAAGGGAGATGAAAAATAAAGTAGGTAGCTTTGATAGCAGGTTAGACAATGCAGAGGAGAGAAATTCCGGGGCTGAAGATAATTTAGTTATTATAGAGAAAGAACAGAAAATGAGTCAATCGAAATCTAGGAAATATGAGAGAGCGCTTCAGGAGGTCAAGTTGCAATTAGGAAGCCTAATTTAAGGCTAGTTGGTATTGAGGAGGGCGTGGAGAAAGAGGTCAATGGTATTGGAAATATACTTCAGGGAATCATCTCAGAGAATTTCCCAAATATCCAGAAGGGCAGGCCCATCCAGATACGAGAAGCTTTTAGAACCCCAAACAGACCTGACCAGAAAAGAACATCCCACCGCCACATTGTGGTCCGAACTGGATCAATAGAAACGAAAGAAAAGATCCTAAAGACAGCCAGGGAAAAGGGATCAGTAACCTATAAAGGCAAACCAATCAGAATAACCCCAGATTTCTCAGCAGAGACCATGCAAGCACGAAGTGACTGGAAGCATATATGTCATGCCCTTAAATCAAATAACTACCAACCAAGAATACTGTAGCCAGCTAAGCTCTCATTCATAACTGAGGGAAAAATAAAAACATTCCATTCCAGGGAAAAGCTGCAACAATATGTCGAAACAAAACCAACACTACAGAGAATTCTCAAAGATGCTCTATACATAGAAAACCAAAATAAATGCAATATAGGGAAAGAAATGGCACCTAAATAGCATACCATCTAAGGACCACAAGAACTGTCAACACACAAACCCTACTAAAAGCTTTTAAAAATGGTAGGAACTAATAAATATCTCTCAATCTTAACTCTCAATATCAATGGACTTAACTCTCCAATTAAACGGCATAGGCTGTCTTGTTGGATCAAAATGCAAGAGCCATCGTTCTGCTGTCTTCAAGACACACATCTTACCCCAAAACAATCATCTTTTGAAAGTGAGAGGTTGGAATAAACTCTATCAGGCTAACTGCCCCCATAAACAGGCTGGAGTTGCCATCCTCATATCAGATACAATAGACTTCAAACTAAAATTAGTAAGAAAAGACAAAGAAGGTTACTACATACTACTAAAGGGATCTTTCCTCCAGGAAAACATAACGATAATAAATATTTACACATCCAATCCCGGAGCTCCAAACTTCATCAAGCAAACTTTACTTACACTGAAACCATACATAGATCGAAATACAGTGATTGTTGGTGAGTTTAACACACCACTCTCACCTATGGACAGATTAACAAGGCAAAAACTCAACAGAGAAAACTTAGAACTGAACAACTATATAGACCAACTAGATCTAACAGACATCTGCAAAATATTCCACCCAGTAACAACACAATATACGTTTTCCTCAGCATCACATGGAACATTTTCTAAAATAGACCACATCTTAGGCCATAAAACAAACCTGGACAGATTCAGAAACACTGAAATCATTTAATGCACACTCTCAGACCATAAAGGCATCAAATTGGAACGAAAACCCTGTAACTAATGGAGACTGAACAACACATTGTTGAATCAAAAAAAATGGGTAATCGAAGAGATCAGAACAGATATCCAACTGTTTATGAAATTTAACAATAAGGAGCACACAAATATCAACTCCTTAGGGACACAACAAAGGCAGTACTCAGAGGAAAATTTATAGCGCTGAGTGCCTACAACAGCAAGTTGGAAAAATGGCAAACCAACTAGTTAATGTTTCACCTTAACCTCCTGGAAAAAGAGCAACAAACCAACCCTAAACCCATTAGGAGAAAGCAAATTATTAAAATCAAAGCAGAATTAAATGATTTGGAATAAAAAAAATCTATAGAAAGAATCAACAAAACAAGGAGTTGGTTCTTTGAAAGAATAAACAAAATTGACAAGCCCTTAGCAAATCTTACCAAAAAAAGGAGAGAGCATATCGAAATAAACAAAATCGCAGATGAAAATGGTAATATCATGACAGAAATTATCAAGATCCAGAATATCATGAGGGAATACTTTTCAAAACTTTACGCCAACAAATTTGAGAATCTAGTAGAAATGGATGAATTCCTAGAAAATATTAACATACCCACACTGAACCAAGAAGAGCTAACCCAACGCAACAAGCCTATTTCAAACTCTGAAATAGAAATGGAAATTAGACAACTTCCACTTAAAAAGAGCCCAGGGCCAGATGGATTCACAGCTGAATTCTATAAGGTCTTTAAAGCAGAGCTCACACCAATACACCTCAAGCACTTCAACGAAATTGAAAATGAAGGTTCTTTACCAAACTCATTCTGTGAAGCCAGTATATCCCTCATCCCCAAACCAGACAGAGATTCATCAAAGAAAGAGAACTATAGACCCATTTCTTTGATGAACATCGATGCAAAACTTCTCAACAAAATACTGGCCAACCGTCTACAACAACTCATCAAAAAAATTATACACTATGATCAAACTGGATTCATCACAGGGAGGCAAAGCTGGTTCAACATACACAAATCAATTAATATAATGCAACACATCAACAGGAGCAAGGACAAAAATCACATGATTGTCTCAATAGATGCGGAAAAGGCATTTGACAAGATCCAAAACCCCTTTATGTTAAAAGATGTGGAGAAACTAGGAATCCATGGAACATTTCTCAATGTAATAAAGGCTGTGTATGAGAAACCCACTGCTAGTAGTATACTTAATGGTGAAAATCTAAAGCCATTCCCTCTAAAATCAGGAACAAGACAAGGATGCCCACTCTCTACACTCCTTTTTAACATAGTACAAGAATTCCTAGCCAGTGCAATAAGGCAAAAAGCAAGCATAAAGGGGATCAAAGTAGGGAAAGAGGAAATAAAACTATCCCTCTTTGCAGATGACATGATTCTGTATTTAAAGAATCCTATAGACTCTAGTCCCAAGCTCCTTGAGCTGATTCAAAGCTTTGGAAGCGTAGCAGGCCATAAAATCAACCCTCACAAATCAACTGCCTTCCTTTACGCCAACAGTGAGAGCAACGTGGCAATAATCAGGAAAGAAACTCGTTTCACAATAGCCTCAAAGAAAATAAAGTACCTAGGAATTAGCTTAACTAAGAATGTAAAGGACCATTTAGATGAAAACTTTAAAAATCTAAAAAAGGAAATTAAAGCAGAACTAAGGAACTAATAAATATCTCTCAATCCTAACTCTCAATATCAATGGACTTAACTCTCCAATTAAACGGCATAGGCTGTCTAGTTGGATCAAAAAGCAAGAGCCATCGTTCTGCTGTCTTCAAGAGACACATCTTACCCAAAAACAATCATCTTTTGAGAGTGAGAGGTTGGAATAAACTCTATCAAGCTAACTGCCCCCATAAACAGGCTGGAGTTGCCATCCTCATATCAGATACAATACACTTCAAACTAAAAATAGTAAGAAAAGACAAAGAAGGTTACTACATACTACTAAAGGGATCTCTCCTCCAGGAAGACATAACGATCCTAAATATTTACACACCCTTTTGAAGATTCTCAAAAGATTGAAGATTCTGCCAGTGTAATTTAGATTCCGGCATTGATATTAAATAATGCAATGAGTAGGTATTTATATTTGAAATATCACTGTTGAGAAAACCTAACACACATATGCTTAGTATTTGCTTTTGATTTCCCAAGAAGTTCAGTACAAGCTAACATTTGTGGCATATATCGACTGGGAGAAATGATTCAGAATATGTGACTCATTTGAACAGGAGTCAGTGAAAAGATACAAATGCAGGATACCCATATTGTGATAATTTGTATCTTTTGCAATGTGTTCGTTATTAATTCCATTTGTGGTGTACATTTCTAGGTAAAAACTTTTAAAATGTTTCCAAACAGTTTGTTATTTCAACAGCAAAAAAAGACATTTATATGCCTGATAAAATTTATAGAATCCAAATTTTTCCATATTATTTTTTGTTTTTTCTTTTTTTTTGGTGGGTCATAGATCTTGAACTCAGCCTGGGCACTATCCCTGAGCTCTTCAGCTCCAGGCTACCACCTTACCCTGGAGCCAAGCCCCACTTCCCATTTTCTAAAGGTAAATTGGAGATAAGTGTCTCAGGTCTTTTTGTGCCAGGATGGCTTTAAACCTTGATCCTCAGATCTCAGCCTCCTGAATAGCTAGGATTATAGAAGTGAGCCACCACCCCATCATGCTCAGATTTCTGGGTTTTTTTAAACAAGCCCTTTGGCTGGAACTTGGTCTGAGCACTGTCCTTCAGCTTTCCTCAAGCCTAGTGATCTTCTACTTGAGCCACAGCACTACTTCTGGTTTTTTCTGTGTATGTGGTACTGCGGAATTGAACCTACGTCTTCATACAAGCACTCTACAACTATGCCAAACTCCCAGCCCCTCCACATTAGTTTTTATGATAGATCTTTCCATGCATCCAGGATGGCTAGAAATCCTTCTTGAATTTCCCAAGATCAGGGAGTATAGGTGTGTCCCATCCTGTGTGGCTACATAACCATTGTTTAGGGTACAGTTCTCTCTTCATTCTACCCATCTAGAGCAATTTTCATCTTCCATGTATAATCATTAAACATTCAGCTCCTGTTCCTCTCTACTCCATTCTCTGGAACCATCGTGCTTTTTGGCTCTAAGGGTTTGTTGATCCTTGGAAGCTCTGGAAGGGAAAACATACCCTAGCTCTTCCTTTATGACTGCTGTAGTTTTAGTTTACTGTAATCAAGATTCATCTGTAAAATATAGTAAAATGTTCTTCCTTTTCAATGCATTGTTTTGCATATTTCTATCTTTTGATTATTATTAACAGCTGTGAATGGATTCTCCACATATTTGTTCTAGTCTCTGCTTTCTCTTCCATTAGGTACAAACCTAGAAATAGAAGTGTTGGAACATATTTCTATGTACTTCTATATTTAGCACTTTTTTAGCACTCTCCACGCAATTTTTGATTGCTTTATATTCCTTACAGAACTATTCCAAAGTTCTACTTCTTCTCAATACCTTCCCAGGAATAGACTTTGAAAGTTGTTTTATTGTATGCGTGTGTGTGTGTGTGTGTGTTTGTGTGTGTGTATGTGGATCTTTTTGTTTAAAACTATATTTATATTAACATATTTAAAGTAATGATTTCATTGTAATTTTAATTTTTCTCATGACTGTTAATATTGAACTTCTTTCTACATTTTGAACTACTATTTCTATATATTCTTTTTAGAAAATCATCTCCAATCTCCTATTTTTTTCCCTTTTTTTATGGGGTAGTGGGGAAAGTCATGGGGCTTGGATCTTGGGCAGTGAGCTCTTTAGTTTAAGGCTATTGTCCTACCCTGAGTATTGCCCCTCAGTTCTTCTACTCACAGCTCCCTACCCCTCTTCCCATTATATACAGAACAAAGGTCATCCTCAGTCTTTTTGAAAAAGAAAAACATACAGTAAATTTGTAGTATAAAACAGCAAGAAATAAATTTCTTGCCAGGTGCAGTGACTTCTACCTGTAATCCTAGCTACTCAGATATCAGGCTGATATCTAAAGATTTGGTTCAGCCAGCCTGCGCATTAGAAAGTCTATGAGACTCTCATCTACAGTTAACCACTAGAATATGGGAAATGGCACTGTGGCTTCATCGGTAGGGTGATAGCCTTGAGTTGAAGAGCTCAGGAACAGTGCCCAGGCCCAGAGTTCAAGCCTTACAAATCCCCCAGCCAAAAAAAAAAGAAAAAAAAAGTTTCTTCCCCAAGTGATTATAATGCCAGACATAGAACATTAACATTCTGGGTGTACTTCACAGTATTATTACTTGATACCCGAAGATTTTGCAATATTCTCACAGTACCAGCATATGTCATCATATAATGTAGTTCCTTTTCAATGGAATAATTCCATTTATAACCTAAATCTACTCCCTCGACTTATTTTTGTCGATACCACAATTGCTCTCCCATGATATACCACAAGCCATTAAACATTTTATGGTGGGTAATTGGAAAGGAGTGTCATGGAATTTTGTGCCAGGCTGGCTTTGAACCATGGTCCTCAGATCTCAGTCTCCTGAGTAGCTAGGATGACAGGCGTGAGCCACCAACACCTGGCTTCCCTTTTTATTTTTTTGTGGGTCTTGGGACTTGAACTCTGGGCTTAGGCACCATCCCTAAGCTTTTCAGGTCAATATTTCATGTAAGTCTAAACATTTAAGTAAAGGAATACAATTCAAACAATAAAAAGAATAAAATTCCAGACATTGTGTGTTTATAACTCAGTGCTAATTACTTGATGAAAATGTGCCATTCCAGAAGCTGGTGTCATATGATGATGTAGCTGTGGATTTCAGCTGGGAGGAGTGGCAGCATCTGGACAATGCTCAGAGGACCGTGTACAGAGATGTAATGCTGGAGACCTACAGCAACCTGGTGTACTTAGGTGAGCAAAAGTCAAATTCACTTGCAAGGCCAAGTGCCTTGTTATTTTGCAGATACGTGAATGTTTATCAAACTTTCAATACTATTTAAATGAAAGATTCCAGGCCCTGAGAAGTATCATTACTTTCTAAAGAAAACCTAAGGTAATTTTGTACTCATTCTTCAGGATACCTTCAGGATACTTTGACAACAGTTCTAAATTATGTTTCCTCTAATGGAGACGACATTCCAAACTTACACAGTAATTGTAAGTGGATAAACCATCCAGAATAGAATATATATCATTATTGGAAATAGGATCTACAAATCACTAAACAGTGAGTTTATAATGGAAACCTGGCACTAGGTGCAATGTTTCATGCCTGTAATCTTAAAATATTCAGGAGGAAGAAATCTAAGAATTCTAATTTGAAGCCAGCAATGGCATAAAAATTGCCATGAAACTCTATTACTCCAAGTAACCCCTCAAAAATGCTAGTGGAGTGTCAAGTGTTTGACTTTGTTATTGAGTGCTTGCCTAGCATGCATGAAGACCTATGCATGTAAGTGGAGCTGGGACTCAAACTGGTATTTTTCTAGCCTTGAGCAAGACAGCTAAGTTTATGCCATAGAAAATGATTCCACAGCTGGGGAAAAGTCAACCATGAAGCCAGTGAGAAATGAGAAAAAAGATTTAATACATAACTTGTGAGTAGGATTTCTGCGAACTTAAACAATGATGACACAGCATAAGCAATAATTCTCTACTGTTTCTAATTTACAGGGCCCTGTGTTCCCAAACCTGTATTAATTGACAAGCTAGAGCACTGTGCAGAACTCTGGATAGGAAATTCCTCTGACAAGAATATCACAGGTGAGTGAATGCATCTTCATATTGATGTTGGAGCCTGAGCCACATTGGTAAGTTCATGTTGTGATGTACTGAGCAATAATATTCTTAGTAACCCTAAATCCTGTGTGGAACCTATGGAATTCTTTGTGAATGAATCAAGAATCATTTTCTTTTCCCAAGCCTATGCTTGGTCTCAGGGCCTGAGCATGATCCTTGGGTTTTCTCAAGGCTAGCTCTCTACTTCTTGAGTCATAGCACCACTTCTGGCTTTTTCTTTGTATGTAGTACCAAGGAACTGAACCAGGTCTTTGTGCATGCTAGCCCAAACCCCCGGCACCAAGAATCATAGGGTGATATGATGAATTCTATATGGCAGTAGAGTTAAAGTTAGATTTCTCTGTAGAAATCACTGTGAAACGAAATAAAATGAGAAAGCCATGAGCCCGTGGCTCATGCCTGTAATCGTAGCTACTTAGGAGGCTGAGATCTGAGGATCAAAGGTTCAAAGACTGACCTATCACAAAAACACCTTAGACTCTTCTCTCCAATGAACCAATAGAAAATGAGAAGTGGGGTTGAGGCTAAAGACCTAGGGCAGTAGCCTTGAGCTGAAGAGCTCAGGAAGAACAGTCAGGTCTAGAATTCAAGTCCCATGACCACAAAACAATAAAGAAAGAAAAAAGAAAGAAAGAAAGAAAGAAAGAAAGAAAGAAAGAAAGAAAGAAAGAAATTTCATTTCTTTAAAACTAAGACTATAAATGATTGAGCAAACAAGGAATAAGTCAGGGCATTATTCTCTGATAAGGATAATATCTTTATGCTGGTAGGAAGAGACTGGTATTCAGAACCATACCTTTCCACCAGAAATTGAGCCTAGTGGTAGAGTGCTTGCCTAGCATGCACAAAGACACAGGTTTGATTCCTTATTACAACATACATAGAAAAAACCAGAAGTAATGACTTCATTGGTAGGGTACTAGTCTTGAGAAAACCCAAGGACAGTGGTTAGGTCCTAAGTTCAAACCCAGGAATGGAAGGAAAAAAAACAACAAAGTTTCAATCAACATAAGAAAATTAACTAGACAATGAGCTGGTGATTTTCTGGTCTTCCATGGTTCTGAGGGACAGGAGTGTTAGAAAAGGAATTTTTATAAGACTTCAAATGGGAAGAAACAAATTTCAAAATTCCCACAATTGAGACTAAATTGAGACTTTAGTGAGAAGTTGTAACTGAAGGGATATAGGTGTAAGTCCTTACTCTCAAGAATCGTTCTTGCTTGGATCAAAGGCAAACAGACATATAAACCAAACTTGTGGCTGCTGAATCTAGAAAAAATTCGTGTTCCTCACTTAATGGTTAATAAGCAAACAGCATTGAAACTGGGTAAGGTAATCCTATCTGCTACTCAGGACCTAAGACTCTTATCTGTAGTTAACTCTAGAAAACAGGAAGTGGGGCTGTAGCTCAAGGATAGGGGTTATAGTCTTCTGCTGAAGTGTTCAGGGACAGGGCCGAGGCCTATGAACTACAAAAAAAAAGAAAAGAAAAGAAAAGAAAGTTTTAAAAAGATGCAAAACAGCACAGTATTTAGATTATTTCTCAAAAATAAAAGAAAGGCAGCTATTCCTCAATGTATAAACAAAACAGTATTTGAAAAAAACAGCTGCAGGTATATTATAGGTAGTACTCAGCTTAAAACTGTAGCAATACATAGATGGATAATTTCAATAAATATTTCCTGTGATATAAAAAGAGAACTAAAACACAGAAAAACATTATTGGTCATTGTAAAATATCATTTTCTTAATATGTTAGGGAGAAAAGCATATATTTCTCACAAATCAATTTCCACTTTTATATTTTAAAATATCTAACACTTAGGATGGGAAAGTAAAGTCATTACCTTTACAGTAAGGAATATTTGTATCTCATGTATGTGTGTGTCTTTTTTTCTATGACTCATTTTAGATGTCCAGGTAATGGAAAATGTGTTCAAGACCTGCCAGGAAAGTCCACATGAATGTCTTTGTGAAGTAGCAGTTGCAAGTAGTATCGAAGTGGAGGAAAATGTGAGATTAGCAACAACTTTAAATTTGAGCTCTACACATAATCCAGAGCTGATTAGTAATAACAGCAACAACTTAGGGGTGAGGACTGAGGAGTTCATTAAGTGTCAGAACATGCTTCTCTCTCCTAAGCCTGATGAGATGCATGCTGCATATAGATCTCGTATGTCTCCTGTTCTTAAAAAATCCATCGGATATTCACAGCATTTTATTCATGATTGTGACAGTCCAAAAGATCTGCAGTATCATAATTCTGTTCTCCCTGCCCAAGAAATTCTTCAGGGAGGGAGGAAAACTGCTAAATGTACTGTGTGATGAAAAATATTGTACTTAACACCGACCATCACTACACATCCAAAAATGTACACAGGAGAGACTCCTCATACATGTAGTGAATGTGAGAAATCTTTCAGTAATGAAATACGCCTTACAATACCTCAGAGCAAATATCCTGAGATATGTGATGCGTACATCAAGTGTGAAAATTAATTTCTGAGAAGTCAGACCTGACGCTCCATCCTCGATCTCCAAGAGAAGACAAACCTTATGAATATGAGGAACGTAATAAAATTTCTGCCCAGAATTCAGCTCTCAGCACACATCAGAGATCTCACACAGAAGAGAAATCTTATGAATGGGATAAATGTGGGAAGACTTTTAGACTGAAATCATACCTCACTTTGCACCAGAGAAGACACCCAGAAGAGAAACCTTATGAATGTAACAAATGTGAAAAGTCTTTCACCCAGAAGATACACCTTCGAGTTCATCAAATAACACACACAGGAGAGAAATCTTATAAGTGTAATGAATGTGGAAAGTCTTTCCAAGGGAAGGGAAAACTTCGTGTTCATCAGAGAATACACACAGGAGTGAAACCTTATGAATGTAACCAATGTGTAAAGTCTTTCAGAGAGAAATCTTCCCTCAAATTGCATCAAAGAACACACACAGGAGAGAAACCTTATGTGTGCAACAAATGTGGAAAGACCTTCAAGTGGAAGTCATATCTTGATGGGCACAATAGAACACACACAGGAGAGAAAACTTATGCATGTAGTGAATGCGGAAAGTCTTTCAAATGGAAGGTAAAACTCCATGTTCATCAGAGAATATACTCAGGAGAAACACCTTATGAGTGTAACATATGTGGAAAGTCCTTCACACAGAAGCCAAACCTCAACATGCATAAGACAATTCAAACAGGAGAAAAACCTTATGAATGTAACCGATGTGGAATGTCTTTCAAATGGAAGTCTTCCCTCAAATTGCATCAGAGAACACACACAGGAGAGAAACTGTACGAGTGCATCAAATGTGGTAAGACCTTCAGATGGAAGTCACATTACAGGAGGCATAACAGAATTCACACATATTAGAAACCTTAGGAATATAACCAAAGTTGAAAGTCTTTCGTGCAGTATTCACCCTTCAGGAAGCGTAAGAGAGTTCACACATATGAGAAGCCTTAGCAATGTAATAAATAGGAAAGACTTTTTAGTCTGTGGAAGAAAA
Source organism: Megascapheus bottae (assembly GCF_031878675.1). NCBI lineage: Eukaryota > Metazoa > Chordata > Mammalia > Rodentia > Geomyidae > Megascapheus > Megascapheus bottae. The sequence continues at coordinate 552,117 of NW_028327710.1, read as the reverse complement.
CTCAGCTTGTGTCACAGAACCAACACAAGATAAAACCCTTAATGAATGTAGCAAATGTTCACTCTTTTCCCCAGAAAGCACAAGTCAAGATTTATCACTAAACACCCACAGGATAGAATCCTATGAATAAAATGAAAGGGAAATTTTTTTGAAGAACTCATAGTTGAGTTTGCATGATACCACACATACACAGGATAAAAATCGTATGAATATAAGAATATGAAAAATCCATCATGAACGCATGACTAAGTATAAAATGCACATAGGAGAGAAAAACCTTATGAATATTACAAATGTGGAAAGTGTTTGACCTGGAAGGCATACTTCTGTGTTCACCACAAACCTGATACCCATAGAAGAAAAGAAAACTAATGAATAGAACAAATGTGCAATGACTTTTAATCAGAAGTCAGTCTTCAGTACATTTCAGAACATACACAATAGAGAAATTCTGAGTAATGAAAAACATTTAGCTATATATAGAATCTCTGTATATGGGAGCATTAGGGTAAGTCTTCTAAACAAAGTCAACCTTCAGCAAGCATTAACAGCACTCACAGAAGAAATAATAGCATGTAGGAAAACCTTTGTCAGAAACCTCTAAAAGCTGACTGTGTGGCTTAGTGGTAGAGTGCTAACCTATCAAGGATGAAGGCCTGGGTTAGATTCCTCAATACTACGTGAAAAGAGCAAGCCAGAAGCAGCACTGTTGTTCAAATGGTAGAGTGCTAACCTTGAGCAAAAGTAGCTCAGGCCCTGAGTTCAAGCCTAAGGATTGGAGAGAGAGAGACAGAGAGAGAGAGACTCAGAGTGAGAGAGAGAGAGAGAGAGAGAGAGAGAGAGACAGAAAGAGAGAGAGAGAGTAAGAGAGAAAAGAGAGAAAGAGAGAGAAACAGGAACTTCTAAATTTTACAGAGATAGAGAAGGAGACAGAAACTAATTTCTAAACTTTACAGTCTTTCTATTTCCTTACAAATTCGTCTATGTCATTCTTTCTGACAGAAGCACAGAATTCCATTGTGTAAAAATACCATATTTGATCTACTCATCAACTGACGGGCATCCATACCTTTGCTATATAGAATGTGAGACCTCATACACCTACGACCTGGGTGGGCCAAAAACCAGACAGGTCTGGTCCCATAGAAGACAACCTTACTGGATATACAGGGAACTATTAAATGCATGGAATCACCAGGAATCCAGGCCAGGCCTCCATGGAAAGACAAGTTAGCTACCAAAGCTTAAGGACAGAGCAGATGGCTGGAAATGTGTTTTGTCAATCGTGAGAAGTGCCAGAGTAACTGTAATATTATGTGGGACTCTGTTCTGTGAGTTCAAGTCTGTTTATATATCCATTGTGCTTTGTACAAATATTTAAGAAAATTAAAACTCCACAATAGCATCAAAAATCTACTTTGGCTTTGAATGTGGCCTAGTTGTAGAGTTCTCGCCTAGTATACAAGAAGACCTTGATTCAATTCCTCGACACTGCATACACAGAAAAAGCAGATGGGGCACTGTGGCTCAGGTGTCAGAGTGCCACCCTTGAACAAATGTGGCCAAGGACAGTTCCTGGTCCCTCAGTTCAAGCTGCAGGACTAGCCAAACAAGAAATCATACCATTTTCCACACATTTGGAAATAAATCTGTTTTATCTAAACCTACTTCTTTTTTGCCAGTCCAGGGTGTGTGCCACCAAGCCAAACTACTGGCCCCCAACCTTACTATTTTAAATCATTTAATTTTTTAACATAATCATATTTCATGCTGTCTGTATTAATAGCATAAACAGCATGCTTAGTGTAATAATGTTAATGGTAAAACATAAGAAATTAATAACTAAAATTCCTTTTTCATTATTTTTATAGCATTACTACAATTTTATGAGAAAAATTACCTAGAATGATTATTTTAGAGTTCAAGTAATCCATTTTGATAAATATATCAACCTACATCATTTATTTGAACACATTTTAAACTATTTTTTTCAGGAATGAAAATACATATATATTTGTTGTAAATGAAATTTATGACTTGGGGGGATGGGAAAGAGAAAAGGGGAAGGGGGTAACAGTGTTTCCAGAAATGTAATCATTACATATGTAACAGCAATCTCTTTGTATATCACCTTGACAACAAATTTTTTGAAAAGTACAATAAGTTTAAATGTCTACTTTGGACAGAATTTTTTTTTTGCCAGTACTGGGCTTAGACTCAGGACCTGAGCACGATCCTTGTTTTTGTTTTTGTTTATTCTTAAGGCGCAAGTTCTCTCACATGTGCCACAGGACGACTTTTATTTTTTTTATCTATGTTGTGCTGAGGAATTGAACTTGGGTCTTCATTCATGCTCGGCAAGAACTCTTCCACTAGGCTTAACTTATGGCCCCAGTGGGAAGGAAGTTTTCCATAAAATATGTAGGAAATATGTACACTAAGGAAAAGCCATCAAAAATAGAAGAAAAATTATATACTTAGATAACGACATGCCAGTATTCTGGCAGATCTCTGTAATTCTAGCTTCAAGAGTGGCCTATTTGAACCGGGAGTTGGCTGGCTGAAGTAAAGTGCTATCCTTGAGCAAGCCCTAGGACAGTGCTCTGGCCATGAGTTGAAGCCATAGGACATGCAAAAATAATAATTTAATGCCCGTGACTGGTGGCTCACCCTAGTAATCCTAGCTACCCTGGAGGATCGAGGTTCAAAGACGGCCCATGCATAAAAATCTGTCAGAATCTTACTTCCAAATAATCCAGAAAATTCAAAATGACAATGTGCCTCAAGTGGTAGAGCTCTTGCCTTGAGCTGAAGAGCTTAAGGTAAACGTCCAGGCCCAGAGTTCAAGCCCCATGAGTGAAAAAAAGAAAAAGAAAAAGAAAGCCCTTATCTAAGGCTGGAGTGCACACTAGTGGTAGTTTGCTTGCCTAGTATGCACAAAGCCCTGTGTTCAATTACTCTGTACCACTTACACCAAAAAAAAGCTAGAAATGATCTCAGAAGGTTGGGTTCTGAGGATCACAGTTCAAAGCCAGGCCAGACACTAAAGTCCATGAAACTGTTACTTCCACTTGAGCACCAGAAAACCAGAAGTGACACTGTGGCTCAAGGTGTTTAAGGTTGTAGCCTTGAGCTGAAGAGCCCAGGGACACTTCCCAGGTGCACAATTAAAGTCTTACAACCAAAAGAGAGAGAAAGAGAGAGAGAGAGAGAGAGAGAGAGAGAGAGAGAGAGAGAGAGAGAGAAAGAGACAGAGACAGAGACAGACAGAGAGAGACAGAGAGAGACAGAGAGAGAGACAGAGAGAGACAGAGAGAAAGAGAGAGAGAGACAGAGAGACAGAGAGAGAGAGAGAGGCAGACAGGCAGACAGACAGAGACAGACAGAGAGAGAGACAGAGACAGAGACATCAAACAGTCAAGCACTGCTGGCTGAAGCGTGTAATTCTAGCTACTATGGAGGCTGTGATTGGAGGATCTTGGTTCAAAGCCCAACGCCAGCCTGGACACATATGTTTGTGAGACTTACATCACCAATTAACTACCAGAAACCAAAAATGGAGCTGTAGAGGAAGAGCGCTAGCCTTGAGCTGAAGAGCTCAGGGACAGTGTCCAGGCCCAAAGTCCAAGCACCATGACGAATCAATAATAAAAAAAGAAGATAGCTAATAGTAATGATGAATAATTTTGGGCTGGGAGTTTGGCCTAGTGGTAGAGTGCTTGCCTAGCATGCACGAAGACCTGGGTTCAATTCCTCAATACCACATACATAGAAAAATGCTGGAAGTGGTGCTGAGGGTGAAGTGGTAGAGCCCTAGCCTTGAGAACATATAAGGACAGTGCTCAGTCCCTGAGTTCAAGCCCAGGACTGGCCAAATCAAAAGTAGTAGAGCACTGGCATTGAACTGAAGATCTGAGGAACAGCCCAGGCACAGAGTTCAAGCACCGCAAACAGCAACAACGAAATCTATGAAATGGCAGTGGTGGTTTTAAGCTAAGCAAAAATAGAGTAGAAACTGGTAAAATATATATTTGTGTGTAAGCAAAATAGCCAGACTTATGCATTAGAACAGGACAGCAACTTGAAAAAAAATTTTGTTTTCCATCTCACTAGGTCCTGTCTCTTAATTTATTCAAGTAAGTAAAATGCTGGGTTTTATAATCGTTGCTCTGAATATTAGAAAATCATAATATCTCTCATTAACCAACAAAGACCAGGAACTGGGGCTTCGTTCAAATGGCAGAGTATCAGGCAAGAGAAGAAAAAATTGAAGTAAGAACTTCAAGTTCTTGATCCAGAACCTGCATAGTAACAGAGCAGCAGCCTGGTGATGGTACCTCACACCTATAATCTTAGCTACTCCGGAGGCTAAGATCTGAGAATCAAAGTTTAAAGCCAGCCAAAGTACCAGTTAACTGCCAGAAAAACCAGAAGTGGCACTGTGGCTCACAGATTAAAGCACTAGCCTTGAGCTGAAGAGCTCAGGGACAGTGCCCAGGCCCAGAGTTCAAGCCCCACAATTGACAAAAATCAAACAAGCAAACAAAACTCACAAAGAAGCCTGCAGACCACAGTGGTTCTGCTGAGTCTCTTCTCCATGGGGATCAGGAAATATTTCACTTTTTCTGTCTCTTCCCATCTCAACATTCATACTAAAATAAGACTGTGTTGAAAGTTTCAATTTATAAAAATGTTTTTCATGAAGCACCCTGAAATATTCATCGCTTATATCTCAATTGAAGATAGTTGATTTGGGGCTGCATTGGTAGAGTGCTAGCCTTGAGCAGAAAAGGTCAGGGATAGAGCTGAAGCACTCAGTTGAAGACCCAGTGCCAACACACAAAAGAAATTATGCACTTTATACATATTTTCTAATTTCTTAATGAATTTTTCAGTCTGTATAAATATAGGGTACATTCCTTGTTACTTAAGTAAGATTGCTCTATTTTTTTCTTTTTTGCCAGTCCTACGGCTTGGACTCAGGGCCTAGTCATTTTCATTGGACTCGCTTGCCCAAGGTGAGTGCTCTGCCTCTTGAGACACAGCGCCACTTCTAGCTTTTTTCTGAGTATGCGGTACCGGTGAATAGAACCTAGGTCTTCATGCATTCTAGGTGAGCACTCTATCATTAGGCTACATTCCCAGGCAGTGAGATTCCTCTTACAGTCATTGTATGTTCACAGAGTTTGATCTCACACATTGTAGGGCCCTGGTTGGCTTTGACCTGTGATCCTAAGCCCTGAGCCTCCTAAGTAGCTGAAATTAAGTTGTGAGCCAGCATGATGGCTTCCATTCTTTTTTCTACAAAAATATATGTAGTTATCTAAAATATATCTATAGCTGAAAAAAATGAATCTCTCCCAAACAAATCTTCAAAGAAACAACCATCCTAATAAAAGGTGGGCTAAAGACTTAAAAGAGTATTCTCTGAAGAAAAAATTAAAATGGGCTTTAGCCACATGAAGAAATGCTCCATTTCTAGCAATAAGGGAAATGAAAATCAAAACAACTTTGAGATTCCACCTGACTCCAGTCAGAATGGCCATTATCAAAAAATCTAATAAGAGATACCGGTGGGGAAGTGACCAGGGGGGATCACACCTACACTGTTGGTGTGAGTGTAAACTCGTTCAACCACTAGGGAAAGCAGTGTGGTGGTTCCACAAAAGACTGAACATAGAGCTCCCCTATGATCCAGCAAATCCACTACTTGGCATCTACCCAATTGTCCAGAAAAAAGGACATACTAAATCCAAGAGCACAATGATGCCCATTGCAGCACTATTTACCATAGCAAAGGTATGAAACCAACCCAGATGCCACTCAGTAGATGACTGAATCAAGAAGATGTGGTACTTATACACAATGGAATGCTATGCTGCCATCAGAAGGAATGACATCGCCCCATTTGTAAGGAAATGGAAAGACTTGGAAAAATTCATATTAAGTGAAGAAAGCCAGACCCAAAGAAACATAAGCTCAATGGTTTCCCTCATTTGTAATAATTAGTTCACATCTAGGACTCTCCTAGCAGAGGATTACAATAACTCAAAAACCTAGGTATATAAGGTCATATAGGATGTGACTAAATGAAAGGATCTCTAGGATATGGGAACAAGAGCTATATCTTGTGTCATCGTTGCTCTTAATCTTGTGTGATTTTTGTCCTTAATCTACTATGTTATTTCTCATCTCTTATTTTGCCCTTTGGTTAATGTCAGATTGTTACTGTATCTGATTTTTTCCCTGGCATATTGTATATATGTTTATTTGTTTATGTCAAATAGGAAAGGGAAGGGGGGAAACAAGATGATTGGGAAGGTGAGGGGAGAGGGAACTGGGGACAAAAACATGTGGAGTGGAATAAATGTGTGAGAAGTAATGCAGTCCACTACCTGTAAATGTAATCGTAACCCCTCTATACATTACCCTGAAAATAAAAAAGAGACTATAAAAATATCTGTAGAAAATGAGGTTTGATGATGGAAACAACCAGATGCCCTACTACAAAAAATGTGATACACGCACACACACACACACACACACACACACACACACACACACACACACACACGCACACACACACAATGGAATGATACATAGCCAACCGACAAGATAAAATAATGGCATTCTCGAGGAATTGGATGAAAAGGAAAAAAATCATATTAAGTGAAGTAAGCCAAACTCAAAGAACATAGGCCCAAGAGTCTCCCTCATTTGTCAAATTCAGTAGAAACCTTGGGCTCTGCTACCAGAGATTTACAATAGAACAAAATCTAGAGACATCGTGACAAATAGTATGACACTAAATGTAAGGGCCTCCAAGATAAAGAAACAAAACTCATATAATGAGTGATTGTTGTCCTTAATGAACTATGTGATCTCTTATCTCTTTTGCTATCCCTTGGTTATATCCTATTGTTACAATATTTCACCTTGTTTTCTGATATATTTCATATGTGCCTAATTGGTTATTTGAAATTGGATAGGGAAGGGGGGAAATGAACATGAATGGGTGTAGGGGAAGGGAAATGGGGACCATATCATTACATGGGGTATCAAAGTTTGAGAAGTAATGCACCTTCTATCTGGTGAATATAATGTAACCCTTCTATAAATCACAATAAATATAAATACATGAAAAGAAGATCTGCACAGAAAAAAATAATAATGGCATTTTTGGGGTTGTGGATGAAATTAGAGTGAATCCTGTTGAGTGAGATAAGTCAAGACCAAGGAACAAAAGGTACAGGGTATTATTAATATATGGATATTAGTTTCAAACTGTAGTAGAGCGATGATTGAATAGTTGATACCCAAAGTTCTGGACATAATTTTGGAGATATAAACATAACTACATAGACATAAAAATCTAGGATAGACTACACATTCTATAGACATGTGTTTTATTATAGATTAATCTGTATCTATGACATACAAAGACTCAGCTTAATTTTTACTATATTCTAAAATCTATGTGCCAGTGATTGTATAGCGATTCCCTTCTTGAATACTTGTTGGTTAAACATGACATTTGAAATATGATGTAAAATTCAATGTTAATAAATTTTTTTAAAAAAGAGGCTAGAGGTAAATACCACTAATGTACTTGCTCTAAGTGGTACAGAAATTTTCTTAATGAATCAAGGGGTTTTATTACATCTTTATGCAATTATTTTAGTTCTGAGTGTTCTACACTCAATGATACTTCTGGAAAAATGATATAGCTGACTGTGTAGATGGTATGAAGACATACTGGCCTAAACGTAGAATAAAGCATTGGTAAGTGGCTGTTAGCTGTCCAGATTCTACTGGAATATGTGGAATGAATTTATTACGCACAATGCAGGCTCTTAGTCAGGTCAGGATCAAGATTATGTGGTTCCATGAGATGAATGAGGAAAGATCAGAAAAATCTACTAAGATATCCAGATATACTTTTTAAACTAAGGTATGTGGACTCCTTTTTTTTCTTTCTTGGTGGGGAGGTTGAACTTTGGACCTGGGCAAGGTCTCTTAGTTCTTTTTCCTCAAGGCTAATGCTGTACCAGTTTTAGCCACAACTCCACTTAATTTTTGGGTGGATAAGTGGAGAGTAGAATCTTACAGTTTTTTTGTTTTCATTTTTTTGCTTGCAACGGCTTTGAATCACCTTCTCCCTGGCTAGTAGAATGACAATTATGACCCTCCAGCGCCTGGCTAGTGATTCTTTGAAAATTGGACTTTCTTCCAAATCACATAACTGGTTCCTAGCAAAGTTTTGAAGCCAGACTTAAATGTGACAGATTTTTGTCACTTGGAGACACTCTGTGCTGAACGATAGAAATCTACCAGCTGAGTCACAGTGGCACTTCCAGTTTTTTGTTTATGTGATGCTGAGGAATGGAATCCAGGGTTTCATACATGCTAGGCAAGCTTCATTTTCAGCCCAAGGTTTTATGTTTTGTTTTTTCAGTGTTGTTGCTTCTAAGGTACTGTATGATGTTCTTTCATTTTCTTTGCTTTTTACCTCTTTTCTTCTTTTTCCTTTAGTTTTATTCCCTGTAGTCACTGTGTTGAATTCGAGTACCCTGTGCCTTGTACATAGGTTTAGGTGATTTGGGGAATGGAGAGGGTATAATAATATGGTAAAAAAAAAACAAAGGAAAAAGGGTGAACCAATTGAACAGTGATACTTGGAAGACACTAAACGGAAATGAACTGAACAATCTGGGTGGTGAGGGGGCTGAGGGTAGGAAAACAGAGAAAAATGAGGGAGAGGATAACAATTTTCTTAAGAAATATGTTCATTACTTATGTAACCGTATGCCAACTATATATTGACTTAACAAAAAAATTAACTTAAAAAATAATTTAGCCGGGTATGGTGGCTCACACTTGTAAATGTAGCTACTCAAGAGGCTGGGATCCAAGGATAGCAGTTCAAAGTCAGTCTGGGCACTGAAGTCCATGTGATTCTTATCTCCAATTAACCACCAGAAACCCAGAAGTGGCCCTATGGCTCAAGGGATAGGGCAGTAGTCTTGAGCTGAAAAGCTCAGTGACAAGACCCAGGTGCAGAATTGCAGTCCCATGACTTGAATTATGAATGATACTAGACAGGCTCTGTGCGCTCACACTTGGAATCCTATCTACACAGAATCAGGTTTGAATCCAGCCCAAACAAATTGCATGATATTCTGATTTACAGTTCATTACCAAAAATCTGGAAGTGGAGCTGTGGATAAAGTGGTAGAACACTAGCCTGAAGCAAAAAAAACTTTTAAGGACAGTTCCCAGGCCCTGGGTTCAAGTCCCAAGACTTGCATAAAACAAACAAAAGGTGACGCTTAGTCCTCCATCATTTGGTGTTATAGTTCAATATTCTTGATATGCGTCTTAGAAATTAAGTCCCTAGCAAATACTCTCCCCTGAAATTCGGCTTCATAGCTGATTTATAGAATTTCAGCATCATTACTATCACCTTCCAGTTAGCATAGCAGTCTACTACTGAAAATTTGAAGAAAACTTTTGAGTAATCCTAATAAATCTGTGTATCATCTGCACACACATCAAATCAGCAGCAGCTATGATCTACTATTATCTAAATGTCTTTAATCCCTTTTTGAGTTAATGAGCCTTAAAGAGTAAAACATGAAATAGTTATGAAACTAACAGTCACCATTCTTCTACCTAATATTGTAATATAAGTTTATAAATGCAAGGACTATTCTGAAGTGTGCAGAATTTAGCTTCTAATTATAATATTCTCATGAAGTATAGTTTTTAAGAAACATGTTGCTTGCTTTGGGAAAGCAAAGGCAAGGAAAAATGATATAAGTAAGTTCCCTATTTATCAGAAGGAAAATACTATTGGGTTTAGATCAACTTCATTCATTCTGTGCTGATGAAACAAATATTTGCAATTCCTGAGGCCAATCACTTCATTGTGATGCACAATCAGCCAGCTTAGATCAATCTTCCAAAAAAGGAAAGGAACAAATGAGAAGCAATTAAGGTTTCCAAGATGAACCAGGTGGTGGTGGCAGCTCACACTTGTAATTCTATCTACTCAAGGCCTGAAATCCAAGGATCTGGATTAAGTCTGTCTGGGATGAAAATATTCCTGTCTATAACATCATCTCTGTTATCACAGCCCAGCTGATACACTCTGCCCAACAGGTTCCAAACACCAAAGTCCATCTCCTATCTGAAATACTATCAAACGTACTCAGATCTTATTTCCTCTTTGGGAGATAGTTGAAACATGTACCAGAAACATTTCCCTGGCTTCAGAGTGGAAGTGGAAATATATACTAACTAGAATCCCATCTAGTAAATAACAGTCAATCATCGTTCCTCACATCTTGTTAGTTAAATTGAACAATGAGTGTTTGGATCAGAAGCAATGTGTATGAGCATACAGGTTGTAAAATTACTGTAATCCTAGCTACTCAAGATAAGGTGAGACCTGAGGATTCCAGTTCAAAATCAGCCACGCAATAAATTCCATAAGATTTTTACCGCTAATTGACCAGCAAAAAACAGAGCGTTGAATTGTGCTTAAAATGCCACAGCCCTAAGCTTTGCATTATAGTGCTAAGGGGTAGCATTCAGGATGCCCACTCCCTCCACTCCTTTTTAACATAGTACTAGATCCTAGGCAGTGCAATAAGGCAAGAAGCAAGCATAAAGGGGATCCAAGTAGGGAAAGAGGAAATAAAACTATCCCTCTTGGCAGATGACATGATTCTGTATTTAAAGAATCCAATAGACTCTACTCCCAAGCTCCTTGAGCTGAGTCAAAGCTTTGGAAGGGCAGCAGGCCATAAAATCAACCCTCACAAATCAACTGCCTTCCTTTACGCCAACAGTGAGAGGAACGAGGCAATAATCAGGAAAGAAACTCCTTTCACAATAGCCTCAAAGAAAATAAAGTACCTAGGAATTAGCTTAACTAAGAATGTAAAGGACCGTTTAGATGAAAACTTTAAAACCCTAAAAAAGGAAATTAAATCAGAACTAAGGAAATGGAAAAACCTCCCATGCTCCTGGATTGGAAGAATCAACATTGTGAAAATGACAATCTTGCCAAGGGCTATCTACAAATTCAATGCAATACCCATCAACATCCCAATGTCATTCTTTAAAGAAATAGAAGAGGCAATTCAAAATTTCATATGGAATAATAAAAGGCCCCGCATAGCAAAAACACTTCTTAGCAGAAAGAACAGCGCTGGAGGAATTTCAATTCCATACTTTAGACTCGATTAAAGAGCAATAATTCTCAAAACAGCTTGGTACTGGCACAAGAACAGGCCTGAAGTCCAATGGAATAGAACTGCGGACCCAGATATTAAACCACAGACCTATGGCCACCTAACCTTTGACAAGGGAGCCAAAAAAATAGAATGGAAGAAAGATAGCCTCTTCAACAAGTTGTGCTGGCAGAACTGGTTAAACACATGCAGAAAACTAAAGTTGGATCCTTCTTTGTCACCTTGCACTAGAATTAACTCCAAATGCATCAAAGACCTGGAGGTAAAAGCTGACACACTAAAAAGTTTATGGGAAGGAATAGGAGATACACTAGGACTCCTTGGCACAGGTCGAAACTTTCTTAATAAGGACCAAGAATCACAACAAATCAGAGAAAGGCTGGATAAGTGGGACTGCATTAAACTGCAGAGTTTTGTATATCAACGGATATAGCTAGTAAACTAATCAGGAAGCCTACAGAGTGGGAGAAGATCTTCACCAACCAAACAACGGACCAAGGCCTCATATCTAAAATATATCAACACCTCAAAAAATTGAATCACTCCAAAACTAACCTCCAAAGTAACACCCATCCCATTAAAAAATGGGCCAAAGTCTTAAAGAGAGTCTTCTCTGAAGAAGAAACGAAAATAGCCTATAGGCACATGAAGAAATGCTCCACATCTCTGGTCATAAAAGAAATGCAAATCAAAACAACTCTAAGATTCCACCTCACTCCAGTTAGAATGGCCAGGATCAGGAAACGAATGAAAACAGACGCTGGGGGGGATGTGGCCAGGAGGGATCACTACTACACTGTTGGTGGGAGTGCAAACTCTTTCAACCACTATGGAAAGCAGTGTGTAAGTGCCTCAAAAGGCTAAATAAGAACTCCCCTCTGACCCAGCAATTCCACTACTTGGCATTTACCCAACAATCCAGAAACAAGGGCATACTAAACCCACTAGCACAACAATGTTCACTGCAGCACTATTCACCATAGCAAAGATATGGAACCAACCCAGATGTCCCTCAGTTGATGAGTGGACCAAAAAGTTGTAGTATTTGTACACAATGGAATTCTATACTGCTGTCAGAAATAATGACAGCGCCCCTCGTTAGGAAATGGAAAGACTTAGAACAAATCATATTAAATGAAGTAAGCCAAACTTAAAGGAACTTAGGCTCAGTGGTTTCCCTCATTCGTCATAATCAGTAGAAACCTTGGGCTCTACTAGCAGAGTTTTGCAATAGAGCAAAAGGCCATATATAAGGCCATATAATGTGAAGCTAATTGAAAGGACCTCCAGGATATGGAAACAAAAGCCACATAATGAATGATTGTTGTCCTTAGTGTACTATGTTGTCTCTCATCTCCTTTGCTGTCCCGTGGTTATCCTATATTGGTATAGTATCTCACTTTATTACCTGATATATTGAATTTATTTGTATTTGGATATTTGAAATTTGATAGGGAAGGGGGGAAAACCATGATGGGTAGGAGGTGTAGTGTGGTTGGAGGGAAATGGGTACCAAGACATGTGAAAGGGTATCAATGTATGTGAATTAATGCACCTTCTATCTGGCAAATATCATCTAACCCTTTTACTAATTACAATAAAAAAATGGAAAAAAAAGAAAGTTGTAGTGTGTGGGGAGGATGATGGGGTCAAATACATTTCTTCTTAGAAATTTACCTCATCTGGTTGCCCTGGATTTTCCTGGCCTTCTCCTTAGAGAAAGTTCTGTTATACTGGATTTGTGGCTTGGCAATGATCTAGCATGTACATCTTCGAGTAAGACATCCACAACTTCCATGCCTGAGACTCGAGTTTCCTGACCTTTGGCAACAGCACAGCAACATCTTTCTTCCTCCTGAGCCACAGGCCAAGTGAGCTAGCTTGAGCTGGTTGTTAGTTACAGTGGCTTGGTTACCAGGGTTCCATATTCTGTTCCATTGTGAGGGAGGCAGGGTCACCTTTCAGGGCCCAATGACCAAAGATCCTTGCTCAAAAAAGACCTCACCAAAGACATACTGGAGGCTGCATCTCTCCTCCAATCTCACAATATACATGTGGATGTAGTATAAAGCACACCTTATTTGTCCAATCCCAATGTCTTCCACTAGGCCCAACTACCACTCTGGTCTCAGGCTCAAGGAGCCTTTCTTAGGTAAGATCCAGACTTAAGGGTCAATATTGCCCTCATCCTTTACAAAACATTTGCTTCACAGTGCCTTCTCTGCCTGCATTTTGCCCCTTGTCGATTTTTTTTTGTTTTTGCTAGTCTTGGGACTTGACTTCAGAGTGTGAACATTGTTCTTGGGCTTTCTTTAGGCTTTAGCTGTCCCAACAAGCCACAGCACCACTTGCAGCGTTTACTATGTATGTGGTAATGAGGAATAAAACCTGAGTCTTTCTGGGTAGTAGCCAAGGACTCTACCACTAGGTCAAACACACAGGGCATCTTGCACATATTTTTGACGTCAATCTACTAGGATATTATTAGGTTTCTGTATCCTAATCAATTTTTTCCTGATGATTAGCTTTGCTATAATGTGTAAAAAATGCAAGAGGGAAAAACGCAGAAGAATTAGTGAAATTAAAAAAAAAGCATTACACACATAGATAAGTGTTCATTCTTTGTAGGAGAAAGGTTATTTTGATATGATGATGATGACTTTATAATTACTATGTCAGAGTTGACAGTTTGGCATAATGGTAGAGTGCTTGCCTAGCATCCATGAAGTTCGGGGTTTGATTGCTCAGTATCACATAGATAGAAAATCTAGATGTGGCACTGTGGCTCAAGTGGCAGAGGGCTAGACTTGAGAAAACCCGAGGACCATGCTCAGGCCCTGAATTCAAGCCCCAAGACTGGCAGAAAGATAAAAGAAAATAAAAATGCTTTTTACGAGCTAATTCACTCACAGCATTTGCTTCTGAAATCTTCGCTTCTGCATCTTGTGAAATACCCCTTTCCCTCAACGTAGACAAGAAAAACAGATCCATCCCATGGTCCACTGTGAGGCCACTGGTTGGGCTAAGAGCTAGTCGTGCAGCAACACATAAGTTTTATTCTAATACTTTCCAAACTTTGTACTCAAATATGCTACCTACTTACCAACTGAGGTCAGTTATCCTTATGCTATACATTTTCTTCATTACTACAATATTCTTACACTCCTACGTTAATCCTCTTGTACCTCCCCTGACCTCTCTCATTCTTTTTTTCTAGCTCTGGACCTCTGCTCATCTTTCAACCCTTATACTGCACGGATATACACTTGACGACTGTTGAGCAATATTGTATATGTAGGTGGTTAATTATTCTCTATGCTCAAAGAGACTTAAAGACAATAGAGATGGGATTGAGAGGCTTATTGTTTTGGGTATAAATCGCTTATCAGTGGTTGTATTAGACTGGTCTGTAAGTGCACAAAAAGAAAGAGTGATAATACCAATCAAAACTTGTGAACATCTAGTGTCTCCCAGCTACAGAGGTCTAGGTTGGTTATATCTGAAAAACTATAATCGTATTTAGTAGTAATCTTGCTCCCATTTTCAAATGGGCAGAACAAGAAACTCAAGAAAAATGTCAAATCAAGAAACAACATCCCCCACCCAATGTAAATAGACAATGGAACAGTCACTGGCAAACCTAGAGGAGAGTCTTCCAAGTGCTACACAAATGCAATTGAAAAACATCATTAATGGAAAATGTGAAAATATAAAGAAAGAGATAATGGAGGAAGCCATAGCTGAACAAGAGGAAAGCAAAAACAAGGTGATAAGTGAAAAAGAAGAAGCCATAAAGGAGGCCATAATAAAGGTTTTTCAAAGAAAGATGGATGAATTCATAGAATCCACAAATAAAAACGTGACCAAACTCCAGCAAATGTCCAAAGAAAATAAAGCTACTGAGCTAACCACTCAAAAGGAAATCAAGGAGATAAAGAAATCCATACATGTTCTAAAACAAGAGACGCAAGGCATAAAAAGTGAGCAATTAGAAGCAAGGGAGATGAAAAATAAAGTAGATAGCTTTGATAGCAGGTTACACAATGCAGAGAAGAGAATTTCCGGGGCTGAAGATAATTTAGGTATTATAAAGTACAGAAAATGAGTCAATCCAAATCTAGGAATATGAGAGAGCGCTTCAGGAGGTCCAAGATACAATTAGGAATCCTAATTTAAGGCTAGTTGGTATTGAGGAGGGCGTGGAGAAAGAGGTCAATGGTATTGGAAATATACTTCAGGGAATCATCTCAGAGAATTTCCCAAATATCCAGAAGGGCAGGCCCATCCAGATACGAGAAGCTTTTAGAACCCCAAGCAGACCTGACCAGAAAAGAACATCCCACCGCCACATTGTGATCCGAACTGGATCAATAGAAACGAAAGGAAATATCCTAAAGGCAGCCAGGGAAAAGGGATCAGTAACCTATAAAGGCAAAACAATCAGAATAACCTCAGATTCCTCAGCAGAGTACCATGCAAGCACGAAGTGACTGGAAGCATATATGTCATGCCCTTAAATCAAAGAACTACCAACCAAGAATACTGTAGCCAGCTAAGCTCTCATTCAAACTGAGGGAACAATAAAACATTCCATTCCAGGGAAAAGCTGCAACAATATGTCGAAACAAAACCAACACTGCAGAGAATTCTCCACGATGCTCTATACATACAAAACAAAAATAAATGCATTATAGGGAAAGAAATGGCACCTAAACAGCATACCATCTAAGGACCACAAGAACTGTCAAGACACAGGCCCTACTAAAAGCTTTTATAAATGGTAGGAACTAATAAATATGTCACAATCCTAACTCTCAATATCAATAGACTTAACTCTCCAATTAAACGGCATAGGCTGTCTAGTTGGATCAAAACGCAAGAGCCATCGTTCTGCTGTCTTCAAGAGACACATCTTACCCAAAAACAATCATCTTTTGAAAGTGAGTGGTTGGAATAAACTCTATCAAGCTAACTGCCCCCATAAACAGGCTGGAGTTGCCATCCTCATATCAGATACAATAGACTTCAAACTAAAATTAGTAAGAAAAGACAAAGAAGGGTACAACATACTACTAAAGGGATCTTTCCTCCAGAAAGACATAATGATCCTAAATATTTACACACCCAATCCCGGAGCTCCAAACTTCATCATGCAAACTTTACATACACTGAAACCATACATAGATCGAAATACAGTGATTGTTGGTGAGTTTAACACACCACTCACCTATGGACAGATCAACAAGGCAAAAACTCAAAGGAGAAACCTTAGAACTGAACAACTATATAGACCAACTAGATCTAACAGACATCTGCAGAATATTCCACCCAGTAACACTACAATATACGTTTTTCTCAGCAGCACATGTAACATTTTCCAAAATAGACCACATCTTAGGCCATAAAGCAAACCTGGACAGATTCAGAAACACTGAAATTATTCCATGCACACTCTCAAATTGGAGCTGAACACACATCTCCACCAAAGAAAACCCTGTAACTCATGGAGACTGAACCACACATTGTTGAATCAAAAACAATGGGTAATCGAAGAGATCAGAACAGATATCCAACTGTTTATGAAATTTAACAATAAGGAGCACACAAATATCAACTCCTTAGGGACACAACAAAGGCAGTACTCAGAGGAAAATTTATAGCGCTGAGTGCCTACAACAGCAAGTTGGAAAAATGGCAAACCAACTAGTTAATGTCTCACCTTAACCTCCTGGAAAAAGAGCAACAAACCAACCCTAAACCCATTAGGAGAAAGCAAATTATTAAAATCAAAGCAGAATTAAATGATTTGGAATAAAAAAACTATAGAAAGAATCAACAAAACAAGGAGTTGGTTCTTGAAAGAATTAACAAAATTGACAAGCCCTTAGCAAATCTTACCAAAAAAAGAAGAGAGCATATGGAAATAAACAAAATCGCAGATGAAAATGGTAATATCACGACAGAAATTACCAAGATCCAGAATATCATGAGGGAATACTTCTCAAACCTTTACGCCAACAAATTTGAGAATCTAGAAGAAATGGATGAATTCCTAGACAATATTAACATACACACACTGAACCAAGAAGAGCTAACCCAACTCAACAGAGCTATTTCAAGCTGTGAAATAGAAATGGAAATTAGACAACTTCCACTTAAAAAGAGCCCAGGGCCAGATGGATTCACAGCTGAATTCTATAAGGTCTTCAAAGCAGAGCTCACACCAATACTCCTCAATCTCTTCAACGAAATTGAAAATGAAGGTTCTTTACTAAACTGATTCTGTTAAGCCAGCATATCCCTCATCCCCAAACCAGACAGAGATTCATCAAAGAAAGAGATCTATAGACCCATTTCTTTGATGAACATCGATGCAAATCTTCTCAACAAAATACTGGCCAACCGTCTACAACAACTCATCAAAAAAATATACACTATGTTCAAACTGTATTCATCACAGGGAGGCAAAGCTGGTTCAACATACACAAATCAATTAATATAATTCAACACATCAACAGGAGCAGGGATAAAAACACATGATTGTCTCAATAGATGCGGAAAAGGCATTTGACAAGATCCAAAACCCCTTTATGTTAAAAGATGTGGAGAAACTAGGAATCCATGGAACCTTTCTCAATATAATAAAGGCTGTGTATGAGAAACCCACTGCTAGTATTATACTTAATGGTGAAAATCTAAAGCCATTCCCTCTAAAATCAGGAACGAGACAAGGATGCCCACTCTCTCCACTCCTTTTTAACATAGTACTAGAATTCCTAGGCAGTGCAATAAGGCAAGAAGCAAGCATAAAGGGGATCCAAGTAGGGAAAGAGGAAATAAAACTATCCCTCTTGGCAGATGACATGATCCTGTATTTAAAGAATCCTATAGACTCTACTCCCAAGCTCCTTGAGCTGATTCAAAGCTTTGGAAGGGTAGCAGGCCATAAAATCAACCCTCACAAATCAACTGCCTTACTTTACGCCAACACTGAGAGGAACGAGGCAATAATCAGGAAAGAAAATCCTTTCACAATAGCCTCAAAGAAAATAAAGTACCTAGCAATTAGCTTAACTAAGAATGTAAAGGACCGTTTAGATGAAAACTTTAAAACCCTAAAAAAGGAAATTAAAGCAGAACTAAGGAAATGGAAAAACCTCCCATGCTCCTGGATTGGAAGAATCAACATTGTGAAAATGACAATCTTGTCAAGGGCTATCTACAAATTCAATGTAATACCCATCAACACCCCAATGTCATTCTTTAAAGACATAGAAGAGGCATTTCAAAATTTCATATGGAATAATAAAAGACCCCGTATAGCAAAAACACTTCTTAGCAGAAAGAACAGCGCTGGAGGAATTTCAATTCCAAACTTAAGGCTCTATTACAGAGCTATAATTCTCAAAACAGCTTGGTACTGGCACAAGAACAGGCCTGAAGTCCAATGGAGTAGAACTGCCGACCCAGATATTAAACCACAGATCTATGGCCACCTAATCTTTGACCAGGGAGCCAAAAAAATAGAATGGAAGAAAGATAGCCTCTTCAAAAAGTTGTGCTGGCAGAACTGGTTAAACACATGCAGAAAACTAAAGTTGGATCCTTCTTTGTCACCTTGCACTAGAATTAACTCCAAATGCATCAAAGACGTGGAGGTAAAAGCTGACACAGTGAAAAGTTTACAGGAAGGAATAGGAGATATACTAGGCCTCCTTGGCACAGGTCGAAACTTTCTTAATAAGGACCAAGAATCACAACAAATCAGAGAAAGGCTGGATAAGTGGGACTGCATTAAACTGCAGAGCTTTTGTATGGCAACGGATATAGCAAGTAAACTAATCAGGAAGCCTACAGAGTGGGAGAAGATCTTCACCAACCAAACAAAGGACCAAGACCTCATATCTAAAATATATCAACAACTCAAAAAATTGAATCACTCCAAAACTAACCTCCAAAGTAACACCCATCCAATTACAAAATGGGCCAAAGACTTAAAAAGAGTCTTCTCTGAAGAAGAAAGAAAAATGGCCTATAGACACATGAAGAAATGCTCAACATCTCTGGTCATAAAAGAAATGCAAATCAAAACAAGTCTAAGATTCCACCTAACTCCAGTTAGAATGGCCAGGATCAGGAAAACGAATGACAACAGATGGTGGACGGGATGTGGTCAGGAGGGATCACTACTACACTGTTGATGGGAGTGCAAACTCATTCAACCACTATGGAAGGCAGTGCGGCAGTGCCTCAAAACGCTAAACATACAACTCCCCTCTGACCCAGGAATTCCACTACTTGGCATTTACCCAACAATCCAGAAACAAGGGCATACTAAACCCACTAGCACAACAATGTTCATTGCAGCACTATTCACCATAGCAAAGATATGGAACCAACCCAGATGTCCCTCAGTTGATGAGTGGATCAACAAGTTGTGGTATTTGTACACAATGGAATTCTATGCTGCTGTCAGAAAGAATGACATCGCCCCATTTGTTAGGAAATGGAAAGACTTAGAACAAATCATATTAAGTGAACTAAGCCAGACTCAAAGGAACTTAGGCTCAGTGGTTTCCCTCATTCGTCATAATCAGTAGAAACCTTGGGCTCTACTAGCAGAGATTGTCAATAGAGCAAAAGGCCATATATAAGGCCATATAATGTGAAGCTAATTGAAAGGACCTCCAGGATATTGACACGAAAGCCATATGATGAATGATTGTTGTCCTTAATGTACTATGTTGTCTCTCATCTCGTTTGCTGTCCCTTGGTTATCCCATATTGGTATAGTATCTCACTTTGTTATCTGATATATTGAATTTATTTGTATTTGGATATTTGAAATTTGATAGAGAAGGGGGGAAAACCAAGACGGGTGGGGGGTGTGGGGTTGGAGGGAAATGGGTACCAAGACATGTGAAAGTGTATCAATGTATGTGAATTAATGCACCTTCTATCTGGCAAATATCATCTAACCCTTTTACTAATTACAATAAAAAAATAAAAAAAAGAAAGTTGTAGTGTGTGGGGAGGATGATGGGGTCAAATACATTTTTTAGAAATTTACCTCATCTGGTTGCCCTGGATTTTCCTGGCCTTCTTCTTAGAGAAAGTTCTGTTATACTGGATTTGTGGCATGGCAATGATCTAGCATGTACATCTTCGAGTAAGACATGCACAACTTCCATGCCTGAGACTCGAGTTTCCTGAACTTTGGCAACAGCACAGCAACATCTTTCTTCCTCCTGAGCCACAGGCCAAGTGAGCTGGCTTGAGCTGGTTGCTTGTTACAGTGGCTTGGTTACCAGGGTTCCATATTCTGTTCCATTGTGAGGGAGGCAGGGTCACCTTTCAGGGCCCAATGACCAAAGATCCTTGCTCACAAAAGACCTCACCAAAGACATACTGGAGGCTGGATCTCTCCTCCAATCACACAATATACATGTGGATGTAGTATACAGCACACCTTATTTGTCCAATCCCAATGTCTTCCACTAGGCCCAACTACCACTCTGGTCTCAGGCTCAAGGAGCCTTTCTTAGGTAAGATCCAAACTTAAGAGTCAATATTGTCCTTATCCTTTACAAAACATTTGCTTCACAGTGCCTTCTCTGCCTGCATTTTGCCCCTTGTCGAATTTTTTTTGTTTTTGCTAGTCTTGGGACTTGACCTCAGAGTGTGAACATTGTTGTTGGGCTTTCTTTAGTCTTTAGCTGTCCCACCGAGCCACAGCACCACTTGCAGCGTTTTCTATGTATGTGGTAATGAGGAATCAAACCTGAGGCTTACTGCTTGGTAGCCAAGGACTCTACCACTAGGGCAAACACACAGGGCATCTTGCACATATGTTTGACGTCAATCTACTAGGATATTATTAGGTTTCTCTATCCTAATCAATTTTTTCCTGATGATTAGCTTTGCTATCATGTGTAAAAAATGCAAGAGGGAAAAACACAGAAGAATTAGTGAAATTAAAAAAAAAGCATTAGACACAGTTAAGTGTTCATTCTTTGTAGGAGAAAGGATATTTGGATATGATGATGATGATGATGACTTTATAATTACTATGTCAGGGTTGAGAGTTTGGCATAGTGATAGAGTGCTTGCCTAGCATCCATGAAGATCTGGGTTTGATTGCTCAGTATCACATAGATAGAAAATCTAGATGTGGCACTGTGGCTCAAGTGGCAGAGGGCTAGACTTGAGAAAACCAGAGGACAGTGCTCAGGCCCTGAATTCAAGCCCCAAGACTGGCAGAAAGATAAAAGAAAATAAAAATGCTTTTTACGAGCTAATTCACTCACAGCATTTGCTTCTGAAATCTTCGCTTCTGCATCTTGTGAAATAGCCCTTTCCCTCAACGTAGACAAGAAAAACAGATCCATCCCATGGTCCACTGTGAGGCCACTGGTTGGGCTAAGAGCTAGTCGTGCAGCAACACATAAGTTTTATTCTAATACTTTCCAAACTTTGTACTCAAATATGCTACCTACTTACCAACTGAGGTCAGTTATCCTTATGCTATAAATTTTCTTCATTACTACAATATTCTTACACTCCTACGTTAATCCTCTTGTACCTCCCCTGACCTCTCTCATTCTTTTTTTCTATCTCTGGACCTCTGCTCGTCTTTCAACCCTTATACTGCACGGATCTACACTTGATGGCTTTTGAGCAATATTGTGTATGTAGGTGGTTAATTATTCTCTAGGCTCAGAGGCACTTAAAGACAATAGAGATTGGATTGAGAGACTTATTGGTTTGGGTATAAATCGCTTATCAGTGGTTGTATTAGACTGGTCTGTAAGTGCACAAAAAGAAAGAATGATAATACCAATCAAAACTTGTGAACATCTAGAGTCTGCCAGCTACAGAGGTCTAGGTTGGTTATATCTGAAAAACTATAATCATATTTAGTAGTAATCTTGCTCCCATTTTCAAATGGGCAGAACAAGAAACTCAAGAAAAATGTCAAATCAAGAAACAACATCCCCCACCCAATGTAAACAGACAATGGAACAGTCACTGGCAAACCTAGACCAGAGTGTTCCAAGTGCTACACAAATGCAATTGATAAACATCATTAATGGAAAATGTGAAAATATATAGGAAGAGATAATGGAGGAAGCCATAGCTGAACAAAGGAAAGCAAAAACAAGGTGATAAGTGAAAAAGAAGAAGCCATAAAGGAGGCCATAATAAAGGTTTTTCAAAGAAAGATGGATGAATTCATAGAATCCACAAATAAAAACGTGACCAAACTCCAGCAAATGTCCAAAGAAAATAAAGCTACTGAGTTAACCACGCAAAAGGAAATCAAGGAGATAAAGAAATCGACACATGATCTAAAAAAAGAGATGCAAGGCATCAAAAGTGAGCAATTAGAAGCAAGGGAGATGAAAAATAAAGTAGATGGCTTTGATAGCAGGTTAGACAATGCAGAGGAGAGAATTCCCGGTGTACATTTCTAGGTAAAAACTTTTAAAATATTTCCAAACAATTTGTTATTTCAACAGCAAAAAACATTTATATGCCTGATAAAATTCACAGAATCCAAATTTTTCCATATTATTTTTGTTTTTTGGGGTTTTTTTTGGTGGGTCATAGATCTTGAACTCAGCCTGGGTACTATCCCTGAGCTCTTCAACTCCAGGCTACCACCTTACCCTGGAGTCAAGCCCCACTTCCCATTTTCTAAAGGTAAATTGGAGATAAGAGTCTCAGGTCTTTTTGTGCCAGGATGGCTTTAAACCTTGATCCTCAGATCTCAGCCTCCTGAGTAGCTAGGATTATAGAAGTGAGCCACCACCCCATCATGCTCAGCTTTCTGGTTTTTTTTAAACAAGAACTTTGGCTGGAACTCGGTCTGAGCACTGTCCTTCAGCTTTCCTCAAGCCTAGTGATCTTCTACTTGAGCCACAGCACTACTTCTGGTTTTTTCTGTATATGTGGTACTGCGGAATTGAACCTTCGTCTTCATACAAGCACTCTACAACTATGCCAAACTCCCAGCCCCTCCACATTAGTTTTTATGATAGATCTTTCCATGCATCCAGGATGGCTAGAAATCCTTCTTGAGTTTCCCAAGATCAGGAAGTATAGGTGTGTCCCATCCTGTGTGGCTACATAACCATTGTTTAGGGTACAGTTCTCTCTTCATTCTACCCATCTAGAGCAATTTTCATCTTCCATGTATAATCATTAAACATTCAACTCCTATTCCTCTCTACTCCATTCTCTGGAACCATCGTGCTTTTTGGCTCTAAGGGTTTGTTGATCCTTGGAAGCTCTGGAAGGGAAAACATACCCTAGCTCTTCCTTTATGACTGCTGTATTTTTAGTTTACTGTAATCAAGATTCATCTGTAAAATATGGTAAAATGTTCTTCCTTTTCAATGCATTGTTTTGCATATTTCTATCTTTTGATTATTATTAATAGTTGTGAATGGATTCTCCACATATTTGTTCTAGTCTCTGCTTTCTCTTCCGTTAGGTACAAATCTAGAAATAGAAGTGTTGGACCATATTTCTATGTAATTCTATATTTAGTACTTTTTTAGCAATCTCCACGCAATTTTTGATTGTTTTATATTCCTTGCAGAACTATTCCAAAGTTCTATTTCTTCTCACTACCTTCCCAGTAATAGTTAGACTTTGAAAGTTGTTTTTTTGTATGCGTGTGTGTGTGTGTTTGTGTGTGTGTATGTGGATCTTTTTGTTTAAAACTATATTTATATTAACATATTTAAAGTAATGATTTCATTGTAATTTTAATTTTTCTCATGACTGTTAATATTGAACTTCTTTCTACATTTTGAGCAACTATTTCTGTATATTCTTTTTAGAAAATCCTCTCCAATCTCCAATTTTTTTCCCTTTTTTGTGGGGTAGTGGGGAAAGTCATGGGGCTTGGACCTTGGGCAGTGAGCTCTTTAGTTTAAGGCTATTATCCTACCCTGAGTATTGCCCCTCAATTCTTCTGCTCACAGCTCCCTACCCCTCTTCCCATTATATACAGAACAAAGGTCATCCTCAGTCTTTTTGAAAAAGTAAAACATACAGTAAATTTGTAGTATAAAACAGCAAGAAATAAATTTCTTGCCAGGTGCAGTGACTTCTACTTCTAATCCTAGCTACTCAGATATCAGGCTGATATCTAAAGATTTGGTTCAAAGCCAGCCTGGGCATTAGAAAATCTATGAGACTCTCATCGACAGTTAACCACTAGAATATGGGAAATGGCACTGTGGCTTCATAGGTAGGGTGATAGCCTTGAGTTGAAGAGCTCAGGAACAGTGCCCAGGCCCAGAGTTCAAGCCTTACAAATCCCCCAGCCAAAAAAAAGAAAAAAAAGTTTCTTCCCCAAGTGATTATTATGCCAGAAATAGAACATTAGCATTCGGATGTACTTCACAGTATTATTACTTGATACCCTAAGATTTTGCAATATTCTCAGAGTACCAGCATATGTCATCATATAATGTAGTTCCTTTTCAATGGAATAATTCCATTTATAACATAAATCTACTCCCCCGACTTATTTTTGTCTATACCACAATTGCTCTACCATGATATGCCACAAGTCATTAAACATTTTATGGTGGGTAATTGGAAAGGAGTGTCATGGAATTTTATGCCAGGCTGGCTTTGAACCATGGTCCTCAGATCTCAGTCTCCTGAGTAGCTAGGATGACAGGCGTGAGCCACCAACACCTGGCTTGCCTTTTTATTTTTTTGTGGGTCTTGGGACTTGAACTCTGGGCCTAGGCACCATCCCTAAGCTTTTCAGGTCAATATTTCATGTAAGTCTAAACATTTAAGTAAAGGAATACAATTCCAACAAAAAAAGAATAAAATTCCAGACATTTTGTGTTTATAACTCAGTGCTAATTACTTGATGAAAATGTGCCATTCCAGAAGCTGGTGTCATTTGATGATGTAGCTGTGGATTTCAGCTGGGAGGAGTGGCAGCATCTGGACAATGCTCAGAGGACCCTGTACAGAGATGTAATGCTGGAGACCTACAGCAACCTGGTGTCCTTAGGTGAGCAAAAGTCAAATTCACTTGCAAGGCCAAGTGCCTTGTTATTTTGCAGATACGTGAATGTTTATCAAACTTTCAATACTATTTAAATGAAAGATTCCAGGCCCTGAGAAGTATCATTACTTTCTAAAGAAAACCTAAGGTAATTTTGTACTCATTCTTCAGGATACGTTCAGGATACTTTGACAACAGTTCTAAATTATGTTTCCTCTAATGGAGATGACATTCCAAACTTACACAGGAATTGTAAGTGGATAAAAATCCAGAATAGAATATATATCATTATTGGAAATAGGATCTACAAATCACTAAACAGTGAGTTTATAATGGAAACCTGGCACTAGGTGCAATGTTTCATGCCTGTAATCTTAAAATATTCAGGAGGAAGAAATCTAAGAATTCTAATTTGAAGCCAGCAATGGCATAAAAATTGCCATGAAACTCTATAACTCCAAGTAACCCCTCAAAAATGTTAGTGGAGTGTCAAGAGTTTGACTTTGTGGTTGAGTGCTTGCCTAGCATGCATGAAGACCTATGCATGTAAGTGGAGCTGGGACTCAAACTGGTATTTTTCTAGCCTTGAGCAAGACAGCTAAGTTTATGCCATACCAAATGAATCCAGAGCTGGGGAAAAGTCAACCATGGAGCCAGTGAGAAATGAGAGAAAAGATTTAATAGATAACTTGTGAGTAGGATGTCTGCGAACTTAAAGCAATGATGACACAGCATAAGCAATAATTCTCTACTGTTTCTAATTTACAGGGCCCTGTGTTCCCAAACCTGTATTAATTGACAAGCTAGAGCACTGTGCAGAACTCTGGATAGGAAATTCCTCTGACAAGAATATCACAGGTGAGTGAATGCATCTTCATATTGATGTTGGAGCCTCAGCCCCATTGGTAAGTTCATGTTGTGATGTACTGAGCAATAATATTCTTAGTTACCCTAAATCCTGTGTGGAACCTATGGAATTCTTTGTGAATGAATCAAGAATCATTTTCTTTTCCCAATCCTATGCTTGGTCTCAGGGCCTGAGCATGGTCCTTGGGTTTTCTCAAGGCTAGCTCTCTACTTTTTGAGTCATAGCACCACTTCTGGCTTATTCTTTGTATGTAGTACCAAGGAACTGAACCAGGTCTTTGTGCATGCTAGCCCAAACCCCCGGCACCAAGAATCATAGGGTGATATGATGAATTCTATGTGGCAGTAGAGTTAAAGTTAGATTTCTCTGTAGAAATCACTGTGAAACAAAATAAAGTGAGAAAGCCATGAGCCCGTGGCTCATGCCTGTAATCCTATCTACTTAGGAGGCTGAGATCTGAGGATCAAAGGTTCAAAGACTGACCTATCACAAAATCACCTTAGACTCTTCTCTCCAATGAACCAATAGAAAATGAGAAGTGGGGTTTAGTCTAAAGTCATAGGGCAGTAGCCTTGAGCTGAAGAGCTCAGGAAGAACAGCCAGGTCTAGAATTCAAGTCCCATGACCGCAAAACAAGAAAGAAAGAAAGAAAGAAAGAAAGAAAGAAAGAAAGAAAGAAAGAAAGAAAGAAAGAAGAAAGAGGGAAGAAAGAGGGAAGGAAGGAAAGGAAGAAAGAAAGAAAGAAAGAATGATATTTCATTTCTTTAAAACTAAGACTATAAATGATTGAGCAAACAAGGAATAAGTCAGGTCATTATTCTCTGATAATGATAATATCTTTATGCTGGTAGGAAAAGACTGGTATTCAAAACCAGACGTTTCCACCAGAACTTGAGCCTAGTGGTAGAGTGCTTCCTTAGCATGCACAAAGACACAGGTTTTATTCCTTATTACAATATACATAGAAAAAGCCAGAAGTAATGAATTCATTGGTAGGGTTCTAGTCTTGAGAAAACAGAAGGACAGTGGTTAGGTCCTAAGTTCAAACCCAGGAATGGAAGGAAAAAAAAAACAACAAAGTTTCAATCAACATAAGAAAATTAACTAGACAATGAGCTGGGGATTTTCTGGTCTTCCATGGTTCTGAGGGACAGGAGTGTTAGAAAAGGAATTTTTATAAGACTTCAAATGGAAAGAAACAAATTTCAAAATTCCCACAAATACCTAAATTGAGACTTTAGTGAGAAGTTGTAACTGAAGGGATATAGGTGTAAGACCCTACTCTCAAGAATCGTTCTTGCTTGGATCAAAGGCAAACAGACATATAAACCAAACTTGAGGCCGCTGAATCTAGAAAAAGTTCGTGTTCCTCACTTAATGGTTAATAAGCAAACAGCATTGAAACTGGGTAAGGTAATCCTATCTGCTACTCAGGACCTGAGACTCTTATCTGTAGTTAACTCTAGAAAACAGGAAGTGGGGCTGTAGCTCAAGGATAGGGGTTATAGTCTTCTGCTGAAGTGTTCAGGGACAGGGCCGAGGCCTATGAACTACAAAAAAAAAAGAAAAGAAAAGAAAAGAAAGTTTTAAAAAGATGAAAAACAGCACAGTATTTAGATTATTTCTCAAAAATAAAAGAAAGGCAGCTATTCCTCAATGTATAAACAAAACAGTATTTGAAAAAAACAGCTGCAGGTATATTATAGGTAGTATTCAGCTTAAAACTGTAGCAATACATAGATGGGTAATTTCAATAAATAATTCCTGTGATATAAAAAGAGAACTAAAACACAGAAAAACATTATTGGTCATTGTAAAATATCATTTTCTTAATATGTTAGGGAGAAAAGCATATATTTCTCACAAATCAATTTCCACTTTTATATTTTAAAATATCTAACATTTAGGATGGGAAAGTAAAGTCATTACCTTTACAGTAAGGAATATTTGTATCTCATGTATGTTTGTGTCTTTTTTTCTATGACTCATTTTAGATGTCCAGGTAATGGAAAATGTGTTCAAGACCTGCCAGGAAAGTCCACATGAATGTCTTTGTGAAGTAGCAGTTGCAAGTAGTATCGAAGTGGAGGAAAACCTGAGATTTGCAACAACTTTAAATTTGAGCTCTACACATAATCCAGAGCTGATTAGTAATAACGGTAACAACTTAGGGGTGAGGACTGAGGAGTTCATTAAGTGTCAGAACATGCTTCTGTCTCCTAAGCCTGATGAGATGCATGCTGCATATAGATCTCGTATGTCTCCTGTTCTTAAAAAATCCATCGGATATTCAGAGCATTTTATTCATGATTGTGACAATCCAAAAGATCTGCAGTATCATAATTCTGTTCTCCCTGCCCAAGAAATTCTTCAGGGAGGGAGGAAAACTGCTAAATGTACTGTGTGATGAAAAATATTGTACTTAACACCGACCATCACTACGCATCCGAAAATGTACACAGGAGAGACTCCTCATACATGTAGTGAATGTGAGAAATCTTTCAGTAATGAAATACGCCTTACAATACCTCAGAGCAAATATCCTGAGATATGTGATGCGTACATCAAGTGTGAAAATTAATTTCTGAGAAGTCAGACATGACGCTGCAACATCGATCTCCAAGAGAAGACGAACCTGATGAATATGAGGAACGTAATAAAATTTCTGCCCAGAATTCAGCTCTCAGCACACATCAGAGATCTCACACAGAAGAGAAATCTTATGAATGGGATAAATGTGGGAAGACTTTTAGACTGAAATCATACCTCACTTTGCATCAGAGAAGACACCCAGAAGAGAAACCTTATGAATGTAACAAATGTGAAAAGTCTTTCACCCAGAAGATACACCTTCGAGTTCATCAAATAACACACACAGGAGAGAAATCTTATAAGTGTAATGAATGTGGAAAGTCTTTCCAAGGGAAGGGAAAACTTCGTGTTCATCAGAGAATACACACAGGAGTGAAACCTTATGAATGTAACCAATGTGTAAAGTCTTTCAGACAGAAATCTTCCCTCAAATTGCATCAAAGAACACACACAGGAGAGAAACCTTATGTGTGCAACAAATGTGGAAAGACCTTCCAGTGGAAGTCATATCTTGATGGGCATAATAGAACACACACAGGAGAGAAAACTTATGCATGTAGTGAATGCGGAAAGTCTTTCAAATGGACGGTAAAACTCCATATTCATCAGAGAATATACTCAGGAGAAACACCTTATGAGTGTAACATATGGGGAAAGTCCTTCACACAAGCCAAACCTCAACATGCATAAGACAATTCAAACAGGAGAAAAACCTTATGAATGTAACCGATGTGGAATATCTTTCAAATGGAAGTCTTCCCTCAAATCGCATCAGAGAACACACACAGGAGAGAAACTGTACGAGTGCATCAAATGTGGTAAGACCTTCAGATGGAAGTCACATTACAGGAGGCATAACAGAATTCACACATATTAGAAACCTTAGGAATATAACCAAAGTTGAAAGTCTTTCGTGCAGTATTCACCCTTCAGGAAGCGTAAGAGAGTTCACACATATGAGAAGCCTTAGCAATGTAATAAATAGGAAAGACTTTTTAGTCTGTGGAAGAAAACTCAGCTTGTGTCACAGAACCAACACAAGATAAAACCCTTAATGAATGTAGCAAATGTTCAGTCTTTTCCCCAGAAGGCACAAGTCAAGATTTATCACTAAACACCCACAGGATAGAATCCTATGAATAAAATGAAAGGGAAATTTTTTGAAGAACTCATAGTTGAGTATGCATGATACCACACAGACACAGGATAAAAATCGTATGAATATAAGAATATGAAAAATCCATCATGAACGCATGACTAAGTATAAAATGCACATAGGAGAGAAAAACCTTATGAATATTACAAATGTGGAAAGTGTTTGACCTGGAAGGCATACTTCTGTGTTCATCACAATCCTGATTCCCATAGAAGAAAAGAAAACTAATGAATAGAACAAATGTGCAATGACTTTTAATCAGAAGTCAGTCTTCAGTACATTTCAGAACATACACAATAGAGAAATTCTGAGTAATGAAAAACATTTAGCTATATATAGAATCTCTGTATATGGGAGCATTAGGGTAAGTCTTCTAAACAAAGTCAACCTTCAGCAAGCATTAACAGCACTCACAGAAGAAATAATAGCATGTAGGAAAACCTTTGTCAGAAACCTCTAAAAGCTGACTGTGTGGCTTAGTGGTAGACTGCTAACCTATCAAGGATGAAGGCCTGGGTTAGATTCCTCAATACTACGTGAAAAGAGCAAGCCAGAAGCAGCACTGTGGTTCAAATGGTAGAGTGCTAACCTTGAGCAAAAGTAGCTCAGGCCCTGAGTTCAAACCTAAGGATTAGAGAGATAGAGAGAGAGAGAGAAAGAGAGAGAGAGAGAGAGAGAGAGAGAGAGAGAGAGAGAGAGAGAGAGAGAGAGAGAGAAAGAGAGAGACAGAGAGAGAGACAGAAAGAGAGAGAGAGAGAAAGAGAGAAAAGAGAGAAAGAGAGAGAAACAGGAACTTCTAAATTGTACAGAGATAGAGAAGGAGACAGAAACTAATTTCTAAACTTTACAGTCTTTCTATTTCCTTACAAATTCGTCTATGTCATTCTTTCTGACAGAAGCACAGAATTCCATTGTGTAAAAATACCATATTTGATCTACTCATCAACTGACGGGCATCTGGGTTGGTTCCATACCTTTGCTATAGTAAATAGTGCTGTGATAAAGGTTATTGTTCTAGTGAATTTAGTATGTCCTATCTGGACGATTGGCAAGTAGTGAAATTGCTGGATCACAGGGGAGCTCTATGTTTAGTCTTTTTGGGATACTGCCATAGTGCTTTCCATAGTGGTTGAACGAGTTTGCAATCCCACCAGCAGTGTAGTAGTGATCCCTCCTGGCCACATCCCCTCCAGCATACGTTATTAGATTTCTGGGTCTTGGCCATTCTAACTGGAGTGAGGAGGAAAAGGGAAAGAGGAACTGAAACTTTCTCTCCTTACAGATGACATGATTCTGTATTTAAAGGACCCTATAGATTCTACTCCAAAGCTGCTTGAGCTGATATAAAACTTTGGTAAGGTAGCAGGGTATAAAATTAACCCTCAATGTCAACTGCCTTCCCATATGCTAACAAATGAGAGGAATGAGGCAAGAATCAGGATAGCAACTCATTTTGCTATCAAAGAAAATAAATACCTAGGAATTAACTTAGAATGTAAAGCACCTTTTTGATGGAACTATAAACCCTGGAGAAGGAAATTAACGCAGAACTGAGGAAATGCAAAAACCTATGCTCCTGCTTTGGAAGAAGTAATATTGTAAAAATGGCAATCTTGATAAGGACTATCTACAAATTCAGTGCAATATTCATCAATATTCCAATGTCATTCTTTAAAGAAACAGAAGAGGAAATCCAAAATTTCACTTGGAATAATAAAAGACCCCTTATAGTCTGTCTTCTTGCATGATACATATGTTTAATCTCACCTTCTCCACCAAAATCTCACCTTTCTCATTGAGACATAGGTGGCCCTGTTTACTAGCAGCAAAGGCTCAAACGCGCAGTTTCAGGTGTCACCACTGCCTCTGTTACTGGGTAGATCCAACTCTGTCATCGATTCTGAGGTCTGCTCTGGGAGTCTTGGTCACAAGTTGTTC
Source organism: Megascapheus bottae (assembly GCF_031878675.1). NCBI lineage: Eukaryota > Metazoa > Chordata > Mammalia > Rodentia > Geomyidae > Megascapheus > Megascapheus bottae. The sequence goes on along the minus strand of NW_028327710.1, from coordinate 520,264 downwards.
TGTGGCTTCTGCTGCCAGCCTGTGCCTATTTGCTTCGTTTTCCTCCAGCAGCCTACAACAGGGAATGAAGTTCAGGCACTGATGCTCTCCTTCATATGCAGGGCAGGATGAGCCCAACCCTCCCTCATCTTCCTCTTCCAATTTTTGGGAAAAAATGTGCTGGCAGAAGTCCTCAGGTGTGGCGCATGGCTGATCCACACTTTTAATCCAGGCTGGTCAGGAGGCTGAGATCTGAGTATGGAAGTTCCAAGTCACCTAGAACAGGAAAGTCTGATAGATTCTTACTACCAAAAATAAAAACAGCTGGGAATGGAGTTTGTGCTCAAGTGGTAAAGGGCTAGTCTTGAGTACAAATGCTTAGTGCCCAGGCCCTGAGTTCAGGCTCCAGCACTGCCAACAACCTCACTTTAGTGAGATTTTAGCTTTATCCATGTAGGCACATCTCACTGGAATCTTTGCTGGTAGAGATAGTCTTCATAATTTTGTCTCAAGGTAAAGGTCCTCCTGGGGTAGTACACAAAAGGTGTCATGGAGAGAGGAGCCCCACTTGCTCCAGGTTTGAAGATGGCATAGGTCAAGCCAGCATGGAGTTGGCACATCAGTCTTTTTCCTAGCACCACCTACCAGTGAATGTCAAATGACATTGATTGTTGTGGGATTGTGTGATTGAAGTGCCCCATTCAGGGCAGTGTTAGCAATCCAAACTTGGATACCAGGAATGCTGAAATCTCAAAGCTAAGATTTCTGTTGGCTACAGAAATGCTGGTGTGTCTGTGATTCACTAAAAGTTCAGGTGCAAAGATTCTGAAGCTTGATGCCATGTGTTTATTCCATTTAGTAAAATTATTTTAATGCACTGTATAAGTTAAAACATTTGATAAGCGTCAGGAGTAGTGAAAACATTGTTCTTGAATTCAGGTGTCTGGCAGGGTAATGGGGGGGTGTTGGTGGCTGGGACTATGAAGCTGGAGCTGCTATTAAACCATGGATCATGTTCCTCTTTGTCTGGGAGAAATGACTCCAAAGATGAAATTTGAATGGTGAGGAAAAGATGATGATGTACTCAGAAAATTTCTCCTAAACAAATGCTCATGTGGAAGTGGGATGGGGGCTGGGCATGTCTGAGGCAGAGCTTAAGGGGGCTTCTCATGACGTTGAGAACGTTCCTTGCGTCTTCAGGCATGCAGCAGGGTGTTTTAGATGACCATTGTGAGATGGATGGAATAAGACTGGAGACAAGATGAATGCTGGGATCCTGCAATGCTCTTGCCTGAGTGGCTGGTGGCTCACCTGAAAGAACTAATTATGTCTAAAAAAGAAATCAAGAATTTATTTGATTAGATAATACCTGTAATCCGAGGCATATTCAGGATCCTGATCTTAGTATTGTGGTTTAAAACCAACCCAGCAAAGGGAAAAATGCATGAGACTCATACTCCCAGTTTAGAGCAAGATTGAAGTAGAGCTGTGGCTCAAGAGCTAGAGTGCTACCTTGAGCAAAGAAAAGCTAAGAAGAAGCTCCAGGTCTTGAGTTCAAGGCCAGGAATGAAAGAAGGAAGGTAAAAAAAGGGAAGTATGTGAGGAAGGGAAATATATAAATGAAAGAGAGAAGGAACTAGAAATTTAAAACTAGAGAATATTTAAAAGTCATCAGTCCTTCTAAGAAAAGTGTTGGAGTATGGGTTCTATATGTGGTGAACTGGAAGCCCAGCAGTGATTTGTTAACCAAAGAGTCACCATGATGAGCAAAGGATAGAAATCTGCATTAGCCTCTTAGCAGATGGAGTCACAGAAGAGAACCTCAGCTCCCATCCCATAGTTAGAAGTATATAGAGATGGGGAAGTTGGCATCACCTTGATGTCATTGTGTCCATGGAGACTGGAAGCCATGGCTCTGTGAAAGCACAATGTTCTGGTTACTGAGCTGGGAGGCTGAGGAGAGCCAAGTCCTGGCCATGAAGAAATCAGGGTGGCAGCAGAGCAACTCTGCTGCGGTGTGTGCCTGCTTGGCTGTTCTTATTCTGTGGTGGATCAGGCCGGAGCGGGTGATAGTAACTGTTTTGTGGTCACAAGCCCTTCACCAAGAGCTTCCTCTGGGATCCTCATAAGCTACAGGATGGCTGGTGGTGGGATGTGTGTGGGGTGGAAATGACAGAGGGATGGACGCATGGCATGGTGGGTGAAGAGATGAGAGGAATAATGAGAGCCCAGTTCATTGGTTTCCAAGGTTAATGGGTGGGAGGTAGAGAGGCATGATGGAGGAATGATGGAGGCAGGGGAAGGTGGTGACAGAGTGAGGCCATCTGTAGTGCCAGCCTGGCCATCATCTGAAGCCCATAGGCAGCTTCCTGATCCTTCACTTAGTCCTGCTCCTTGTGGAGGGAATGTCACGTGTACCCAGACCTAGGGGTGGGGCAATGTTAGTAGCACCTGGAGAACCATTGGGCTCTACCTGGGTGAGGGGTGGTTATGGCTCCCATGCTGGGTGGCCTGATAGCTATGGAACAGATCTCTCCTTAGCTACCACAGTCAGTGGCTGCTCTCCATCTAGGGTTAGGGCACCTGCTCAGCCATCAGGACACCCCATGCCAGGACAGAGGCCTACAATTCAGATGGCAGCACAGGGGTGAAGATGATCTCACCGTAGCCCTAGTTACATGGCTGTCCCGGCATGCTGGACAGGATGAGCTGGGGGAAGATGTTCTCTGTGTTTTTCCACAGCCTATCCCGGCCTCTTCTTGTGTCTGATTAGACCAAGAGAGTACCAGGTTCCCTCTCATAGTCCTGGTTCTTTTTCTTTTACAGTCATGAGGCTTGAACTCAGGTCCTGGGTACTGTCCCTGAGCTCTTTTGCTCAAGGTTGATGCTCTACCATTTGAACCATAGTGCCATTTCCAGCTTTTCCTTTTCATGTGGATCTCTGATATGTCCAGTGCTGTGCCTGCAGGGAGGCACTCACCCCACAGACAGAGCCACCTCTGCCGTGACTGTGACTGCCCACAACCCTCACACCCAATCCTTGCACACCCCTCGACTCCAGTTTTAGCTCCTCTTGGACTGGGTGTCCAGCCTACCCCTTCCTACACTCACAAAGGGTCTACAATTGTCTTCCCAGGGTCCTTTCTTCTGCCAGCCAGAGTACAGACTGTGCACATCTTGACGATCACAGAGCTCAAACCCAAAGGCTGAGATGCAGAAGGGGGTGACCCAGTAGCTGCACAGGGCCCATGGATCATCCTGTGCATCCCCCAGCCTGTGACTTCCCCCACCCCCTAGGCAGGGAAGCTCCATGCCCACATCCTGATCCCTGGTCCCCTCCAATTCCATTCTCCCTTGGATTTTGCAGACTGTCTACCATCAGGATCTAAAATTCTATTCATCACTTTATGTCCTTATCACTGATTTGCTACTTTGGCAGGATCTCCCCGTGCCTGGAGAGTGGGCATGTCATGTACTCTCTGTGGAGAAGTTGCCCCAGGAGAAGACATATGCACTTCATGTGAGTGTTGGACAGGACAGGAGGGCTCCCTAGGATCAGAAGCCACAGGAGGGGTGCAGATGGGGGAATGCTAGGGGCCCCAGGGGACAGAGGGAATTAGGGCACAGTTGGTTCCTTCTGCAGGGTTGACACCACTTCACAAACCCAACAGAATGAGGTTCACATTACAGATGTCAGAGACAGTGCAGATTGCCAATGGGCGCAGGCTTCACTGTCACCCCCAGATGCTGGCTGCATGCTGGGATGCACGCACAGATGTTTTCAAGATCAGGTAATGAGGATGTTGCAGGGTGTAACCATTCTTTTCAGATGGCTCTCTACCTCTCTTGAGCTTCATCTCTATCTTTGGCTTTTTCTTGGCAGTTAACTGGAAATGAGAGTTTCATGGACTTTCCTTTCTGGACTGGCTTCAAACAGAAGCTATGCACAGTTTTCAAACCATACCCTACTGAAGAAGGGAAGCTTGATCTGGTGCTTAACTGGGTTGCACTTTGGCTCCGTTTGCTATGCCTCACGGGAGGGGGCTCATCATTTGTAGACTAAGATCTCATGACCTTCAAAGCCAAGTGCTACCTGAAAGTTCAGGGTCCCAGCCTATGTGTTGGGCCGGGGTGAATACATTCTCTGTTATGCTGGGTCATCAACCCATGTGTTAAGCTGGAAGTAGGCAGTGCCACATTTGATAAGAACATCTGCCAGAGATTGTCACCTCATGAAAGCAGATTCTAAATTTGTATTCCATTTCCTGTGGTGGAGAAATCCCCTCCAACTTAGACAGGCTCACATCCACCTGCAGGTCACACTCCTAATGCACCCTTGAGTGTCCTCATGGTATTGGGATCTAAGTTTGTAGGGAATGCTGGTTTAGTCCATGAATTAGCTGGACAAGTGATGACAAAAGTGTTGGGGATTAATATGAGAACAATTTAAGAAGCCCTGGAGGAGCATCAACCTGACCCTCTGTGGTGCTATAAATCTGATAGGATGTTACAGACTGAGAAACAATCACATGGCTTTGTGTTTGGCACCCAGACAAGTGAGTGCATGTCTTAGCTGTCAGCCAGTACAGAGGAGGACATGAATAAGTGGGTGGAAAGCATCTGTCAGACCCCTGTCTGGGGGCAGGTGGAGAGAACATAGGAAGGTAGATACCATGGCTGTGGTGGGGCCAAAAAAAAGGGTAAAAGAGGCAAAGGAACCAGGTACTGGTAGCTCAAGACTGTCATCCTAGCTACTCAGGATTTTAAGATCTGAGGATCACTATTCAAAGCCAGCCCAGGACAGAAACTCCATGAGACTCTTATCTGCAATAAGCTACTGAATGCAAGAAGCTCAAGCTCAGTGCCAGCATCCAGGCCTAGCGTTCAAAACCCAGGACTGGCAGAAAAAAGTATCAAAGGACAAGAAGCTGGCCAAAAGTTAGAGGGACTCTATCTTGACAAACAATACAATGGTAAGTTGCACTCAGAAGACTTGCACAAAATCTGGAAATGCCTGAGACCTATCTATGTATGTTTCCTGTTTGTCTAAATGCATATGTTTATGCATTTATATATTAGTATAGAGAGACAGATCAATACATATGACTATACATATATACATAGCCAGACACTTATGGGTGGGTGGTATACTGTGTGAGAGTTTGTGTTTGTGTTTTGTGGATGGCTATCTCTGTTTAAGAAAGATAGAAAATATGTAAATATCTTTAAAAAAACTTGATAAAATATAGAGAGACATAAGCTCTTGAGGGAATCTGAAATGACAAGATTATTCACAGGCACGTTTATCCTTATGGATTCCTCAGCAAGTTTTAATTTTTTTCATTATTTTCTTTCTTTTTTTGAACCAGTGCTAAGGATTTCTCTCAGGGACCAGGTGCTGCCAATTACTAATTTTCTCATGGCTGGTACAAGAGGAACTGAGCCACAGTTCCACTTTTGCCTTATTTATTCTTCCTTAACTGAAGACAAAGATTTCTATCAGTGACTTTCTTTCAGGGGCTGGATTCTAACGAGGATCCCCAGACCTCAGGCTTCTCTATAGCTACAATTAACAATATGAGAACCCAGCACTGGGTTCCAATGCACAGGGCAAGAAATTCAGTGAATCTCTCAACTCCAATTAGCTATAATAAGCTACAAGTGAAAGACCAATACCTTTGAGGAAAAGATGCTGAGGGTTATCACACAGGCCCTATGAGTAAGCCCTAAACCCTGTACACATGTGTGCATGCACACATTGGCAGATACACACACACATGCACACACACAATATCTCAGGCAATATTGTATTTTGAATTAATATCCAAAGATTGGACAAAGGATAGCAAGTAATAAAAACTGTTTTTCTTGTCTACATTGAGGGAAAGGGATAAGTCACAAGATGCGGAAGCGAAGAATTCAGAGGCAAATGCTGTGAGTGAATAACTTGTAAAAAGCACATTTCTTTTCTTTTCTTTTCTTTTGTTTTTTCTGCCATTCCTGGGGCTTGAACTCAGGGCCTGAGCACTGCTCTTGGCTTTTCCCAAGTCTAGCCCTCTGCCACTTGAGCCACATTGCCATATGGATTTTTATATCTGTGTGATATTAAGGACTCAAACCTAGATCTTCATGGATGCTAGGCAAGCACTCTACCACTGGGCCAAACTCTAAACCCCGATAAAGTATTTATAAATAGTCATCATCATCATATCAAAATATCCTTTCTCCTACAAAGAATGAACACTTATCTATGTCTGTAAGACTTTTTTTATGTCACCAATGCTTCTGTGATTTTCCCACTTGCATTTTTACAGATGACAGCACAGATATTCATCAGGAAGAAAAATAGATTAGGATACAGAAACCTAACAACGTCCTAGTAGATTGAAGTGAAAAATATGTGCAAGATGGCCTGGGTGTTTCATCTATTTGTAGAGTGCTGGGCTACCACACAAAAAGACTCCGGTTTGATTCTGCAGTACCATATACATAGAAAACGCTGGAAGTGGTGCTGTGGCTTGGTGGGACAGCTATAGCCTAAAGAAAGCCTAAGAACAATGGTCAGGCTCTGAGGTCAAGTCCCAGGACTAGCAAAAAAATGTGCAAGAGGCAAAATGCAAGCTGAGAAGGCAGTGTGAAGCAAAATGTCTTGTGAAGGGTAAGGGGAATAGTGACAGTTAAGTTTGGATCTTACCTAAGAAAGGCTCCTTGAGCCTGAGACCAGGCTAGCACTTAGGCCTAGTTAATGACTTGGGATTTGAACAAAAAGGTGTGCTGTTTACTACATCCATATGTGAGGTGGGAAGGGAGATTCAGCCTCCAGTATGTCTTTGGGGAGGTGTTCTGTGAGCAAGGAGCTTTGGTCATTGGGCCTTGAAAGGTGACCCTACCTCCCTCACAATGGAACAGAATATGGAACCCTGGTAACCAGCCACTGTATGTGAAAACCAGCTCAAGCCAGCTCCCTTGGCCTGTGGCTCAGGAGGAAGAAAGATGTTGCTGTGCTGTTGCCAAAGGTCAGGAGGCTCGGATCTCAGGCATGGGAGATATGGATGTCTCACTTGAAGAAGTAGATGCTGGATCAGTGCCAAGCCCAAATTCCAGTATAATAGGCATTTCTCTAGGAAGAAAGCCAGGAAACTCCAGGGCAACTCAGATGAGGTATATTGAGAGGAAACCTATTTGAACCCATCATCCTGCCCACACACTACAACCTTCTTGTGTGCTTTCAAGTGACTCTACTGATATTAGAGTGTGTCATTTCCAATCTACTCTATTCCAATTCCTCAGTGTGAAGTGTGGTCCCATTCCTACGTTTGAAATATCCACTGTTTTGCCAACATAGTGTGATGGTAAGTCAGCTCAGACTCTGAATGAGCCTTGTAACCTACGGATCCGGGAGGAAGGCCTGTTGGAGATGCTGCTGACAAAGCTGATCCCTGCCTACCAGAAAGTTGATCTCTTTTATGTGGAAAACTTCCTGCACAATTTCAAATAGTGAAGGACAATGTAGTAGTTGCTGGAAATTCTCTTGAAAAAGTGAGTGTTCCCCCTCCAAACCCAGGTTTGCTCACCCCTCCTGGCCAAGTCTTGGAATACTTGGCTCCTCTCTGAGCCTGTTTGGTTCACTGGGGTGTTCACAGGGGAGCTAAGCATGATACAAGTGCGCAAACTACTTTATTATGACTGGGACACCATGCCATTTCATTTCCCTCACAAGCTACTGGAGTCTCAACAGTGTGCTTACTGAGAAGTTGGATTTCAGGCATGAGTAAGTGGCTCCCAACTGCAGCCCTCACCTAGGTGACATCCTAGGAAATCCCATTTCCCAGTAAGAAATGAGGTGTCAGTACTAATGGCGGAGGCCTGTGAAATACTGGAGTCAGAGGAAAAGCTGGGGGTGAATCACTTTTGAGCCATCAGGGAGGGATTGTGACAGCTTTGCCTGTTAGAACCTGTACCTATTTCCATTCTTAGGTTTGGGTCATCGTGGAAGAGCTTATCATGAACTCCGGATGAAAAACCCACCAATGGAGCTGGTGACTGATGGAGACTGAGAATCATCACTGCACTCCAGAAAGCATGGGCCTTCTGTAGAAATTACCAAACAGGTTTAGAGTCCTGTGGATATACCTTTTGCTCTGAACCCCATGTGTGACACAGTTGAACCTGCAGATACTATGGAGGAAGAAAAAGAGCAGTCAGATTTCCTTCCATTTCCTTTCACACTCCACCCAGAGTCAGTCCATCTGAGTCAGAGTAAAACCCCACTTATTGTGCAAGCTGAAGGGGCACATGCTGGGCTCATGATAAATGTCACCATGGGAAGCAGCAAGTGTACTCTCAATACTAGATTCATTGGAGGAAAATGAATCCATCCTCACAGAATATCCAGACCCATCCATATCCCTAAAAAAGACTCAATCTCCATTCGACAAACCAGAATCCATCCCCCTCTTAACTCAGGAAGGACATTCTGTTTCTCATGAGGAAGGTGACCCTTCTGAGGACTCTGAAGTAGAATTACTGTCTGAAGGCAACTTGGAGGCCAGTCTGGATTTAGAGCTTCCCTGTCCCCTTCCTAAGAAGACATCTCTTTATCTTGCTCTCATGATTCTTGTCAAGTATTCATTGTATTTACTTTGCTAACTATTAAACTCTCATTGTTAATATTATGGTGTGCAGTTCTTCAGTGCTTATTATACTGTGTATTATTTTCCATTTATATTGTGAGACCTCAGACACATAGGTCCTGGGTGGGCCAAAAACCAGACAGGTCTGGTCCCATAGAAGACAACCTTACTGGATATACAGGGAACTATGAAATGCATGGAATCACCAGGAATCCAGGCCAGGCGTCCATGGAAAGACAAGTCAGCTACCAAAGCTTAAGGACAGAGCAGATGCCTTGAAATGTGTTTTGTCAATCGGGAGAAGTGCCAGAGTAACTGTAATATTATGTGGGACTCTGTTCTGTGAGTTCAAGTCTGTTTATATATTCCTTGTGCTTTGTACAAATATTTAAGAAAATTAAAACTCCACAATAGCATCAAAAATCTACTTTGGCTTTGAATGTGGCCTAGTTGTAGAGTGTTCGCCTAGTATACAAGAAGACCTTGATTCAATTCCTCGGCACTGCATACACAGAAAAAGCAGATGGGGCACTGTGGCTCAGGTGTCAGAGTGCCACCCTTGAACAAATGTGGCCAAGGACAGTTCCTGGTCCCTCAGTTCAAGCCCCCGGACTAGCCAAACAAAAAATGATACCATTTTCCACACATTTGGAAATAAATCTGTTTTATCTAACCCTACTTCTTTTTTGCCAGTCCAGGGTGTGTGCCACCAAGCCAAACTACTGGCCCCCAACCTTACTATTTTTAATCATTTAATTTTTTTACATAATCATATTTCATGCTGTCTGTATTAATAGCATAAACAGTATGCTTAGTGTAATAATGTTAAAGGTAAAACATAAGAAATTAATAACTAAAATTCCTTTTTTATTAGTTTTATAGCATTACTACAATTTTATGAGAAAAATTACCTAGAATGTTTATTTTAGAGTTCAAGTAATCCATTTTGATAAATATATCAACCTACATCATTTATTTGAACACATTTTAAACTATTTTTTTCAGGAATGAAAATACATATATATTTGTTGTAAAGGAAATTTATGACTTGGGGGGAAGGGAAAGAGAAAACGGGGGAGGGGGTAACAGTGTTTACAAGAAATGTACTCATTACATATGTAACAGCAATCTCTTTGTATATCACCTTGACAACAAATTTTTTGAAAAGTACAAGTTTATATGTCTACTTTGGTCAGAATTTTTTTTTGCCAGTACTGGGCTTAGACTCAGGACCTGAGCACGATCCTTGTTTTTGTTTTTGTTTATTCTTAAGGCGCAAGTTCTATCACATGTGCCACAGCACCACCTTTATCTTTTTTTATCTATGTTGTGCTGAGGAATTGAACTTGGGTCTTCATTCTTGCTCGGCAAGAGCTCTTCCACTAGGTTTAACTTATGGCCCCAGTGGGAAGGAAGATTTCCATAAAATATGTAGGAAATATGTACACTAAGGAAAATCCATCAAAAACAGAAGAAAAATTATATACTTAGATAACGACATGCCAGTATTATGGCAGATTTCGGTAATTCTAGCTTCAAGAGTGGCCTATTTGGACCGGGACTTGGCTGGCTGAAGTAAAGTGCTATCCTTGAGCAAGCCCTAGGACAGTGCTCTGGCCATGAGTTGAAGCCATAGGACATGGAAAAAATAGTAATTTAATGCCCGTGACAGGTGGCTCACCCTGGTAATCCTAGCTACCCTGGAGGATCGAGGTTCAAAGACGGCCCAGGCATAAAAATCTGTGAGAATCTTATTTCCAAATAATCCAGAAAATTCAAAATGACAATGTGCCTCAAGTGGTAGAGCTCTTGCCTTGAGCTGAAGAGCTTAAGGTAAACATCCAGGCCCAGAGTTCAAGCCCCATGAGTGAAAAAAAGAAAAAGAAAAAGAAAGCCCTTATCTAAGGCTGGAGTGCACACTAGTGGTAGTTTGCTTGCCTATTATGCACAAAGCCCTGTGTTCAATTACTCTGTACCACTTACACCAAAAAAAAAGCTGGAAATGATCTCAGAAGGTTGGGTTCTGAGGATCACAGTTCAAAGCCAGGCCAGACACTAAAGTCCATGAAACTGTTACTTCCACTTAAGCACCAGAAAACCAGAAGTGACACTGTGGCTCAAGGTGTTTAAGGTTGTAGACTTGAGTTGAGGAACCCAGGGACACTGCCCAGATGCACAAATAAAGTGTTACAACCAAAAGAGAGAGAGAGAGAGAGAGAGAGAGAGAGAGAGAGAGAGACAGAGACAGAGACAGAGACAGAGACAGAGACAGAGAGACAGAGAGAGAGACAGAGAGAGAGACAGACAGGCAGACAGACAGAGACAGAGATACAGAGACAGAGACATCAAACAGTCAGGCACTGCTGGCTGAAGCATGTAATTCCAGCTACTATGGAGGCTGAGATTGGAGGATCTTGGTTCAAAGCCCAAAGCCAGCCTGGACACATATGTTTGTGAGACTTACATCACCAATTAACTACCAGAAACCAAAAATGGAGCTGTAGAGGAAGAGCGCTAGCCTTGAGCTGAAGAGCTCAGGGACAGTGTCCAGGCCCAAAGTCCAAGCACCATGACGAATCAATAATAAAAAAAGAAGATAGCTAATAGTAATGATGAATAATTTTGGGCTGGGAGTTTGGCCTAGTGGTAGAGTGCTTGCCTAGCATGCACGAAGTCCTGGGTTCAATTCCTCAATACCACATACATCGAGAAATGCTGGAAGTGGTGCTGAGGCTGAAGTGGTAGAGCCCTAGCCTTGAGAAAATATAAGGACAGTGCTCAGTCCCTGAGTTCAAGCCCAGGACTGGCCAAATCAAAAGTAGTAGAGCACTGGCATTGAACTGAAGATCTGAGGAACAGCCCAGGCACAGAGTTCAAGCACCGCAAACAACAACAACAAAATCTATGAAATGGCAGTGGTGGTTTTAAGCTAAGCAAAAATAGAGTAGAAACTGGTAAAATATATATTTGTGTGTAAGCAAAATAGCCAGACTTATGCATTAGAACAGGATAGCAACTTGAAAAAAAATTTTGTTTTCCATCTCACTAGGTCCTGTCTCTTAATTTATTCAAGTAAGTAAAATGCTGGGTTTTATAATCATTGCTCTGAATATTAGAAAATCATAATATCTCTCATTAACCAACAAAGACCAGGAACTGGGGCTTCGTTCAAATGGCAGAGTATCAGGCAAGAGAAGAAAAAATTGAAGTAAGAACTTGAAGTTCTTGATCCAGAACCTGCATAGTAACAGAGCAGCAGCCTGGTGATGGTACCTCACACCTATTATCTTAGCTACTCAGGAGGCTAAGATCTGAGAATCAAAGTTTAAAGCCAGCCAAAGTACCCAGTTAACTGCCAGAAAAACCAGAAGTGGCACTGTGGCTCACAGATTAAAGCACTAGCCTTGAGCTGAAGAGCTCAGGGACAGTGCCCAGGCCCAGAGTTCAAGCCCCACAATTGACAAAAATCAAACAAGCAAACAAAACTCACAAAGAAGCCTGCAGACCACAGTGGTTCTGCTGAGTCTCTTCTCTATGGGGATCAGGAAACATTTCACTTTTTCTGTCTCTTCCCATCTCAACATTCATACTAAAATAAGACTGTGTTGAAAGTTTCAATTTATAAACATGTTTTTCATGAAGCACCCTGAAATATTCATCGCTTATATCTCAATTGAAGATAGTTGATTTGGGGCTGCATTGGTAGAGTGCTAGCCTTGAGCAGAAAAGGTCAGGGATACAGCTGAAGCACTCAGTTGAAGACCCAGTGCCAACACACAAAAGAAATTATGCACTTTATACATATTTTCTAATTTCTTAATGAATTTTTCAGTCTGTATAAATATAGGGTACATTCCTTGTTACTTAAGTAAGATTGCTCTTTTTTTTTCTTTTTTGCCAGTCCTACGGCTTGGACTCAGGGCCTAGTCATTTTCATTGTACTCGCTTGCCCAAGGTGAGTGCTCTGCCTCTTGAGACACAGCGCCACTTCTAGCTTTTTTCTGAGTATGCGGTACCGGTGAATAGAACCTAGGTCTTCATGCATTCTAGGTGAGCACTCTACCATTAGGCTATATTCCCAGGCAGTGAGATTCCTCTTACAGTCATTGTATGTTCACAGAGATTGATCTCACACACTGTAGGGCCCTGGTTGGCTTTGACCTGTGATCCTAAGCCCTGAGCCTCCTAAGTAGCTGAAATTAAGTTGTGAGCCAGCATGATGGCTTCCATTCTTTTTTTGTACAAAAATATATGTAGTTTTCTAAAATATATCTATACTGAAAAAAATGAATCTCTCCCAAACAAATCTTCAAAGAAACAACCATCCTATTAAAAGGTGGGCAAAAGACTTAAAAGTGTATTCTCTGAAGAAAAAATTAAAATGGGCTTTAGACACATGAAGAAATGCTCCATAACTCTAGCAATAAGGGAAATGAAAATCAAAACAACTTTGAGATTCCACCTGACTCCTGTCAGAATGGCCATTATCAAAAAATCTAATAAGAGATACTGGTGGGGAAGTGACCAGGGGGGATCACACCTACACTGTTGGTGTGAGTGTAAACTCGTTCAACCACTAGGGAAAGCAGTGTGGTGATTCCTCAAAAGACTGAACATAGAGCTCCCCTATGATCCAGCAAATCCACTACTTGACATCTACCCAATTGTCCAGAAAAAAGGACATACTAAAGCCACTAGCACAATGATGCTCATTGCAGCACTATTTACCATAGCAAAGCTATGAAACCAACCCAGATGCCACTCAGTAGATGATTGAATCAAGAAGATGTGATACTTATTCACAATGGAATGCTATGCTGCCATCAGAAGGAATGACATCGCCCCATTTGTAAGGAAATGGAAAGACTTGGAAAAATTCATATTAAGTGAAGCAAGCCAGACCCAAAGAAACATAAGCTCAATGGTTTCCCTCATTTGTCATAATTAGTTCACATCTAGGACTCTCCTAGCAGAGGATTACAATAACTCAAAAACCTAGGTATATAAGGTCATATAGGATGAGACTAAATGAAAGGATCTCTAGGATATGGGAACAAGAGCTCTATCTTGTGTCATCGTTGCTCTTAATCTTGTGTGATTTTTGTCCTTGATCTACTATGTTATTTCTCATCTCTTATTTTGCCCTTTGGTTAATGTCAGATGGTTACTGGATCTGATGTTTTCCCTGGCATATTGTATATATGTTTATTTGTTTATGTCAAATAGGAAAGGGAAGGGGGGAAACAAGATGATTGGGAAGGGGAGGGGAGAGGGAACTGGGGACAAAAACATGTGGAGTGGAATAAATGTGTGAGAAGTAATGCAGTCCACTACCTGTAAATGTAATCGTAACCCCTCTATACATTACCCTGAAAATAAAAAAGAGACTATAAAAATATCTGTAGAAAATGAGGCTGGATGATGGAAACAACCAGATGCCCTACTACAAAAAATGTGATACACACACACACACACACACACACACACACACACACACACACACAATGGAATGATACATAGCCAACCGACAAGATAAAATAATGGCATTCTCGGGGAAGTGGATGAAAAGGAAAAAAATCATATTAAGTGTAGTAAGCCAAACTCAAAGGAAGATAGGCCCAAGAGTCTCCCTCATTTGTCAAATTCAGTAGAAACCTTGGGTTCTGCTACCAGAGATTTACAATAGAACAAAATCTAGAGACATCGTGACAAATAGTATGACACTAAATGTAAGGACCTCCAAGATAAAGAAACAAAACTCATATAATGAGTGATTGTTGTCCTTAATGAACTATGTCATCTCTTATCTCTTTTGCTATTCCTTGGTTATATCATATTGTTACAATATTTCACCTTGTTTTCTAATATATTTTATATGTGGCTAATTGGTTATTTGAAATTGGATAGGGAAGGGGGAAAATGAACATGAGTGGGGGTAGGGGAAAGAAAATGGGGACCCTATCGTTACATGGGGTATCAAAGTTTGAGAAGTAATGCACCTTCTATCTGGTGAATACAATGTAACCCTTCTATAAATTACAATAAAAATAAATACATAAAAAGAAGATCTGCACAGAAAAAAATAACAATGGCATTTTTGGGGTAGTGGATGAAATTAGAGTGAATCCTGTTGAGTGAGATAAGTCAAGACCAAGGAACAAAAGGTACATGCTATCCTTAATATATGGATATTAGTTTCAAACAGTAGTAGAGCGATGATTGAATAGTTGATACCCAAAGTTCTGGACATAATTTTGGAGATATAAACATAACTACATAGACATAAAAATCTAGGATATACTACACACTCTATAGACATGTGTTTTATTATAGATTAATCTGTATCTATGAAGTACAAAGACTCAGCTTAATTTTTACTATATTCTAAAATTTATGTGCCAGTGATTGTATAGCGATTCCCTTCTTGAATACTTGTTGGTTAAACATGACATTTGAAACATGATGTAAAATTCAATGTTAATAATTTTTTTTAAAAAAAGAGGCTAGAGGTAAATACCACTAATGTACTTGCTCTAAGTTGTACAGAAATTTTCTGAATGAATCAAGGGGTTTTATTACATCTTTATGCAATTATTTTAGTTCTGAGTGTTCTACACTCAATGATACTTCTGGAAAGATGATATAGCTGACGGTGTAGATGGTATGAAGACATACTGGCCTAAACGTAGAATAAAGCATTGGTAAGTGGCTGTTACCTGTCCAGATTCTACTGGAATATGTGGAATGAATTTATTAAGCACAATGCAGGCTCTTGGTCAGATCAGGATCAAGATTATGTGGTTCCATCAGATGAATGAGGAAAGATCAGAAAAATCTACTAAGATATCCAGATATACTTTTGAAACTAAGGTATCTGGACTCCTTTTTTTTTCTTTCTTGGTGGGGAGCTTGAACTTTGGACCTGGGCAAGGTCTCTTAGTTCTTTTTCCTCAAGGCTAATGCTGTACCAGTTTTAGCCACAACTCCACTTAGTTTTTGGGTGGATAAGTGGAGAGAAGAATCTTACAGGTTTTTTGTTTTCGTTTTTTTGCTTCCAAAGGCTTTGAATCACCTTCTCCCTGGCTAGTAGAATGACAATTATGACCCTCCAGCGCCTGGCTAGTGATTTTTTGAAAATTGGACTTTCTTCTAAATCATGTAACTGGTTCCTAGCAAAGTTTTGAAACCTGACTTAAATGTGACAGATTTTTGTCACTTGGAGACACTCTGTGCTGAACGTTAGAAATCTACCAGCTGAGTCACAGTGGCAGTTCCAGTTTTTGTTTATGTGGTGCTGAGGAATGGAATCCAGGGTTGCATACTTGCTAGGCAAGCTACATTTACAGCCTAAGGTTTTATGTTTTGTTTTTCAGTGTGGTTGCTTCTAAGGTACTGTATGATGTTCTTTCATTTTCTTTGCTTTTTACCTCTTTTCTTCTTTTTCTCTTTAGTTTTATTCTCTGTAGTCACTGTGTTGAATTCGGGTACCCTGTGTCTTTTACATAGGTTTATGTGATTTGGGGAATGGAGAGGGTATAATAAAATGGTAAAAAAAAAAAACAAAGGAAAAAGGGTGAACCAATTGAACAGTGATACTTGGAAGACACTAAACGGAAATGAACTGAACAATCTGGGTGGAGAGGGGGCTGAGGGTCGGAAAACAGAGAAAAATGAGGGAGGGGATAACAATTTTCTTAAGAAATGTGTTCATTACTTATGTAACCATATGCCAACTATATATTGACTTAACAAAAAAATTAACTTAAAAAATAATTTAGCCGGGTATGGTGGCTCACACTTGTAAATGTAGCTACTCAAGAGGCTGGGATACAAAAGGTAGCTGTTCAAAGTCAGCCTGGGCACTGAAGTCCATGTGACTCTTATCTCCAATTAACCACCAGAAACCCAGAAGTGGCCCTATGGCTCAAGGGATAGGGCAGCAGTCTTGAGCTGAGAAGCTCAGTGAAAAGACCCAGGTGCAGAATTGCAGTCCCATGACTTGAATGATGAATGATACTAGCCAGGCACTGTGCGCTCACACTTGGAATCCTATCTACACAGAATCAGGTTTGAATCCAGCCCAAACAAATTGCATGATATTCTGATTTACAGTTCATTACCAAAAATCTGGAAGTGGAGCTGTGGATCAAGTGGTAGAATACCAGCCTGAAGCAAAAAAAACCATTTAAGAACAGTTCCAAGGCCCTGGGTTCAAGTCCCAGGACTTGCATAAAACAAACAAAATGTGTCTCTGAGTCCTCCATCATTTGCTGTTATAGTTCAATATTCTTGATATGCGTCTTAGAAATTAAGTCCCTAGCAAATACTCTCCCCTGAAATTCGGCTTCATAGATGATTCATAGAATTTCAGCATCATTACTATCACCTTCCAGTTAGCATAGCAGTGTACTACTGAAAATTTGAACAAAACTTTTGAGTAATCCTAATAAATCTGTGTATCATCTGCACACACATCAAATCAGCAGCAGCTATGTTCTACTATTACCTAAATGTATTTAATCCCTTCTTGAGTTAATGAGCCTTAAAGAGTAAAACATATGAAATAGTTATGAAACTAACAGTCACCATTCTTCTACCTAATATTGTAATATAAGTTTATAAATGCAAGGACTATTCTGAAGTGTGCAGAATTTAGCTTCTAATTATAATATTCTCATGAAGTATAGTTTTTAAGAAACATGTTGCTTGCTTTGGGAAAACAAAGGCAAGGAAAAATGATATAAGTAAGTTCCCTATTTATCAGAAGGAAAATACTATTGGGTTTAGATCAACTTCATTCCTTCCGTGCTGATGAAACAAATATTTGCAATTCCTGAGGCCAATCAATTCATTGTGATGCACAATCAGCCAGCTTAGATCAATCTTCCAAAAAAGGAAAGGAACAAATGAGAAGCAATTAAGGTTTCCAAAATGAACCAGGTGGTGGTGGCAGCTCACACTTGTAATTCTATCTACTCAAGGCCTGAAATCCAAGGATCTGGATTAAGTCTGTCTGGGATGAAAATATTCCTGTCTGAAACATCATCTCTGTTATCACAGCCCAGCTGATACCCTCTGCCCAACAGGTTCCAAACACCAAAGTCCATCTCCTATCTGAAATACTATCAAACGTACTCACAAATTATTTCCTCTTTGGGAGATAGTTGAAACATGTACCAGAAACATTTCCCTGGCTTCAGAGTGGAAATGGAAATATATACTCACTAGAAGCCCATCTAGTAAATTACACTCAATCATCTTTCCTCACATCTTGTTAGTTAAATTAAACAATGAGTGTTTGGATCAGAAGCGAAGTGTATGAGCATACAGGTTGTAAAAGTACTGTAATACTAGCTACTCAAGATAAGCTGAGACCTGACGATTCCAGTTCAAAATCAGACATGCAATACATTCCATAGGATTTTTACCTCTAATTCACCAGCAAAAAACAGAGCGTTGTGCTTAAAATGCCACAGGCCTAAGCTTTGCATAAAAGTGCTAAGAGGTAGTATTCAGGATCCCACTCTCTCCACTCCTTTTTAACATAGTACTAGAATTCCTAGGCAGTGCAATAAGGCAAGAAGCAAGCATAAAGGGGATCAAAGTAGGGAAAGAGGAAATAAAACTATCCCTCTTTGCAGATGACATGATTCTGTATTTAAAGAATCCTATAGACTCTACTCCCAAGATCCTTGAGCTGATTCAAAGCTTTGGAAGGGTAGCAGGCCATAAAATCAACCCTCACAAATCAACTGCCTTCCTTTACGCCAACAGTGAGAGGAACGAGGCAATAATCAGGAAAGAAACTCCTTTCACAATAGCCTCAAGGAAAATAAAGTACCTAGGAATTAGCTTAACTAAGAATGTAAAGGACCGTTTAGATGAAAACTTTAAAACCCTAAAAAAGGAAATTAAAGCAGAACTAAGGAAATGGAAAAACCTCCCATGCTCCTGGATTGGAAGAATCAACATTGTGAAAATGACAATCTTGCCAAGGGCTATCTACAAATTCAATGCAATACCCATCAACATCCCAATGTCATTCTTTAAAGAAATAGAAGAGGCAATTCAAAATTTCATATGGAATGATAAAAGGCCCCGTATAGCAAAAACACTTCTTAGCAGAAAGAACAGCGCTGGAGGAATTTCAATTCCATACTTTAGACTCGATTACAGAGCAATAATTCTCAAAACAGCTTGGTACGGGCACAAGAACAGGCCTGAAGTCCAATGGAATAGAACTGCGGACCCAGATATTAAACCACAGACCTATGGCCACCTAATCTTTGACCAGGGAGCCAAAAAAATAGAATGGAAGAAAGATAGCCTCTTCAACAAGTTGTGCTGGCAGAACTGGTTAAGCACCTGCAGAAAAATAAATTTGGATCCTTCTTTGTCACCTTGCACTAGAATTAACTCCAAATGGATCAAAGGCCTGGAGGTAAAAGCTGACACACTGAAAAGTTTACAGGAAGGAATAGGAGATACACTAGGCCTCCTTGGCACAGGTCGAAACTTTCTTAATAAGGACCAAGAATCACAACAAATCAGAGAAAGGCTGGATAAGTGGGACTGCATTAAACTGCAGAGCTTTTGTATGGCAACGGATATAGCTAGTAAACTAATCAAGAAGCCTACAGAGAGGGAGAAGATCTTCACCAACGAAACAACAGACAAAGGCCTTATATCTAAAATATATCAACAACTCAAAAAATTTAATCCCTCCAAAACTAACCTCCAAAGTAACACCCATCCCATTAAAAAATGGGCCAAAGACTTAAAGAGAGTCTTCTCTGAAGAAGAAAAAAAATGGCCTATAGACACATGAACAAATGCTCAACATCTCTGGTCATAAAAGAAATGCAAATCAAAACAACTCTAAGATTCCACCTCACTCCAGTCAGAATGGCCAGGATCAGGAAAACGAATGACAACAGATGCTGGAGGGGATTTGGCTAGGAGGGATCATTACTACACTGTTGGTGTTAGTGCAAACTCGTTCAACCACTATGGAAAGCAGTGTGGCAGTGCCTCAAAAGGCTAAACATAGAACTCCCCTATGACCCAGCAATTCCACTACTTGGCATTTACCCAACAATCCAGAAACAAGGGCATACTAAACCCACTAGCACAACAATGTTCATTGCAGCACTATTCACCATAGCAAAGATATGGAACCAACCTAGATGTCCCTCAGTTGATGAGTGGATCAACAAGTTGTGGTATTTGTACACAATGGAATTCTATGCTGCTGTCAGAAAGAATGACATCGCCCCATTTGTTAGGAAATGGAAAGACTTAGAACAAATCATATTAGGTGAAGTAAGCCAGACTCAAAGGAACTTAGGCTCAGGGGTTTCCCTCATTCGTCATAATCAGTAGAAACCTTGGGCTCTACTAGCAGAGATTTGCAATTGAGCAAAAGGCCATATATAAGGCCATATAATGTGAAGCTAATTGAAAGGACCTCCAGGATACTGAACAAAAGCCATATAATGAATGATTGTTGTCCTTAATGTACTATGTTGTCTCTCATCTCCTTTGCTGTCCCTTGGTTCTCCCATATTGGTATAGTATCTCACTTTGTTATCTGATATATTGAATTTATTTGTATTTGCATATTTGAAATTTGATAGGGAAGGGGGGAAAACCAAGACGGGTGGGGAGTGTGGGGTTGGAAGGAAATGGGTACCAAGACATGTGAAATGGTATCAATGTATGTGAATTAATGCACCCTCTATCCGGAAAATATCATCTAACCCTTTTACTAATTACAATAAAAATTAAAAAAAAAGAAAGTTGTAGTATGTGGGGAGGATGATGTGGTCAAATACCTTTCTTCTTAGAAATATACCTCATCTGGTTGCCCTGGATTTTCCTGGCCTTCTTCTTAGAGAAAGACCTGATATACTGGAGTTGTGGCTTGGCAATGATCTAGCATGTAAATCTTCGAGTAAGACATCCACAACTTCCATGTCGGAGACTCGAGTTTCCTGACCTTTGGCAACAGCACAGCAACATCTTTCTTCCTCCTGAGCCACAGGCCAAGTGAGCTGGCTTGAGTTGGTTGTTACTTACAGTGGCTTGGTTACCAGGTTCCATATTCTGTTCCATTGTGAGGGAGGCAGGGTCACATTTCCGGGCCCAATGACCAAGGATCCTTGCTCACAGAAGACCTCACCAAAGACATACTGGAGGCTGAATCTCTCCTCCAATCTCACAATATACATGTGGATGTAGTAAACAGCACACCTTATTTGTCCAGTCCCAATATCTTCCACTAGGCCCAACTACCAGTCTGGTCTCAGGCTCAAGGAGCCTTTCTTAGGTAAGATCCATACTTAAGGGTCAATATTGCCCTCATACGTTACAAAACATTTGATTCACAGTGCCTTCTCTGCCTGCATTTTGCCCCTTGTCGAATTTTTTTTTGTTTTTGCTAGTCTTGGGACTTGACCTCAGAGTGTGAACATTGTTCTTGGGCTTTCTTTAGGCTTTAGCTGTCCCACCGAGCCACTGCACCACTTGCAGCGTTTTCTATGTATGTGGTAATGAGGAATCAAACCTGAGTCTTATTGCGTGGTAGCCAAGGACTCTACCACTAGGTCAAACACACAGGGCATCTTGCACATATTTTTGACGTCAATTTACTAGGACATTATTAGGTTTCTGTATCCTAATCAATTTTTTCCTGATGATTAGCTTTGCTGTCATGTGTAAAAAATGCAAGAGGGAAAAACTCAGAAGAATTAATGAAATTAAAAAAAGTATTACACATAGATAAGTGTTCATTCTTTGTAGGAGAAAGGATATTTTGATATGATGATGATGACTTTATAATTACTATGTCAGGGTTGAGAGTTTGGCATAGTGGTAGAGTGCTTGCCTAGCATCCATGAAGATCTGGGTGTGATTGCTCAGTATCACATAGATAGAAAAATCTAGATGTGGCAGTGTGGCTGAAGTGGCAGAGGGCTCGACTTGAGAAAACCCGAGGACAGTGCTCAGGCCCTGAATTCAAAACCCAAGACTGGCAGAAAGATAAAAGAAAATAAAAATCCTTTTTACGAGCTAATTCACTCACAGCATTTGCTTCTGAAATCTTCGCTTCTGCATCTTGTGAAATACCCCTTTCCCTCAACGTAGACAAGAAAAACAGATCCATCCCATGGTCCACTGTGAGGCCACTGGTTGGGCTAAGAGCTAGTCGTGCAGGAACACATAAGTTTTATTCTAATACTTTCCAAATTTTGTACTCAAATATGCTACCTACTTACCAACTTAGGTCAGTTATCCTTATGCTATAACTTTTCTTCATGACTACAATATCCTTACACTCCTACGTTAACCCTCTTGTACCTCCCCTGAACTCTCTCATTCTTTTTTTCTATCTGTGGACCTCTGCTGGTCTTACAACCCTTATACTGCACGGATCTACACTTGATGGCTGTTGAGCAATATTGTATATGTAGGTGGTTAATTATTCTCTAGGCTCAGAGGGACTTAAAGACAATAGAGATTGGATTGAGAGGCTTATTTTTTTGGGTATAAATCGCTTGTCAGTGGTTGTATTAGACTGGTCTGTAAGTGCACAAAAAGAAAGAGGGATAATACCAATCAAAACTTGTGAACATCTAGTGTCTGCAAGCTACAGAGGTCTAGATTGGTTATATCTGAAAAACTATAATCGTATTTAGTAGTAATCTTGCTCCCATTTTCAAATGGGCAGAACAAGAGACTCAAGAAAAATGTCAAATCAAGAAACAACATCCCACACCCAATGTAAACAGACAATGGAACAGTCACTGGCAAACCTAGAACAGAGTCTTCCAAGTGCTACACAAATGCAATTGATAAACATCATTAATGGAAAATGTGAAAATATAAAGGAAGAGATAATGGAGGAAGCCATAGCTGAACAAGAGGAAAGCATAAACAAGCTGATAAGTGAAAAAGAAGAAGCCATAAAGGAGGCCATAATAAAGGTTTTTCAAAGAAAGATGGATGAATTCATAGAATCCACAAATAAAAACGTGACCAAACTCCAGCAAATGTCCAAAGAAAATAAAGCTACTGAGCTAACCACTCAAAAGGAAATCAAGGAGATAAAGAAATCTATACATGATCTAAAATAAGAGATGCAAGGCATCAAAAATGAGCAATTAGAAGCAAGGGAGATGAAAAATGAAGTAGAAAGCTTTGATAGCAGGTTAGACAATGCAGAGGAGAGAATTTCCGGGGCTGAAGATAATTTAGTTATTATAGAGAAAGAACAGAAAATGAGTCAATCCAAATCTAGGAAATATGAGGGAGTGCTTCAGGAGATCCAAGATGCAATTAGGAAGCCTAATTTAAGGCTAGTTGGTATTGAGAAGGGCGTGGAGAAAGAGGTCAATGGTATTGGAAATATACTTCAGGGAATCATCTCAGAGAATTTCCCAAATATCCAGAAGGGCAGGCCCATCCAGATACGAGAAGCTTTTAGAACCCCAAACAGAACTGACCAGAAAAGAACATCCCACCGCCACATTGTGATCTGAACTGGATCAATAGAAAGGAAAGAAAAGATCCTAAAGGCAGCCAGGGAAAAGGGATCAGTAACGTATAAAGGCAAACCAATCAGAATAACCCCAGATTTCTCAGCAGAGACCATGCAAGCACGAAGTGACTGGAAGCATATATGTCATGCCCTTAAATCAAATAACTACCAACCAAGAATACTGTAGCCAGCTAAGCTCTCATTCATAACTGAGGGAACAATAAAAACATTCCATTCCAGGGAAACCTGCAACAATATGTCGAAACAAAACCAACACTACAGAGAATTCTCAAAGGTGCTCTATACATAGAAAACCAAAATAAATGCAACATAGGGAAAGAAATGGCACCTAAAGAGCATACCATCTAAGGACCACAAGAACTGTCAAGACACAGGCCCTACTAAAAGCTTTTAAAAATGGTAGGAAGTAATAAATATCTCTCAATCCTGACTCTCAATATCAATGGATTTAACTCTCCAATTAAATGGCATAGGCTGTCTAGTTGGATGAAAAGCAAGAGCCATCGTTCTGCTGTCTTCAAGAGACACATGTTACCCAAAGACAATCATCTTTTGAAAGTGAGAGGTTGGAATAAATTCTATCAAGCTAACTGCCCCCATAAACAGGCTGGAGTTGCCATCCTCATATCAGATACAATAGACTTCAAACTAAAATTAGTAAGAAAAGACAAAGAAGGTGACTACATACTACTAAAGGGTTCTTTCCTCCAGGAAGATATAACGATCCTAAATATTTACACACCCTTTTGAAGATTCTCAAAAGATTGAAGATTCTGCCAGTGTAACTTAGATTCCAGCATTGATATTAAATAATGCTATGAGTATGGTTTTATATTTGAAATAGCACTGTTGACAAAATCTAACACACATTTGTTTAATATTTGCTTTTGATTTCTCAAGAAGTTCAGTACAAGCTAACATGTGTGGCATATATCGACTGGGAGAAATGATTCAGAATATGTGACTCATTTGAACAGGAGTCAGTGAAAAGATACAGAAGCAGTATACCCATATTGTGATAATTTG
Source organism: Megascapheus bottae (assembly GCF_031878675.1). Classification (NCBI taxonomy): domain Eukaryota; kingdom Metazoa; phylum Chordata; class Mammalia; order Rodentia; family Geomyidae; genus Megascapheus; species Megascapheus bottae. Next base: position 496,066 of record NW_028327710.1, on the reverse strand, counting down.
TATCTTTTGCATATTTTGTGTTTGTTATTAATTCCATTTGTGGTGTACATTTCTAGGTAAAAACTTTTAAAATGTTTCCAAACAATTTGTTATTTCAACGGCAAAAAAAGACATTTATATGCCTGATAAAATTTACAGAATCCAAATTTTTCCATATTAGTTTTTGTTTTTTGGTTTTTTTTTTTGGTGGGTCATAGATCTTGAACTCAGCCTGGGTACTATCCCTGAGCTCTTCAGCTCCAGGCTACCACCTTACCCTGGAGCCAAGCCCCACTTCCCATTTTCTAAAGGTAAATTGGAGATAAGAGTCTCAGGTCTTTTTGTGCCAGGATGGCTTTAAACCTTGATCCTCAGATCTCAGCCTCCTGAGTAACTAGGATTATAGAAGTGAGCCACCACCCCATCATGCTCAGCTTTCTGGGTTTTTTTTAAACAAGCCCTTTGGCTGGAACTCGGTCTGAGCACTGTCCTTCAGCTTTCCTCAAGCCTAGTGATCTTCTACTTGAGCCACAGCACTACTTCTGGTTTTTTCTGTATATGTGGTACTGCGGAATTGAACCTTCGTCTTCATACAAGCACTCTACAACTATGCCAAACTCCCAGCCCCTCCACATTAGTTTTTATGATAGATCTTTCCATGCATCTAGGATGGCTAGAAATCCTTCTTGAGTTTCCCAAGATCAGGGAGTATTGGTGTATCCCATACTGTGTGGCTACATAACCATTGTTTAGGGTAGAGTTCTCTCTTCATTCTACCCATCTAGAGCAATTTTCATCTTCCATGTATAATCATTAAACATTCAGCTCCTGTTCCTCTCTACTCTATTCTCTTGAACCATCGTGCTTTTGGCTCTAAGGGTTTGTTGATCCTTGGAAACTCTGGAAGGGAAAATATACCCTACCTCTTCCTTTATGACTGCTGTATTTTTAGTTTACTGTAATCAAGATTCATCTGTAAAATATAGTAAAATGTTCTTCCTTTTCAATGCATTGTTTTGCATATTTCTATCTTTTGATTATTATTAATAGTTGTGAATGGATTCTCCACATATTTGTTCTAGTCTCTGCTTTCTCTTCCGTTAGGTACAAATCTAGAAATAGAAGTGTTGGACCATATTTCTATGTAATTCTATATTTAGTACTTTTTTTAGCACTCTCCACGCAATTTTTGATTGTTTTATATTCCTTGCAGAACTATTCCAAAGTTCTACTTCTTCTCACTACCTTCCCAGTAATAGTTAGACTTTGAAAGTTGTTTTTTTGTATGCGTGTGTGTGTGGGGGTGTGTGTGTGTGTTTGTTTGTGTGTATGTGGATCTTTTTGTTTAAAACTATATTTATATTAACATATTTAAAGTAATGATTTCATTGTAATTTTAATTTTTCTCATGACTGTTAATATTGAACTTCTTTCTACATTTTGAACTACTATTTCTATATATTCTTTTTAGAAAATCCTCTCCAATCTCCAATTTTTTTCCCTTTTTTGTGGGGTAGTGGGGAAAGTCATGGGGCTTGGACCTTGGGCCATGAACTCTTTAGTTTAAGGCTATTGTCCTACCCTGAGTATTGCCCCTCAGTTCTTCTGCTCACAGCTCCCTACCCCTCTTCCCATTATATACAGAACAAAGGTCATCCTCATTCTTTTTGAAAAAGTAAAACATACACTAAATTTGTAGTATGAAACAGCAAGAAATAATTTTCTTGCCAGGTGCAGTGACTTCTACCTGTAGTCCTATCTACTCAGATATCAGTCTGATATCTAAAGATTTGGTTCAAAGCCAGCCTGGGCATTAGAAAGTCTATGAGACTCTCATCTACAGTTAACCACTAGAATATGGGAAATGGCACTGTGGCTTCATAGGTAGAGTGATAGCCTTGAGTTGAAGAGTTCAGGAACAGTGCGCAGGCCCAGAGTTCAAGCCTTACAAATCCCCCAGCCAAAAAAAAGAAAAAAAAGTTTCTTCCCCAAGTGATTATTATGCCAGACATAGAACATTAACATTCTGGGTGTACTTCACAGTATTATTACTTGCTACCCTAAGATTTTGCAATATTCTCACAGTACCAGCATATGTCATCATATAATGTAGTTCCTTTTCAATGGAATAATTCCATTTATAACCTAAATCTACTCCCCCGACTTATTTTTGTCGATACCACAATTGCTCTACAATGATATGCCACAAGCCATTAAACATTTTATGGTGGGTAATTGGAAAGGAGTCTCATGGAATTTTGTGCTAGGCTGGCTTTGAACCATGGTCCTCAGATCTCAGTCTCCTGAGTAGCTAGGATGACAGGCGTGAGCCACCAACACCTGGCTTGCCTTTTTATTTTTTGTGGGTCTTGGGATTTGAACTCTGGGCCAAGGCACCATCCCTAAGCTTTTCAGGTCAATATTTCATGTAAGTCTAAATATTTAAGTAAAGGAATACAATTCCAACAAAAAAAGAATAAAATTCCAGACATGGTGTGTCTATAACTCAGTGCTAATTACTTGATGAAAATGTGCCATTCCAGAAGCTGGTGTCATTAGATGATGTAGCTGTGGATTTCAACTGGGAAGAGTGACAGCATCTGGACAATGCTCAGAGGACCCTGTACAGAGATGTAATGCTGGAGACCTACAGCAACCTGGTGTACTTAGGTGAGCAAAAGTCAAATTCACTTGCAAGGCCAAGTGCCTTGTTATTTTGCAGATACGTGAATGTTTATCAAACTTTCAATACTATTTAAATGAAAGATTCCAGGCCCTGAGAAGTATCATTACTTTCTAAAGAAAACCTAAGGTAATTTTGTACTCATTCTTCAGGATACGTTCAGGATACTTTGACAACAGTTCTAAATTATGTTTCCTCTAATGGAGGCGACATTCCAAACTTACACAGTAATTGTAAGTGGATAAACAATCGAGAATAGAATATATATCATTATTGGAAATAGGATCTACAAATCACTAAACAGTGAGTTTATAATGGAAACCTGGCACTAGGTGCAATGTTTCATGCCTGTAATCTTAAAATATTCAGGAGGAAGATATCTAAGAATTCTAATTTGAAGCCAGCAATGGCTTAAAAATTGCCATGAAACTCTATAACTCCAAGTAACCCCTCAAAAATGTTAGTGGAGTGTCAAGACTTTGACTTTGTGGTTGAGTGCTTGCCTAGCATGCATGGAGACCTATGCATGTAAGTGGAGTGGGACTCAAACTTGTATTTTTCTAGCCTTGAGCAAGACAGCTAAGTTTATGCCATACAAAATGAATCCAGAGCTGGGGAAAAGTCAACCATGGAGCCAGTGAGAAATGAGAAAAAAGATTTAATAGATAACTTGTGAGTAGGATGTCTGCGAACTTAAAGCAATGATGACACAGCATAAGCAATAATTCTCTACTGTTTCTAATTTACAGGGCCCTGTGTTCCCAAACCCCTGGCACCAAGAATCATAGGGTGATATGACGAATATTATGTGGCAGTAGAGTTAAAGTTAGATTTCTCTGTAGAAATCACTGTGAAACAAAATAAAATGAGAAAGCCATGAGGCCGTGGCTCATGCCTGTAATCCTAGCTACTTAGGAGGCTGAGATCTGAGGATCAAGGTTCAAAGACTGACCTATCACAAAAACACCTTAGACTCTTCTCTCCAATGAACCAATAGAAAATGAGAAGTGGGGTTGAGGCTAAAGACATAGGGCAGTAGCCTTGAGCTGAAGAGCTCAGGAAGAAGAGACAGGTCTAGAATTCAAGTCCCATGACTGCAAAACAAGAAAGAAAGAAAGAAAGAAAGAAAGAAAGAAAGAAAGAAAGAAAGAAAGAAAGAAAGAAAAAAAGAAAGAAAGAAAGAAGAAAGAGGGAAGAAAGAGGGAAGCAAGGAAAGGAAGAAAGAAAGAAAGAAAGAAAGAAAGAAAGAAAGAAAGAAAGAAAGATATTTCATTTCTTTAAAACTAAGACTATAAATGATTGAGCAAACAAGGAATAAGTCAGGGCATTATTCTCTGATAAGGATAATATCTTTTTGCTGGTAGGAAGAGACTGGTATTCAGAACCAGACCTTTCCACCAGAAATTGAGCCTAGTGGTAGAGTGCTTGCCTAGCATGCACAAAGACACAGGTTTGATTCCTTATTACCACATACATAGAAAAAGCCAGAAGTAATGAATTCATTGGTAGGGTTCTAGTCTTGAGAAAACCCAAGGACAGTGGTTAGGTCCTAAGTTCAAACCCAGGAATGGAAGGAAAAAAAAACAACAAAGTCTCAATCAACATAAGAAAATTAACTAGAAAATGAGCTGGGGATTTCTGGTCTTCCATGGTTCTGAGGGACAGGAGTGTTAGAAAAGGAATTTTTATAAGACTTCAAATGGAAAGAAACAAATTTCAAAATTCCCACAAATACCTAAATTGAGACTTTAGTGAAAAGTTGTAACTGAAGGGATATAGGTGTAAGTCCTTACTCTCAAGAATCGTTCTTGCTTAGATCAAAGGCAAACAGACATATAAACCAAAGTTGTGGCCACTGAATCTAGAAAAAATTCGTGTTCCTCACTTAATGGTTAATAAGCCAACAGCATTGAAACTGGGTAAGGTAATCCTATCTGCTACTTAGGACCTGAGAATCTTATCTGTAGTTAACTCTAGAAAACAGGAAGTGGGGCTGTAGCTCAAGGATAGGGGTTATAGTCTTCTGCTGAAGTGTTCAGGGACAGGGCCGAGGCCTATGAACTACAAAAAAAAAAAGAAAAGAAAAGAAAAAAAAGTTTTAAAAAGATGCAAAACAGCACAGTATTTAGATTATTTCTCAAAAATAAAAGAAAGGCAGCTATTCCTCAATGTATAAACAAAACAGTATTTGAAAAAAAACATCTTCAGGTATAGTATAGGTAGTACTCAGCTTAAAACTGTAGCAATACATAGTTGGATAATTTCAATAAATATTTCCTGTGATATAAAAAGAGAACTAAAACACAGAAAAACATTATTGGTCATTGTAAAATATCATTTTCTTAATATGTTAGGGAGAAAAGCATATATTTCTCACAAATCAATTTCCACTTTTATATTTTAAAATATCTAACACTTAGGATGGGAAAGTAAAGTCATTACCTTTACAGTAAGGAATATTTGTATCTCATGTATGTTTGTTTCTTTTTTCTATGACTCATTTTAGATGTTCAGGTAATGGAAAATATGTTCAAGACCTGCCAGGAAAGTCCACATGAATGTCTTTGTGAAGTAGCAGTTGCAAGTAGTATCAAAGTGGAGGAAAACGAGAGAAGCAACAACTTTAAATTTGAGCTCTATACACAATCCAGAGCTGATTAGGAATAACGATAACAACTTAGGGGTGAGGACTGAGGAGTTCATTAAGTGTCAGAAAATGCTTCTGTCTCCTAAGCCTGATGAGATGCATGCTGCATATAGATCTCGTATGTCTCCTGTTCTTAAAAAATCCATCGGATATTCAGAGCATTTTATTCATGATTGTGACAGTCCAAAAGATCTGCAGTATCATAATTCTGTTCTCCCTGCCCAAGAAATTCTTCAGGGAGGGAGGAAAACTGCTAAATGTACTGTGTGATGAAAAATATAGTACTTAACACCGACCATCACTACACATCCGAAAATGTACACAGGAGAGATTCCTCATACATGTAGTGAATGTGAGAAATCTTTCAGTAATGAAATACGCCTTACAATACCTCAGAGCAAATATCCTGAGATATGTGATGCGTACATCAAGTGTGAAAATTAATTTCTGAGAGGTCAGACCTGACTCTCCAACCTCGATCTCCAAGAGAAGACAAACCTTATGAATATGAGGAACGTAATAAAATTTCTGCCCAGAATTCAGCTCTCAGCACACATCAGAGATCTCACACAGAAGAGAAATCTTTAATGGGATAAATGTGGGAAGACTTTTAGACTGAAATCATACCTCACTTTGCACCAGAGAAGCACACAGAAGAGAAACCTTATGAATGTAACAAATGTGAAAACTCTTTCACCCAGAAGATACACCTTCGAGTAGATCAAATAACACACACAGGGGAGAAATCTTATAAGTGTAATGAATGTGGAAAGTCTTTCCAAGGGAAGGGAAAACTTCGTGTTCATCAGAGAATACACACAGGAGTGAAACCTTATGAATGTAACCAATGTGTAAAGTCTTTCAGACAGAAATCTTCCCTCAAATTGCTTCAAAGAACACACACAGGAGAGAAACCTTATGTGTGCAACAAATGTGGAAAGACCTTCCAGTGGAAGTCATATCTTGATGGGCATAATAGAACACACACAGGAGAGAAAACTTATGCATGTAGTGAATGCGGAAAGTCTTTCAAATGGAAGGTAAAACTCCATGTTCATCAGAGAATATACTCAGGAGAAACACCTTATGAGTGTAACATATGGGGAAAGTCCTTCACACAAGCCAAACCTCAACATGCATAAGACAATTCAAACAGGAGAAAAACCTTATGAATGTAACCGATGTGGAATGTCTTTCAAATGGAAGTCTTCCCTCAAATCGCATCAGAGAACACACACAGGAGAGAAACTGTACGAGTGCATCAAATGTGGTAAGACCTTCAGATGGAAGTCACATTACAGGAGGCATAACAGAATTCACACATATTAGAAACCTTAGGAATATAACCAAAGTTGAAAGTCTTTCGTGCAGTATTCACCCTTCAGGAAGCGTAAGAGAGTTCACACATATGAGAAGCCTTAGCAATGTAATAAATAGGAAAGACTTTTTAGTCTGTGGAAGAAAACTCAGCTTGTGTCACAGAACCAACACAAGATAAAACCCTTAATGAATGTAGCAAATGTTCAGTCTTTTCCCCAGAAGGCACAAGTCAAGATTTATCACTAAACACCCACAGGATAGAATCCTATGAATAAAATGAAAGGGAAATTTTTTTGAAGAACTCATAGTTGAGTTTGCATGATACCACACAGACACAGGATAAAAATCGTATGAATATAAGAATATGAAAAATCCATCATGAACGCATGACTAAGTATAAAATGCACATAGGAGAGAAAAACCTTATGAATATTACAAATGTGGAAAGTGTTTGACCTGGAAGGCATACTTCTGTGTTCATCACAATCCTGATTCCCATAGAAGAAAAGAAAACTAATGAATAGAACAAATGTGCAATGACTTTTAATCAGAAGTCAGTCTTCAGTACATTTCAGAACATACACAATAGAGAAATTCTGAGTAATGAAAAACATTTAGCTATATATAGAATCTCTGTATATGGGAGCATTAGGGTAAGTCTTCTAAACAAAGTCAACCTTCAGCAAGCATTAACAGCACTCACAGAAGAAATAATAGCATGTAGGAAAACCTTTGTCAGAAACCTCTAAAAGCTGACTGTGTGGCTTAGTGGTAGACTGCTAACCTATCAAGGATGAAGGCCTGGGTTAGATTCCTCAATACTACGTGAAAAGAGCAAGCCAGAAGCAGCACTGTGGTTCAAATGGTAGAGTGCTAACCTTGAGCAAAAGTAGCTCAGGCCCTGAGTTCAAGCCTAAGGATTAGAGAGATAGAGAGAGAGAGAGAAAGAGAGAGAGAGAGAGAGAGAGAGAGAGAGAGAGAGAGAGAGAAAGAGAGAGACAGAGAGAGAGACAGAAAGAGAGAGAGAGAGAAAGAGAGAAAAGAGAGAAAGAGAGAGAAACAGGAACTTCTAAATTGTACAGAGATAGAGAAGGAGACAGAAACTAATTTCTAAACTTTACAGTCTTTCTATTTCCTTACAAATTCGTCTATGTCATTCTTTCTGACAGAAGCACAGAATTCCATTGTGTAAAAATACCATATTTGATCTACTCATCAACTGACGGGCATCTGGGTTGGTTCCATACCTTTGCTATAGTAAATAGTGCTGTGATAAAGGTTATTGTTCTAGTGAATTTAGTATGTCCTATCTGGACGATTGGCAAGTAGTGAAATTGCTGGATCACAGGGGAGCTCTATGTTTAGTCTTTTTGGGATACTGCCATAGTGCTTTCCATAGTGGTTGAACGAGTTTGCAATCCCACCAGCAGTGTAGTAGTGATCCCTCCTGGCCACATCCCCTCCAGCATACGTTATTAGATTTCTGGGTCTTGGCCATTCTAACTGGAGTGAGGAGGAAAAGGGAAAGAGGAACTGAAACTTTCTCTCCTTACAGATGACATGATTCTGTATTTAAAGGACCCTATAGATTCTACTCCAAAGCTGCTTGAGCTGATATAAAACTTTGGTAAGGTAGCAGGGTATAAAATTAACCCTCAATGTCAACTGCCTTCCCATATGCTAACAAATGAGAGGAATGAGGCAAGAATCAGGATAGCAACTCATTTTGCTATCAAAGAAAATAAATACCTAGGAATTAACTTAGAATGTAAAGCACCTTTTTGATGGAACTATAAACCCTGGAGAAGGAAATTAACGCAGAACTGAGGAAATGCAAAAACCTATGCTCCTGCTTTGGAAGAAGTAATATTGTAAAAATGGCAATCTTGATAAGGACTATCTACAAATTCAGTGCAATATTCATCAATATTCCAATGTCATTCTTTAAAGAAACAGAAGAGGAAATCCAACATTTCACTTGGAATAATAAAAGACCCCTTATAGTCTGTCTTCTTGCATGATACATATGTTTAATCTCACCTTCTCCACCAAAATCTCACCTTTCTCATTGAGACATAGGTGGCCCTGTTTACTAGCAGCAAAGGCTCAAACGCGCAGTTTCAGGTGTCACCACTGCCTCTGTTACTGGGTAGATCCAACTCTGTCATCGATTCTGAGGTCTGCTCTGGGAGTCTTGGTCACAAGTTGTTCTGTGGCTTCTGCTGCCAGCCTGTGCCTATTTGCTTCGTTTTCCTCCAGCAGCCTACAACAGGGAATGAAGTTCAGGCACTGATGCTCTCCTTCATATGCAGGGCAGGATGAGCCCAACCCTCCCTCATCTTCCTCTTCCAATTTTTGGGAAAAAATGTGCTGGCAGAAGTCCTCAGGTGTGGCGCATGGCTGATCCACACTTTTAATCCAGGCTGGTCAGGAGGCTGAGATCTGAGTATGGAAGTTCCAAGTCACCTAGAACAGGAAAGTCTGATAGATTCTTACTACCAAAAATAAAAACAGCTGGGAATGGAGTTTGTGCTCAAGTGGTAAAGGGCTAGTCTTGAGTACAAATGCTTAGTGCCCAGGCCCTGAGTTCAGGCTCCAGCACTGCCAACAACCTCACTTTAGTGAGATTTTAGCTTTATCCATGTAGGCACATCTCACTGGAATCTTTGCTGGTAGAGATAGTCTTCATAATTTTGTCTCAAGGTAAAGGTCCTCCTGGGGTAGTACACAAAAGGTGTCATGGAGAGAGAAGCCCCACTTGCTCCAGGTTTGAAGATGGCATAGGTCAAGCCAGCATGGAGTTGGCACATCAGTCTTTTTCCTAGCACCACCTACCAGTGAATGTCAAATGACATTGATTGTTGTGGGATTGTGTGATTGAAGTGCCCCATTCAGGGCAGTGTTAGCAATCCAAACTTGGATACCAGGAATGCTGAAATCTCAAAGCTAAGATTTCTGTTGGCTACAGAAATGCTGGTGTGTCTGTGATTCACTAAAAGTTCAGGTGCAAAGATTCTGAAGCTTGATGCCATGTGTTTATTCCATTTAGTAAAATTATTTTAATGCACTGTATAAGTTAAAACATTTGATAAGCGTCAGGAGTAGTGAAAACATTGTTCTTGAATTCAGGTGTCTGGCAGGGTAATGGGGGGGTGTTGGTGGCTGGGACTATGAAGCTGGAGCTGCTATTAAACCATGGATCATGTTCCTCTTTGTCTGGGAGAAATGACTCCAAAGATGAAATTTGAATGGTGAGGAAAAGATGATGATGTACTCAGAAAATTTCTCCTAAACAAATGCTCATGTGGAAGTGGGATGGGGGCTGGGCATGTCTGAGGCAGAGCTTAAGGGGGCTTCTCATGACGTTGAGAACGTTCCTTGCGTCTTCAGGCATGCAGCAGGGTGTTTTAGATGACCATTGTGAGATGGATGGAATAAGACTGGAGACAAGATGAATGCTGGGATCCTGCAATGCTCTTGCCTGAGTGGCTGGTGGCTCACCTGAAAGAACTAATTATGTCTAAAAAAGAAATCAAGAATTTGTTTGATTAGATAATACCTGTAATCCGAGGCATATTCAGGATCCTGATCTTAGTATTGTGGTTTAAAACCAACCCAGCAAAGGGAAAAATGCATGAGACTCATACTCCCAGTTTAGAGCAAGATTGAAGTAGAGCTTTGGCTCAAGAGCTAGAGTGCTACCTTGAGCAAAGAAAAGCTAAGAAAAAGCTCCAGGTCTTGAGTTCAAGGCCAGGAATGAAAGAAGGAAGGTAAAAAAAGGGAAGTATGTGAGGAAGGGAAATATATAAATGAAAGAGAGAAGGAACTAGAAATTTAAAACTAGAGAATATTTAAAAGTCATCAGTCCTTCTAAGAAAAGTGTTGGAGTATGGGTTCTATATGTGGTGAACTGGAAGCCCAGCAGTGATTTGTTAACCAAAGAGTCACCATGATGAGCAAAGGATAGAAATCTGCATTAGCCTCTTAGCAGATGGAGTCACAGAAGAGAACCTCAGCTCCCATCCCATAGTTAGAAGTATATAGAGATGGGGAAGTTGGCATCACCTTGATGTCATTGTGTCCATGGAGACTGGAAGCCATGGCTCTGTGAAAGCACAATGTTCTGGTTACTGAGCTGGGAGGCTGAGGAGAGCCAAGTCCTGGCCATGAAGAAATCAGGGTGGCAGCAGAGCAACTCTGCTGCAGTGTGTGCCTGCTTGGCTGTTCTTATTCTGTGGTGGATCAGGCCGGAGCGGGTGATAGTAACTGTTTTGTGGTCACAAGCCCTTCACCAAGAGCTTCCTCTGGGATCCTCATAAGCTACAGGATGGCTGGTGGTGGGATGTGTGTGGGGTGGAAATGACAGAGGGATGGACGCATGGCATGGTGGGTGAAGAGATGAGAGGAATAATGAGAGCCCAGTTCATTGGTTTCCAAGGTTAATGGGTGGGAGGTAGAGAGGCATGATGGAGGAATGATGGAGGCAGGGGAAGGTGGTGACAGAGTGAGGCCATCTGTAGTGCCAGCCTGGCCATCATCTGAAGCCCATAGGCAGCTTCCTGATCCTTCACTTAGTCCTGCTCCTTGTGGAGGGAATGTCACGTGTACCCAGACCTAGGGGTGGGGCAATGTTAGTAGCACCTGGAGAACCATTGGGCTCTACCTGGGTGAGGGGTGGTTATGGCTCCCATGCTGGGTGGCCTGATAGCTATGGAACAGATCTCTCCTTAGCTACCACAGTCAGTGGCTGCTCTCCATCTAGGGTTAGGGCACCTGCTCAGCCATCAGGACACCCCATGCCAGGACAGAGGCCTACAATTCAGATGGCAGCACAGGGGTGAAGATGATCTCACCGTAGCCCTAGTTACGTGGCTGTCCCGGCATGCTGGACAGGATGAGCTGGGGGAAGATGTTCTCTGTGTTTTTCCACAGCCTATCCCGGCCTCTTCTTGTGTCTGATTAGACCAAGAGAGTACCAGGTTCCCTCTCATAGTCCTGGTTCTTTTTCTTTTACAGTCATGAGGCTTGAACTCAGGTCCTGGGTACTGTCCCTGAGCTCTTTTGCTCAAGGTTGATGCTCTACCATTTGAACCATAGTGCCATTTCCAGCTTTTCCTTTTCATGTGGATCTCTGATATGTCCAGTGCTGTGCCTGCAGGGAGGCACTCACCCCACAGACAGAGCCACCTCTGCCGTGACTGTGACTGCCCACAACCCTCACACCCAATCCTTGCACACCCCTCGACTCCAGTTTTAGCTCCTCTTGGACTGGGTGTCCAGCCTACCCCTTCCTACACTCACAAAGGGTCTACAATTGTCTTCCCAGGGTCCTTTCTTCTGCCAGCCAGAGTACAGACTATGCACATCTTGACGATCACAGAGCTCAAACCCAAAGGCTGAGATGCAGAAGGGGGTGACCCAGTAGCTGCACAGGGCCCATGGATCATCCTGTGCATCCCCCAGCCTGTGACTTCCCCCACCCCCTAGGCAGGGAAGCTCCATGCCCACATCCTGATCCCTGGTCCCCTCCAATTCCATTCTCCCTTGGATTTTGCAGACTGTCTACCATCAGGATCTAAAATTCTATTCATCACTTTATGTCCTTATCACTGATTTGCTACTTTGGCAGGATCTCCCCGTGCCTGGAGAGTGGGCATGTCATGTACTCTCTGTGGAGAAGTTGCCCCAGGAGAAGACATATGCACTTCATGTGAGTGTTGGACAGGACAGGAGGGCTCCCTAGGATCAGAAGCCACAGGAGGGGTGCAGATGGGGGAATGCTAGGGGCCCCAGGGGACAGAGGGAATTAGGGCACAGTTGGTTCCTTCTGCAGGGTTGACACCACTTCACAAACCCAACAGAATGAGGTTCACATTACAGATGTCAGAGACAGTGCAGATTGCCAATGGGCGCAGGCTTCACTGTCACCCCCAGATGCTGGCTGCATGCTGGGATGCACGCACAGATGTTTTCAAGATCAGGTAATGAGGATGTTGCAGGGTGTAACCATTCTTTTCAGATGGCTCTCTACCTCTCTTGAGCTTCATCTCTATCTTTGGCTTTTTCTTGGCAGTTAACTGGAAATGAGAGTTTCATGGACTTTCCTTTCTGGACTGGCTTCAAACAGAAGCTATGCACAGTTTTCAAACCATACCCTACTGAAGAAGGGAAGCTTGATCTGGTGCTTAACTGGGTTGCACTTTGGCTCCGTTTGCTATGCCTCACGGGAGGGGGCTCATCATTTGTAGACTAAGATCTCATGACCTTCAAAGCCAAATGCTACCTGAAAGTTCAGGGTCCCAGCCTATGTGTTGGGCCGGGGTGAATACATTCTCTGTTATGCTGGGTCATCAACCCATGTGTTAAGCTGGAAGTAGGCAGTGCCACATTTGATAAGAACATCTGCCAGAGATTGTCATCTCATGAAAGCAGATTCTAAATTTGTATTCCATTTCCTGTGGTGGAGAAATCCCCTCCAACTTAGACAGGCTCACATCCACCTGCAGGTCACACTCCTAATGCACCCTTGAGTGTCCTCATGGTATTGGGATCTAAGTTTGTAGGGAATGCTGGTTTAGTCCATGAATTAGCTGGACAAGTGATGACAAAAGTGTTGGGGATTAATATGAGAACAATTTAAGAAGCCCTGGAGGAGCATCAACCTGACCCTCTGTGGTGCTATAAATCTGATAGGATGTTCCAGACTGAGAAACAATCACATGGCTTTGTGTTTGGCACCCAGACAAGTGAGTGCATGTCTTAGCTGTCAGCCAGTACAGAGGAGGACATGAATAAGTGGGTGGAAAGCATCTGTCAGACCCCTGTCTGGGGGCAGGTGGAGAGAACATAGGAAGGTAGATACCATGGCTGTGGTGGGGCCAAAAAAAAGGGTAAAAGAGGCAAAGGAACCAGGTACTGGTAGCTCAAGACTGTCATCCTAGCTACTCAGGATTTTGAGATCTGAGGATCACTATTCAAAGCCAGCCCAGGACAGAAACTCCATGAGACTCTTATCTGCAATAAGCTACTGAATGCAAGAAGCTCAAGCTCAGTGCCAGCATCCAGGCCTAGCGTTCAAAACCCAGGACTGGCAGAAAAAAGTATCAAAGGACAAGAAGCTGGCCAAAAGTTAGAGGGACTCTATCTTGACAAACAATACAATGGTAAGTTGCACTCAGAAGACTTGCACAAAATCTGGAAATGCCTGAGACCTATCTATGTATGTTTCCTGTTTGTCTAAATGCATATGTTTATGCATTTATATATTAGTATAGAGAGACAGATCAATACATATGACTATACATATATACATAGCCAGACACTTATGGGTGGGTGGTATACTGTGTGAGAGTTTGTGTTTGTGTTTTGTGGATGGCTATCTCTGTTTAAGAAAGATAGAAAATATGTAAATATCTTTAAAAAAACTTGATAAAATATAGAGAGACATAAGCTCTTGAGGGAATCTGAAATGACAAGATTATTCACAGGCACGTTTATCCTTATGGATTCCTCAGCAAGTTTTAATTTTTTTCATTATTTTCTTTCTTTTTTTGAACCAGTGCTAAGGATTTCTCTCAGGGACCAGGTGCTGCCAATTACTAATTTTCTCATGGCTGGTACAAGAGGAACTGAGCCACAGTTCCACTTTTGCCTTATTTATTCTTCCTTAACTGAAGACAAAGATTTCTATCAGTGACTTTCTTTCAGGGGCTGGATTCTAACGAGGATCCCCAGACCTCAGGCTTCTCTATAGCTACAATTAACAATATGAGAACCCAGCACTGGGTTCCAATGCACAGGGCAAGAAATTCAGTGAATCTCTCAACTCCAATTAGCTATAATAAGCTACAAGTGAAAGACCAATACCTTTGAGGAAAAGATGCTGAGGGTTATCACACAGGCCCTATGAGTAAGCCCTAAACCCTGTACACATGTGTGCATGCACACATTGGCAGATACACACACACATGCACACACACAATATCTCAGGCAATATTGTATTTTGAATTAATATCCAAAGATTGGACAAAGGATAGCAAGTAATAAAAACTGTTTTTCTTGTCTACATTGAGGGAAAGGGATAAGTCACAAGATGCGGAAGCGAAGAATTCAGAGGCAAATGCTGTGAGTGAATAACTTGTAAAAAGCACATTTCTTTTCTTTTCTTTTCTTTTGTTTTTTCTGCCATTCCTGGGGCTTGAACTCAGGGCCTGAGCACTGCTCTTGGCTTTTCCCAAGTCTAGCCCTCTGCCACTTGAGCCACATTGCCATATGGATTTTTATATCTGTGTGATATTAAGGACTCAAACCTAGATCTTCATGGATGCTAGGCAAGCACTCTACCACTGGGCCAAACTCTAAACCCCGATAAAGTATTTATAAATAGTCATCATCATCATATCAAAATATCCTTTCTCCTACAAAGAATGAACACTTATCTATGTCTGTAAGACTTTTTTTATGTCACCAATGCTTCTGTGATTTTCCCACTTGCATTTTTACAGATGACAGCACAGATATTCATCAGGAAGAAAAATAGATTAGGATACAGAAATCTAACAACGTCCTAGTAGATTGAAGTGAAAAATATGTGCAAGATGGCCTGGGTGTTTCATCTATTTGTAGAGTGCTTGGCTACCACACAAAAAGACTCCGGTTTGATTCTGCAGTACCATATACATAGAAAACGCTGGAAGTGGTGCTGTGGCTTGGTGGGACAGCTATAGCCTAAAGAAAGCCTAAGAACAATGGTCAGGCTCTGAGGTCAAGTCCCAGGACTAGCAAAAAAATGTGCAAGAGGCAAAATGCAAGCTGAGAAGGCAGTGTGAAGCAAAATGTCTTGTGAAGGGTAAGGGGAATAGTGACAGTTAAGTTTGGATCTTACCTAAGAAAGGCTCCTTGAGCCTGAGACCAGGCTAGCACTTAGGCCTAGTTAATGACTTGGGATTTGAACAAAAAGGTGTGCTGTTTACTACATCCATATGTGAGGTGGGAAGGGAGATTCAGCCTCCAGTATGTCTTTGGGGAGGTGTTCTGTGAGCAAGGAGCTTTGGTCATTGGGCCTTGAAAGGTGACCCTACCTCCCTCACAATGGAACAGAATATGGAACCCTGGTAACCAGCCACTGTATGTGAAAACCAGCTCAAGCCAGCTCCCTTGGCCTGTGGCTCAGGAGGAAGAAAGATGTTGCTGTGCTGTTGCCAAAGGTCAGGAGGCTCGGATCTCAGGCATGGGAGATATGGATGTCTCACTTGAAGAAGTAGATGCTGGATCAGTGCCAAGCCCAAATTCCAGTATAATAGGCATTTCTCTAGGAAGAAAGCCAGGAAACTCCAGGGCAACTCAGATGAGGTATATTGAGAGGAAACCTATTTGAACCCATCATCCTGCCCACACACTACAACCTTCTTGTGTGCTTTCAAGTGACTCTACTGATATTAGAGTGTGTCATTTCCAATCTACTCTATTCCAATTCCTCAGTGTGAAGTGTGGTCCCATTCCTACGTTTGAAATATCCACTGTTTTGCCAACATAGTGTGATGGTAAGTCAGCTCAGACTCTGAATGAGCCTTGTAACCTACGGATCCGGGAGGAAGGCCTGTTGGAGATGCTGCTGACAAAGCTGATCCCTGCCTACCAGAAAGTTGATCTCTTTTATGTGGAAAACTTCCTGCACAATTTCAAATAGTGAAGGACAATGTAGTAGTTGCTGGAAATTCTCTTGAAAAAGTGAGTGTTCCCCCTCCAAACCCAGGTTTCCTCACCCCTCCTGGCCAAGTCTTGGAATACTTGGCTCCTCTCTGAGCCTGTTTGGTTCACTGGGGTGTTCACAGGGGAGCTAAGCATGATACAAGTGCGCAAACTACTTTATTATGACTGGGACACCATGCCATTTCATTTCCCTCACAAGCTACTGGAGTCTCAACAGTGTGCTTACTGAGAAGTTGGATTTCAGGCATGAGTAAGTGGCTCCCAACTGCAGCCCTCACCTAGGTGACATCCTAGGAAATCCCATTTCCCAGTAAGAAATGAGGTGTCAGTACTAATGGCGGAGGCCTGTGAAATACTGGAGTCAGAGGAAAAGCTGGGGATGAATCACTTTTGAGCCATCAGGGAGGGATTGTGATAGCTTTGCCTGTTAGAACCTGTACCTATTTCCATTCTTAGGTTTGGGTCATCGTGGAAGAGCTTATCATGAACTCCGGATGAAAAACCCACCAATGGAGCTGGTGACTGATGGAGACTGAGAATCATCACTGCACTCCAGAAAGCATGGGCCTTCTGTAGAAATTACCAAACAGGTTTAGAGTCCTGTGGATATACCTTTTGCTCTGAACCCCATGTGTGACACAGTTGAACCTGCAGATACTATGGAGGAAGAAAAAGAGCAGTCAGATTTCCTTCCGTTTCCTTTCACACTCCACCCAGAGTCAGTCCATCTGAGTCAGAGTAAAACCCCACTTATTGTGCAAGCTGAAGGGGCACATGCTGGGCTCATGATAAATGTCACCATGGGAAGCAGCAAGTGTACTCTCAATACTGGATTCATAGGAGGAAAATGAATCCATCCTCACAGAATATCCAGACCCATCCATATCCCTAAAAAAGACTCAATCTCCATTCGACAAACCAGAATCCATCCCCCTCTTAACTCAGGAAGGACATTCTGTTTCTCATGAGGAAGGTGACCCTTCTGAGGACTCTGAAGTAGAATTACTGTCTGAAGGCAACTTGGAGGCCAGTCTGGATTTAGAGCTTCCCTGTCCCCTTCCTAAGAAGACATCTCTTTATCTTGCTCTCATGATTCTTGTCAAGTATTCATTGTATTTACTTTGCTAACTATTAAACTCTCATTGTTAATATTATGGTGTGCAGTTCTTCAGTGCTTATTATACTGTGTATTATTTTCCATTTATAATGTGAGACCTCAGACACATAGGTCCTGGGTGGGCCAAAAACCAGACAGGTCTGGTCCCATAGAAGACAACCTTACTGGATATACAGGGAACTATGAAATGCATGGAATCACCAGGAATCCAGGCCAGGCGTCCATGGAAAGACAAGTCAGCTACCAAAGCTTAAGGACAGAGCAGATGCCTTGAAATGTGTTTTGTCAATCGGGAGAAGTGCCAGAGTAACTGTAATATTATGTGGGACTCTGTTCTGTGAGTTCAAGTCTGTTTATATATTCCTTGTGCTTTGTACAAATATTTAAGAAAATTAAAACTCCACAATAGCATCAAAAATCTACTTTGGCTTTGAATGTGGCCTAGTTGTAGAGTGTTCGCCTAGTATACAAGAAGACCTTGATTCAATTCCTCGGCACTGCATACACAGAAAAAGCAGATGGGGCACTGTGGCTCAGGTGTCAGAGTGCCACCCTTGAACAAATGTGGCCAAGGACAGTTCCTGGTCCCTCAGTTCAAGCCCCCGGACTAGCCAAACAAAAAATGATACCATTTTCCACACATTTGGAAATAAATCTGTTTTATCTAACCCTACTTCTTTTTTGCCAGTCCAGGGTGTGTGCCACCAAGCCAAACTACTGGCCCCCAACCTTACTATTTTTAATCATTTAATTTTTTTACATAATCATATTTCATGCTGTCTGTATTAATAGCATAAACAGTATGCTTAGTGTAATAATGTTAAAGGTAAAACATAAGAAATTAATAACTAAAATTTCTTTTTTATTAGTTTTATAGCATTACTACAATTTTATGAGAAAAATTACCTAGAATGTTTATTTTAGAGTTCAAGTAATCCATTTTGATAAATATATCAACCTACATCATTTATTTGAACACATTTTAAACTATTTTTTTCAGGAATGAAAATACATATATATTTGTTGTAAAGGAAATTTATGACTTGGGGGGAAGGGAAAGAGAAAACGGGGGAGGGGGTAACAGTGTTTACAAGAAATGTACTCATTACATATGTAACAGCAATCTCTTTGTATATCACCTTGACAACAAATTTTTTGAAAAGTACAAGTTTATATGTCTACTTTGGTCAGAATTTTTTTTTGCCAGTACTGGGCTTAGACTCAGGACCTGAGCACGATCCTTGTTTTTGTTTTTGTTTATTCTTAAGGCGCAAGTTCTATCACATGTGCCACAGCACCACCTTTATCTTTTTTTATCTATGTTGTGCTGAGGAATTGAACTTGGGTCTTCATTCTTGCTCGGCAAGAGCTCTTCCACTAGGTTTAACTTATGGCCCCAGTGGGAAGGAAGATTTCCATAAAATATGTAGGAAATATGTACACTAAGGAAAATCCATCAAAAACAGAAGAAAAATTATATACTTAGATAACGACATGCCAGTATTATGGCAGATTTCGGTAATTCTAGCTTCAAGAGTGGCCTATTTGGACCGGGAGTTGGCTGGCTGAAGTAAAGTGCTATCCTTGAGCAAGCCCTAGGACAGTGCTCTGGCCATGAGTTGAAGCCATAGGACATGGAAAAAATAGTAATTTAATGCCCGTGACAGGTGGCTCACCCTGGTAATCCTAGCTACCCTGGAGGATCGAGGTTCAAAGACGGCCCAGGCATAAAAATCTGTGAGAATCTTATTTCCAAATAATCCAGAAAATTCAAAATGACAATGTGCCTCAAGTGGTAGAGCTCTTGCCTTGAGCTGAAGAGCTTAAGGTAAACATCCAGGCCCAGAGTTCAAGCCCCATGAGTGAAAAAAAGAAAAAGAAAAAGAAAGCCCTTATCTAAGGCTGGAGTGCACACTAGTGGTAGTTTGCTTGCCTATTATGCACAAAGCCCTGTGTTCAATTACTCTGTACCACTTACACCAAAAAAAAAGCTGGAAATGATCTCAGAAGGTTGGGTTCTGAGGATCACAGTTCAAAGCCAGGCCAGACACTAAAGTCCATGAAACTGTTACTTCCACTTAAGCACCAGAAAACCAGAAGTGACACTGTGGCTCAAGGTGTTTAAGGTTGTAGACTTGAGTTGAGGAACCCAGGGACACTGCCCAGATGCACAAATAAAGTGTTACAACCAAAAGAGAGAGAGAGAGAGAGAGAGAGAGAGAGAGAGAGAGACAGAGACAGAGACAGAGACAGAGACAGAGACAGAGAGACAGAGAGAGAGACAGAGAGAGAGACAGACAGGCAGACAGACAGAGACAGAGATACAGAGACAGAGACATCAAACAGTCAGGCACTGCTGGCTGAAGCATGTAATTCCAGCTACTATGGAGGCTGAGATTGGAGGATCTTGGTTCAAAGCCCAAAGCCAGCCTGGACACATATGTTTGTGAGACTTACATCACCAATTAACTACCAGAAACCAAAAATGGAGCTGTAGAGGAAGAGCGCTAGCCTTGAGCTGAAGAGCTCAGGGACAGTGTCCAGGCCCAAAGTCCAAGCACCATGACGAATCAATAATAAAAAAAGAAGATAGCTAATAGTAATGATGAATAATTTTGGGCTGGGAGTTTGGCCTAGTGGTAGAGTGCTTGCCTAGCATGCACGAAGTCCTGGGTTCAATTCCTCAATACCACATACATCGAGAAATGCTGGAAGTGGTGCTGAGGCTGAAGTGGTAGAGCCCTAGCCTTGAGAAAATATAAGGACAGTGCTCAGTCCCTGAGTTCAAGCCCAGGACTGGCCAAATCAAAAGTAGTAGAGCACTGGCATTGAACTGAAGATCTGAGGAACAGCCCAGGCACAGAGTTCAAGCACCGCAAACAACAACAACAAAATCTATGAAATGGCAGTGGTGGTTTTAAGCTAAGCAAAAATAGAGTAGAAACTGGTAAAATATATATTTGTGTGTAAGCAAAATAGCCAGACTTATGCATTAGAACAGGATAGCAACTTGAAAAAAAATTTTGTTTTCCATCTCACTAGGTCCTGTCTCTTAATTTATTCAAGTAAGTAAAATGCTGGGTTTTATAATCATTGCTCTGAATATTAGAAAATCATAATATCTCTCATTAACCAACAAAGACCAGGAACTGGGGCTTCGTTCAAATGGCAGAGTATCAGGCAAGAGAAGAAAAAATTGAAGTAAGAACTTGAAGTTCTTGATCCAGAACCTGCATAGTAACAGAGCAGCAGCCTGGTGATGGTACCTCACACCTATTATCTTAGCTACTCAGGAGGCTAAGATCTGAGAATCAAAGTTTAAAGCCAGCCAAAGTACCCAGTTAACTGCCAGAAAAACCAGAAGTGGCACTGTGGCTCACAGATTAAAGCACTAGCCTTGAGCTGAAGAGCTCAGGGACAGTGCCCAGGCCCAGAGTTCAAGCCCCACAATTGACAAAAATCAAACAAGCAAACAAAACTCACAAAGAAGCCTGCAGACCACAGTGGTTCTGCTGAGTCTCTTCTCTATGGGGATCAGGAAACATTTCACTTTTTCTGTCTCTTCCCATCTCAACATTCATACTAAAATAAGACTGTGTTGAAAGTTTCAATTTATAAACATGTTTTTCATGAAGCACCCTGAAATATTCATCGCTTATATCTCAATTGAAGATAGTTGATTTGGGGCTGCATTGGTAGAGTGCTAGCCTTGAGCAGAAAAGGTCAGGGATACAGCTGAAGCACTCAGTTGAAGACCCAGTGCCAACACACAAAAGAAATTATGCACTTTATACATATTTTCTAATTTCTTAATGAATTTTTCAGTCTGTATAAATATAGGGTACATTCCTTGTTACTTAAGTAAGATTGCTCTTTTTTTTTCTTTTTTGCCAGTCCTACGGCTTGGACTCAGGGCCTAGTCATTTTCATTGTACTCGCTTGCCCAAGGTGAGTGCTCTGCCTCTTGAGACACAGCGCCACTTCTAGCTTTTTTCTGAGTATGCGGTACCGGTGAATAGAACCTAGGTCTTCATGCATTCTAGGTGAGCACTCTACCATTAGGCTATATTCCCAGGCAGTGAGATTCCTCTTACAGTCATTGTATGTTCACAGAGTTTGATCTCACACACTGTAGGGCCCTGGTTGGCTTTGACCTGTGATCCTAAGCCCTGAGCCTCCTAAGTAGCTGAAATTAAGTTGTGAGCCAGCATGATGGCTTCCATTCTTTTTTTGTACAAAAATATATGTAGTTTTCTAAAATATATCTATACTGAAAAAAATGAATCTCTCCCAAACAAATCTTCAAAGAAACAACCATCCTATTAAAAGGTGGGCTAAAGACTTAAAAGTGTATTCTCTGAAGAAAAAATTAAAATGGGCTTTAGACACATGAAGAAATGCTCCATAACTCTAGCAATAAGGGAAATGAAAATCAAAACAACTTTGAGATTCCACCTGACTCCTGTCAGAATGGCCATTATCAAAAAATCTAATAAGAGATACTGGTGGGGAAGTGACCAGGGGGGATCACACCTACACTGTTGGTGTGAGTGTAAACTCGTTCAACCACTAGGGAAAGCAGTGTGGTGATTCCTCAAAAGACTGAACATAGAGCTCCCCTATGATCCAGCAAATCCACTACTTGACATCTACCCAATTGTCCAGAAAAAAGGACATACTAAAGCCACTAGCACAATGATGCTCATTGCAGCACTATTTACCATAGCAAAGCTATGAAACCAACCCAGATGCCACTCAGTAGATGATTGAATCAAGAAGATGTGATACTTATTCACAATGGAATGCTATGCTGCCATCAGAAGGAATGACATCGCCCCATTTGTAAGGAAATGGAAAGACTTGGAAAAATTCATATTAAGTGAAGCAAGCCAGACCCAAAGAAACATAAGCTCAATGGTTTCCCTCATTTGTCATAATTAGTTCACATCTAGGACTCTCCTAGCAGAGGATTACAATAACTCAAAAACCTAGGTATATAAGGTCATATAGGATGAGACTAAATGAAAGGATCTCTAGGATATGGGAACAAGAGCTCTATCTTGTGTCATCGTTGCTCTTAATCTTGTGTGATTTTTGTCCTTGATCTACTATGTTATTTCTCATCTCTTATTTTGCCCTTTGGTTAATGTCAGATGGTTACTGGATCTGATGTTTTCCCTGGCATATTGTATATATGTTTATTTGTTTATGTCAAATAGGAAAGGGAAGGGGGGAAACAAGATGATTGGGAAGGGGAGGGGAGAGGGAACTGGGGACAAAAACATGTGGAGTGGAATAAATGTGTGAGAAGTAATGCAGTCCACTACCTGTAAATGTAATCGTAACCCCTCTATACATTACCCTGAAAATAAAAAAGAGACTATAAAAATATCTGTAGAAAATGAGGCTGGATGATGGAAACAACCAGATGCCCTACTACAAAAAATGTGATACACACACACACACACACACACACACACACACACACACACAATGGAATGATACATAGCCAACCGACAAGATAAAATAATGGCATTCTCGGGGAAGTGGATGAAAAGGAAAAAAATCATATTAAGTGTAGTAAGCCAAACTCAAAGGAAGATAGGCCCAAGAGTCTCCCTCATTTGTCAAATTCAGTAGAAACCTTGGGTTCTGCTACCAGAGATTTACAATAGAACAAAATCTAGAGACATCGTGACAAATAGTATGACACTAAATGTAAGGACCTCCAAGATAAAGAAACAAAACTCATATAATGAGTGATTGTTGTCCTTAATGAACTATGTCATCTCTTATCTCTTTTGCTATTCCTTGGTTATATCATATTGTTACAATATTTCACCTTGTTTTCTAATATATTTTATATGTGGCTAATTGGTTATTTGAAATTGGATAGGGAAGGGGGAAAATGAACATGAGTGGGGGTAGGGGAAAGAAAATGGGGACCCTATCGTTACATGGGGTATCAAAGTTTGAGAAGTAATGCACCTTCTATCTGGTGAATACAATGTAACCCTTCTATAAATTACAATAAAAATAAATACATAAAAAGAAGATCTGCACAGAAAAAAATAACAATGGCATTTTTGGGGTAGTGGATGAAATTAGAGTGAATCCTGTTGAGTGAGATAAGTCAAGACCAAGGAACAAAAGGTACATGCTATCCTTAATATATGGATATTAGTTTCAAACAGTAGTAGAGCGATGATTGAATAGTTGATACCCAAAGTTCTGGATATAATTTTGGAGATATAAACATAACTACATAGACATAAAAATCTAGGATATACTACACACTCTATAGACATGTGTTTTATTATAGATTAATCTGTATCTATGAAGTACAAAGACTCAGCTTAATTTTTACTATATTCTAAAATTTATGTGCCAGTGATTGTATAGCGATTCCCTTCTTGAATACTTGTTGGTTAAACATGACATTTGAAACATGATGTAAAATTCAATGTTAATAATTTTTTTTAAAAAAAGAGGCTAGAGGTAAATACCACTAATGTACTTGCTCTAAGTTGTACAGAAATTTTCTGAATGAATCAAGGGGTTTTATTACATCTTTATGCAATTATTTTAGTTCTGAGTGTTCTACACTCAATGATACTTCTGGAAAGATGATATAGCTGACGGTGTAGATGGTATGAAGACATACTGGCCTAAACGTAGAATAAAGCATTGGTAAGTGGCTGTTACCTGTCCAGATTCTACTGGAATATGTGGAATGAATTTATTAAGCACAATGCAGGCTCTTGGTCAGATCAGGATCAAGATTATGTGGTTCCATCAGATGAATGAGGAAAGATCAGAAAAATCTACTAAGATATCCAGATATACTTTTGAAACTAAGGTATCTGGACTCCTTTTTTTTTTTCTTTCTTGGTGGGGAGCTTGAACTTTGGACCTGGGCAAGGTCTCTTAGTTCTTTTTCCTCAAGGCTAATGCTGTACCAGTTTTAGCCACAACTCCACTTAGTTTTTGGGTGGATAAGTGGAGAGAAGAATCTTACAGGTTTTTTGTTTTCGTTTTTTTGCTTCCAAAGGCTTTGAATCACCTTCTCCCTGGCTAGTAGAATGACAATTATGACCCTCCAGCGCCTGGCTAGTGATTTTTTGAAAAGTGGACTTTCTTCTAAATCATGTAACTGGTTCCTAGCAAAGTTTTGAAACCTGACTTAAATGTGACAGATTTTTGTCACTTGGAGACACTCTGTGCTGAACGTTAGAAATCTACCAGCTGAGTCACAGTGGCAGTTCCAGTTTTTGTTTATGTGGTGCTGAGGAATGGAATCCAGGGTTGCATACTTGCTAGGCAAGCTACATTTACAGCCTAAGGTTTTATGTTTTGTTTTTCAGTGTGGTTGCTTCTAAGGTACTGTATGATGTTCTTTCATTTTCTTTGCTTTTTACCTCTTTTCTTCTTTTTCTCTTTAGTTTTATTCTCTGTAGTCACTGTGTTGAATTCGGGTACCCTGTGTCTTTTACATAGGTTTATGTGATTTGGGGAATGGAGAGGGTATAATAAAATGGTAAAAAAAAAAACAAAGGAAAAAGGGTGAACCAATTGAACAGTGATACTTGGAAGACACTAAACGGAAATGAACTGTACAATCTGGGTGGAGAGGGGGCTGAGGGTCGGAAAACAGAGAAAAATGAGGGAGGGGATAACAATTTTCTTAAGAAATGTGTTCATTACTTATGTAACCATATGCCAACTATATATTGACTTAACAAAAAAATTAACTTAAAAAATAATTTAGCCGGGTATGGTGGCTCACACTTGTAAATGTAGCTACTCAAGAGGCTGGGATACAAAAGGTAGCTGTTCAAAGTCAGCCTGGGCACTGAAGTCCATGTGACTCTTATCTCCAATTAACCACCAGAAACCCAGAAGTGGCCCTATGGCTCAAGGGATAGGGCAGCAGTCTTGAGCTGAGAAGCTCAGTGAAAAGACCCAGGTGCAGAATTGCAGTCCCATGACTTGAATGATGAATGATACTAGCCAGGCACTGTGCGCTCACACTTGGAATCCTATCTACACAGAATCAGGTTTGAATCCAGCCCAAACAAATTGCATGATATTCTGATTTACAGTTCATTACCAAAAATCTGGAAGTGGAGCTGTGGATCAAGTGGTAGAATACCAGCCTGAAGCAAAAAAAACCATTTAAGAACAGTTCCAAGGCCCTGGGTTCAAGTCCCAGGACTTGCATAAAACAAACAAAATGTGTCTCTGAGTCCTCCATCATTTGCTGTTATAGTTCAATATTCTTGATATGCGTCTTAGAAATTAAGTCCCTAGCAAATACTCTCCCCTGAAATTCGGCTTCATAGATGATTCATAGAATTTCAGCATCATTACTATCACCTTCCAGTTAGCATAGCAGTGTACTACTGAAAATTTGAACAAAACTTTTGAGTAATCCTAATAAATCTGTGTATCATCTGCACACACATCAAATCAGCAGCAGCTATGTTCTACTATTACCTAAATGTATTTAATCCCTTCTTGAGTTAATGAGCCTTAAAGAGTAAAACATATGAAATAGTTATGAAACTAACAGTCACCATTCTTCTACCTAATATTGTAATATAAGTTTATAAATGCAAGGACTATTCTGAAGTGTGCAGAATTTAGCTTCTAATTATAATATTCTCATGAAGTATAGTTTTTAAGAAACATGTTGCTTGCTTTGGGAAAACAAAGGCAAGGAAAAATGATATAAGTAAGTTCCCTATTTATCAGAAGGAAAATACTATTGGGTTTAGATCAACTTCATTCCTTCCGTGCTGATGAAACAAATATTTGCAATTCCTGAGGCCAATCAATTCATTGTGATGCACAATCAGCCAGCTTAGATCAATCTTCCAAAAAAGGAAAGGAACAAATGAGAAGCAATTAAGGTTTCCAAAATGAACCAGGTGGTGGTGGCAGCTCACACTTGTAATTCTATCTACTCAAGGCCTGAAATCCAAGGATCTGGATTAAGTCTGTCTGGGATGAAAATATTCCTGTCTGAAACATCATCTCTGTTATCACAGCCCAGCTGATACCCTCTGCCCAACAGGTTCCAAACACCAAAGTCCATCTCCTATCTGAAATACTATCAAACGTACTCACAAATTATTTCCTCTTTGGGAGATAGTTGAAACATGTACCAGAAACATTTCCCTGGCTTCAGAGTGGAAATGGAAATATATACTCACTAGAAGCCCATCTAGTAAATTACACTCAATCATCTTTCCTCACATCTTGTTAGTTAAATTAAACAATGAGTGTTTGGATCAGAAGCGAAGTGTATGAGCATACAGGTTGTAAAAGTACTGTAATACTAGCTACTCAAGATAAGCTGAGACCTGACGATTCCAGTTCAAAATCAGACATGCAATACATTCCATAGGATTTTTACCTCTAATTCACCAGCAAAAAACAGAGCGTTGTGCTTAAAATGCCACAGGCCTAAGCTTTGCATAAAAGTGCTAAGAGGTAGTATTCAGGATCCCACTCTCTCCACTCCTTTTTAACATAGTACTAGAATTCCTAGGCAGTGCAATAAGGCAAGAAGCAAGCATAAAGGGGATCAAAGTAGGGAAAGAGGAAATAAAACTATCCCTCTTTGCAGATGACATGATTCTGTATTTAAAGAATCCTATAGACTCTACTCCCAAGATCCTTGAGCTGATTCAAAGCTTTGGAAGGGTAGCAGGCCATAAAATCAACCCTCACAAATCAACTGCCTTCCTTTACACCAACAGTGAGAGGAACGAGGCAATAATCAGGAAAGAAACTCCTTTCACAATAGCCTCAAGGAAAATAAAGTACCTAGGAATTAGCTTAACTAAGAATGTAAAGGACCGTTTAGATGAAAACTTTAAAACCCTAAAAAAGGAAATTAAAGCAGAACTAAGGAAATGGAAAAACCTCCCATGCTCCTGGATTGGAAGAATCAACATTGTGAAAATGACAATCTTGCCAAGGGCTATCTACAAATTCAATGCAATACCCATCAACATCCCAATGTCATTCTTTAAAGAAATAGAAGAGGCAATTCAAAATTTCATATGGAATGATAAAAGGCCCCGTATAGCAAAAACACTTCTTAGCAGAAAGAACAGCGCTGGAGGAATTTCAATTCCATACTTTAGACTCGATTACAGAGCAATAATTCTCAAAACAGCTTGGTACGGGCACAAGAACAGGCCTGAAGTCCAATGGAATAGAACTGCGGACCCAGATATTAAACCACAGACCTATGGCCACCTAATCTTTGACCAGGGAGCCAAAAAAATAGAATGGAAGAAAGATAGCCTCTTCAACAAGTTGTGCTGGCAGAACTGGTTAAGCACCTGCAGAAAAATAAATTTGGATCCTTCTTTGTCACCTTGCACTAGAATTAACTCCAAATGGATCAAAGGCCTGGAGGTAAAAGCTGACACACTGAAAAGTTTACAGGAAGGAATAGGAGATACACCAGGCCTCCTTGGCACAGGTCGAAACTTTCTTAATAAGGACCAAGAATCACAACAAATCAGAGAAAGGCTGGATAAGTGGGACTGCATTAAACTGCAGAGCTTTTGTATGGCAACGGATATAGCTAGTAAACTAATCAAGAAGCCTACAGAGAGGGAGAAGATCTTCACCAACGAAACAACAGACAAAGGCCTTATATCTAAAATATATCAACAACTCAAAAAATTTAATCCCTCCAAAACTAACCTCCAAAGTAACACCCATCCCATTAAAAAATGGGCCAAAGACTTAAAGAGAGTCTTCTCTGAAGAAGAAAAAAAATGGCCTATAGACACATGAACAAATGCTCAACATCTCTGGTCATAAAAGAAATGCAAATCAAAACAACTCTAAGATTCCACCTCACTCCAGTCAGAATGGCCAGGATCAGGAAAACGAATGACAACAGATGCTGGAGGGGATTTGGCTAGGAGGGATCATTACTACACTGTTGGTGTTAGTGCAAACTCGTTCAACCACTATGGAAAGCAGTGTGGCAGTGCCTCAAAAGGCTAAACATAGAACTCCCCTATGACCCAGCAATTCCACTACTTGGCATTTACCCAACAATCCAGAAACAAGGGCATACTAAACCCACTAGCACAACAATGTTCATTGCAGCACTATTCACCATAGCAAAGATATGGAACCAACCTAGATGTCCCTCAGTTGATGAGTGGATCAACAAGTTGTGGTATTTGTACACAATGGAATTCTATGCTGCTGTCAGAAAGAATGACATCGCCCCATTTGTTAGGAAATGGAAAGACTTAGAACAAATCATATTAGGTGAAGTAAGCCAGACTCAAAGGAACTTAGGCTCAGGGGTTTCCCTCATTCGTCATAATCAGTAGAAACCTTGGGCTCTACTAGCAGAGATTTGCAATTGAGCAAAAGGCCATATATAAGGCCATATAATGTGAAGCTAATTGAAAGGACCTCCAGGATACTGAACAAAAGCCATATAATGAATGATTGTTGTCCTTAATGTACTATGTTGTCTCTCATCTCCTTTGCTGTCCCTTGGTTCTCCCATATTGGTATAGTATCTCACTTTGTTATCTGATATATTGAATTTATTTGTATTTGCATATTTGAAATTTGATAGGGAAGGGGGGAAAACCAAGACGGGTGGGGAGTGTGGGGTTGGAAGGAAATGGGTACCAAGACATGTGAAATGGTATCAATGTATGTGAATTAATGCACCCTCTATCCGGAAAATATCATCTAACCCTTTTACTAATTACAATAAAAATTAAAAAAAAAGAAAGTTGTAGTATGTGGGGAGGATAATGTGGTCAAATACCTTTCTTCTTAGAAATATACCTCATCTGGTTGCCCTGGATTTTCCTGGCCTTCTTCTTAGAGAAAGACCTGATATACTGGAGTTGTGGCTTGGCAATGATCTAGCATGTAAATCTTCGAGTAAGACATCCACAACTTCCATGTCGGAGACTCGAGTTTCCTGACCTTTGGCAACAGCACAGCAACATCTTTCTTCCTCCTGAGCCACAGGCCAAGTGAGCTGGCTTGAGTTGGTTGTTACTTACAGTGGCTTGGTTACCAGGTTCCATATTCTGTTCCATTGTGAGGGAGGCAGGGTCACATTTCCGGGCCCAATGACCAAGGATCCTTGCTCACAGAAGACCTCACCAAAGACATACTGGAGGCTGAATCTCTCCTCCAATCTCACAATATACATGTGGATGTAGTAAACAGCACACCTTATTTGTCCAGTCCCAATATCTTCCACTAGGCCCAACTACCAGTCTGGTCTCAGGCTCAAGGAGCCTTTCTTAGGTAAGATCCATACTTAAGGGTCAATATTGCCCTCATACGTTACAAAACATTTGATTCACAGTGCCTTCTCTGCCTGCATTTTGCCCCTTGTCGAATTTTTTTTTGTTTTTGCTAGTCTTGGGACTTGACCTCAGAGTGTGAACATTGTTCTTGGGCTTTCTTTAGGCTTTAGCTGTCCCACCGAGCCACTGCACCACTTGCAGCGTTTTCTATGTATGTGGTAATGAGGAATCAAACCTGAGTCTTATTGCGTGGTAGCCAAGGACTCTACCACTAGGTCAAACACACAGGGCATCTTGCACATATTTTTGACCTCAATTTACTAGGACATTATTAGGTTTCTGTATCCTAATCAATTTTTTCCTGATGATTAGCTTTGCTGTCATGTGTAAAAAATGCAAGAGGGAAAAACTCAGAAGAATTAATGAAATTAAAAAAAGTATTACACATAGATAAGTGTTCATTCTTTGTAGGAGAAAGGATATTTTGATATGATGATGATGACTTTATAATTACTATGTCAGGGTTGAGAGTTTGGCATAGTGGTAGAGTGCTTGCCTAGCATCCATGAAGATCTGGGTGTGATTGCTCAGTATCACATAGATAGAAAAATCTAGATGTGGCAGTGTGGCTGAAGTGGCAGAGGGCTCGACTTGAGAAAACCCGAGGACAGTGCTCAGGCCCTGAATTCAAAACCCAAGACTGGCAGAAAGATAAAAGAAAATAAAAATCCTTTTTACGAGCTAATTCACTCACAGCATTTGCTTCTGAAATCTTCGCTGCTGCATCTTGTGAAATACCCCTTTCCCTCAACGTAGACAAGAAAAACAGATCCATCCCATGGTCCACTGTGAGGCCACTGGTTGGGCTAAGAGCTAGTCGTGCAGGAACACATAAGTTTTATTCTAATACTTTCCAAATTTTGTACTCAAATATGCTACCTACTTACCAACTTAGGTCAGTTATCCTTATGCTATACCTTTTCTTCATGACTACAATATCCTTACACTCCTACGTTAACCCTCTTGTACCTCCCCTGAACTCTCTCATTCTTTTTTTCTATCTGTGGACCTCTGCTGGTCTTACAACCCTTATACTGCACGGATCTACACTTGATGGCTGTTGAGCAATATTGTATATGTAGGTGGTTAATTATTCTCTAGGCTCAGAGGGACTTAAAGACAATAGAGATTGGATTGAGAGGCTTATTTTTTTGGGTATAAATCGCTTGTCAGTGGTTGTATTAGACTGGTCTGTAAGTGCACAAAAAGAAAGAGGGATAATACCAATCAAAACTTGTGAACATCTAGTGTCTGCAAGCTACAGAGGTCTAGATTGGTTATATCTGAAAAACTATAATCGTATTTAGTAGTAATCTTGCTCCCATTTTCAAATGGGCAGAACAAGAGACTCAAGAAAAATGTCAAATCAAGAAACAACATCCCACACCCAATGTAAACAGACAATGGAACAGTCACTGGCAAACCTAGAACAGAGTCTTCCAAGTGCTACACAAATGCAATTGATAAACATCATTAATGGAAAATGTGAAAATATAAAGGAAGAGATAATGGAGGAAGCCATAGCTGAACAAGAGGAAAGCATAAACAAGCTGATAAGTGAAAAAGAAGAAGCCATAAAGGAGGCCATAATAAAGGTTTTTCAAAGAAAGATGGATGAATTCATAGAATCCACAAATAAAAACGTGACCAAACTCCAGCAAATGTCCAAAGAAAATAAAGCTACTGAGCTAACCACTCAAAAGGAAATCAAGGAGATAAAGAAATCTATACATGATCTAAAATAAGAGATGCAAGGCATCAAAAATGAGCAATTAGAAGCAAGGGAGATGAAAAATGAAGTAGAAAGCTTTGATAGCAGGTTAGACAATGCAGAGGAGAGAATTTCCGGGGCTGAAGATAATTTAGTTATTATAGAGAAAGAACAGAAAATGAGTCAATCCAAATCTAGGAAATATGAGGGAGTGCTTCAGGAGATCCAAGATGCAATTAGGAAGCCTAATTTAAGGCTAGTTGGTATTGAGAAGGGCGTGGAGAAAGAGGTCAATGGTATTGGAAATATACTTCAGGGAATCATCTCAGAGAATTTCCCAAATATCCAGAAGGGCAGGCCCATCCAGATACGAGAAGCTTTTAGAACCCCAAACAGAACTGACCAGAAAAGAACATCCCACCGCCACATTGTGATCTGAACTGGATCAATAGAAAGGAAAGAAAAGATCCTAAAGGCAGCCAGGGAAAAGGGATCAGTAACGTATAAAGGCAAACCAATCAGAATAACCCCAGATTTCTCAGCAGAGACCATGCAAGCACGAAGTGACTGGAAGCATATATGTCATGCCCTTAAATCAAATAACTACCAACCAAGAATACTGTAGCCAGCTAAGCTCTCATTCATAACTGAGGGAACAATAAAAACATTCCATTCCAGGGAAACCTGCAACAATATGTCGAAACAAAACCAACACTACAGAGAATTCTCAAAGATGCTCTATACATAGAAAACCAAAATAAATGCAACATAGGGAAAGAAATGGCACCTAAAGAGCATACCATCTAAGGACCACAAGAACTGTCAAGACACAGGCCCTACTAAAAGCTTTTAAAAATGGTAGGAAGTAATAAATATCTCTCAATCCTGACTCTCAATATCAATGGATTTTACTCTCCAATTAAATGGCATAGGCTGTCTAGTTGGATGAAAAGCAAGAGCCATCGTTCTGCTGTCTTCAAGAGACACATGTTACCCAAAGACAATCATCTTTTGAAAGTGAGAGGTTGGAATAAATTCTATCAAGGTAACTGCCCCCATAAACAGGCTGGAGTTGCCATCCTCATATCAGATACAATAGACTTCAAACTAAAATTAGTAAGAAAAGACAAAGAAGGTGACTACATACTACTAAAGGGTTCTTTCCTCCAGGAAGATATAACGATCCTAAATATTTACTCACCCTTTTGAAGATTCTCAAAAGATTGAAGATTCTGCCAGTGTAACTTAGATTCCAGCATTGATATTAAATAATGCTATGAGTATGGTTTTATATTTGAAATAGCACTGTTGACAAAATCTAACACACATTTGTTTAATATTTGCTTTTGATTTCTCAAGAAGTTCAGTACAAGCTAACATGTGTGGCATATATCGACTGGGAGAAATGATTCAGAATATGTGACTCATTTGAACAGGAGTCAGTGAAAAGATACAGAAGCAGTATACCCATATTGTGATAATTTGTATCTTTTGCATATTTTGTGTTTGTTATTAATTCCATTTGTGGTGTACATTTCTAGGTAAAAACTTTTAAAATGTTTCCAAACAATTTGTTATTTCAACGGCAAAAAAAGACATTTATATGCCTGATAAAATTTACAGAATCCAAATTTTTCCATATTAGTTTTTGTTTTTTGGTTTTTTTTTTGGTGGGTCATAGATCTTGAACTCAGCCTGGGTACTATCCCTGAGCTCTTCAGCTCCAGGCTACCACCTTACCCTGGAGCCAAGCCCCACTTCCCATTTTCTAAAGGTAAATTGGAGATAAGAGTCTCAGGTCTTTTTGTGCCAGGATGGCTTTAAACCTTGATCCTCAGATCTCAGCCTCCTGAGTAACTAGGATTATAGAAGTGAGCCACCACCCCATCATGCTCAGCTTTCTGGGTTTTTTTTAAACAAGCCCTTTGGCTGGAACTCGGTCTGAGCACTGTCCTTCAGCTTTCCTCAAGCCTAGTGATCTTCTACTTGAGCCACAGCACTACTTCTGGTTTTTTCTGTATATGTGGTACTGCGGAATTGAACCTTCGTCTTCATACAAGCACTCTACAACTATGCCAAACTCCCAGCCCCTCCACATTAGTTTTTATGATAGATCTTTCCATGCATCTAGGATGGCTAGAAATCCTTCTTGAGTTTCCCAAGATCAGGGAGTATTGGTGTATCCCATACTGTGTGGCTACATAACCATTGTTTAGGGTAGAGTTCTCTCTTCATTCTACCCATCTAGAGCAATTTTCATCTTCCATGTATAATCATTAAACATTCAGCTCCTGTTCCTCTCTACTCTATTCTCTTGAACCATCGTGCTTTTGGCTCTAAGGGTTTGTTGATCCTTGGAAACTCTGGAAGGGAAAATATACCCTACCTCTTCCTTTATGACTGCTGTATTTTTAGTTTACTGTAATCAAGATTCATCTGTAAAATATAGTAAAATGTTCTTCCTTTTCAATGCATTGTTTTGCATATTTCTATCTTTTGATTATTATTAATAGTTGTGAATGGATTCTCCACATATTTGTTCTAGTCTCTGCTTTCTCTTCCGTTAGGTACAAATCTAGAAATAGAAGTGTTGGACCATATTTCTATGTAATTCTATATTTAGTACTTTTTTAGCACTCTCCACGCAATTTTTGATTGTTTTATATTCCTTGCAGAACTATTCCAAAGTTCTACTTCTTCTCACTACCTTCCCAGTAATAGTTAGACTTTGAAAGTTGTTTTTTTGTATGCGTGTGTGTGTGGGGGTGTGTGTGTGTGTTTGTTTGTGTGTATGTGGATCTTTTTGTTTAAAACTATATTTATATTAACATATTTAAAGTAATGATTTCATTGTAATTTTAATTTTTCTCATGACTGTTATTATTGAACTTCTTTCTACATTTTGAACTACTATTTCTATATATTCTTTTTAGAAAAATCCTCTCCAATCTCCAATTTTTTTCCCTTTTTTGTGGGGTAGTGGGGAAAGTCATGGGGCTTGGACCTTGGGCCATGAACTCTTTAGTTTAAGGCTATTGTCCTACCCTGAGTATTGCCCCTCAGTTCTTCTGCTCACAGCTCCCTACCCCTCTTCCCATTATATACAGAACAAAGGTCATCCTCATTCTTTTTGAAAAAGTAAAACATACACTAAATTTGTAGTATGAAACAGCAAGAAATAATTTTCTTGCCAGGTGCAGTGACTTCTACCTGTAGTCCTATCTACTCAGATATCAGTCTGATATCTAAAGATTTGGTTCAAAGCCAGCCTGGGCATTAGAAAGTCTATGAGACTCTCATCTACAGTTAACCACTAGAATATGGGAAATGGCACTGTGGCTTCATAGGTAGAGTGATAGCCTTGAGTTGAAGAGTTCAGGAACAGTGCGCAGGCCCAGAGTTCAAGCCTTACAAATCCCCCAGCCAAAAAAAAGAAAAAAAAGTTTCTTCCCCAAGTGATTATTATGCCAGACATAGAACATTAACATTCTGGGTGTACTTCACAGTATTATTACTTGCTACCCTAAGATTTTGC
The DNA here is from genome assembly GCF_031878675.1 of Megascapheus bottae. Lineage (NCBI taxonomy): Eukaryota > Metazoa > Chordata > Mammalia > Rodentia > Geomyidae > Megascapheus > Megascapheus bottae. Next base: position 460,983 of record NW_028327710.1, on the reverse strand, counting down.
AATATTCTCACAGTACCAGCATATGTCATCATATAATGTAGTTCCTTTTCAATGGAATAATTCCATTTATAACCTAAATCTACTCCCCCGACTTATTTTTGTCGATACCACAATTGCTCTACAATGATATGCCACAAGCCATTAAACATTTTATGGTGGGTAATTGGAAAGGAGTCTCATGGAATTTTGTGCCAGGCTGGCTTTGAACCATGGTCCTCAGATCTCAGTCTCCTGAGTAGCTAGGATGACAGGCGTGAGCCACCAACACCTGGCTTGCCTTTTTATTTTTTGTGGGTCTTGGGATTTGAACTCTGGGCCAAGGCACCATCCCTAAGCTTTTCAGGTCAATATTTCATGTAAGTCTAAATATTTAAGTAAAGGAATACAATTCCAACAAAAAAAGAATAAAATTCCAGACATGGTGTGTCTATAACTCAGTGCTAATTACTTGATGAAAATGTGCCATTCCAGAAGCTGGTGTCATTAGATGATGTAGCTGTGGATTTCAACTGGGAAGAGTGACAGCATCTGGACAATGCTCAGAGGACCCTGTACAGAGATGTAATGCTGGAGACCTACAGCAACCTGGTGTCCTTAGGTGAGCAAAAGTCAAATTCACTTGCAAGGCCAAGTGCCTTGTTATTTTGCAGATACGTGAATGTTTATCAAACTTTCAATACTATTTAAATGAAAGATTCCAGGCCCTGAGAAGTATCATTACTTTCTAAAGAAAACCTAAGGTAATTTTGTACTCATTCTTCAGGATACGTTCAGGATACTTTGACAACAGTTCTAAATTATGTTTCCTCTAATGGAGGCGACATTCCAAACTTACACAGTAATTGTAAGTGGATAAACAATCGAGAATAGAATATATATCATTATTGGAAATAGGATCTACAAATCACTAAACAGTGAGTTTATAATGGAAACCTGGCACTAGGTGCAATGTTTCATGCCTGTAATCTTAAAATATTCAGCAGGAAGAAATCTAAGAATTCTAATTTGAAGCCAGCAATGGCTTAAAAATTGCCATGAAACTCTATAACTCCAAGTAACCCCTCAAAAATGTTAGTGGAGTGTCAAGAGTTTGACTTTGTGGTTGAGTGCTTGCCTAGCATGCATGGAGACCTATGCATGTAAGTGGAGTGGGACTCAAACTTGTATTTTTCTAGCCTTGAGCAAGACAGCTAAGTTTATGCCATACAAAATGAATCCAGAGCTGGGGAAAAGTCAACCATGGAGCCAGTGAGAAATGAGAAAAAAGATTTAATAGATAACTTGTGAGTAGGATGTCTGCGAACTTAAAGCAATGATGACACAGCATAAGCAATAATTCTCTACTGTTTCTAATTTACAGGGCCCTGTGTTCCCAAACCCCTGGCACCAAGAATCATAGGGTGATATGACGAATATTATGTGGCAGTAGAGTTAAAGTTAGATTTCTCTGTAGAAATCACTGTGAAACAAAATAAAATGAGAAAGCCATGAGGCCGTGGCTCATGCCTGTAATCCTAGCTACTTAGGAGGCTGAGATCTGAGGATCAAGGTTCAAAGACTGACCTATCACAAAAACACCTTAGACTCTTCTCTCCAATGAACCAATAGAAAATGAGAAGTGGGTTTGAGGCTAAAGACATAGGGCAGTAGCCTTGAGCTGAAGAGCTCAGGAAGAAGAGACAGGTCTAGAATTCAAGTCCCATGACTGCAAAACAAGAAAGAAAGAAAGAAAGAAAGAAAGAAAGAAAGAAAGAAAGAAAGAAAGAAGAAAGAGGGAAGAATGAGGGAAGCAAGGAAAGGAAGAAAGAAAGAAAGAAAGAAAGAAAGAAAGAAAGAAAGAAAGAAAGAAAGAAAGAAAGAAGAAAGAGGGAAGAAAGAGGGAAGCAAGGAAAGGAAGAAAGAAAGAAAGAAAGAAAGAAAGAAAGAAAGAAAGAAAGAAAGAAAGAAAGAAAGATATTTCATTTCTTTAAAACTAAGACTATAAATGATTGAGCAAACAAGGAATAAGTCAGGGCATTATTCTCTGATAAGGATAATATCTTTTTGCTGGTAGGAAGAGACTGGTATTCAGAACCAGACCTTTCCACCAGAAATTGAGCCTAGTGGTAGAGTGCTTGCCTAGCATGCACAAAGACACAGGTTTGATTCCTTATTACCACATACATAGAAAAAGCCAGAAGTAATGAATTCATTGGTAGGGTTCTAGTCTTGAGAAAACCCAAGGACAGTGGTTAGGTCCTAAGTTCAAACCCAGGAATGGAAGGAAAAAAAAAACAACAAAGTTTCAATCAACATAAGAAAATTAACTAGAAAATGAGCTGGGGATTTTCTGGTCTTCCATGGTTCTGAGGGACAGGAGTGTTAGAAAAGGAATTTTTATAAGACTTCAAATGGAAAGAAACAAATTTCAAAATTCCCACAAATACCTAAATTGAGACTTTAGTGAAAAGTTGTAACTGAAGGGATATAGGTGTAAGTCCTTACTCTCAAGAATCGTTCTTGCTTAGATCAAAGGCAAACAGACATATAAACCAAAGTTGTGGCCACTGAATCTAGAAAAAATTCGTGTTCCTCACTTAATGGTTAATAAGCCAACAGCATTGAAACTGGGTAAGGTAATCCTATCTGCTACTTAGGACCTGAGAATCTTATCTGTAGTTAACTCTAGAAAACAGGAAGTGGGGCTGTAGCTCAAGGATAGGGGTTATAGTCTTCTGCTGAAGTGTTCAGGGACAGGGCCGAGGCCTATGAACTACAAAAAAAAAAAGAAAAGAAAAGAAAAAAAAAGTTTTAAAAAGATGCAAAACAGCACAGTATTTAGATTATTTCTCAAAAATAAAAGAAAGGCAGCTATTCCTCAATGTATAAACAAAACAGTATTTGAAAAAAAACATCTTCAGGTATAGTATAGGTAGTACTCAGCTTAAAACTGTAGCAATACATAGTTGGATAATTTCAATAAATATTTCCTGTGATATAAAAAGAGAACTAAAACACAGAAAAACATTATTGGTCATTGTAAAATATCATTTTCTTAATATGTTAGGGAGAAAAGCATATATTTCTCACAAATCAATTTCCACTTTTATATTTTAAAATATCTAACACTTAGGATGGGAAAGTAAAGTCATTACCTTTACAGTAAGGAATATTTGTATCTCATGTATGTTTGTTTCTTTTTTCTATGACTCATTTTAGATGTTCAGGTAATGGAAAATGTGTTCAAGACCTGCCAGGAAAGTCCACATGAATGTCTTTGTGAAGTAGCAGTTGCAAGTAGTATCAAAGTGGAGGAAAACGAGAGAAGCAACAACTTTAAATTTGAGCTCTATACACAATCCAGAGCTGATTAGGAATAACGATAACAACTTAGGGGTGAGGACTGAGGAGTTCATTAAGTGTCAGAAAATGCTTCTGTCTCCTAAGCCTGATGAGATGCATGCTGCATATAGATCTCGTATGTCTCCTGTTCTTAAAAAATCCATCGGATATTCAGAGCATTTTATTCATGATTGTGACAGTCCAAAAGATCTGCAGTATCATAATTCTGTTCTCCCTGCCCAAGAAATTCTTCAGGGAGGGAGGAAAACTGCTAAATGTACTGTGTGATGAAAAATATAGTACTTAACACCGACCATCACTACACATCCGAAAATGTACACAGGAGAGATTCCTCATACATGTAGTGAATGTGAGAAATCTTTCAGTAATGAAATACGCCTTACAATACCTCAGAGCAAATATCCTGAGATATGTGATGCGTACATCAAGTGTGAAAATTAATTTCTGAGAGGTCAGACCTGACTCTCCAACCTCGATCTCCAAGAGAAGACAAACCTTATGAATATGAGGAACGTAATAAAATTTCTGCCCAGAATTCAGCTCTCAGCACACATCAGAGATCTCACACAGAAGAGAAATCTTTAATGGGATAAATGTGGGAAGACTTTTAGACTGAAATCATACCTCACTTTGCACCAGAGAAGCACACAGAAGAGAAACCTTATGAATGTAACAAATGTGAAAACTCTTTCACCCAGAAGATACACCTTCGAGTAGATCAAATAACACACACAGGGGAGAAATCTTATAAGTGTAATGAATGTGGAAAGTCTTTCCAAGGGAAGGGAAAACTTCGTGTTCATCAGAGAATACACACAGGAGTGAAACCTTATGAATGTAACCAATGTGTAAAGTCTTTCAGACAGAAATCTTCCCTCAAATTGCTTCAAAGAACACACACAGGAGAAAAACCTTATGTGTGCAACAAATGTGGAAAGACCTTCCAGTGGAAGTCATATCTTGATGGGCATAATAGAACACACACAGGAGAGAAAACTTATGCATGTAGTGAATGCAGAAAGTCTTTCAAATGGAAGGTAAAACTCCATGTTCATCAGAGAATATACTCAGGAGAAACACCTTATGAGTGTAACATATGGGGAAAGTCCTTCACACAAGCCAAACCTCAACATGCATAAGACAATTCAAACAGGAGAAAAACCTTATGAATGTAACCGATGTGGAATGTCTTTCAAATGGAAGTCTTCCCTCAAATCGCATCAGAGAACACACACAGGAGAGAAACTGTACGAGTGCATCAAATGTGGTAAGACCTTCAGATGGAAGTCACATTACAGGAGGCATAACAGAATTCACACATATTAGAAACCTTAGGAATATAACCAAAGTTGAAAGTCTTTCGTGCAGTATTCACCCTTCAGGAAGCGTAAGAGAGTTCACACATATGAGAAGCCTTAGCAATGTAATAAATAGGAAAGACTTTTTAGTCTGTGGAAGAAAACTCAGCTTGTGTCACAGAACCAACACAAGATAAAACCCTTAATGAATGTAGCAAATGTTCAGTCTTTTCCCCAGAAGGCACAAGTCAAGATTTATCACTAAACACCCACAGGATAGAATCCTATGAATAAAATGAAAGGGAAATTTTTTTGAAGAACTCATAGTTGAGTTTGCATGATACCACACAGACACAGGATAAAAATCGTATGAATATAAGAATATGAAAAATCCATCATGAACGCATGACTAAGTATAAAATGCACATAGGAGAGAAAAACCTTATGAATATTACAAATGTGGAAAGTGTTTGACCTGGAAGGCATACTTCTGTGTTCATCACAATCCTGATTCCCATAGAAGAAAAGAAAACTAATGAATAGAACAAATGTGCAATGACTTTTAATCAGAAGTCAGTCTTCAGTACATTTCAGAACATACACAATAGAGAAATTCTGAGTAATGAAAAACATTTAGCTATATATAGAATCTCTGTATATGGGAGCATTAGGGTAAGTCTTCTAAACAAAGTCAACCTTCAGCAAGCATTAACAGCACTCACAGAAGAAATAATAGCATGTAGGAAAACCTTTGTCAGAAACCTCTAAAAGCTGACTGTGTGGCTTAGTGGTAGACTGCTAACCTATCAAGGATGAAGGCCTGGGTTAGATTCCTCAATACTACGTGAAAAGAGCAAGCCAGAAGCAGCACTGTGGTTCAAATGGTAGAGTGCTAACCTTGAGCAAAAGTAGCTCAGGCCCTGAGTTCAAGCCTAAGGATTAGAGAGATAGAGAGAGAGAGAGAAAGAGAGAGAGAGAGAGAGAGAGAGAGAGAGAGAGAGAGAGAGAGAGAGAGAGAGAGAAAGAGAGAGACAGAGAGAGAGACAGAAAGAGAGAGAGAGAGAAAGAGAGAAAAGAGAGAAAGAGAGAGAAACAGGAACTTCTAAATTGTACAGAGATAGAGAAGGAGACAGAAACTAATTTCTAAACTTTACAGTCTTTCTATTTCCTTACAAATTCGTCTATGTCATTCTTTCTGACAGAAGCACAGAATTCCATTGTGTAAAAATACCATATTTGATCTACTCATCAACTGACGGGCATCTGGGTTGGTTCCATACCTTTGCTATAGTAAATAGTGCTGTGATAAAGGTTATTGTTCTAGTGAATTTAGTATGTCCTATCTGGACGATTGGCAAGTAGTGAAATTGCTGGATCACAGGGGAGCTCTATGTTTAGTCTTTTTGGGATACTGCCATAGTGCTTTCCATAGTGGTTGAACGAGTTTGCAATCCCACCAGCAGTGTAGTAGTGATCCCTCCTGGCCACATCCCCTCCAGCATACGTTATTAGATTTCTGGGTCTTGGCCATTCTAACTGGAGTGAGGAGGAAAAGGGAAAGAGGAACTGAAACTTTCTCTCCTTACAGATGACATGATTCTGTATTTAAAGGACCCTATAGATTCTACTCCAAAGCTGCTTGAGCTGATATAAAACTTTGGTAAGGTAGCAGGGTATAAAATTAACCCTCAATGTCAACTGCCTTCCCATATGCTAACAAATGAGAGGAATGAGGCAAGAATCAGGATAGCAACTCATTTTGCTATCAAAGAAAATAAATACCTAGGAATTAACTTAGAATGTAAAGCACCTTTTTGATGGAACTATAAACCCTGGAGAAGGAAATTAACGCAGAACTGAGGAAATGCAAAAACCTATGCTCCTGCTTTGGAAGAAGTAATATTGTAAAAATGGCAATCTTGATAAGGACTATCTACAAATTCAGTGCAATATTCATCAATATTCCAATGTCATTCTTTAAAGAAACAGAAGAGGAAATCCAACATTTCACTTGGAATAATAAAAGACCCCTTATAGTCTGTCTTCTTGCATGATACATATGTTTAATCTCACCTTCTCCACCAAAATCTCACCTTTCTCATTGAGACATAGGTGGCCCTGTTTACTAGCAGCAAAGGCTCAAACGCGCAGTTTCAGGTGTCACCACTGCCTCTGTTACTGGGTAGATCCAACTCTGTCATCGATTCTGAGGTCTGCTCTGGGAGTCTTGGTCACAAGTTGTTCTGTGGCTTCTGCTGCCAGCCTGTGCCTATTTGCTTCGTTTTCCTCCAGCAGCCTACAACAGGGAATGAAGTTCAGGCACTGATGCTCTCCTTCATATGCAGGGCAGGATGAGCCCAACCCTCCCTCATCTTCCTCTTCCAATTTTTGGGAAAAAATGTGCTGGCAGAAGTCCTCAGGTGTGGCGCATGGCTGATCCACACTTTTAATCCAGGCTGGTCAGGAGGCTGAGATCTGAGTATGGAAGTTCCAAGTCACCTAGAACAGGAAAGTCTGATAGATTCTTACTACCAAAAATAAAAACAGCTGGGAATGGAGTTTGTGCTCAAGTGGTAAAGGGCTAGTCTTGAGTACAAATGCTTAGTGCCCAGGCCCTGAGTTCAGGCTCCAGCACTGCCAACAACCTCACTTTAGTGAGATTTTAGCTTTATCCATGTAGGCACATCTCACTGGAATCTTTGCTGGTAGAGATAGTCTTCATAATTTTGTCTCAAGGTAAAGGTCCTCCTGGGGTAGTACACAAAAGGTGTCATGGAGAGAGGAGCCCCACTTGCTCCAGGTTTGAAGATGGCATAGGTCAAGCCAGCATGGAGTTGGCACATCAGTCTTTTTCCTAGCACCACCTACCAGTGAATGTCAAATGACATTGATTGTTGTGGGATTGTGTGATTGAAGTGCCCCATTCAGGGCAGTGTTAGCAATCCAAACTTGGATACCAGGAATGCTGAAATCTCAAAGCTAAGATTTCTGTTGGCTACAGAAATGCTGGTGTGTCTGTGATTCACTAAAAGTTCAGGTGCAAAGATTCTGAAGCTTGATGCCATGTGTTTATTCCATTTAGTAAAATTATTTTAATGCACTGTATAAGTTAAAACATTTGATAAGCGTCAGGAGTAGTGAAAACATTGTTCTTGAATTCAGGTGTCTGGCAGGGTAATGGGGGGGTGTTGGTGGCTGGGACTATGAAGCTGGAGCTGCTATTAAACCATGGATCATGTTCCTCTTTGTCTGGGAGAAATGACTCCAAAGATGAAATTTGAATGGTGAGGAAAAGATGATGATGTACTCAGAAAATTTCTCCTAAACAAATGCTCATGTGGAAGTGGGATGGGGGCTGGGCATGTCTGAGGCAGAGCTTAAGGGGGCTTCTCATGACGTTGAGAACGTTCCTTGCGTCTTCAGGCATGCAGCAGGGTGTTTTAGATGACCATTGTGAGATGGATGGAATAAGACTGGAGACAAGATGAATGCTGGGATCCTGCAATGCTCTTGCCTGAGTGGCTGGTGGCTCACCTGAAAGAACTAATTATGTCTAAAAAAGAAATCAAGAATTTGTTTGATTAGATAATACCTGTAATCCGAGGCATATTCAGGATCCTGATCTTAGTATTGTGGTTTAAAACCAACCCAGCAAAGGGAAAAATGCATGAGACTCATACTCCCAGTTTAGAGCAAGATTGAAGTAGAGCTGTGGCTCAAGAGCTAGAGTGCTACCTTGAGCAAAGAAAAGCTAAGAAAAAGCTCCAGGTCTTGAGTTCAAGGCCAGGAATGAAAGAAGGAAGGTAAAAAAAGGGAAGTATGTGAGGAAGGGAAATATATAAATGAAAGAGAGAAGGAACTAGAAATTTAAAACTAGAGAATATTTAAAAGTCATCAGTCCTTCTAAGAAAAGTGTTGGAGTATGGGTTCTATATGTGGTGAACTGGAAGCCCAGCAGTGATTTGTTAACCAAAGAGTCACCATGATGAGCAAAGGATAGAAATCTGCATTAGCCTCTTAGCAGATGGAGTCACAGAAGAGAACCTCAGCTCCCATCCCATAGTTAGAAGTATATAGAGATGGGGAAGTTGGCATCACCTTGATGTCATTGTGTCCATGGAGACTGGAAGCCATGGCTCTGTGAAAGCACAATGTTCTGGTTACTGAGCTGGGAGGCTGAGGAGAGCCAAGTCCTGGCCATGAAGAAATCAGGGTGGCAGCAGAGCAACTCTGCTGCAGTGTGTGCCTGCTTGGCTGTTCTTATTCTGTGGTGGATCAGGCCGGAGCGGGTGATAGTAACTGTTTTGTGGTCACAAGCCCTTCACCAAGAGCTTCCTCTGGGATCCTCATAAGCTACAGGATGGCTGGTGGTGGGATGTGTGTGGGGTGGAAATGACAGAGGGATGGACGCATGGCATGGTGGGTGAAGAGATGAGAGGAATAATGAGAGCCCAGTTCATTGGTTTCCAAGGTTAATGGGTGGGAGGTAGAGAGGCATGATGGAGGAATGATGGAGGCAGGGGAAGGTGGTGACAGAGTGAGGCCATCTGTAGTGCCAGCCTGGCCATCATCTGAAGCCCATAGGCAGCTTCCTGATCCTTCACTTAGTCCTGCTCCTTGTGGAGGGAATGTCACGTGTACCCAGACCTAGGGGTGGGGCAATGTTAGTAGCACCTGGAGAACCATTGGGCTCTACCTGGGTGAGGGGTGGTTATGGCTCCCATGCTGGGTGGCCTGATAGCTATGGAACAGATCTCTCCTTAGCTACCACAGTCAGTGGCTGCTCTCCATCTAGGGTTAGGGCACCTGCTCAGCCATCAGGACACCCCATGCCAGGACAGAGGCCTACAATTCAGATGGCAGCACAGGGGTGAAGATGATCTCACCGTAGCCCTAGTTACATGGCTGTCCCGGCATGCTGGACAGGATGAGCTGGGGGAAGATGTTCTCTGTGTTTTTCCACAGCCTATCCCGGCCTCTTCTTGTGTCTGATTAGACCAAGAGAGTACCAGGTTCCCTCTCATAGTCCTGGTTCTTTTTCTTTTACAGTCATGAGGCTTGAACTCAGGTCCTGGGTACTGTCCCTGAGCTCTTTTGCTCAAGGTTGATGCTCTACCATTTGAACCATAGTGCCATTTCCAGCTTTTCCTTTTCATGTGGATCTCTGATATGTCCAGTGCTGTGCCTGCAGGGAGGCACTCACCCCACAGACAGAGCCACCTCTGCCGTGACTGTGACTGCCCACAACCCTCACACCCAATCCTTGCACACCCCTCGACTCCAGTTTTAGCTCCTCTTGGACTGGGTGTCCAGCCTACCCCTTCCTACACTCACAAAGGGTCTACAATTGTCTTCCCAGGGTCCTTTCTTCTGCCAGCCAGAGTACAGACTGTGCACATCTTGACGATCACAGAGCTCAAACCCAAAGGCTGAGATGCAGAAGGGGGTGACCCAGTAGCTGCACAGGGCCCATGGATCATCCTGTGCATCCCCCAGCCTGTGACTTCCCCCACCCCCTAGGCAGGGAAGCTCCATGCCCACATCCTGATCCCTGGTCCCCTCCAATTCCATTCTCCCTTGGATTTTGCAGACTGTCTACCATCAGGATCTAAAATTCTATTCATCACTTTATGTCCTTATCACTGATTTGCTACTTTGGCAGGATCTCCCCGTGCCTGGAGAGTGGGCATGTCATGTACTCTCTGTGGAGAAGTTGCCCCAGGAGAAGACATATGCACTTCATGTGTGTGTTGGACAGGACAGGAGGGCTCCCTAGGATCAGAAGCCACAGGAGGGGTGCAGATGGGGGAATGCTAGGGGCCCCAGGGGACAGAGGGAATTAGGGCACAGTTGGTTCCTTCTGCAGGGTTGACACCACTTCACAAACCCAACAGAATGAGGTTCACATTACAGATGTCAGAGACAGTGCAGATTGCCAATGGGCGCAGGCTTCACTGTCACCCCCAGATGCTGGCTGCATGCTGGGATGCACGCACAGATGTTTTCAAGATCAGGTAATGAGGATGTTGCAGGGTGTAACCATTCTTTTCAGATGGCTCTCTACCTCTCTTGAGCTTCATCTGTATCTTTGGCTTTTTCTTGGCAGTTAACTGGAAATGAGAGTTTCATGGACTTTCCTTTCTGGACTGGCTTCAAACAGAAGCTATGCACAGTTTTCAAACCATACCCTACTGAAGAAGGGAAGCTTGATCTGGTGCTTAACTGGGTTGCACTTTGGCTCCGTTTGCTATGCCTCACGGGAGGGGGCTCATCATTTGTAGACTAAGATCTCATGACCTTCAAAGCCAAATGCTACCTGAAAGTTCAGGGTCCCAGCCTATGTGTTGGGCCGGGGTGAATACATTCTCTGTTATGCTGGGTCATCAACCCATGTGTTAAGCTGGAAGTAGGCAGTGCCACATTTGATAAGAACATCTGCCAGAGATTGTCACCTCATGAAAGCAGATTCTAAATTTGTATTCCATTTCCTGTGGTGGAGAAATCCCCTCCAACTTAGACAGGCTCACATCCACCTGCAGGTCACACTCCTAATGCACCCTTGAGTGTCCTCATGGTATTGGGATCTAAGTTTGTAGGGAATGCTGGTTTAGTCCATGAATTAGCTGGACAAGTGATGACAAAAGTGTTGGGGATTAATATGAGAACAATTTAAGAAGCCCTGGAGGAGCATCAACCTGACCCTCTGTGGTGCTATAAATCTGATAGGATGTTCCAGACTGAGAAACAATCACATGGCTTTGTGTTTGGCACCCAGACAAGTGAGTGCATGTCTTAGCTGTCAGCCAGTACAGAGGAGGACATGAATAAGTGGGTGGAAAGCATCTGTCAGACCCCTGTCTGGGGGCAGGTGGAGAGAACATAGGAAGGTAGATACCATGGCTGTGGTGGGGCCAAAAAAAAGGGTAAAAGAGGCAAAGGAACCAGGTACTGGTAGCTCAAGACTGTCATCCTAGCTACTCAGGATTTTGAGATCTGAGGATCACTATTCAAAGCCAGCCCAGGACAGAAACTCCATGAGACTCTTATCTGCAATAAGCTACTGAATGCAAGAAGCTCAAGCTCAGTGCCAGCATCCAGGCCTAGCGTTCAAAACCCAGGACTGGCAGAAAAAAGTATCAAAGGACAAGAAGCTGGCCAAAAGTTAGAGGGACTCTATCTTGACAAACAATACAATGGTAAGTTGCACTCAGAAGACTTGCACAAAATCTGGAAATGCCTGAGACCTATCTATGTATGTTTCCTGTTTGTCTAAATGCATATGTTTATGCATTTATATATTAGTATAGAGAGACAGATCAATACATATGACTATACATATATACATAGCCAGACACTTATGGGTGGGTGGTATACTGTGTGAGAGTTTGTGTTTGTGTTTTGTGGATGGCTATCTCTGTTTAAGAAAGATAGAAAATATGTAAATATCTTTTAAAAAAACTTGATAAAATATAGAGAGACATAAGCTCTTGAGGGAATCTGAAATGACAAGATTATTCACAGGCACGTTTATCCTTATGGATTCCTCAGCAAGTTTTAATTTTTTTCATTATTTTCTTTCTTTTTTTGAACCAGTGCTAAGGATTTCTCTCAGGGACCAGGTGCTGCCAATTACTAATTTTCTCATGGCTGGTACAAGAGGAACTGAGCCACAGTTCCACTTTTGCCTTATTTATTCTTCCTTAACTGAAGACAAAGATTTCTATCAGTGACTTTCTTTCAGGGGCTGGATTCTAACGAGGATCCCCAGACCTCAGGCTTCTCTATAGCTACAATTAACAATATGAGAACCCAGCACTGGGTTCCAATGCACAGGGCAAGAAATTCAGTGAATCTCTCAACTCCAATTAGCTATAATAAGCTACAAGTGAAAGACCAATACCTTTGAGGAAAAGATGCTGAGGGTTATCACACAGGCCCTATGAGTAAGCCCTAAACCCTGTACACATGTGTGCATGCACACATTGGCAGATACACACACACATGCACACACACAATATCTCAGGCAATATTGTATTTTGAATTAATATCCAAAGATTGGACAAAGGATAGCAAGTAATAAAAACTGTTTTTCTTGTCTACATTGAGGGAAAGGGATAAGTCACAAGATGCGGAAGCGAAGAATTCAGAGGCAAATGCTGTGAGTGAATAACTTGTAAAAAGCACATTTCTTTTCTTTTCTTTTCTTTTGTTTTTTCTGCCATTCCTGGGGCTTGAACTCAGGGCCTGAGCACTGCTCTTGGCTTTTCCCAAGTCTAGCCCTCTGCCACTTGAGCCACATTGCCATATGGATTTTTATATCTGTGTGATATTAAGGACTCAAACCTAGATCTTCATGGATGCTAGGCAAGCACTCTACCACTGGGCCAAACTCTAAACCCCGATAAAGTATTTATAAATAGTCATCATCATCATATCAAAATATCCTTTCTCCTACAAAGAATGAACACTTATCTATGTCTGTAAGACTTTTTTTATGTCACCAATGCTTCTGTGATTTTCCCACTTGCATTTTTACAGATGACAGCACAGATATTCATCAGGAAGAAAAATAGATTAGGATACAGAAACCTAACAACGTCCTAGTAGATTGAAGTGAAAAATATGTGCAAGATGGCCTGGGTGTTTCATCTATTTGTAGAGTGCTTGGCTACCACACAAAAAGACTCCGGTTTGATTCTGCAGTACCATATACATAGAAAACGCTGGAAGTGGTGCTGTGGCTTGGTGGGACAGCTATAGCCTAAAGAAAGCCTAAGAACAATGGTCAGGCTCTGAGGTCAAGTCCCAGGACTAGCAAAAAAATGTGCAAGAGGCAAAATGCAAGCTGAGAAGGCAGTGTGAAGCAAAATGTCTTGTGAAGGGTAAGGGGAATAGTGACAGTTAAGTTTGGATCTTACCTAAGAAAGGCTCCTTGAGCCTGAGACCAGGCTAGCACTTAGGCCTAGTTAATGACTTGGGATTTGAACAAAAAGGTGTGCTGTTTACTACATCCATATGTGAGGTGGGAAGGGAGATTCAGCCTCCAGTATGTCTTTGGGGAGGTGTTCTGTGAGCAAGGAGCTTTGGTCATTGGGCCTTGAAAGGTGACCCTACCTCCCTCACAATGGAACAGAATATGGAACCCTGGTAACCAGCCACTGTATGTGAAAACCAGCTCAAGCCAGCTCCCTTGGCCTGTGGCTCAGGAGGAAGAAAGATGTTGCTGTGCTGTTGCCAAAGGTCAGGAGGCTCGGATCTCAGGCATGGGAGATATGGATGTCTCACTTGAAGAAGTAGATGCTGGATCAGTGCCAAGCCCAAATTCCAGTATAATAGGCATTTCTCTAGGAAGAAAGCCAGGAAACTCCAGGGCAACTCAGATGAGGTATATTGAGAGGAAACCTATTTGAACCCATCATCCTGCCCACACACTACAACCTTCTTGTGTGCTTTCAAGTGACTCTACTGATATTAGAGTGTGTCATTTCCAATCTACTCTATTCCAATTCCTCAGTGTGAAGTGTGGTCCCATTCCTACGTTTGAAATATCCACTGTTTTGCCAACATAGTGTGATGGTAAGTCAGCTCAGACTCTGAATGAGCCTTGTAACCTACGGATCCGGGAGGAAGGCCTGTTGGAGATGCTGCTGACAAAGCTGATCCCTGCCTACCAGAAAGTTGATCTCTTTTATGTGGAAAACTTCCTGCACAATTTCAAATAGTGAAGGACAATGTAGTAGTTGCTGGAAATTCTCTTGAAAAAGTGAGTGTTCCCCCTCCAAACCCAGGTTTGCTCACCCCTCCTGGCCAAGTCTTGGAATACTTGGCTCCTCTCTGAGCCTGTTTGTTTCACTGGGGTGTTCACAGGGGAGCTAAGCATGATACAAGTGCGCAAACTACTTTATTATGACTGGGACACCATGCCATTTCATTTCCCTCACAAGCTACTGGAGTCTCAACAGTGTGCTTACTGAGAAGTTGGATTTCAGGCATGAGTAAGTGGCTCCCAACTGCAGCCCTCACCTAGGTGACATCCTAGGAAATCCCATTTCCCAGTAAGAAATGAGGTGTCAGTACTAATGGCGGAGGCCTGTGAAATACTGGAGTCAGAGGAAAAGCTGGGGGTGAATCACTTTTGAGCCATCAGGGAGGGATTGTGATAGCTTTGCCTGTTAGAACCTGTACCTATTTCCATTCTTAGGTTTGGGTCATCGTGGAAGAGCTTATCATGAACTCCGGATGAAAAACCCACCAATGGAGCTGGTGACTGATGGAGACTGAGAATCATCACTGCACTCCAGAAAGCATGGGCCTTCTGTAGAAATTACCAAACAGGTTTAGAGTCCTGTGGATATACCTTTTGCTCTGAACCCCATGTGTGACACAGTTGAACCTGCAGATACTATGGAGGAAGAAAAAGAGCAGTCAGATTTCCTTCCGTTTCCTTTCACACTCCACCCAGAGTCAGTCCATCTGAGTCAGAGTAAAACCCCACTTATTGTGCAAGCTGAAGGGGCACATGCTGGGCTCATGATAAATGTCACCATGGGAAGCAGCAAGTGTACTCTCAATACTGGATTCATTGGAGGAAAATGAATCCATCCTCACAGAATATCCAGACCCATCCATATCCCTAAAAAAGACTCAATCTCCATTCGACAAACCAGAATCCATCCCCCTCTTAACTCAGGAAGGACATTCTGTTTCTCATGAGGAAGGTGACCCTTCTGAGGACTCTGAAGTAGAATTACTGTCTGAAGGCAACTTGGAGGCCAGTCTGGATTTAGAGCTTCCCTGTCCCCTTCCTAAGAAGACATCTCTTTATCTTGCTCTCATGATTCTTGTCAAGTATTCATTGTATTTACTTTGCTAACTATTAAACTCTCATTGTTAATATTATGGTGTGCAGTTCTTCAGTGCTTATTATACTGTGTATTATTTTCCATTTATATTGTGAGACCTCAGACACATAGGTCCTGGGTGGGCCAAAAACCAGACAGGTCTGGTCCCATAGAAGACAACCTTACTGGATATACAGGGAACTATGAAATGCATGGAATCACCAGGAATCCAGGCCAGGCGTCCATGGAAAGACAAGTCAGCTACCAAAGCTTAAGGACAGAGCAGATGCCTTGAAATGTGTTTTGTCAATCGGGAGAAGTGCCAGAGTAACTGTAATATTATGTGGGACTCTGTTCTGTGAGTTCAAGTCTGTTTATATATTCCTTGTGCTTTGTACAAATATTTAAGAAAATTAAAACTCCACAATAGCATCAAAAATCTACTTTGGCTTTGAATGTGGCCTAGTTGTAGAGTGTTCGCCTAGTATACAAGAAGACCTTGATTCAATTCCTCGGCACTGCATACACAGAAAAATCAGATGGGGCACTGTGGCTCAGGTGTCAGAGTGCCACCCTTGAACAAATGTGGCCAAGGACAGTTCCTGGTCCCTCAGTTCAAGCCCCCGGACTAGCCAAACAAAAAATGATACCATTTTCCACACATTTGGAAATAAATCTGTTTTATCTAACCCTACTTCTTTTTTGCCAGTCCAGGGTGTGTGCCACCAAGCCAAACTACTGGCCCCCAACCTTACTATTTTTAATCATTTAATTTTTTTACATAATCATATTTCATGCTGTCTGTATTAATAGCATAAACAGTATGCTTAGTGTAATAATGTTAAAGGTAAAACATAAGAAATTAATAACTAAAATTCCTTTTTTATTAGTTTTATAGCATTACTACAATTTTATGAGAAAAATTACCTAGAATGTTTATTTTAGAGTTCAAGTAATCCATTTTGATAAATATATCAACCTACATCATTTATTTGAACACATTTTAAACTATTTTTTTCAGGAATGAAAATACATATATATTTGTTGTAAAGGAAATTTATGACTTGGGGGGAAGGGAAAGAGAAAACGGGGGAGGGGGTAACAGTGTTTACAAGAAATGTACTCATTACATATGTAACAGCAATCTCTTTGTATATCACCTTGACAACAAATTTTTTGAAAAGTACAAGTTTATATGTCTACTTTGGTCAGAATTTTTTTTTGCCAGTACTGGGCTTAGACTCAGGACCTGAGCACGATCCTTGTTTTTGTTTTTGTTTATTCTTAAGGCGCAAGTTCTATCACATGTGCCACAGCACCACCTTTATCTTTTTTTATCTATGTTGTGCTGAGGAATTGAACTTGGGTCTTCATTCTTGCTCGGCAAGAGCTCTTCCACTAGGTTTAACTTATGGCCCCAGTGGGAAGGAAGATTTCCATAAAATATGTAGGAAATATGTACACTAAGGAAAATCCATCAAAAACAGAAGAAAAATTATATACTTAGATAACGACATGCCAGTATTATGGCAGATTTCGGTAATTCTAGCTTCAAGAGTGGCCTATTTGGACCGGGAGTTGGCTGGCTGAAGTAAAGTGCTATCCTTGAGCAAGCCCTAGGACAGTGCTCTGGCCATGAGTTGAAGCCATAGGACATGGAAAAAATAGTAATTTAATGCCCGTGACAGGTGGCTCACCCTGGTAATCCTAGCTACCCTGGAGGATCGAGGTTCAAAGACGGCCCAGGCATAAAAATCTGTGAGAATCTTATTTCCAAATAATCCAGAAAATTCAAAATGACAATGTGCCTCAAGTGGTAGAGCTCTTGCCTTGAGCTGAAGAGCTTAAGGTAAACATCCAGGCCCAGAGTTCAAGCCCCATGAGTGAAAAAAAGAAAAAGAAAAAGAAAGCCCTTATCTAAGGCTGGAGTGCACACTAGTGGTAGTTTGCTTGCCTATTATGCACAAAGCCCTGTGTTCAATTACTCTGTACCACTTACACCAAAAAAAAAGCTGGAAATGATCTCAGAAGGTTGGGTTCTGAGGATCACAGTTCAAAGCCAGGCCAGACACTAAAGTCCATGAAACTGTTACTTCCACTTAAGCACCAGAAAACCAGAAGTGACACTCTGGCTCAAGGTGTTTAAGGTTGTAGACTTGAGTTGAGGAACCCAGGGACACTGCCCAGATGCACAAATAAAGTGTTACAACCAAAAGAGAGAGAGAGAGAGAGAGAGAGAGAGAGAGAGAGAGAGAGAGAGAGAGAGAGAGAGAGAGAGAGAGAGAGACAGAGAGAGAGACAGACAGGCAGACAGACAGAGACAGAGATACAGAGACAGAGACATCAAACAGTCAGGCACTGCTGGCTGAAGCATGTAATTCCAGCTACTATGGAGGCTGAGATTGGAGGATCTTGGTTCAAAGCCCAAAGCCAGCCTGGACACATATGTTTGTGAGACTTACATCACCAATTAACTACCAGAAACCAAAAATGGAGCTGTAGAGGAAGAGCGCTAGCCTTGAGCTGAAGAGCTCAGGGACAGTGTCCAGGCCCAAAGTCCAAGCACCATGACGAATCAATAATAAAAAAAGAAGATAGCTAATAGTAATGATGAATAATTTTGGGCTGGGAGTTTGGCCTAGTGGTAGAGTGCTTGCCTAGCATGCACGAAGACCTGGGTTCAATTCCTCAATACCACATACATCGAGAAATGCTGGAAGTGGTGCTGAGGCTGAAGTGGTAGAGCCCTAGCCTTGAGAAAATATAAGGACAGTGCTCAGTCCCTGAGTTGAAGCCCAGGACTGGCCAAATCAAAAGTAGTAGAGCACTGGCATTGAACTGAAGATCTGAGGAACAGCCCAGGCACAGAGTTCAAGCACCGCAAACAACAACAACAAAATCTATGAAATGGCAGTGGTGGTTTTAAGCTAAGCAAAAATAGAGTAGAAACTGGTAAAATATATATTTGTGTGTAAGCAAAATAGCCAGACTTATGCATTAGAACAGGATAGCAACTTGAAAAAAAATTTTGTTTTCCATCTCACTAGGTCCTGTCTCTTAATTTATTCAAGTAAGTAAAATGCTGGGTTTTATAATCGTTGCTCTGAATATTAGAAAATCATAATATCTCTCATTAACCAACAAAGACCAGGAACTGGGGCTTCGTTCAAATGGCAGAGTATCAGGCAAGAGAAGAAAAAATTGAAGTAAGAACTTGAAGTTCTTGATCCAGAACCTGCATAGTAACAGAGCAGCAGCCTGGTGATGGTACCTCACACCTATTATCTTAGCTACTCAGGAGGCTAAGATCTGAGAATCAAAGTTTAAAGCCAGCCAAAGTACCCAGTTAACTGCCAGAAAAACCAGAAGTGGCACTGTGGCTCACAGATTAAAGCACTAGCCTTGAGCTGAAGAGCTCAGGGACAGTGCCCAGGCCCAGAGTTCAAGCCCCACAATTGACAAAAATCAAACAAGCAAACAAAACTCACAAAGAAGCCTGCAGACCACAGTGGTTCTGCTGAGTCTCTTCTCTATGGGGATCAGGAAACATTTCACTTTTTCTGTCTCTTCCCATCTCAACATTCATACTAAAATAAGACTGTGTTGAAAGTTTCAATTTATAAACATGTTTTTCATGAAGCACCCTGAAATATTCATCGCTTATATCTCAATTGAAGATAGTTGATTTGGGGCTGCATTGGTAGAGTGCTAGCCTTGAGCAGAAAAGGTCAGGGATACAGCTGAAGCACTCAGTTGAAGACCCAGTGCCAACACACAAAAGAAATTATGCACTTTATACATATTTTCTAATTTCTTAATGAATTTTTCAGTCTGTATAAATATAGGGTACATTCCTTGTTACTTAAGTAAGATTGCTCTTTTTTTTTCTTTTTTGCCAGTCCTACGGCTTGGACTCAGGGCCTAGTCATTTTCATTGTACTCGCTTGCCCAAGGTGAGTGCTCTGCCTCTTGAGACACAGCGCCACTTCTAGCTTTTTTCTGAGTATGCGGTACCGGTGAATAGAACCTAGGTCTTCATGCATTCTAGGTGAGCACTCTACCATTAGGCTATATTCCCAGGCAGTGAGATTCCTCTTACAGTCATTGTATGTTCACAGAGTTTGATCTCACACACTGTAGGGCCCTGGTTGGCTTTGACCTGTGATCCTAAGCCCTGAGCCTCCTAAGTAGCTGAAATTAAGTTGTGAGCCAGCATGATGGCTTCCATTCTTTTTTTGTACAAAAATATATGTAGTTTTCTAAAATATATCTATACTGAAAAAAATGAATCTCTCCCAAACAAATCTTCAAAGAAACAACCATCCTATTAAAAGGTGGGCTAAAGACTTAAAAGTGTATTCTCTGAAGAAAAAATTAAAATGGGCTTTAGACACATGAAGAAATGCTCCATAACTCTAGCAATAAGGGAAATGAAAATCAAAACAACTTTGAGATTCCACCTGACTCCTGTCAGAATGGCCATTATCAAAAAATCTAATAAGAGATACTGGTGGGGAAGTGACCAGGGGGGATCACACCTACACTGTTGGTGTGAGTGTAAACTCGTTCAACCACTAGGGAAAGCAGTGTGGTGATTCCTCAAAAGACTGAACATAGAGCTCCCCTATGATCCAGCAAATCCACTACTTGACATCTACCCAATTGTCCAGAAAAAAGGACATACTAAAGCCACTAGCACAATGATGCTCATTGCAGCACTATTTACCATAGCAAAGCTATGAAACCAACCCAGATGCCACTCAGTAGATGATTGAATCAAGAAGATGTGATACTTATTCACAATGGAATGCTATGCTGCCATCAGAAGAAATGACATCGCCCCATTTGTAAGGAAATGGAAAGACTTGGAAAAATTCATATTAAGTGAAGCAAGCCAGACCCAAAGAAACATAAGCTCAATGGTTTCCCTCATTTGTCATAATTAGTTCACATCTAGGACTCTCCTAGCAGAGGATTACAATAACTCAAAAACCTAGCTATATAAGGTCATATAGGATGAGACTAAATGAAAGGATCTCTAGGATATGGGAACAAGAGCTCTATCTTGTGTCATCATTGCTCTTAATCTTGTGTGATTTTTGTCCTTGATCTACTATGTTATTTCTCATCTCTTATTTTGCCCTTTGGTTAATGTCAGATGGTTACTGGATCTGATGTTTTCCCTGGCATATTGTATATATGTTTATTTGTTTATGTCAAATAGGAAAGGGAAGGGGGGAAACAAGATGATTGGGAAGGGGAGGGGAGAGGGAACTGGGGACAAAAACATGTGGAGTGGAATAAATGTGTGAGAAGTAATGCAGTCCACTACCTGTAAATGTAATCGTAACCCCTCTATACATTACCCTGAAAATAAAAAAGAGACTATAAAAATATCTGTAGAAAATGAGGCTGGATGATGGAAACAACCAGATGCCCTACTACAAAAAATGTGATACACACACACACACACACACACACACACACACACACACACAATGGAATGATACATAGCCAACCGACAAGATAAAATAATGGCATTCTCGGGGAAGTGGATGAAAAGGAAAAAAATCATATTAAGTGTAGTAAGCCAAACTCAAAGGAAGATAGGCCCAAGAGTCTCCCTCATTTGTCAAATTCAGTAGAAACCTTGGGTTCTGCTACCAGAGATTTACAATAGAACAAAATCTAGAGACATCGTGACAAATAGTATGACACTAAATGTAAGGACCTCCAAGATAAAGAAACAAAACTCATATAATGAGTGATTGTTGTCCTTAATGAACTATGTCATCTCTTATCTCTTTTGCTATTCCTTGGTTATATCATATTGTTACAATATTTCACCTTGTTTTCTAATATATTTTATATGTGGCTAATTGGTTATTTGAAATTGGATAGGGAAGGGGGAAAATGAACATGAGTGGGGGTAGGGGAAAGAAAATGGGGACCCTATCGTTACATGGGGTATCAAAGTTTGAGAAGTAATGCACCTTCTATCTGGTGAATACAATGTAACCCTTCTATAAATTACAATAAAAATAAATACATAAAAAGAAGATCTGCACAGAAAAAAATAACAATGGCATTTTTGGGGTAGTGGATGAAATTAGAGTGAATCCTGTTGAGTGAGATAAGTCAAGACCAAGGAACAAAAGGTACATGCTATCCTTAATATATGGATATTAGTTTCAAACAGTAGTAGAGCGATGATTGAATAGTTGATACCCAAAGTTCTGGACATAATTTTGGAGATATAAACATAACTACATAGACATAAAAATCTAGGATATACTACACACTCTATAGACATGTGTTTTATTATAGATTAATCTGTATCTATGAAGTACAAAGACTCAGCTTAATTTTTACTATATTCTAAAATTTATGTGCCAGTGATTGTATAGCGATTCCCTTCTTGAATACTTGTTGGTTAAACATGACATTTGAAACATGATGTAAAATTCAATGTTAATAATTTTTTTTAAAAAAAAGAGGCTAGAGGTAAATACCACTAATGTACTTGCTCTAAGTTGTACAGAAATTTTCTGAATGAATCAAGGGGTTTTATTACATCTTTATGCAATTATTTTAGTTCTGAGTGTTCTACACTCAATGATACTTCTGGAAAGATGATATAGCTGACGGTGTAGATGGTATGAAGACATACTGGCCTAAACGTAGAATAAAGCATTGGTAAGTGGCTGTTACCTGTCCAGATTCTACTGGAATATGTGGAATGAATTTATTAAGCACAATGCAGGCTCTTGGTCAGATCAGGATCAAGATTATGTGGTTCCATCAGATGAATGAGGAAAGATCAGAAAAATCTACTAAGATATCCAGATATACTTTTGAAACTAAGGTATCTGGACTCCTTTTTTTTTCTTTCTTGGTGGGGAGCTTGAACTTTGGACCTGGGCAAGTTCTCTTAGTTCTTTTTCCTCAAGGCTAATGCTGTACCAGTTTTAGCCACAACTCCACTTAGTTTTTGGGTGGATAAGTGGAGAGAAGAATCTTACAGGTTTTTTTGTTTTCGTTTTTTTGCTTCCAAAGGCTTTGAATCACCTTCTCCCTGGCTAGTAGAATGACAATTATGACCCTCCAGCGCCTGGCTAGTGATTTTTTGAAAAGTGGACTTTCTTCTAAATCATGTAACTGGTTCCTAGCAAAGTTTTGAAACCTGACTTAAATGTGACAGATTTTTGTCACTTGGAGACACTCTGTGCTGAACGTTAGAAATCTACCAGCTGAGTCACAGTGGCAGTTCCAGTTTTTGTTTATGTGGTGCTGAGGAATGGAATCCAGGGTTGCATACTTGCTAGGCAAGCTACATTTACAGCCTAAGGTTTTATGTTTTGTTTTTCAGTGTGGTTGCTTCTAAGGTACTGTATGATGTTCTTTCATTTTCTTTGCTTTTTACCTCTTTTCTTCTTTTTCTCTTTAGTTTTATTCTCTGTAGTCACTGTGTTGAATTCGGGTACCCTGTGTCTTTTACATAGGTTTATGTGATTTGGGGAATGGAGAGGGTATAATAAAATGGTAAAAAAAAAACAAAGGAAAAAGGGTGAACCAATTGAACAGTGATACTTGGAAGACACTAAACGGAAATGAACTGTACAATCTGGGTGGAGAGGGGGCTGAGGGTCGGAAAACAGAGAAAAATGAGGGAGGGGATAACAATTTTCTTAAGAAATGTGTTCATTACTTATGTAACCATATGCCAACTATATATTGACTTAACAAAAAAATTAACTTAAAAAATAATTTAGCCGGGTATGGTGGCTCACACTTGTAAGTGTAGCTACTCAAGAGGCTGGGATACAAAAGATAGCTGTTCAAAGTCAGCCTGGGCACTGAAGTCCATGTGACTCTTATCTCCAATTAACCACCAGAAACCCAGAAGTGGCCCTATGGCTCAAGGGATAGGGCAGCAGTCTTGAGCTGAGAAGCTCAGTGAAAAGACCCAGGTGCAGAATTGCAGTCCCATGACTTGAATGATGAATGATACTAGCCAGGCACTGTGCGCTCACACTTGGAATCCTATCTACACAGAATCAGGTTTGAATCCAGCCCAAACAAATTGCATGATATTCTGATTTACAGTTCATTACCAAAAATCTGGAAGTGGAGCTGTGGATCAAGTGGTAGAATACCAGCCTGAAGCAAAAAAAACCATTTAAGAACAGTTCCAAGGCCCTGGGTTCAAGTCCCAGGACTTGCATAAAACAAACAAAATGTGTCTCTGAGTCCTCCATCATTTGCTGTTATAGTTCAATATTCTTGATATGCGTCTTAGAAATTAAGTCCCTAGCAAATACTCTCCCCTGAAATTCGGCTTCATAGATGATTCATAGAATTTCAGCATCATTACTATCACCTTCCAGTTAGCATAGCAGTGTACTACTGAAAATTTGAACAAAACTTTTGAGTAATCCTAATAAATCTGTGTATCATCTGCACACACATCAAATCAGCAGCAGCTATGTTCTACTATCACCTAAATGTATTTAATCCCTTCTTGAGTTAATGAGCCTTAAAGAGTAAAACATATGAAATAGTTATGAAACTAACAGTCACCATTCTTCTACCTAATATTGTAATATAAGTTTATAAATGCAAGGACTATTCTGAAGTGTGCAGAATTTAGCTTCTAATTATAATATTCTCATGAAGTATAGTTTTTAAGAAACATGTTGCTTGCTTTGGGAAAACAAAGGCAAGGAAAAATGATATAAGTAAGTTCCCTATTTATCAGAAGGAAAATACTATTGGGTTTAGATCAACTTCATTCCTTCCGTGCTGATGAAACAAATATTTGCAATTCCTGAGGCCAATCAATTCATTGTGATGCACAATCAGCCAGCTTAGATCAATCTTCCAAAAAAGGAAAGGAACAAATGAGAAGCAATTAAGGTTTCCAAAATGAACCAGGTGGTGGTGGCAGCTCACACTTGTAATTCTATCTACTCAAGGCCTGAAATCCAAGGATCTGGATTAAGTCTGTCTGGGATGAAAATATTCCTGTCTGAAACATCATCTCTGTTATCACAGCCCAGCTGATACCCTCTGCCCAACAGGTTCCAAACACCAAAGTCCATCTCCTATCTGAAATACTAGCAAACGTACTCACACATTATTTCCTCTTTGGGAGATAGTTGAAACATGTACCAGAAACATTTCCCTGGCTTCAGAGTGGAAATGGAAATATATACTCACTAGAAGCCCATCTAGTAAATTACACTCAATCATCTTTCCTCACATCTTGTTAGTTAAATTAAACAATGAGTGTTTGGATCAGAAGCGAAGTGTATGAGCATACAGGTTGTAAAAGTACTGTAATACTAGCTACTCAAGATAAGCTGAGACCTGACGATTCCAGTTCAAAATCAGACATGCAATACATTCCATAGGATTTTTACCTCTAATTCACCAGCAAAAACAGAGCGTTGTGCTTAAAATGCCACAGGCCTAAGCTTTGCATAAAAGTGCTAAGGGGTAGTATTCAGGATCCCACTCTCTCCACTCCTTTTTAACATAGTACTAGAATTCCTAGGCAGTGCAATAAGGCAAGAAGCAAGCATAAAGGGGATCAAAGTAAGGAAAGAGGAAATAAAACTATCCCTCTTTGCAGATGACATGATTCTGTATTTAAAGAATCCTATAGACTCTACTCCCAAGATCCTTGAGCTGATTCAAAGCTTTGGAAGGGTAGCAGGCCATAAAATCAACCCTCACAAATCAACTGCCTTCCTTTACGCCAACAGTGAGAGGAACGAGGCAATAATCAGGAAAGAAACTCCTTTCACAATAGCCTCAAGGAAAATAAAGTACCTAGGAATTAGCTTAACTAAGAATGTAAAGGACCGTTTAGATGAAAACTTTAAAACCCTAAAAAAGGAAATTAAAGCAGAACTAAGGAAATGGAAAAACCTCCCATGCTCCTGGATTGGAAGAATCAACATTGTGAAAATGACAATCTTGCCAAGGGCTATCTACAAATTCAATGCAATACCCATCAACATCCCAATGTCATTCTTTAAAGAAATAGAAGAGGCAATTCAAAATTTCATATGGAATGATAAAAGGCCCCGTATAGCAAAAACACTTCTTAGCAGAAAGAACAGCGCTGGAGGAATTTCAATTCCATACTTTAGACTCGATTACAGAGCAATAATTCTCAAAACAGCTTGGTACGGGCACAAGAACAGGCCTGAAGTCCAATGGAATAGAACTGCGGACCCAGATATTAAACCACAGACCTATGGCCACCTAATCTTTGACCAGGGAGCCAAAAAAATAGAATGGAAGAAAGATAGCCTCTTCAACAAGTTGTGCTGGCAGAACTGGTTAAGCACCTGCAGAAAAATAAATTTGGATCCTTCTTTGTCACCTTGCACTAGAATTAACTCCAAATGGATCAAAGGCCTGGAGGTAAAAGCTGACACACTGAAAAGTTTACAGGAAGGAATAGGAGATACACTAGGCCTCCTTGGCACAGGTCGAAACTTTCTTAATAAGGACCAAGAATCACAACAAATCAGAGAAAGGCTGGATAAGTGGGACTGCATTAAACTGCAGAGCTTTTGTATGGCAACGGATATAGCTAGTAAACTAATCAAGAAGCCTACAGAGAGGGAGAAGATCTTCACCAACGAAACAACAGACAAAGGCCTTATATCTAAAATATATCAACAACTCAAAAAATTTAATCCCTCCAAAACTAACCTCCAAAGTAACACCCATCCCATTAAAAAATGGGCCAAAGACTTAAAGAGAGTCTTCTCTGAAGAAGAAAAAAAATGGCCTATAGACACATGAACAAATGCTCAACATCTCTGGTCATAAAAGAAATGCAAATCAAAACAACTCTAAGATTCCACCTCACTCCAGTCAGAATGGCCAGGATCAGGAAAACGAATGACAACAGATGCTGGAGGGGATTTGGCTAGGAGGGATCATTACTACACTGTTGGTGTTAGTGCAAACTCGTTCAACCACTATGGAAAGCAGTGTGGCAGTGCCTCAAAAGGCTAAACATAGAACTCCCCTATGACCCAGCAATTCCACTACTTGGCATTTACCCAACAATCCAGAAACAAGGGCATACTAAACCCACTAGCACAACAATGTTCATTGCAGCACTATTCACCATAGCAAAGATATGGAACCAACCTAGATGTCCCTCAGTTGATGAGTGGATCAACAAGTTGTGGTATTTGTACACAATGGAATTCTATGCTGCTGTCAGAAAGAATGACATCGCCCCATTTGTTAGGAAATGGAAAGACTTAGAACAAATCATATTAGGTGAAGTAAGCCAGACTCAAAGGAACTTAGGCTCAGGGGTTTCCCTCATTCGTCATAATCAGTAGAAACCTTGGGCTCTACTAGCAGAGATTTGCAATTGAGCAAAAGGCCATATATAAGGCCATATAATGTGAAGCTAATTGAAAGGACCTCCAGGATACTGAACAAAAGCCATATAATGAATGATTGTTGTCCTTAATGTACTATGTTGTCTCTCATCTCCTTTGCTGTCCCTTGGTTCTCCCATATTGGTATAGTATCTCACTTTGTTATCTGATATATTGAATTTATTTGTATTTGCATATTTGAAATTTGATAGGGAAGGGGGGAAAACCAAGACGGGTGGGGAGTGTGGGGTTGGAAGGAAATGGGTACCAAGACATGTGAAATGGTATCAATGTATGTGAATTAATGCACCCTCTATCCGGAAAATATCATCTAACCCTTTTACTAATTACAATAAAAAAATGGAAAAAAAAAGAAAGTTGTAGTGTGTGGGGAGGATAATGTGGTCAAATACCTTTCTTCTTAGAAATATACCTCATCTGGTTGCCCTGGATTTTCCTGGCCTTCTTCTTAGAGAAAGACCTGATATACTGGAGTTGTGGCTTGGCAATGATCTAGCATGTAAATCTTCGAGTAAGACATCCACAACTTCCATGTCGGAGACTCGAGTTTCCTGACCTTTGGCAACAGCACAGCAACATCTTTCTTCCTCCTGAGCCACAGGCCAAGTGAGCTGGCTTGAGTTGGTTGTTAGTTACAGTGGCTTGGTTACCAGGTTCCATATTCTGTTCCATTGTGAGGGAGGCAGGGTCACATTTCCGGGCCCAATGACCAAGGATCCTTGCTCACAGAAGACCTCACCAAAGACATACTGGAGGCTGAATCTCTCCTCCAATCTCACAATATACATGTGGATGTAGTAAACAGCACACCTTATTTGTCCAGTCCCAATATCTTCCACTAGGCCCAACTACCAGTCTGGTCTCAGGCTCAAGGAGCCTTTCTTAGGTAAGATCCATACTTAAGGGTCAATATTGCCCTCATACGTTACAAAACATTTGATTCACAGTGCCTTCTCTGCCTGCATTTTGCCCCTTGTCGAATTTTTTTTTGTTTTTGCTAGTCTTGGGACTTGACCTCAGAGTGTGAACATTGTTCTTGGGCTTTCTTTAGGCTTTAGCTGTCCCACCGAGCCACTGCACCACTTGCAGCGTTTTCTATGTATGTGGTAATGAGGAATCAAACCTGAGTCTTATTGCGTGGTAGCCAAGGACTCTACCACTAGGTCAAACACACAGGGCATCTTGCACATATTTTTGACGTCAATTTACTAGGACATTATTAGGTTTCTGTATCCTAATCAATTTTTTCCTGATGATTAGCTTTGCTGTCATGTGTAAAAAATGCAAGAGGGAAAAACTCAGAAGAATTAATGAAATTAAAAAAAGTATTACACATAGATAAGTGTTCATTCTTTGTAGGAGAAAGGATATTTTGATATGATGATGATGACTTTATAATTACTATGTCAGGGTTGAGAGTTTGGCATAGTGGTAGAGTGCTTGCCTAGCATCCATGAAGATCTGGGTGTGATTGCTCAGTATCACATAGATAGAAAAATCTAGATGTGGCAGTGTGGCTGAAGTGGCAGAGGGCTCGACTTGAGAAAACCCGAGGACAGTGCTCAGGCCCTGAATTCAAAACCCAAGACTGGCAGAAAGATAAAAGAAAATAAAAATCCTTTTTACGAGCTAATTCACTCACAGCATTTGCTTCTGAAATCTTCGCTTCTGCATCTTGTGAAATACCCCTTTCCCTCAACGTAGACAAGAAAAACAGATCCATCCCATGGTCCACTGTGAGGCCACTGGTTGGGCTAAGAGCTAGTCGTGCAGGAACACATAAGTTTTATTCTAATACTTTCCAAATTTTGTACTCAAATATGCTACCTACTTACCAACTTAGGTCAGTTATCCTTATGCTATACCTTTTCTTCATGACTACAATATCCTTACACTCCTACGTTAACCCTCTTGTACCTCCCCTGAACTCTCTCATTCTTTTTTTCTATCTGTGGACCTCTGCTGGTCTTACAACCCTTATACTGCACGGATCTACACTTGATGGCTGTTGAGCAATATTGTATATGTAGGTGGTTAATTATTCTCTAGGCTCAGAGGGACTTAAAGACAATAGAGATTGGATTGAGAGGCTTATTTTTTTGGGTATAAATCGCTTGTCAGTGGTTGTATTAGACTGGTCTGTAAGTGCACAAAAAGAAAGAGGGATAATACCAATCAAAACTTGTGAACATCTAGTGTCTGCAAGCTACAGAGGTCTAGATTGGTTATATCTGAAAAACTATAATCGTATTTAGTAGTAATCTTGCTCCCATTTTCAAATGGGCAGAACAAGAGACTCAAGAAAAATGTCAAATCAAGAAACAACATCCCACACCCAATGTAAACAGACAATGGAACAGTCACTGGCAAACCTAGAACAGAGTCTTCCAAGTGCTACACAAATGCAATTGATAAACATCATTAATGGAAAATGTGAAAATATAAAGGAAGAGATAATGGAGGAAGCCATAGCTGAACAAGAGGAAAGCATAAACAAGCTGATAAGTGAAAAAGAAGAAGCCATAAAGGAGGCCATAATAAAGGTTTTTCAAAGAAAGATGGATGAATTCATAGAATCCACAAATAAAAACGTGACCAAACTCCAGCAAATGTCCAAAGAAAATAAAGCTACTGAGCTAACCACTCAAAAGGAAATCAAGGAGATAAAGAAATCTATACATGATCTAAAATAAGAGATGCAAGGCATCAAAAATGAGCAATTAGAAGCAAGGGAGATGAAAAATGAAGTAGAAAGCTTTGATAGCAGGTTAGACAATGCAGAGGAGAGAATTTCCGGGGCTGAAGATAATTTAGTTATTATAGAGAAAGAACAGAAAATGAGTCAATCCAAATCTAGGAAATATGAGGGAGTGCTTCAGGAGATCCAAGATGCAATTAGGAAGCCTAATTTAAGGCTAGTTGGTATTGAGAAGGGCGTGGAGAAAGAGGTCAATGGTATTGGAAATATACTTCAGGGAATCATCTCAGAGAATTTCCCAAATATCCAGAAGGGCAGGCCCATCCAGATACGAGAAGCTTTTAGAACCCCAAACAGAACTGACCAGAAAAGAACATCCCACCGCCACATTGTGATCTGAACTGGATCAATAGAAAGGAAAGAAAAGATCCTAAAGGCAGCCAGGGAAAAGGGATCAGTAACGTATAAAGGCAAACCAATCAGAATAACCCCAGATTTCTCAGCAGAGACCATGCAAGCACGAAGTGACTGGAAGCATATATGTCATGCCCTTAAATCAAATAACTACCAACCAAGAATACTGTAGCCAGCTAAGCTCTCATTCATAACTGAGGGAACAATAAAAACATTCCATTCCAGGGAAACCTGCAACAATATGTCGAAACAAAACCAACACTACAGAGAATTCTCAAAGGTGCTCTATACATAGAAAACCAAAATAAATGCAACATAGGGAAAGAAATGGCACCTAAAGAGCATACCATCTAAGGACCACAAGAACTGTCAAGACACAGGCCCTACTAAAAGCTTTTAAAAATGGTAGGAAGTAATAAATATCTCTCAATCCTGACTCTCAATATCAATGGATTTAACTCTCCAATTAAATGGCATAGGCTGTCTAGTTGGATGAAAAGCAAGAGCCATCGTTCTGCTGTCTTCAAGAGACACATGTTACCCAAAGACAATCATCTTTTGAAAGTGAGAGGTTGGAATAAATTCTATCAAGCTAACTGCCCCCATAAACAGGCTGGAGTTGCCATCCTCATATCAGATACAATAGACTTCAAACTAAAATTAGTAAGAAAAGACAAAGAAGGTGACTACATACTACTAAAGGGTTCTTTCCTCCAGGAAGATATAACGATCCTAAATATTTACACACCCTTTTGAAGATTCTCAAAAGATTGAAGATTCTGCCAGTGTAACTTAGATTCCAGCATTGATATTAAATAATGCTATGAGTATGGTTTTATATTTGAAATAGCACTGTTGACAAAATCTAACACACATTTGTTTAATATTTGCTTTTGATTTCTCAAGAAGTTCAGTACAAGCTAACATGTGTGGCATATATCGACTGGGAGAAATGATTCAGAATATGTGACTCATTTGAACAGGAGTCAGTGAAAAGATACAGAAGCAGTATACCCATATTGTGATAATTTGTATCTTTTGCATATTTTGTGTTTGTTATTAATTCCATTTGTGGTGTACATTTCTAGGTAAAAACTTTTAAAATGTTTCCAAACAATTTGTTATTTCAACGGCAAAAAAAGACATTTATATGCCTGATAAAATTTACAGAATCCAAATTTTTCCATATTAGTTTTTGTTTTTTGGTTTTTTTTTTGGTGGGTCATAGATCTTGAACTCAGCCTGGGTACTATCCCTGAGCTCTTCAGCTCCAGGCTACCACCTTACCCTGGAGCCAAGCCCCACTTCCCATTTTCTAAAGGTAAATTGGAGATAAGAGTCTCAGGTCTTTTTGTGCCAGGATGGCTTTAAACCTTGATCCTCAGATCTCAGCCTCCTGAGTAACTAGGATTATAGAAGTGAGCCACCACCCCATCATGCTCAGCTTTCTGGGTTTTTTTTAAACAAGCCCTTTGGCTGGAACTCGGTCTGAGCACTGTCCTTCAGCTTTCCTCAAGCCTAGTGATCTTCTACTTGAGCCACAGCACTACTTCTGGTTTTTTCTGTATATGTGGTACTGCGGAATTGAACCTTCGTCTTCATACAAGCACTCTACAACTATGCCAAACTCCCAGCCCCTCCACATTAGTTTTTATGATAGATCTTTCCATGCATCTAGGATGGCTAGAAATCCTTCTTGAGTTTCCCAAGATCAGGGAGTATTGGTGTATCCCATACTGTGTGGCTACATAACCATTGTTTAGGGTAGAGTTCTCTCTTCATTCTACCCATCTAGAGCAATTTTCATCTTCCATGTATAATCATTAAACATTCAGCTCCTGTTCCTCTCTACTCTATTCTCTTGAACCATCGTGCTTTTGGCTCTAAGGGTTTGTTGATCCTTGGAAACTCTGGAAGGGAAAATATACCCTACCTCTTCCTTTATGACTGCTGTATTTTTAGTTTACTGTAATCAAGATTCATCTGTAAAATATAGTAAAATGTTCTTCCTTTTCAATGCATTGTTTTGCATATTTCTATCTTTTGATTATTATTAATAGTTGTGAATGGATTCTCCACATATTTGTTCTAGTCTCTGCTTTCTCTTCCGTTAGGTACAAATCTAGAAATAGAAGTGTTGGACCATATTTCTATGTAATTCTATATTTAGTACTTTTTTAGCACTCTCCACGCAATTTTTGATTGTTTTATATTCCTTGCAGAACTATTCCAAAGTTCTACTTCTTCTCACTACCTTCCCAGTAATAGTTAGACTTTGAAAGTTGTTTTTTTGTATGCGTGTGTGTGGGTGTGTGTGTGTGTGTGTTTGTTTGTGTGTATGTGGATCTTTTTGTTTAAAACTATATTTATATTAACATATTTAAAGTAATGATTTCATTGTAATTTTAATTTTTCTCATGACTGTTAATATTGAACTTCTTTCTACATTTTGAACTACTATTTCTATATATTCTTTTTAGAAAATCCTCTCCAATCTCCAATTTTTTTCCCTTTTTTGTGGGGTAGTGGGGAAAGTCATGGGGCTTGGACCTTGGGCCATGAACTCTTTAGTTTAAGGCTATTGTCCTACCCTGAGTATTGCCCCTCAGTTCTTCTGCTCACAGCTCCCTACCCCTCTTCCCATTATATACAGAACAAAGGTCATCCTCATTCTTTTTGAAAAAGTAAAACATACACTAAATTTGTAGTATGAAACAGCAAGAAATAATTTTCTTGCCAGGTGCAGTGACTTCTACCTGTAGTCCTATCTACTCAGATATCAGTCTGATATCTAAAGATTTGGTTCAAAGCCAGCCTGGGCATTAGAAAGTCTATGAGACTCTCATCTACAGTTAACCACTAGAATATGGGAAATGGCACTGTGGCTTCATAGGTAGAGTGATAGCCTTGAGTTGAAGAGTTCAGGAACAGTGCGCAGGCCCAGAGTTCAAGCCTTACAAATCCCCCAGCCAAAAAAAAGAAAAAAAAGTTTCTTCCCCAAGTGATTATTATGCCAGACATAGAACATTAACATTCTGGGTGTACTTCACAGTATTATTACTTGCTACCCTAAGATTTTGCAATATTCTCACAGTACCAGCATATGTCATCATATAATGTAGTTCCTTTTCAATGGAATAATTCCATTTATAACCTAAATCTACTCCCCCGACTTATTTTTGTCGATACCACAATTGCTCTACAATGATATGCCACAAGCCATTAAACATTTTATGGTGGGTAATTGGAAAGGAGTCTCATGGAATTTTGTGCCAGGCTGGCTTTGAACCATGGTCCTCAGATCTCAGTCTCCTGAGTAGCTAGGATGACAGGCGTGAGCCACCAACACCTGGCTTGCCTTTTTATTTTTTGTGGGTCTTGGGATTTGAACTCTGGGCCAAGGCACCATCCCTAAGCTTTTCAGGTCAATATTTCATGTAAGTCTAAATATTTAAGTAAAGGAATACAATTCCAACAAAAAAAGAATAAAATTCCAGACATGGTGTGTCTATAACTCAGTGCTAATTACTTGATGAAAATGTGCCATTCCAGAAGCTGGTGTCATTAGATGATGTAGCTGTGGATTTCAACTGGGAAGAGTGACAGCATCTGGACAATGCTCAGAGGACCCTGTACAGAGATGTAATGCTGGAGACCTACAGCAACCTGGTGTCCTTAGGTGAGCAAAAGTCAAATTCACTTGCAAGGCCAAGTGCCTTGTTATTTTGCAGATACGTGAATGTTTATCAAACTTTCAATACTATTTAAATGAAAGATTCCAGGCCCTGAGAAGTATCATTACTTTCTAAAGAAAACCTAAGGTAATTTTGTACTCATTCTTCAGGATACGTTCAGGATACTTTGACAACAGTTCTAAATTATGTTTCCTCTAATGGAGGCGACATTCCAAACTTACACAGTAATTGTAAGTGGATAAACAATCGAGAATAGAATATA
The DNA here is from genome assembly GCF_031878675.1 of Megascapheus bottae. Lineage (NCBI taxonomy): Eukaryota > Metazoa > Chordata > Mammalia > Rodentia > Geomyidae > Megascapheus > Megascapheus bottae. The sequence goes on along the minus strand of NW_028327710.1, from coordinate 426,995 downwards.
TATCATTATTGGAAATAGGATCTACAAATCACTCAACAGTGAGTTTATAATGGAAACCTGGCACTAGGTGCAATGTTTCATGCCTGTAATCTTAAAATATTCAGGAGGAAGAAATCTAAGAATTCTAATTTGAAGCCAGCAATGGCTTAAAAATTGCCATGAAACTCTATAACTCCAAGTAACCCCTCAAAAATGTTAGTGGAGTGTCAAGAGTTTGACTTTGTGGTTGAGTGCTTGCCTAGCATGCATGGAGACCTATGCATGTAAGTGGAGTGGGACTCAAACTTGTATTTTTCTAGCCTTGAGCAAGACAGCTAAGTTTATGCCATACAAAATGAATCCAGAGCTGGGGAAAAGTCAACCATGGAGCCAGTGAGAAATGAGAAAAAAGATTTAATAGATAACTTGTGAGTAGGATGTCTGCGAACTTAAAGCAATGATGACACAGCATAAGCAATAATTCTCTACTGTTTCTAATTTACAGGGCCCTGTGTTCCCAAACCCCTGGCACCAAGAATCATAGGGTGATATGACGAATATTATGTGGCAGTAGAGTTAAGGTTAGATTTCTCTGTAGAAATCACTGTGAAACAAAATAAAATGAGAAAGCCATGAGGCCGTGGCTCATGCCTGTAATCCAACTACTTAGGAGGCTGAGATCTGAGGATCAAGGTTCAAAGACTGACCTATCACAAAAACACCTTAGACTCTTCTCTCCAATGAACCAATAGAAAATGAGAAGTGGGGTTGAGGCTAAAGACATAGGGCAGTAGCCTTGAGCTGAAGAGCTCAGGAAGAAGAGACAGGTCTAGAATTCAAGTCCCATGACTGCAAAACAAGAAAGAAAGAAAGAAAGAAAGAAAGAAAGAAAGAAAGAAAGAAAGAAAGAAAGAAGAAAGAGGGAAGAAAGAGGGAAGCAAGGAAAGGAAGAAAGAAAGAAAGAAAGAAAGAAAGAAAGAAAGAAAGAAAGAAAGAAAGAAGAAAGAGGGAAGAAAGAGGGAAGCAAGGAAAGGAAGAAAGAAAGAAAGAAAGAAAGAAAGAAAGAAAGAAAGAAAGAAAGAAAGAAAGAAAGAAAGATATTTCATTTCTTTAAAACTAAGACTATAAATGATTGAGCAAACAAGGAATAAGTCAGGGCATTATTCTCTGATAAGGATAATATCTTTTTGCTGGTAGGAAGAGACTGGTATTCAGAACCAGACCTTTCCACCAGAAATTGAGCCTAGTGGTAGAGTGCTTGCCTAGCATGCACAAAGACACAGGTTTGATTCCTTATTACCACATACATAGAAAAAGCCAGAAGTAATGAATTCATTGGTAGGGTTCTAGTCTTGAGAAAACCCAAGGACAGTGGTTAGGTCCTAAGTTCAAACCCAGGAATGGAAGGAAAAAAAAAACAACAAAGTTTCAATCAACATAAGAAAATTAACTAGAAAATGAGCTGGGGATTTTCTGGTCTTCCATGGTTCTGAGGGACAGGAGTGTTAGAAAAGGAATTTTTATAAGACTTCAAATGGAAAGAAACAAATTTCAAAATTCCCACAAATACCTAAATTGAGACTTTAGTGAAAAGTTGTAACTGAAGGGATATAGGTGTAAGTCCTTACTCTCAAGAATCGTTCTTGCTTAGATCAAAGGCAAACAGACATATAAACCAAAGTTGTGGCCACTGAATCTAGAAAAAATTCGTGTTCCTCACTTAATGGTTAATAAGCCAACAGCATTGAAACTGGGTAAGGTAATCCTATCTGCTACTTAGGACCTGAGAATCTTATCTGTAGTTAACTCTAGAAAACAGGAAGTGGGGCTGTAGCTCAAGGATAGGGGTTATAGTCTTCTGCTGAAGTGTTCAGGGACAGGGCCGAGGCCTATGAACTACAAAAAAAAAAAGAAAAGAAAAGAAAAAAAAGTTTTAAAAAGATGCAAAACAGCACAGTATTTAGATTATTTCTCAAAAATAAAAGAAAGGCAGCTATTCCTCAATGTATAAACAAAACAGTATTTGAAAAAAAACATCTTCAGGTATAGTATAGGTAGTACTCAGCTTAAAACTGTAGCAATACATAGTTGGATAATTTCAATAAATATTTCCTGTGATATAAAAAGAGAACTAAAACACAGAAAAACATTATTGGTCATTGTAAAATATCATTTTCTTAATAGGTTAGGGAGAAAAGCATATATTTCTCACAAATCAATTTCCACTTTTATATTTTAAAATATCTAACACTTAGGATGGGAAAGTAAAGTCATTACCTTTACAGTAAGGAATATTTGTATCTCATGTATGTTTGTTTCTTTTTTCTATGACTCATTTTAGATGTTCAGGTAATGGAAAATGTGTTCAAGACCTGCCAGGAAAGTCCACATGAATGTCTTTGTGAAGTAGCAGTTGCAAGTAGTATCAAAGTGGAGGAAAACGAGAGAAGCAACAACTTTAAATTTGAGCTCTATACACAATCCAGAGCTGATTAGGAATAACGATAACAACTTAGGGGTGAGGACTGAGGAGTTCATTAAGTGTCAGAAAATGCTTCTGTCTCCTAAGCCTGATGAGATGCATGCTGCATATAGATCTCGTATGTCTCCTGTTCTTAAAAAATCCATCGGATATTCAGAGCATTTTATTCATGATTGTGACAGTCCAAAAGATCTGCAGTATCATAATTCTGTTCTCCCTGCCCAAGAAATTCTTCAGGGAGGGAGGAAAACTGCTAAATGTACTGTGTGATGAAAAATATAGTACTTAACACCGACCATCACTACACATCCGAAAATGTACACAGGAGAGATTCCTCATACATGTAAGTGAATGTGAGAAATCTTTCAGTAATGAAATACGCCTTACAATACCTCAGAGCAAATATCCTGAGATATGTGATGCGTACATCAAGTGTGAAAATTAATTTCTGAGAGGTCAGACCTGACTCTCCAACCTCGATCTCCAAGAGAAGACAAACCTTATGAATATGAGGAACGTAATAAAATTTCTGCCCAGAATTCAGCTCTCAGCACACATCAGAGATCTCACACAGAAGAGAAATCTTTAATGGGATAAATGTGGGAAGACTTTTAGACTGAAATCATACCTCACTTTGCACCAGAGAAGCACACAGAAGAGAAACCTTATGAATGTAACAAATGTGAAAACTCTTTCACCCAGAAGATACACCTTCGAGTAGATCAAATAACACACACAGGGGAGAAATCTTATAAGTGTAATGAATGTGGAAAGTCTTTCCAAGGGAAGGGAAAACTTCGTGTTCATCAGAGAATACACACAGGAGTGAAACCTTATGAATGTAACCAATGTGTAAAGTCTTTCAGACAGAAATCTTCCCTCAAATTGCTTCAAAGAACACACACAGGAGAGAAACCTTATGTGTGCAACAAATGTGGAAAGACCTTCCAGTGGAAGTCATATCTTGATGGGCATAATAGAACACACACAGGAGAGAAAACTTATGCATGTAGTGAATGCGGAAAGTCTTTCAAATGGAAGGTAAAACTCCATGTTCATCAGAGAATATACTCAGGAGAAACACCTTATGAGTGTAACATATGGGGAAAGTCCTTCACACAAGCCAAACCTCAACATGCATAAGACAATTCAAACAGGAGAAAAACCTTATGAATGTAACCGATGTGGAATGTCTTTCAAATGGAAGTCTTCCCTCAAATCGCATCAGAGAACACACACAGGAGAGAAACTGTACGAGTGCATCAAATGTGGTAAGACCTTCAGATGGAAGTCACATTACAGGAGGCATAACAGAATTCACACATATTAGAAACCTTAGGAATATAACCAAAGTTGAAAGTCTTTCGTGCAGTATTCACCCTTCAGGAAGCGTAAGAGAGTTCACACATATGAGAAGCCTTAGCAATGTAATAAATAGGAAAGACTTTTTAGTCTGTGGAAGAAAACTCAGCTTGTGTCACAGAACCAACACAAGATAAAACCCTTAATGAATGTAGCAAATGTTCAGTCTTTTCCCCAGAAGGCACAAGTCAAGATTTATCACTAAACACCCACAGGATAGAATCCTATGAATAAAATGAAAGGGAAATTTTTTTGAAGAACTCATAGTTGAGTTTGCATGATACCACACAGACACAGGATAAAAATCGTATGAATATAAGAATATGAAAAATCCATCATGAACGCATGACTAAGTATAAAATGCACATAGGAGAGAAAAACCTTATGAATATTACAAATGTGGAAAGTGTTTGACCTGGAAGGCATACTTCTGTGTTCATCACAATCCTGATTCCCATAGAAGAAAAGAAAACTAATGAATAGAACAAATGTGCAATGACTTTTAATCAGAAGTCAGTCTTCAGTACATTTCAGAACATACACAATAGAGAAATTCTGAGTAATGAAAAACATTTAGCTATATATAGAATCTCTGTATATGGGAGCATTAGGGTAAGTCTTCTAAACAAAGTCAACCTTCAGCAAGCATTAACAGCACTCACAGAAGAAATAATAGCATGTAGGAAAACCTTTGTCAGAAACCTCTAAAAGCTGACTGTGTGGCTTAGTGGTAGACTGCTAACCTATCAAGGATGAAGGCCTGGGTTAGATTCCTCAATACTACGTGAAAAGAGCAAGCCAGAAGCAGCACTGTGGTTCAAATGGTAGAGTGCTAACCTTGAGCAAAAGTAGCTCAGGCCCTGAGTTCAAGCCTAAGGATTAGAGAGATAGAGAGAGAGAGAGAAAGAGAGAGAGAGAGAGAGAGAGAGAGAGAGAGAGAGAGAGAGAGAGACAGAGACAGAGAGAAAGAGAGAGACAGAGAGAGAGACAGAAAGAGAGAGAGAGAGAAAGAGAGAAAAGAGAGAAAGAGAGAGAAACAGGAACTTCTAAATTGTACAGAGATAGAGAAGGAGACAGAAACTAATTTCTAAACTTTACAGTCTTTCTATTTCCTTACAAATTCGTCTATGTCATTCTTTCTGACAGAAGCACAGAATTCCATTGTGTAAAAATACCATATTTGATCTACTCATCAACTGACGGGCATCTGGGTTGGTTCCATACCTTTGCTATAGTAAATAGTGCTGTGATAAAGGTTATTGTTCTAGTGAATTTAGTATGTCCTATCTGGACGATTGGCAAGTAGTGAAATTGCTGGATCACAGGGGAGCTCTATGTTTAGTCTTTTTGGGATACTGCCATAGTGCTTTCCATAGTGGTTGAACGAGTTTGCAATCCCACCAGCAGTGTAGTAGTGATCCCTCCTGGCCACATCCCCTCCAGCATACGTTATTAGATTTCTGGGTCTTGGCCATTCTAACTGGAGTGAGGAGGAAAAGGGAAAGAGGAACTGAAACTTTCTCTCCTTACAGATGACATGATTCTGTATTTAAAGGACCCTATAGATTCTACTCCAAAGCTGCTTGAGCTGATATAAAACTTTGGTAAGGTAGCAGGGTATAAAATTAACCCTCAATGTCAACTGCCTTCCCATATGCTAACAAATGAGAGGAATGAGGCAAGAATCAGGATAGCAACTCATTTTGCTATCAAAGAAAATAAATACCTAGGAATTAACTTAGAATGTAAAGCACCTTTTTGATGGAACTATAAACCCTGGAGAAGGAAATTAACGCAGAACTGAGGAAATGCAAAAACCTATGCTCCTGCTTTGGAAGAAGTAATATTGTAAAAATGGCAATCTTGATAAGGACTATCTACAAATTCAGTGCAATATTCATCAATATTCCAATGTCATTCTTTAAAGAAACAGAAGAGGAAATCCAACATTTCACTTGGAATAATAAAAGACCCCTTATAGTCTGTCTTCTTGCATGATACATATGTTTAATCTCACCTTCTCCACCAAAATCTCACCTTTCTCATTGAGACATAGGTGGCCCTGTTTACTAGCAGCAAAGGCTCAAACGCGCAGTTTCAGGTGTCACCACTGCCTCTGTTACTGGGTAGATCCAACTCTGTCATCGATTCTGAGGTCTGCTCTGGGAGTCTTGGTCACAAGTTGTTCTGTGGCTTCTGCTGCCAGCCTGTGCCTATTTGCTTCGTTTTCCTCCAGCAGCCTACAACAGGGAATGAAGTTCAGGCACTGATGCTCTCCTTCATATGCAGGGCAGGATGAGCCCAACCCTCCCTCATCTTCCTCTTCCAATTTTTGGGAAAAAATGTGCTGGCAGAAGTCCTCAGGTGTGGCGCATGGCTGATCCACACTTTTAATCCAGGCTGGTCAGGAGGCTGAGATCTGAGTATGGAAGTTCCAAGTCACCTAGAACAGGAAAGTCTGATAGATTCTTACTACCAAAAATAAAAACAGCTGGGAATGGAGTTTGTGCTCAAGTGGTAAAGGGCTAGTCTTGAGTACAAATGCTTAGTGCCCAGGCCCTGAGTTCAGGCTCCAGCACTGCCAACAACCTCACTTTAGTGAGATTTTAGCTTTATCCATGTAGGCACATCTCACTGGAATCTTTGCTGGTAGAGATAGTCTTCATAATTTTGTCTCAAGGTAAAGGTCCTCCTGGGGTAGTACACAAAAGGTGTCATGGAGAGAGGAGCCCCACTTGCTCCAGGTTTGAAGATGGCATAGGTCAAGCCAGCATGGAGTTGGCACATCAGTCTTTTTCCTAGCACCACCTACCAGTGAATGTCAAATGACATTGATTGTTGTGGGATTGTGTGATTGAAGTGCCCCATTCAGGGCAGTGTTAGCAATCCAAACTTGGATACCAGGAATGCTGAAATCTCAAAGCTAAGATTTCTGTTGGCTACAGAAATGCTGGTGTGTCTGTGATTCACTAAAAGTTCAGGTGCAAAGATTCTGAAGCTTGATGCCATGTGTTTATTCCATTTAGTAAAATTATTTTAATGCACTGTATAAGTTAAAACATTTGATAAGCGTCAGGAGTAGTGAAAACATTGTTCTTGAATTCAGGTGTCTGGCAGGGTAATGGGGGGGTGTTGGTGGCTGGGACTATGAAGCTGGAGCTGCTATTAAACCATGGATCATGTTCCTCTTTGTCTGGGAGAAATGACTCCAAAGATGAAATTTGAATGGTGAGGAAAAGATGATGATGTACTCAGAAAATTTCTCCTAAACAAATGCTCATGTGGAAGTGGGATGGGGGCTGGGCATGTCTGAGGCAGAGCTTAAGGGGGCTTCTCATGACGTTGAGAACGTTCCTTGCGTCTTCAGGCATGCAGCAGGGTGTTTTAGATGACCATTGTGAGATGGATGGAATAAGACTGGAGACAAGATGAATGCTGGGATCCTGCAATGCTCTTGCCTGAGTGGCTGGTGGCTCACCTGAAAGAACTAATTATGTCTAAAAAAGAAATCAAGAATTTGTTTGATTAGATAATACCTGTAATCCGAGGCATATTCTGGATCCTGATCTTAGTATTGTGGTTTAAAACCAACCCAGCAAAGGGAAAAATGCATGAGACTCATACTCCCAGTTTAGAGCAAGATTGAAGTAGAGCTGTGGCTCAAGAGCTAGAGTGCTACCTTGAGCAAAGAAAAGCTAAGAAAAAGCTCCAGGTCTTGAGTTCAAGGCCAGGAATGAAAGAAGGAAGGTAAAAAAAGGGAAGTATGTGAGGAAGGGAAATATATAAATGAAAGAGAGAAGGAACTAGAAATTTAAAACTAGAGAATATTTAAAAGTCATCAGTCCTTCTAAGAAAAGTGTTGGAGTATGGGTTCTATATGTGGTGAACTGGAAGCCCAGCAGTGATTTGTTAACCAAAGAGTCACCATGATGAGCAAAGGATAGAAATCTGCATTAGCCTCTTAGCAGATGGAGTCACAGAAGAGAACCTCAGCTCCCATCCCATAGTTAGAAGTATATAGAGATGGGGAAGTTGGCATCACCTTGATGTCATTGTGTCCATGGAGACTGGAAGCCATGGCTCTGTGAAAGCACAATGTTCTGGTTACTGAGCTGGGAGGCTGAGGAGAGCCAAGTCCTGGCCATGAAGAAATCAGGGTGGCAGCAGAGCAACTCTGCTGCAGTGTGTGCCTGCTTGGCTGTTCTTATTCTGTGGTGGATCAGGCCGGAGCGGGTGATAGTAACTGTTTTGTGGTCACAAGCCCTTCACCAAGAGCTTCCTCTGGGATCCTCATAAGCTACAGGATGGCTGGTGGTGGGATGTGTGTGGAGTGGAAATGACAGAGGGATGGACGCATGGCATGGTGGGTGAAGAGATGAGAGGAATAATGAGAGCCCAGTTCATTGGTTTCCAAGGTTAATGGGTGGGAGGTAGAGAGGCATGATGGAGGAATGATGGAGGCAGGGGAAGGTGGTGACAGAGTGAGGCCATCTGTAGTGCCAGCCTGGCCATCATCTGAAGCCCATAGGCAGCTTCCTGATCCTTCACTTAGTCCTGCTCCTTGTGGAGGGAATGTCACGTGTACCCAGACCTAGGGGTGGGGCAATGTTAGTAGCACCTGGAGAACCATTGGGCTCTACCTGGGTGAGGGGTGGTTATGGCTCCCATGCTGGGTGGCCTGATAGCTATGGAACAGATCTCTCCTTAGCTACCACAGTCAGTGGCTGCTCTCCATCTAGGGTTAGGGCACCTGCTCAGCCATCAGGACACCCCATGCCAGGACAGAGGCCTACAATTCAGATGGCAGCACAGGGGTGAAGATGATCTCACCGTAGCCCTAGTTACATGGCTGTCCCGGCATGCTGGACAGGATGAGCTGGGGGAAGATGTTCTCTGTGTTTTTCCACAGCCTATCCCGGCCTCTTCTTGTGTCTGATTAGACCAAGAGAGTACCAGGTTCCCTCTCATAGTCCTGGTTCTTTTTCTTTTACAGTCATGAGGCTTGAACTCAGGTCCTGGGTACTGTCCCTGAGCTCTTTTGCTCAAGGTTGATGCTCTACCATTTGAACCATAGTGCCATTTCCAGCTTTTCCTTTTCATGTGGATCTCTGATATGTCCAGTGCTGTGCCTGCAGGGAGGCACTCACCCCACAGACAGAGCCACCTCTGCCGTGACTGTGACTGCCCACAACCCTCACACCCAATCCTTGCACACCCCTCGACTCCAGTTTTAGCTCCTCTTGGACTGGGTGTCCAGCCTACCCCTTCCTACACTCACAAAGGGTCTACAATTGTCTTCCCAGGGTCCTTTCTTCTGCCAGCCAGAGTACAGACTGTGCACATCTTGACGATCACAGAGCTCAAACCCAAAGGCTGAGATGCAGAAGGGGGTGACCCAGTAGCTGCACAGGGCCCATGGATCATCCTGTGCATCCCCCAGCCTGTGACTTCCCCCACCCCCTAGGCAGGGAAGCTCCATGCCCACATCCTGATCCCTGGTCCCCTCCAATTCCATTCTCCCTTGGATTTTGCAGACTGTCTACCATCAGGATCTAAAATTCTATTCATCACTTTATGTCCTTATCACTGATTTGCTACTTTGGCAGGATCTCCCCGTGCCTGGAGAGTGGGCATGTCATGTACTCTCTGTGGAGAAGTTGCCCCAGGAGAAGACATATGCACTTCATGTGAGTGTTGGACAGGACAGGAGGGCTCCCTAGGATCAGAAGCCACAGGAGGGGTGCAGATGGGGGAATGCTAGGGGCCCCAGGGGACAGAGGGAATTAGGGCACAGTTGGTTCCTTCTGCAGGGTTGACACCACTTCACAAACCCAACAGAATGAGGTTCACATTACAGATGTCAGAGACAGTGCAGATTGCCAATGGGCGCAGGCTTCACTGTCACCCCCAGATGCTGGCTGCATGCTGGGATGCACGCACAGATGTTTTCAAGATCAGGTAATGAGGATGTTGCAGGGTGTAACCATTCTTTTCAGATGGCTCTCTACCTCTCTTGAGCTTCATCTCTATCTTTGGCTTTTTCTTGGCAGTTAACTGGAAATGAGAGTTTCATGGATTTTCCTTTCTGGACTGGCTTCAAACAGAAGCTATGCACAGTTTTCAAACCATACCCTACTGAAGAAGGGAAGCTTGATCTGGTGCTTAACTGGGTTGCACTTTGGCTCCGTTTGCTATGCCTCACGGGAGGGGGCTCATCATTTGTAGACTAAGATCTCATGACCTTCAAAGCCAAATGCTACCTGAAAGTTCAGGGTCCCAGCCTATGTGTTGGGCCGGGGTGAATACATTCTCTGTTATGCTGGGTCATCAACCCATGTGTTAAGCTGGAAGTAGGCAGTGCCACATTTGATAAGAACATCTGCCAGAGATTGTCACCTCATGAAAGCAGATTCTAAATTTGTATTCCATTTCCTGTGGTGGAGAAATCCCCTCCAACTTAGACAGGCTCACATCCACCTGCAGGTCACACTCCTAATGCACCCTTGAGTGTCCTCATGGTATTGGGATCTAAGTTTGTAGGGAATGCTGGTTTAGTCCATGAATTAGCTGGACAAGTGATGACAAAAGTGTTGGGGATTAATATGAGAACAATTTAAGAAGCCCTGGAGGAGCATCAACCTGACCCTCTGTGGTGCTATAAATCTGATAGGATGTTCCAGACTGAGAAACAATCACATGGCTTTGTGTTTGGCACCCAGACAAGTGAGTGCATGTCTTAGCTGTCAGCCAGTACAGAGGAGGACATGAATAAGTGGGTGGAAAGCATCTGTCAGACCCCTGTCTGGGGGCAGGTGGAGAGAACATAGGAAGGTAGATACCATGGCTGTGGTGGGGCCAAAAAAAAGGGTAAAAGAGGCAAAGGAACCAGGTACTGGTAGCTCAAGACTGTCATCCTAGCTACTCAGGATTTTGAGATCTGAGGATCACTATTCAAAGCCAGCCCAGGACAGAAACTCCATGAGACTCTTATCTGCAATAAGCTACTGAATGCAAGAAGCTCAAGCTCAGTGCCAGCATCCAGGCCTAGCGTTCAAAACCCAGGACTGGCAGAAAAAAGTATCAAAGGACAAGAAGCTGGCCAAAAGTTAGAGGGACTCTATCTTGACAAACAATACAATGGTAAGTTGCACTCAGAAGACTTGCACAAAATCTGGAAATGCCTGAGACCTATCTATGTATGTTTCCTGTTTGTCTAAATGCATATGTTTATGCATTTATATATTAGTATAGAGAGACAGATCAATACATATGACTATACATATATACATAGCCAGACACTTATGGGTGGGTGGTATACTGTGTGAGAGTTTGTGTTTGTGTTTTGTGGATGGCTATCTCTGTTTAAGAAAGATAGAAAATATGTAAATATCTTTAAAAAAACTTGATAAAATATAGAGAGACATAAGCTCTTGAGGGAATCTGAAATGACAAGATTATTCACAGGCACGTTTATCCTTATGGATTCCTCAGCAAGTTTTAATTTTTTTCATTATTTTCTTTCTTTTTTTGAACCAGTGCTAAGGATTTCTCTCAGGGACCAGGTGCTGCCAATTACTAATTTTCTCATGGCTGGTACAAGAGGAACTGAGCCACAGTTCCACTTTTGCCTTATTTATTCTTCCTTAACTGAAGACAAAGATTTCTATCAGTGACTTTCTTTCAGGGGCTGGATTCTAACGAGGATCCCCAGACCTCAGGCTTCTCTATAGCTACAATTAACAATATGAGAACCCAGCACTGGGTTCCAATGCACAGGGCAAGAAATTCAGTGAATCTCTCAACTCCAATTAGCTATAATAAGCTACAAGTGAAAGACCAATACCTTTGTGGAAAAGATGCTGAGGGTTATCACACAGGCCCTATGAGTAAGCCCTAAACCCTGTACACATGTGTGCATGCACACATTGGCAGATACACACACACATGCACACACCCAATATCTCAGGCAATATTGTATTTTGAATTAATATCCAAAGATTGGACAAAGGATAGCAAGTAATAAAAACTGTTTTTCTTGTCTACATTGAGGGAAAGGGATAAGTCACAAGATGCGGAAGCGAAGAATTCAGAGGCAAATGCTGTGAGTGAATAACTTGTAAAAAGCACATTTCTTTTCTTTTCTTTTCTTTTGTTTTTTCTGCCATTCCTGGGGCTTGAACTCAGGGCCTGAGCACTGCTCTTGGCTTTTCCCAAGTCTAGCCCTCTGCCACTTGAGCCACATTGCCATATGGATTTTTATATCTGTGTGATATTAAGGACTCAAACCTAGATCTTCATGGATGCTAGGCAAGCACTCTACCACTGGGCCAAACTCTAAACCCCGATAAAGTATTTATAAATAGTCATGATCATCATATCAAAATATCCTTTCTCCTACAAAGAATGAACACTTATCTATGTCTGTAAGACTTTTTTTATGTCACCAATGCTTCTGTGATTTTCCCACTTGCATTTTTACAGATGACAGCACAGATATTCATCAGGAAGAAAAATAGATTAGGATACAGAAACCTACCAACGTCCTAGTAGATTGAAGTGAAAAATATGTGCAAGATGGCCTGGGTGTTTCATCTATTTGTAGAGTGCTGGGCTACCACACAAAAAGACTCCGGTTTGATTCTGCAGTACCATATACATAGAAAACGCTGGAAGTGGTGCTGTGGCTTGGTGGGACAGCTATAGCCTAAAGAAAGCCTAAGAACAATGGTCAGGCTCTGAGGTCAAGTCCCAGGACTAGCAAAAAAATGTGCAAGAGGCAAAATGCAAGCTGAGAAGGCAGTGTGAAGCAAAATGTCTTGTGAAGGGTAAGGGGAATAGTGACAGTTAAGTTTGGATCTTACCTAAGAAAGGCTCCTTGAGCCTGAGACCAGGCTAGCACTTAGGCCTAGTTAATGACTTGGGATTTGAACAAAAAGGTGTGCTGTTTACTACATCCATATGTGAGGTGGGAAGGGAGATTCAGCCTCCAGTATGTCTTTGGGGAGGTGTTCTGTGAGCAAGGAGCTTTGGTCATTGGGCCTTGAAAGGTGACCCTACCTCCCTCACAATGGAACAGAATATGGAACCCTGGTAACCAGCCACTGTATGTGAAAACCAGCTCAAGCCAGCTCCCTTGGCCTGTGGCTCAGGAGGAAGAAAGATGTTGCTGTGCTGTTGCCAAAGGTCAGGAGGCTCGGATCTCAGGCATGGGAGATATGGATGTCTCACTTGAAGAAGTAGATGCTGGATCAGTGCCAAGCCCAAATTCCAGTATAATAGGCATTTCTCTAGGAAGAAAGCCAGGAAACTCCAGGGCAACTCAGATGAGGTATATTGAGAGGAAACCTATTTGAACCCATCATCCTGCCCACACACTACAACCTTCTTGTGTGCTTTCAAGTGACTCTACTGATATTAGAGTGTGTCATTTCCAATCTACTCTATTCCAATTCCTCAGTGTGAAGTGTGGTCCCATTCCTACGTTTGAAATATCCACTGTTTTGCCAACATAGTGTGATGGTAAGTCAGCTCAGACTCTGAATGAGCCTTGTAACCTACGGATCCGGGAGGAAGGCCTGTTGGAGATGCTGCTGACAAAGCTGATCCCTGCCTACCAGAAAGTTGATCTCTTTTATGTGGAAAACTTCCTGCACAATTTCAAATAGTGAAGGACAATGTAGTAGTTGCTGGAAATTCTCTTGAAAAAGTGAGTGTTCCCCCTCCAAACCCAGGTTTGCTCACCCCTCCTGGCCAAGTCTTGGAATACTTGGCTCCTCTCTGAGCCTGTTTGGTTCACTGGGGTGTTCACAGGGGAGCTAAGCATGATACAAGTGCGCAAACTACTTTATTATGACTGGGACACCATGCCATTTCATTTCCCTCACAAGCTACTGGAGTCTCAACAGTGTGCTTACTGAGAAGTTGGATTTCAGGCATGAGTAAGTGGCTCCCAACTGCAGCCCTCACCTAGGTGACATCCTAGGAAATCCCATTTCCCAGTAAGAAATGAGGTGTCAGTACTAATGGCGGAGGCCTGTGAAATACTGGAGTCAGAGGAAAAGCTGGGGGTGAATCACTTTTGAGCCATCAGGGAGGGATTGTGATAGCTTTGCCTGTTAGAACCTGTACCTATTTCCATTCTTAGGTTTGGGTCATCGTGGAAGACCTTATCATGAAATCCGGATGAAAAACCCACCAATGGAGCTGGTGACTGATGGAGACTGAGAATCATCACTGCACTCCAGAAAGCATGGGCCTTCTGTAGAAATTACCAAACAGGTTTAGAGTCCTGTGGATATACCTTTTGCTCTGAACCCCATGTGTGACACAGTTGAACCTGCAGATACTATGGAGGAAGAAAAAGAGCAGTCAGATTTCCTTCCGTTTCCTTTCACACTCCACCCAGAGTCAGTCCATCTGAGTCAGAGTAAAACCCCACTTATTGTGCAAGCTGAAGGGGCACATGCTGGGCTCATGATAAATGTCACCATGGGAAGCAGCAAGTGTACTCTCAATACTGGATTCATTGGAGGAAAATGAATCCATCCTCACAGAATATCCAGACCCATCCATATCCCTAAAAAAGACTCAATCTCCATTCGACAAACCAGAATCCATCCCCCTCTTAACTCAGGAAGGACATTCTGTTTCTCATGAGGAAGGTGACCCTTCTGAGGACTCTGAAGTAGAATTACTGTCTGAAGGCAACTTGGAGGCCAGTCTGGATTTAGAGCTTCCCTGTCCCCTTCCTAAGAAGACATCTCTTTATCTTGCTCTCATGATTCTTGTCAAGTATTCATTGTATTTACTTTGCTAACTATTAAACTCTCATTGTTAATATTATGGTGTGCAGTTCTTCAGTGCTTATTATACTGTGTATTATTTTCCATTTATAATGTGAGACCTCAGACACATAGGTCCTGGGTGGGCCAAAAACCAGACAGGTCTGGTCCCATAGAAGACAACCTTACTGGATATACAGGGAACTATGAAATGCATGGAATCACCAGGAATCCAGGCCAGGCGTCCATGGAAAGACAAGTCAGCTACCAAAGCTTAAGGACAGAGCAGATGCCTTGAAATGTGGTTTGTCAATCGGGAGAAGTGCCAGAGTAACTGTAATATTATGTGGGACTCTGTTCTGTGAGTTCAAGTCTGTTTATATATTCCTTGTGCTTTGTACAAATATTTAAGAAAATTAAAACTCCACAATAGCATCAAAAATCTACTTTGGCTTTGAATGTGGCCTAGTTGTAGAGTGTTCGCCTAGTATACAAGAAGACCTTGATTCAATTCTTCGACACTGCATACACAGAAAAAGCAGATGGGGCACTGTGGCTCAGGTGTCAGAGTGCCACCCTTGAACAAATGTGGCCAAGGACAGTTCCTGGTCCCTCAGTTCAAGCCCCCGGACTAGCCAAACAAAAAATGATACCATTTTCCACACATTTGGAAATAAATCTGTTTTATCTAACCCTACTTCTTTTTTGCCAGTCCAGGGTGTGTGCCACCAAGCCAAACTACTGGCCCCCAACCTTACTATTTTTAATCATTTAATTTTTTTACATAATCATATTTCATGCTGTCTGTATTAATAGCATAAACAGTATGCTTAGTGTAATAATGTTAAAGGTAAAACATAAGAAATTAATAACTAAAATTCCTTTTTTATTAGTTTTATAGCATTACTACAATTTTATGAGAAAAATTACCTAGAATGTTTATTTTAGAGTTCAAGTAATCCATTTTGATAAATATATCAACCTACATCATTTATTTGAACACATTTTAAACTATTTTTTTCAGGAATGAAAATACATATATATTTGTTGTAAAGGAAATTTATGACTTGGGGGGAAGGGAAAGAGAAAACGGGGGAGGGGGTAACAGTGTTTACAAGAAATGTACTCATTACATATGTAACAGCAATCTCTTTGTATATCACCTTGACAACAAATTTTTTGAAAAGTACAAGTTTATATGTCTACTTTGGTCAGAATTTTTTTTTGCCAGTACTGGGCTTAGACTCAGGACCTGAGCACGATCCTTGTTTTTGTTTTTGTTTATTCTTAAGGCGCAAGTTCTATCACATGTGCCACAGCACCACCTTTATCTTTTTTTATCTATGTTGTGCTGAGGAATTGAACTTGGGTCTTCATTCTTGCTCAGCAAGAGCTCTTCCACTAGGTTTAACTTATGGCCCCAGTGGGAAGGAAGATTTCCATAAAATATGTAGGAAATATGTACACTAAGGAAAATCCATCAAAAATAGAAGAAAAATTATATACTTAGATAACGACATGCCAGTATTATTGCAGATTTCGGTAATTCTAGCTTCAAGAGTGGCCTATTTGGACCGGGAGTTGGCTGGCTGAAGTAAAGTGCTATCCTTGAGCAAGCCCTAGGACAGTGCTCTGGCCATGAGTTGAAGCCATAGGACATGGAAAAAATAGTAATTTAATGCCCGTGACAGGTGGCTCACCCTGGTAATCCTAGCTACCCTGGAGGATCGAGGTTCAAAGACGGCCCAGGCATAAAAATCTGTGAGAATCTTATTTCCAAATAATCCAGAAAATTCAAAATGACAATGTGCCTCAAGTGGTAGAGCTCTTGCCTTGAGCTGAAGAGCTTAAGGTAAACATCCAGGCCCAGAGTTCAAGCCCCATGAGTGAAAAAAAGAAAAAGAAAAAGAAAGCCCTTATCTAAGGCTGGAGTGCACACTAGTGGTAGTTTGCTTGCCTATTATGCACAAAGCCCTGTGTTCAATTACTCTGTACCACTTACACCAAAAAAAAAGCTGGAAATGATCTCAGAAGGTTGGGTTCTGAGGATCACAGTTCAAAGCCAGGCCAGACACTAAAGTCCATGAAACTGTTACTTCCACTTAAGCACCAGAAAACCAGAAGTGACACTCTGGCTCAAGGTGTTTAAGGTTGTAGACTTGAGTTGAGGAACCCAGGGACACTGCCCAGATGCACAAATAAAGTGTTACAACCAAAAGAGAGAGAGAGAGAGAGAGAGAGAGAGAGAGAGAGAGAGAGAGAGAGAGAGAGAGAGAGAGACAGAGAGAGAGACAGACAGGCAGACAGACAGAGACAGAGATACAGAGACAGAGACATCAAACAGTCAGGCACTGCTGGCTGAAGCATGTAATTCCAGCTACTATGGAGGCTGAGATTGGAGGATCTTGGTTCAAAGCCCAAAGCCAGCCTGGACACATATGTTTGTGAGACTTACATCACCAATTAACTACCAGAAACCAAAAATGGAGCTGTAGAGGAAGAGCGCTAGCCTTGAGCTGAAGAGCTCAGGGACAGTGTCCAGGCCCAAAGTCCAAGCACCATGACGAATCAATAATAAAAAAAGAAGATAGCTAATAGTAATGATGAATAATTTTGGGCTGGGAGTTTGGCCTAGTGGTAGAGTGCTTGCCTAGCATGCACGAAGACCTGGGTTCAATTCCTCAATACCACATACATCGAGAAATGCTGGAAGTGGTGCTGAGGCTGAAGTGGTAGAGCCCTAGCCTTGAGAAAATATAAGGACAGTGCTCAGTCCCTGAGTTGAAGCCCAGGACTGGCCAAATCAAAAGTAGTAGAGCACTGGCATTGAACTGAAGATCTGAGGAACAGCCCAGGCACAGAGTTCAAGCACCGCAAACAACAACAACAAAATCTATGAAATGGCAGTGGTGGTTTTAAGCTAAGCAAAAATAGAGTAGAAACTGGTAAAATATATATTTGTGTGTAAGCAAAATAGCCAGACTTATGCATTAGAACAGGATAGCAACTTGAAAAAAAATTTTGTTTTCCATCTCACTAGGTCCTGTCTCTTAATTTATTCAAGTAAGTAAAATGCTGGGTTTTATAATCGTTGCTCTGAATATTAGAAAATCATAATATCTCTCATTAACCAACAAAGACCAGGAACTGGGGCTTCGTTCAAATGGCAGAGTATCAGGCAAGAGAAGAAAAAATTGAAGTAAGAACTTGAAGTTCTTGATCCAGAACCTGCATAGTAACAGAGCAGCAGCCTGGTGATGGTACCTCACACCTATTATCTTAGCTACTCAGGAGGCTAAGATCTGAGAATCAAAGTTTAAAGCCAGCCAAAGTACCCAGTTAACTGCCAGAAAAACCAGAAGTGGCACTGTGGCTCACAGATTAAAGCACTAGCCTTGAGCTGAAGAGCTCAGGGACAGTGCCCAGGCCCAGAGTTCAAGCCCCACAATTGACAAAAATCAAACAAGCAAACAAAACTCACAAAGAAGCCTGCAGACCACAGTGGTTCTGCTGAGTCTCTTCTCTATGGGGATCAGGAAACATTTCACTTTTTCTGTCTCTTCCCATCTCAACATTCATACTAAAATAAGACTGTGTTGAAAGTTTCAATTTATAAACATGTTTTTCATGAAGCACCCTGAAATATTCATCGCTTATATCTCAATTGAAGATAGTTGATTTGGGGCTGCATTGGTAGAGTGCTAGCCTTGAGCAGAAAAGGTCAGGGATACAGCTGAAGCACTCAGTTGAAGACCCAGTGCCAACACACAAAAGAAATTATGCACTTTATACATATTTTCTAATTTCTTAATGAATTTTTCAGTCTGTATAAATATAGGGTACATTCCTTGTTACTTAAGTAAGATTGCTCTTTTTTTTTCTTTTTTGCCAGTCCTACGGCTTGGACTCAGGGCCTAGTCATTTTCATTGTACTCGCTTGCCCAAGGTGAGTGCTCTGCCTCTTGAGACACAGCGCCACTTCTAGCTTTTTTCTGAGTATGCGGTACCGGTGAATAGAACCTAGGTCTTCATGCATTCTAGGTGAGCACTCTACCATTAGGCTATATTCCCAGGCAGTGAGATTCCTCTTACAGTCATTGTATGTTCACAGAGTTTGATCTCACACACTGTAGGGCCCTGGTTGGCTTTGACCTGTGATCCTAAGCCCTGAGCCTCCTAAGTAGCTGAAATTAAGTTGTGAGCCAGCATGATGGCTTCCATTCTTTTTTTGTACAAAAATATATGTAGTTTTCTAAAATATATCTATACTGAAAAAAATGAATCTCTCCCAAACAAATCTTCAAAGAAACAACCATCCTATTAAAAGGTGGGCTAAAGACTTAAAAGTGTATTCTCTGAAGAAAAAATTAAAATGGGCTTTAGACACATGAAGAAATGCTCCATAACTCTAGCAATAAGGGAAATGAAAATCAAAACAACTTTGAGATTCCACCTGACTCCTGTCAGAATGGCCATTATCAAAAAATCTAATAAGAGATACTGGTGGGGAAGTGACCAGGGGGGATCACACCTACACTGTTGGTGTGAGTGTAAACTCGTTCAACCACTAGGGAAAGCAGTGTGGTGATTCCTCAAAAGACTGAACATAGAGCTCCCCTATGATCCAGCAAATCCACTACTTGACATCTACCCAATTGTCCAGAAAAAAGGACATACTAAAGCCACTAGCACAATGATGCTCATTGCAGCACTATTTACCATAGCAAAGCTATGAAACCAACCCAGATGCCACTCAGTAGATGATTGAATCAAGAAGATGTGATACTTATTCACAATGGAATGCTATGCTGCCATCAGAAGGAATGACATCGCCCCATTTGTAAGGAAATGGAAAGACTTGGAAAAATTCATATTAAGTGAAGCAAGCCAGACCCAAAGAAACATAAGCTCAATGGTTTCCCTCATTTGTCATAATTAGTTCACATCTAGGACTCTCCTAGCAGAGGATTACAATAACTCAAAAACCTAGGTATATAAGGTCATATAGGATGAGACTAAATGAAAGGATCTCTAGGATATGGGAACAAGAGCTCTATCTTGTGTCATCGTTGCTCTTAATCTTGTGTGATTTTTGTCCTTGATCTACTATGTTATTTCTCATCTCTTATTTTGCCCTTTGGTTAATGTCAGATGGTTACTGGATCTGATGTTTTCCCTGGCATATTGTATATATGTTTATTTGTTTATGTCAAATAGGAAAGGGAAGGGGGGAAACAAGATGATTGGGAAGGGGAGGGGAGAGGGAACTGGGGACAAAAACATGTGGAGTGGAATAAATGTGTGAGAAGTAATGCAGTCCACTACCTGTAAATGTAATCGTAACCCCTCTATACATTACCCTGAAAATAAAAAAGAGACTATAAAAATATCTGTAGAAAATGAGGCTGGATGATGGAAACAACCAGATGCCCTACTACAAAAAATGTGATACACACACACACACACACACACACACACACACACACACACACAATGGAATGATACATAGCCAACCGACAAGATAAAATAATGGCATTCTCGGGGAAGTGGATGAAAAGGAAAAAAATCATATTAAGTGTAGTAAGCCAAACTCAAAGGAAGATAGGCCCAAGAGTCTCCCTCATTTGTCAAATTCAGTAGAAACCTTGGGTTCTGCTACCAGAGATTTACAATAGAACAAAATCTAGAGACATCGTGACAAATAGTATGACACTAAATGTAAGGACCTCCAAGATAAAGAAACAAAACTCATATAATGAGTGATTGTTGTCCTTAATGAACTATGTCATCTCTTATCTCTTTTGCTATTCCTTGGTTATATCATATTGTTACAATATTTCACCTTGTTTTCTAATATATTTTATATGTGGCTAATTGGTTATTTGAAATTGGATAGGGAAGGGGGAAAATGAACATGAGTGGGGGTAGGGGAAAGAAAATGGGGACCCTATCGTTACATGGGGTATCAAAGTTTGAGAAGTAATGCACCTTCTATCTGGTGAATACAATGTAACCCTTCTATAAATTACAATAAAAATAAATACATAAAAAGAAGATCTGCACAGAAAAAAATAACAATGGCATTTTTGGGGTAGTGGATGAAATTAGAGTGAATCCTGTTGAGTGAGATAAGTCAAGACCAAGGAACAAAAGGTACATGCTATCCTTAATATATGGATATTAGTTTCAAACAGTAGTAGAGCGATGATTGAATAGTTGATACCCAAAGTTCTGGACATAATTTTGGAGATATAAACATAACTACATAGACATAAAAATCTAGGATATACTACACACTCTATAGACATGTGTTTTATTATAGATTAATCTGTATCTATGAAGTACAAAGACTCAGCTTAATTTTTACTATATTCTAAAATTTATGTGCCAGTGATTGTATAGCGATTCCCTTCTTGAATACTTGTTGGTTAAACATGACATTTGAAACATGATGTAAAATTCAATGTTAATAATTTTTTTTAAAAAAAGAGGCTAGAGGTAAATACCACTAATGTACTTGCTCTAAGTTGTACAGAAATTTTCTGAATGAATCAAGGGGTTTTATTACATCTTTATGCAATTATTTTAGTTCTGAGTGTTCTACACTCAATGATACTTCTGGAAAGATGATATAGCTGACGGTGTAGATGGTATGAAGACATACTGGCCTAAACGTAGAATAAAGCATTGGTAAGTGGCTGTTACCTGTCCAGATTCTACTGGAATATGTGGAATGAATTTATTAAGCACAATGCAGGCTCTTGGTCAGATCAGGATCAAGATTATGTGGTTCCATCAGATGAATGAGGAAAGATCAGAAAAATCTACTAAGATATCCAGATATACTTTTGAAACTAAGGTATCTGGACTCCTTTTTTTTTCTTTCTTGGTGGGGAGCTTGAACTTTGGACCTGGGCAAGTTCTCTTAGTTCTTTTTCCTCAAGGCTAATGCTGTACCAGTTTTAGCCACAACTCCACTTAGTTTTTGGGTGGATAAGTGGAGAGAAGAATCTTACAGGTTTTTTTGTTTTCGTTTTTTTGCTTCCAAAGGCTTTGAATCACCTTCTCCCTGGCTAGTAGAATGACAATTATGACCCTCCAGCGCCTGGCTAGTGATTTTTTGAAAAGTGGACTTTCTTCTAAATCATGTAACTGGTTCCTAGCAAAGTTTTGAAACCTGACTTAAATGTGACAGATTTTTGTCACTTGGAGACACTCTGTGCTGAACGTTAGAAATCTACCAGCTGAGTCACAGTGGCAGTTCCAGTTTTTGTTTATGTGGTGCTGAGGAATGGAATCCAGGGTTGCATACTTGCTAGGCAAGCTACATTTACAGCCTAAGGTTTTATGTTTTGTTTTTCAGTGTGGTTGCTTCTAAGGTACTGTATGATGTTCTTTCATTTTCTTTGCTTTTTACCTCTTTTCTTCTTTTTCTCTTTAGTTTTATTCTCTGTAGTCACTGTGTTGAATTCGGGTACCCTGTGTCTTTTACATAGGTTTATGTGATTTGGGGAATGGAGAGGGTATAATAAAATGGTAAAAAAAAAAACAAAGGAAAAAGGGTGAACCAATTGAACAGTGATACTTGGAAGACACTAAACGGAAATGAACTGAACAATCTGGGTGGAGAGGGGGCTGAGGGTCGGAAAACAGAGAAAAATGAGGGAGGGGATAACAATTTTCTTAAGAAATGTGTTCATTACTTATGTAACCATATGCCAACTATATATTGACTTAACAAAAAAATTAACTTAAAAAATAATTTAGCCGGGTATGGTGGCTCACACTTGTAAATGTAGCTACTCAAGAGGCTGGGATACAAAAGATAGCTGTTCAAAGTCAGCCTGGGCACTGAAGTCCATGTGACTCTTATCTCCAATTAACCACCAGAAACCCAGAAGTGGCCCTATGGCTCAAGGGATAGGGCAGCAGTCTTGAGCTGAGAAGCTCAGTGAAAAGACCCAGGTGCAGAATTGCAGTCCCATGACTTGAATGATGAATGATACTAGCCAGGCACTGTGCGCTCACACTTGGAATCCTATCTACACAGAATCAGGTTTGAATCCAGCCCAAACAAATTGCATGATATTCTGATTTACAGTTCATTACCAAAAATCTGGAAGTGGAGCTGTGGATCAAGTGGTAGAATACCAGCCTGAAGCAAAAAAAACCATTTAAGAACAGTTCCAAGGCCCTGGGTTCAAGTCCCAGGACTTGCATAAAACAAACAAAATGTGTCTCTGAGTCCTCCATCATTTGCTGTTATAGTTCAATATTCTTGATATGCGTCTTAGAAATTAAGTCCCTAGCAAATACTCTCCCCTGAAATTCGGCTTCATAGATGATTCATAGAATTTCAGCATCATTACTATCACCTTCCAGTTAGCATAGCAGTGTACTACTGAAAATTTGAACAAAACTTTTGAGTAATCCTAATAAATCTGTGTATCATCTGCACACACATCAAATCAGCAGCAGCTATGTTCTACTATTACCTAAATGTATTTAATCCCTTCTTGAGTTAATGAGCCTTAAAGAGTAAAACATATGAAATAGTTATGAAACTAACAGTCACCATTCTTCTACCTAATATTGTAATATAAGTTTATAAATGCAAGGACTATTCTGAAGTGTGCAGAATTTAGCTTCTAATTATAATATTCTCATGAAGTATAGTTTTTAAGAAACATGTTGCTTGCTTTGGGAAAACAAAGGCAAGGAAAAATGATATAAGTAAGTTCCCTATTTATCAGAAGGAAAATACTATTGGGTTTAGATCAACTTCATTCCTTCCGTGCTGATGAAACAAATATTTGCAATTCCTGAGGCCAATCAATTCATTGTGATGCACAATCAGCCAGCTTAGATCAATCTTCCAAAAAAGGAAAGGAACAAATGAGAAGCAATTAAGGTTTCCAAAATGAACCAGGTGGTGGTGGCAGCTCACACTTGTAATTCTATCTACTCAAGGCCTGAAATCCAAGGATCTGGATTAAGTCTGTCTGGGATGAAAATATTCCTGTCTGAAACATCATCTCTGTTATCACAGCCCAGCTGATACCCTCTGCCCAACAGGTTCCAAACACCAAAGTCCATCTCCTATCTGAAATACTAGCAAACGTACTCACACATTATTTCCTCTTTGGGAGATAGTTGAAACATGTACCAGAAACATTTCCCTGGCTTCAGAGTGGAAATGGAAATATATACTCACTAGAAGCCCATCTAGTAAATTACACTCAATCATCTTTCCTCACATCTTGTTAGTTAAATTAAACAATGAGTGTTTGGATCAGAAGCGAAGTGTATGAGCATACAGGTTGTAAAAGTACTGTAATCCTAGCTACTCAAGATAAGCTGAGACCTGACGAATCCAGTTCAAAATCAGACATGCAATACATTCCATAGGATTTTTACCTCTAATTCACCAGCAAAAAACAGAGCGTTGTGCTTAAAATGCCACAGGCCTAAGCTTTGCATAAAAGTGCTAAGGGGTAGTATTCAGGATCCCACTCTCTCCACTCCTTTTTAACATAGTACTAGAATTCCTAGGCAGTGCAATAAGGCAAGAAGCAAGCATAAAGGGGATCAAAGAAGGGAAAGAGGAAATAAAACTATCCCTCTTTGCAGATGACATGATTCTGTATTTAAAGAATCCTATAGACTCTACTCCCAAGATCCTTGAGCTGATTCAAAGCTTTGGAAGGGTAGCAGGCCATAAAATCAACCCTCACAAATCAACTGCCTTCCTTTACGCCAACAGTGAGAGGAACGAGGCAATAATCAGGAAAGAAACTCCTTTCACAATAGCCTCAAGGAAAATAAAGTACCTAGGAATTAGCTTAACTAAGAATGTAAAGGACCGTTTAGATGAAAACTTTAAAACCCTAAAAAAGGAAATTAAAGCAGAACTAAGGAAATGGAAAAACCTCCCATGCTCCTGGATTGGAAGAATCAACATTGTGAAAATGACAATCTTGCCAAGGGCTATCTACAAATTCAATGCAATACCCATCAACATCCCAATGTCATTCTTTAAAGAAATAGAAGAGGCAATTCAAAATTTCATATGGAATGATAAAAGGCCCCGTATAGCAAAAACACTTCTTAGCAGAAAGAACAGCGCTGGAGGAATTTCAATTCCATACTTTAGACTCGATTACAGAGCAATAATTCTCAAAACAGCTTGGTACGGGCACAAGAACAGGCCTGAAGTCCAATGGAATAGAACTGCGGACCCAGATATTAAACCACAGACCTATGGCCACCTAATCTTTGACCAGGGAGCCAAAAAAATAGAATGGAAGAAAGATAGCCTCTTCAACAAGTTGTGCTGGCAGAACTGGTTAAGCACCTGCAGAAAAATAAATTTGGATCCTTCTTTTTCACCTTGCACTAGAATTAACTCCAAATGGATCAAAGGCCTGGAGGTAAAAGCTGACACACTGAAAAGTTTACAGGAAGGAATAGGAGATACACTAGGCCTCCTTGGCACAGGTCGAAACTTTCTTAATAAGGACCAAGAATCACAACAAATCAGAGAAAGGCTGGATAAGTGGGACTGCATTAAACTGCAGAGCTTTTGTATGGCAACGGATATAGCTAGTAAACTAATCAAGAAGCCTACAGAGAGGGAGAAGATCTTCACCAACGAAACAACAGACAAAGGCCTTATATCTAAAATATATCAACAACTCAAAAAATTTAATCCCTCCAAAACTAACCTCCAAAGTAACACCCATCCCATTAAAAAATGGGCCAAAGACTTAAAGAGAGTCTTCTCTGAAGAAGAAAAAAAATGGCCTATAGACACATGAACAAATGCTCAACATCTCTGGTCATAAAAGAAATGCAAATCAAAACAACTCTAAGATTCCACCTCACTCCAGTCAGAATGGCCAGGATCAGGAAAACGAATGACAACAGATGCTGGAGGGGATTTGGCTAGGAGGGATCATTACTACACTGTTGGTGTTAGTGCAAACTCGTTCAACCACTATGGAAAGCAGTGTGGCAGTGCCTCAAAAGGCTAAACATAGAACTCCCCTATGACCCAGCAATTCCACTACTTGGCATTTACCCAACAATCCAGAAACAAGGGCATACTAAACCCACTAGCACAACAATGTTCATTGCAGCACTATTCACCATAGCAAAGATATGGAACCAACCTAGATGTCCCTCAGTTGATGAGTGGATCAACAAGTTGTGGTATTTGTACACAATGGAATTCTATGCTGCTGTCAGAAAGAATGACATCGCCCCATTTGTTAGGAAATGGAAAGACTTAGAACAAATCATATTAGGTGAAGTAAGCCAGACTCAAAGGAACTTAGGCTCAGGGGTTTCCCTCATTCGTCATAATCAGTAGAAACCTTGGGCTCTACTAGCAGAGATTTGCAATTGAGCAAAAGGCCATATATAAGGCCATATAATGTGAAGCTAATTGAAAGGACCTCCAGGATACTGAACAAAAGCCATATAATGAATGATTGTTGTCCTTAATGTACTATGTTGTCTCTCATCTCCTTTGCTGTCCCTTGGTTCTCCCATATTGGTATAGTATCTCACTTTGTTATCTGATATATTGAATTTATTTGTATTTGCATATTTGAAATTTGATAGGGAAGGGGGGAAAACCAAGACGGGTGGGGAGTGTGGGGTTGGAAGGAAATGGGTACCAAGACATGTGAAATGGTATCAATGTATGTGAATTAATGCACCCTCTATCCGGAAAATATCATCTAACCCTTTTACTAATTACAATAAAAAAATGGAAAAAAAAAGAAAGTTGTAGTGTGTGGGGAGGATAATGTGGTCAAATACCTTTCTTCTTAGAAATATACCTCATCTGGTTGCCCTGGATTTTCCTGGCCTTCTTCTTAGAGAAAGACCTGATATACTGGAGTTGTGGCTTGGCAATGATCTAGCATGTAAATCTTCGAGTAAGACATCCACAACTTCCATGTCGGAGACTCGAGTTTCCTGACCTTTGGCAACAGCACAGCAACATCTTTCTTCCTCCTGAGCCACAGGCCAAGTGAGCTGGCTTGAGTTGGTTGTTAGTTACAGTGGCTTGGTTACCAGGTTCCATATTCTGTTCCATTGTGAGGGAGGCAGGGTCACATTTCCGGGCCCAATGACCAAGGATCCTTGCTCACAGAAGACCTCACCAAAGACATACTGGAGGCTGAATCTCTCCTCCAATCTCACAATATACATGTGGATGTAGTAAACAGCACACCTTATTTGTCCAGTCCCAATATCTTCCACTAGGCCCAACTACCAGTCTGGTCTCAGGCTCAAGGAGCCTTTCTTAGGTAAGATCCATACTTAAGGGTCAATATTGCCCTCATACGTTACAAAACATTTGATTCACAGTGCCTTCTCTGCCTGCATTTTGCCCCTTGTCGAATTTTTTTTTGTTTTTGCTAGTCTTGGGACTTGACTTCAGAGTGTGAACATTGTTCTTGGGCTTTCTTTAGGCTTTAGCTGTCCCACCGAGCCACTGCACCACTTGCAGCGTTTTCTATGTATGTGGTAATGAGGAATCAAACCTGAGTCTTATTGCGTGGTAGCCAAGGACTCTACCACTAGGTCAAACACACAGGGCATCTTGCACATATTTTTGACGTCAATATACTAGGACATTATTAGGTTTCTGTATCCTAATCAATTTTTTCCTGATGATTAGCTTTGCTGTCATGTGTAAAAAATGCAAGAGGGAAAAACTCAGAAGAATTAATGAAATTAAAAAAAGTATTACACATAGATAAGTGTTCATTCTTTGTAGGAGAAAGGATATTTTGATATGATGATGATGACTTTATAATTACTATGTCAGGGTTGAGAGTTTGGCATAGTGGTAGAGTGCTTGCCTAGCATCCATGAAGATCTGGGTGTGATTGCTCAGTATCACATAGATAGAAAAATCTAGATGTGGCAGTGTGGCTGAAGTGGCAGAGGGCTCGACTTGAGAAAACCCGAGGACAGTGCTCAGGCCCTGAATTCAAAACCCAAGACTGGCAGAAAGATAAAAGAAAATAAAAATCCTTTTTACGAGCTAATTCACTCACAGCATTTGCTTCTGAAATCTTCGCTTCTGCATCTTGTGAAATACCCCTTTCCCTCAACGTAGACAAGAAAAACAGATCCATCCCATGGTCCACTGTGAGGCCACTGGTTGGGCTAAGAGCTAGTCGTGCAGGAACACATAAGTTTTATTCTAATACTTTCCAAATTTTGTACTCAAATATGCTACCTACTTACCAACTTAGGTCAGTTATCCTTATGCTATACCTTTTCTTCATGACTACAATATCCTTACACTCCTACGTTAACCCTCTTGTACCTCCCCTGAACTCTCTCATTCTTTTTTTCTATCTGTGGACCTCTGCTGGTCTTACAACCCTTATACTGCACGGATCTACACTTGATGGCTGTTGAGCAATATTGTATATGTAGGTGGTTAATTATTCTCTAGGCTCAGAGGGACTTAAAGACAATAGAGATTGGATTGAGAGGCTTATTTTTTTGGGTATAAATCGCTTGTCAGTGGTTGTATTAGACTGGTCTGTAAGTGCACAAAAAGAAAGAGGGATAATACCAATCAAAACTTGTGAACATCTAGTGTCTGCAAGCTACAGAGGTCTAGATTGGTTATATCTGAAAAACTATAATCGTATTTAGTAGTAATCTTGCTCCCATTTTCAAATGGGCAGAACAAGAGACTCAAGAAAAATGTCAAATCAAGAAACAACATCCCACACCCAATGTAAACAGACAATGGAACAGTCACTGGCAAACCTAGAACAGAGTCTTCCAAGTGCTACACAAATGCAATTGATAAACATCATTAATGGAAAATGTGAAAATATAAAGGAAGAGATAATGGAGGAAGCCATAGCTGAACAAGAGGAAAGCATAAACAAGCTGATAAGTGAAAAAGAAGAAGCCATAAAGGAGGCCATAATAAAGGTTTTTCAAAGAAAGATGGATGAATTCATAGAATCCACAAATAAAAACGTGACCAAACTCCAGCAAATGTCCAAAGAAAATAAAGCTACTGAGCTAACCACTCAAAAGGAAATCAAGGAGATAAAGAAATCTATACATGATCTAAAATAAGAGATGCAAGGCATCAAAAATGAGCAATTAGAAGCAAGGGAGATGAAAAATGAAGTAGAAAGCTTTGATAGCAGGTTAGACAATGCAGAGGAGAGAATTTCCGGGGCTGAAGATAATTTAGTTATTATAGAGAAAGAACAGAAAATGAGTCAATCCAAATCTAGGAAATATGAGGGAGTGCTTCAGGAGATCCAAGATGCAATTAGGAAGCCTAATTTAAGGCTAGTTGGTATTGAGAAGGGCGTGGAGAAAGAGGTCAATGGTATTGGAAATATACTTCAGGGAATCATCTCAGAGAATTTCCCAAATATCCAGAAGGGCAGGCCCATCCAGATACGAGAAGCTTTTAGAACCCCAAACAGAACTGACCAGAAAAGAACATCCCACCGCCACATTGTGATCTGAACTGGATCAATAGAAAGGAAAGAAAAGATCCTAAAGGCAGCCAGGGAAAAGGGATCAGTAACGTATAAAGGCAAACCAATCAGAATAACCCCAGATTTCTCAGCAGAGACCATGCAAGCACGAAGTGACTGGAAGCATATATGTCATGCCCTTAAATCAAATAACTACCAACCAAGAATACTGTAGCCAGCTAAGCTCTCATTCATAACTGAGGGAACAATAAAAACATTCCATTCCAGGGAAACCTGCAACAATATGTCGAAACAAAACCAACACTACAGAGAATTCTCAAAGGTGCTCTATACATAGAAAACCAAAATAAATGCAACATAGGGAAAGAAATGGCACCTAAAGAGCATACCATCTAAGGACCACAAGAACTGTCAAGACACAGGCCCTACTAAAAGCTTTTAAAAATGGTAGGAAGTAATAAATATCTCTCAATCCTGACTCTCAATATCAATGGATTTAACTCTCCAATTAAATGGCATAGGCTGTCTAGTTGGATGAAAAGCAAGAGCCATCGTTCTGCTGTCTTCAAGAGACACATGTTACCCAAAGACAATCATCTTTTGAAAGTGAGAGGTTGGAATAAATTCTATCAAGCTAACTGCCCCCATAAACAGGCTGGAGTTGCCATCCTCATATCAGATACAATAGACTTCAAACTAAAATTAGTAAGAAAAGACAAAGAAGGTGACTACATACTACTAAAGGGTTCTTTCCTCCAGGAAGATATAACGATCCTAAATATTTACACACCCTTTTGAAGATTCTCAAAAGATTGAAGATTCTGCCAGTGTAACTTAGATTCCAGCATTGATATTAAATAATGCTATGAGTATGGTTTTATATTTGAAATAGCACTGTTGACAAAATCTAACACACATTTGTTTAATATTTGCTTTTGATTTCTCAAGAAGTTCAGTACAAGCTAACATGTGTGGCATATATCGACTGGGAGAAATGATTCAGAATATGTGACTCATTTGAACAGGAGTCAGTGAAAAGATACAGAAGCAGTATACCCATATTGTGATAATTTGTATCTTTTGCATATTTTGTGTTTGTTATTAATTCCATTTGTGGTGTACATTTCTAGGTAAAAACTTTTAAAATGTTTCCAAACAATTTGTTATTTCAACGGCAAAAAAAGACATTTATATGCCTGATAAAATTTACAGAATCCAAATTTTTCCATATTAGTTTTTGTTTTTTGGTTTTTTTTTTGGTGGGTCATAGATCTTGAACTCAGCCTGGGTACTATCCCTGAGCTCTTCAGCTCCAGGCTACCACCTTACCCTGGAGCCAAGCCCCACTTCCCATTTTCTAAAGGTAAATTGGAGATAAGAGTCTCAGGTCTTTTTGTGCCAGGATGGCTTTAAACCTTGATCCTCAGATCTCAGCCTCCTGAATAACTAGGATTATAGAAGTGAGCCACCACCCCATCATGCTCAGCTTTTTGGGTTTTTTTTAAACAAGCCCTTTGGCTGGAACTCGGTCTGAGCACTGTCCTTCAGCTTTCCTCAAGCCTAGTGATCTTCTACTTGAGCCACAGCACTACTTCTGGTTTTTTCTGTATATGTGGTACTGCGGAATTGAACCTTCGTCTTCATACAAGCACTCTACAACTATGCCAAACTCCCAGCCCCTCCACATTAGTTTTTATGATAGATCTTTCCATGCATCTAGGATGGCTAGAAATCCTTCTTGAGTTTCCCAAGATCAGGGAGTATTGGTGTATCCCATACTGTGTGGCTACATAACCATTGTTTAGGGTAGAGTTCTCTCTTCATTCTACCCATCTAGAGCAATTTTCATCTTCCATGTATAATCATTAAACATTCAGCTCCTGTTCCTCTCTACTCTATTCTCTTGAACCATCGTGCTTTTGGCTCTAAGGGTTTGTTGATCCTTGGAAACTCTGGAAGGGAAAATATACCCTACCTCTTCCTTTATGACTGCTGTATTTTTAGTTTACTGTAATCAAGATTCATCTGTAAAATATAGTAAAATGTTCTTCCTTTTCAATGCATTGTTTTGCATATTTCTATCTTTTGATTATTATTAATAGTTGTGAATGGATTCTCCACATATTTGTTCTAGTCTCTGCTTTCTCTTCCGTTAGGTACAAATCTAGAAATAGAAGTGTTGGACCATATTTCTATGTAATTCTATATTTAGTACTTTTTTAGCACTCTCCACGCAATTTTTGATTGTTTTATATTCCTTGCAGAACTATTCCAAAGTTCTACTTCTTCTCACTACCTTCCCAGTAATAGTTAGACTTTGAAAGTTGTTTTTTTGTATGCGTGTGTGTGGGTGTGTGTGTGTGTGTGTTTGTTTGTGTGTATGTGGATCTTTTTGTTTAAAACTATATTTATATTAACATATTTAAAGTAATGATTTCATTGTAATTTTAATTTTTCTCATGACTGTTAATATTGAACTTCTTTCTACATTTTGAACTACTATTTCTATATATTCTTTTTAGAAAATCCTCTCCAATCTCCAATTTTTTTCCCTTTTTTGTGGGGTAGTGGGGAAAGTCATGGGGCTTGGACCTTGGGCCATGAACTCTTTAGTTTAAGGCTATTGTCCTACCCTGAGTATTGCCCCTCAGTTCTTCTGCTCACAGCTCCCTACCCCTCTTCCCATTATATACAGAACAAAGGTCATCCTCATTCTTTTTGAAAAAGTAAAACATACACTAAATTTGTAGTATGAAACAGCAAGAAATAATTTTCTTGCCAGGTGCAGTGACTTCTACCTGTAGTCCTATCTACTCAGATATCAGTCTGATATCTAAAGATTTGGTTCAAAGCCAGCCTGGGCATTAGAAAGTCTATGAGACTCTCATCTACAGTTAACCACTAGAATATGGGAAATGGCACTGTGGCTTCATAGGTAGAGTGATAGCCTTGAGTTGAAGAGTTCAGGAACAGTGCGCAGGCCCAGAGTTCAAGCCTTACAAATCCCCCAGCCAAAAAAAAGAAAAAAAAGTTTCTTCCCCAAGTGATTATTATGCCAGACATAGAACATTAACATTCTGGGTGTACTTCACAGTATTATTACTTGCTACCCTAAGATTTTGCAATATTCTCACAGTACCAGCATATGTCATCATATAATGTAGTTCCTTTTCAATGGAATAATTCCATTTATAACCTAAATCTACTCCCCCGACTTATTTTTGTCGATACCACAATTGCTCTACAATGATATGCCACAAGCCATTAAACATTTTATGGTGGGTAATTGGAAAGGAGTCTCATGGAATTTTGTGCCAGGCTGGCTTTGAACCATGGTCCTCAGATCTCAGTCTCCTGAGTAGCTAGGATGACAGGCGTGAGCCACCAACACCTGGCTTGCCTTTTTATTTTTTGTGGGTCTTGGGATTTGAACTCTGGGCCAAGGCACCATCCCTAAGCTTTTCAGGTCAATATTTCATGTAAGTCTAAATATTTAAGTAAAGGAATACAATTCCAACAAAAAAAGAATAAAATTCCAGACATGGTGTGTCTATAACTCAGTGCTAATTACTTGATGAAAATGTGCCATTCCAGAAGCTGGTGTCATTAGATGATGTAGCTGTGGATTTCAACTGGGAAGAGTGACAGCATCTGGACAATGCTCAGAGGACCCTGTACAGAGATGTAATGCTGGAGACCTACAGCAACCTGGTGTCCTTAGGTGAGCAAAAGTCAAATTCACTTGCAAGGCCAAGTGCCTTGTTATTTTGCAGATACGTGAATGTTTATCAAACTTTCAATACTATTTAAATGAAAGATTCCAGGCCCTGAGAAGTATCATTACTTTCTAAAGAAAACCTAAGGTAATTTTGTACTCATTCTTCAGGATACGTTCAGGATACTTTGACAACAGTTCTAAATTATGTTTCCTCTAATGGAGGCGACATTCCAAACTTACACAGTAATTGTAAGTGGATAAACAATCGAGAATAGAATATATATCATTATTGGAAATAGGATCTACAAATCACTAAACAGTGAGTTTATAATGGAAACCTGGCACTAGGTGCAATGTTTCATGCCTGTAATCTTAAAATATTCAGGAGGAAGAAATCTAAGAATTCTAATTTGAAGCCAGCAATGGCTTAAAAATTGCCATGAAACTCTATAACTCCAAGTAACCCCTCAAAAATGTTAGTGGAGTGTCAAGAGTTTGACTTTGTGGTTGAGTGCTTGCCTAGCATGCATGAAGACCTATGCATGTAAGTGGAGTGGGACTCAAACTTGTATTTTTCTAGCCTTGAGCAAGACAGCTAAGTTTATGCCATACAAAATGAATCCAGAGCTGGGGAAAAGTCAACCATGGAGCCAGTGAGAAATGAGAAAAAAGATTTAATAGACAACTTGTGAGTAGGATGTCTGCGAACTTAAAGCAATGATGACACAGCATAAGCAATAATTCTCTACTGTTTCTAATTTACAGGGCCCTGTGTTCCCAAACCCCTGGCACCAAGAATCATAGCGTGATATGACGAATATTATGTGGCAGTAGAGTTAAAGTTAGATTTCTCTGTAGAAATCACTGTGAAACAAAATAAAATGAGAAAGCCATGAGGCCGTGGCTCATGCCTGTAATCCTAGCTACTTAGGAGGCTGAGATCTGAGGATCAAGGTTCAAAGACTGACCTATCACAAAAACACCTTAGACTCTTCTCTCCAATGAACCAATAGAAAATGAGAAGTGGGTTTGAGGCTAAAGACATAGGGCAGTAGCCTTGAGCTGAAGAGCTCAGGAAGAAGAGACAGGTCTAGAATTCAAGTCCCATGACTGCAAAACAAGAAAGAAAGAAAGAAAGAAAGAAAGAAAGAAAGAAAGAAAGAAAGAAAGAAAGAAGAAAGAGGGAAGAAAGAGGGAAGCAAGGAAAGGAAGAAAGAAAGAAAGAAAGAAAGAAAGAAAGAAAGAAAGAAAGAAAGAAAGATATTTCATTTCTTTAAAACTAAGACTATAAATGATTGAGCAAACAAGGAATAAGTCAGGGCATTATTCTCTGATAAGGATAATATCTTTTTGCTGGTAGGAAGAGACTGGTATTCAGAACCAGACCTTTCCACCAGAAATTGAGC
Source organism: Megascapheus bottae (assembly GCF_031878675.1). Taxonomy (NCBI): domain Eukaryota; kingdom Metazoa; phylum Chordata; class Mammalia; order Rodentia; family Geomyidae; genus Megascapheus; species Megascapheus bottae. Next base: position 392,763 of record NW_028327710.1, on the reverse strand, counting down.
CTAGTGGTAGAGTGCTTGCCTAGCATGCACAAAGACACAGGTTTGATTCCTTATTACCACATACATAGAAAAAGCCAGAAGTAATGAATTCATTGGTAGGGTTCTAGTCTTGAGAAAACCCAAGGACAGTGGTTAGGTCCTAAGTTCAAACCCAGGAATGGAAGGAAAAAAAAACAACAAAGTTTCAATCAACATAAGAAAATTAACTAGAAAATGAGCTGGGGATTTTCTGGTCTTCCATGGTTCTGAGGGACAGGAGTGTTAGAAAAGGAATTTTTATAAGACTTCAAATGGAAAGAAACAAATTTCAAAATTCCCACAAATACCTAAATTGAGACTTTAGTGAAAAGTTGTAACTGAAGGGATATAGGTGTAAGTCCTTACTCTCAAGAATCGTTCTTGCTTAGATCAAAGGCAAACAGACATATAAACCAAAGTTGTGGCCACTGAATCTAGAAAAAATTCGTGTTCCTCACTTAATGGTTAATAAGCCAACAGCATTGAAACTGGGTAAGGTAATCCTATCTGCTACTTAGGACCTGAGAATCTTATCTGTAGTTAACTCTAGAAAACAGGAAGTGGGGCTGTAGCTCAAGGATAGGGGTTATAGTCTTCTGCTGAAGTGTTCAGGGACAGGGCCGAGGCCTATGAACTACAAAAAAAAAAAGAAAAGAAAAGAAAAAAAAGTTTTAAAAAGATGCAAAACAGCACAGTATTTAGATTATTTCTCAAAAATAAAAGAAAGGCAGCTATTCCTCAATGTATAAACAAAACAGTATTTGAAAAAAAACATCTTCAGGTATAGTATAGGTAGTACTCAGCTTAAAACTGTAGCAATACATAGTTGGATAATTTCAATAAATATTTCCTGTGATATAAAAAGAGAACTAAAACACAGAAAAACATTATTGGTCATTGTAAAATATCATTTTCTTAATAGGTTAGGGAGAAAAGCATATATTTCTCACAAATCAATTTCCACTTTTATATTTTAAAATATCTAACACTTAGGATGGGAAAGTAAAGTCATTACCTTTACAGTAAGGAATATTTGTATCTCATGTATGTTTGTTTCTTTTTTCTATGACTCATTTTAGATGTTCAGGTAATGGAAAATGTGTTCAAGACCTGCCAGGAAAGTCCACATGAATGTCTTTGTGAAGTAGCAGTTGCAAGTAGTATCAAAGTGGAGGAAAACGAGAGAAGCAACAACTTTAAATTTGAGCTCTATACACAATCCAGAGCTGATTAGGAATAACGATAACAACTTAGGGGTGAGGACTGAGGAGTTCATTAAGTGTCAGAAAATGCTTCTGTCTCCTAAGCCTGATGAGATGCATGCTGCATATAGATCTCGTATGTCTCCTGTTCTTAAAAAATCCATCGGATATTCAGAGCATTTTATTCATGATTGTGACAGTCCAAAAGATCTGCAGTATCATAATTCTGTTCTCCCTGCCCAAGAAATTCTTCAGGGAGGGAGGAAAACTGCTAAATGTACTGTGTGATGAAAAATATTGTACTTAACACCGACCATCACTACACATCCGAAAATGTACACAGGAGAGATTCCTCATACATGTAGTGAATGTGAGAAATCTTTCAGTGATGAAATACGCCTTACAATACCTCAGAGCAAATATCCTGAGATATGTGATGCGTACATCAAGTGTGAAAATTAATTTCTGAGAAGTCAGACCTGACTCTCCAACCTCGACCTCCAAGAGAAGACAAACCTTATGAATATGAGGAACGTAATAAAATTTCTGCCCAGAATTCAGCTCTCAGCACACATCAGAGATCTCACACAGAAGAGAAATCTTTAATGGGATAAATGTGGGAAGACTTTTAGACTGAAATCATACCTCACTTTGCACCAGAGAAGCACACAGAAGAGAAACCTTATGAATGTAACAAATGTGAAAACTCTTTCACCCAGAAGATACACCTTCGAGTAGATCAAATAACACACACGGGGAGAAATCTTATAAGTGTAATGAATGTGGAAAGTCTTTCCAAGGGAAGGGAAAACTTCGTGTTCATCAGAGAATACACACAGGAGTGAAACCTTATGAATGTAACCAATGTGTAAAGTCTTTCAGACAGAAATCTTCCCTCAAATTGCTTCAAAGAACACACACAGGAGAGAAACTTTATGTGTGCAACAAATGTGGAAAGACCTTCAAGTGGAAGTCATATCTTGATGGGCATAATAGAACACACACAGGACAGAAAACTTATGCATGTAGTGAATGCGGAAAGTCTTTCAAATGGACGGTAAAACTCCATATTCATCAGAGAATATACTCAGGAGAAACACCTTATGAGTGTAACATATGGGGAAAGTCCTTCACACAAGCCAAACCTCAACATGCATAAGACAATTCAAACAGGAGAAAAACCTTATGAATGTAACCGATGTGGAATATCTTTCAAATGGAAGTCTTCCCTCAAATCGCATCAGAGAACACACACAGGAGAGAAACTGTACGAGTGCATCAAATGTGGTAAGACCTTCAGATGGAAGTCACATTACAGGAGGCATAACAGAATTCACACATATTAGAAACCTTAGGAATATAACCAAAGTTGAAAGTCTTTCGTGCAGTATTCACCCTTCAGGAAGCGTAAGAGAGTTCACACATATGAGAAGCCTTAGCAATGTAATAAATAGGAAAGACTTTTTAGTCTGTGGAAGAAAACTCAGCTTGTGTCACAGAACCAACACAAGATAAAACCCTTAATGAATGTAGCAAATGTTCAGTCTTTTCCCCAGAAGGCACAAGTCAAGATTTATCACTAAACACCCACAGGATAGAATCCTATGAATAAAATGAAAGGGAAATTTTTTTGAAGAACTCATAGTTGAGTTTGCATGATACCACACAGACACAGGATAAAAATCGTATGAATATAAGAATATGAAAAATCCATCATGAACGCATGACTAAGTATAAAATGCACATAGGAGAGAAAAACCTTATGAATATTACAAATGTGGAAAGTGTTTGACCTGGAAGGCATACTTCTGTGTTCACCACAAACCTGATTCCCATAGAAGAAAAGGAAACTAATGAATAGAACAAATGTGCAATGACTTTTAATCAGAAGTCAGTCTTCAGTACATTTCAGAACATACACAATAGAGAAATTCTGAGTAATGAAAAACATTTAGCTATATATAGAATCTCTGTATATGGGAGCATTAGGGTAAGTCTTCTAAACAAAGTCAACCTTCAGCAAGCATTAACAGCACTCACAGAAGAAATAATAGCATGTAGGAAAACCTTTGTCAGAAACCTCTAAAAGCTGACTGTGTGGCTTAGTGGTAGACTGCTAACCTATCAAGGATGAAGGCCTGGGTTAGATTCCTCAATACTACGTGAAAAGAGCAAGCCAGAAGCAGCACTGTGGTTCAAATGGTAGAGTGCTAACCTTGAGCAAAAGTAGCTCAGGCCCTGAGTACAAGCCTAAGGATTGGAGAGAGAGAGAGAGAGAGAGAGAGAGAGAGAGAGAGAGAGAGAGAGAGAGAGAGAGAGAGAGAGAGAGAGAGAGAGGCAGAAAGAGAGAGACAGAAAGAGAGAGAGAAAGAGTGAAAAGAGAGAGAAACAGGAACTTCTAAATTTTACAGAGATAGAGAAGGAGAGAGAGAAGGAGACAGAAACTAATTTCTAAACTTTACACTCTTTCTATTTCCTTACAAATTCGTCTATGTCATCCTTTCTGACAGAAGCACAGAATTCCATTGTGTAAAAATACCATATTTGATCTACTCATCAACTGACGGGCATCTGGGTTGGTTCCATACCTTTGCTATAGTAAATAGTGCTGTGATAAATGTTATTCTTCTAGTGAATTTAGTATGTCCTATCTGGACGATTGGCAAGTAGTGAAATTGCTGGATCACAGGGGAGCTCTATGTTTAGTCTTTTTGGGATACTGCCATAGTGCTTTCCATAGTGGTTGAACGAGTTTGCAATCCCACCAGCAGTGTAGTAGTGATCCCTCCTGGCCACATCCCCTCCAGCATACGTTATTAGATTTCTGGATCTTGGCCATTCTAACTGGAGTGAGGACGAAAAGGGAAAGAGGAACTGAAACTTTCTCTCCTTACAGATGACATGATTCTGTATTTAAAGAACCCTATAGACTCTACTCCAAAGCTGCTTGAGCTGATATAAAACTTTGGTAAGGTAGTAGGGTACAAAATTAAACCTCAATGTCAACTGCCTTCCAATATGCCAACAAATGAGAGGAATGAGGCAAGAATCAGGATAGCAACTCATTTTGCTATCAAAGAAAATAAATACCTAGGAATTAACTTAGAATGTAAAGCACCTTTTTGATGGAACTATAAACCCTGGAGAAGGAAATTAACGCAGAACTGAGGAAATGCAAAAACCTATGCTCCTGCTTTGGAAGAAGTAATATTGTAAAAATGGCAATCTTGATAAGGACTATCTACAAATTCAGTGCAATATTCATCAATATCCCAATGTCATTCTTTAAAGAAACAGAAGAGGAAATCCAAAATTTCACTTGGAATAATAAAAGACCCCTTATAGTCTGTCTTCTTGCATGATACATAATGTTTAATCTCACCTTCTCCACCAAAATCTCACCTTTCTCATTGAGACATAGGTGGCCCTGTTTACTAGCAGCAAACGCTCAAACGCGCAGTTTCAGGTGTCACCACTGCCTCTGTTACTGGGTAGATCCAACTCTGTCATCGATTCTGAGGTCTGCTCTGGGAGTCTTGGTCACAAGTTGTTCTGTGGCATCTGCTGCCAGCCTGTGCCTATTTGCTTCGATTTCCTCCAGCAGCCTACAACAGGGAATGAAGTTCAGGCGCTGATGCTCTCCTTCATATGCAGGGCAGGAAGAGCCCAACCCTCCCTCATCTTCCTCTTCCAATTTTTGGGAAAAAATGTGCTGGCAGAAGTCCTCAGGTGTGGCGCATGGCTGATCCACACTTTTAATCCAGGCTGGTCAGGAGGCTGAGATCTGAGTATGGAAGTTCCAAGTCACCTAGAACAGGAAAGTCTGATAGATTCTTACTACCAAAAATAAAAACAGCTGGGAATGGAGTTTGGGCTCAAGTGGTAAAGGGCTAGTCTTGAGTACAAATGCTTAGTGCCCAGGCCCTGAGTTCAGGCTCCAGCACTGCCAACAACCTCACTTTAGTGAGATTTTAGCTTTATCCATGTAGGCACATCTCATTGGAATCTTTGCTGGTAGAGATAGTCTTCATAATTTTGTCTCAAGGTAAAGGTCCTCCTGGGGTAGTACACAAAAGGTGTCATGGAGAGAGGAGCCCCACTTGCTCCAGGTTTGAAGATGGCATAGGTCAAACCAACATGGAGTTGACACATCAGTCTTTTTCCTAGCACCACCTACCAGTGAATGTCAAATGATATTGATTGTTGTGGGATTGTGTGACTGAAGTGCCCCATTAAGGGCAATGTTAGCACATCCAAACTTGGATACCAGGAATGCTGAAATCTCAAAGCTAAGATTTCTGTTGGCTACAGAAATGCTGGTGTGTCTGTGATTCACTAAAAGTTCAGGTGCAAAGATTCTGAAGCTTGATGCCATGTGTTTATTCCATTTAGTAAAATTATTTTAATGCACTGTATAAGTTAAAACATTTGATAAGCGTCAGGGGTAGTGAAAACATTGTTCTTGAATTCAGGTGTCTGGCAGGGTAATGGGGGGGTGTTGGTGGCTGGGACTATGAAGCTGGAGCTGCTATCAAACCATGGATCATGTTCCTCTTTGTCTGGGAGAAATGACTCCAAAGATGAAATTTGAATGGTGAGGAAAAGATGATGATGTACTCAGGAAATTTCTCCTAAACAAATGCTCATGTGGAAGTGGGATGGGGGCTGGGCATGTCTGAGGCAGAGCTTAAGGGGGCTTCTCATGGCGTTGCGAACGTTCCTTGCGACTTCAGGCATGCAGCAGGGTGTTTTAGATGACCATTGTGAGATGGATGGAATAAGACTGGAGACAAGATGAATGCTGGGATCCTGCAATGCTCTTGCATGTGTGGCTGGTGGGTCACCTGAAAGAACTAATTATGTCTAAAAAAGAAATCAGAAATTTGTCTTGATTAGATAATACCTGTAATCCGAGGCATATTCAGGATCCTGATCTTAGTATTGTGGTTTAAAACCAACCCAGCAAAGGGAAAAATGCATGAGACTCATACTCCCAGTTTAGAGCAAGATTGAAGTAGAGCTGTGGCTCAAGAGCTAGAGTGCTACCTTGAGCAAAGAAAAGCTAAGAAAAAGCTACAGGTCTTGAGTTCAAGGCCAGGAATGAAAGAAGGAAGGTAAAAAAAGGGAAGTATGTGAGGAAGGGAAATATATAAATGAAAGAGAGAAGGAACTAGAAATTTAAAACTAGAGAATATTTAAAAGTCATCAGTCCTTCTAAGAAAAGTGTTGGAGTATGGGTTCTATATGTGGTAAACTGGAAGCCCAGCAGTGACTTGTTAACCAAAGAGTCACCATGATGAGCAAAGGATAGAAATCTGCATGAGCCTCTTAGCGGATGGAGTCACAGAAGAGAACCTCAGCTCCCATCCCATAGTTAGAAGTATATAGAGATGGGGAAGTTGGCATCACCTTGATGTCATTGTGTCCATGGAGACTGGAAGCCATGGCTCTGTGAAAGCACAATGTTCTGGTTACTGAGCTGGGAGGCTGAGGAGAGCCAAGTCCTGGCCATGAAGAAATCAGAGTGGCAGCAGAGCAACTCTGCTGCAGTGTGTGCCTGCTTGGCTGTTCTTATTCTGTGGTGGATCAGGCCGGAGCGGGTGATAGTAACTGTTTTGTGGTCACAAGCCCTTCACCAAGAGCTTCCTCTGGGATCCTCATAAGCTACAGGATGGCTGGTGGTGGGATGTGTGTGGGGTGGAAGTGACAGAGGGATGGACGCATGGCAAGGTGGGTGAAGATATGACAGGAATGATGAGAGCCCAGTTCATTGGTTTCCAAGGTTAATGGGTGGGAGGTAGAGAGGCATGATGGAGGAATGATGGAGGCAGGGGAAGGTGGTGACAGAGTGAGGCCATCTGTAGTGCCAGCCTGGCCATCATCTGAAGCCCATAGGCAGCTTCCTGATCCTTCACTTAGTCCTGCTCCTTGTGGAGGGAATGTCACGTGTACCCAGACCTAGGGGTGGGGCAATGTTAGTAGCACCTGGAGAACCATTGGGCTCTACCTGGGTGAGGGGTGGTTATGGCTCCCATGCTGGGTGGCCTGATAGCTATGGAACAGATCTCTCCTTAGCTACCACAGTCAGTGGCTGCTCTCCATCTAGGGTTAGGGCACCTGCTCAGCCATCAGGACACCCCATGCCAGGACAGAGGCCTACAATTCAGATGGCAGCACAGGGGTGAAGATGATCTCACCGTAGCCCTAGTTACATGGCTGTCCCTGCATGCTGGACAGGATGAGCTGGGGGAAGATGTTCTCTATGTTTTTCCACAGCCAATCCCGGCCTCTTCTTGTGTCTGATTAGACCAAGAGAGTACCAGGTTCCCTCTCATAGTCCTGGTTCTTTTTCTTTTACAGTCATGAGGCTTGAACTCAGGTCCTGGGTACTGTCCCTGAGCTCTTTTGCTCAAGGTTGATGCTCTACCATTTGAACCATAGTGCCATTTCCAGCTTTTCCTTTTCATGTGGGTCTCTGATATGTCCAGTGCTGTGCCTGCAGGGAGGCACTCACCCCACAGACAGAGCCACCTCTGCCGTGACTGTGACTGCCCACAACCCTCACACCCAATCCTTGCACACCCCTCGACTCCAGTTTTAGCTCCTCTTGGACTGGGTGTCCAGCCTACCCCTTCCTACACTCACAAAGGGTCTACAATTGTCTTCCCAGGGTCCTTTCTTCTGCCAGCCAGAGTACAGACTGTGCACATCTTGACGATCACAGAGCTCAAAGCCAAAGGCTGAGATGCAGAAGGGGGTGACCCAGTAGCTGCACAGGGCCCATGGATCATCCTGTGCATCCCCCAGCCTGTGACTTCCCCCACCCCCTTGGCAGGGAAGCTCCATGCCCACATCCTTATCCCTGATCCCCTCCAATTCCATTCTCCCTTGGATTTTGCAGACTGTCTACCATCAGGATCTAAAATTCTATTCATCACTTTATGTCCTTATCACTGATTTGCTACTTTGGCAGGATCTCCCCGTGCCTGGAGAGTGGGCATGTCATGAACTCTCTGTGGAGAAGTTGCCCCAGGAGAAGAAATATGCACTTCATGTGAGTGTTGGACAGGGCAGGAGGGCTCCCTAGGATCAGAAGCCACAGGAGGGGTGCAGATGGGGGAATGCTAGGGGCCCCAGGGGACAGAGGGAGTTAGGGCACAGTTGGTTCCTTCTGCAGGGTTGACACCGCTTCACAAACCCAACAGAATGAGGTTCACATTACAGATGTCAGAGACAGTGCAGATTGCCAATGGGCGCAGGCTTCACTGTCACCCCCAGATGCTGGCTGCATGCTGGGATGCACGCACAGATGTTTTCAAGATCAGGTAATGAGGATGTTGCAGGGTGTAACCATTCTTTTCAGATGGCTCTCTACCTCTCTTGAGCTTCATCTCTATCTTTGGCTTTTTCTTGGCAGTTAACTGGAAATGAGAGTTTCATGGACTTTCCTTTCTGGACTGGCTTCAAACAGAAGCTATGCACAGTTTTCAAATCATACCCTACTGAAGAAGGGAAGCTTGATCTGGTGCTTAACGGGGTTGCACTTTGGCTCCATTTGCTATGCCTCACGGGAGGGGGCTCATCATTTGTAGACTAAGATCTCATGACCTTCAAAGCCAAATGCTACCTGAAAGTTCAGGGTCCCAGCCTATGTGTTGGGCCGGGGTGAATATATTCTCTGTTATGCTGCGTCATCAACCCATGTTTTAAGCTGGAAGTAGGCAGTGCCACATTTGATAAGAACATCTGCCAGAGATTGTCACCTCATGAAAGCAGATTCTAAATTTGTATTCCATTTCCTGTGGTGGAGATATCCCCTCCAAGTTAGACAGGCTCACATCCACCTGCAGGTCACACTCCTAATGCACCCTTGAGTGTCCTCATGGTATTGGGATCTAAGTTTGTAGGGAATGCTGGTTTAGTCCATGAATTAGCTGGACAAGTGATGACAAACGTGTTGTGGATTAATATGAGAACAATTTAAGAAGCCCTGGAGGAGCATCAACCTGACCCTCTGTGGTGCTATAAATCTGATAGGATGTTCCAGACTGAGAAACAATCACATGGCTTTGTGTTTGGCATCCAGACAAGTGAGTGCATGTCTTAGCTGTCAGCCAATACAGAGGAGGACATGAATAAATGGGTGGAAAGCATCTGTCAGACCCCTGTCTGGGGGCAGGTGGAGAGAACATAGGAAGGTAGATGCCATGGCTGTGGTGTGGCCAAAAAAAAGGGTAAAAGAGGCAAAGGAACCAGGTACTGGTAGCTCAAGACTGTCATCCTAGCTACTCAGGAGTTTGAGATCTGAGGATCACAATTCAAAGCCAGCCCAGGACAGAAACTCCATGAGACTCTTATCTGCAATAAACTACTGAATACAAGAAGCTCCAGCTCAGTGACAGCATCCAGGCCTAGCGTTCAAAACCCAGGACTGGCAGAAAAAAGTATCAAAGGACAAGAAGCTGGCCAAAAGTTAGAGGGACTCTATCTTGACAAACAATACAATGGTAAGTTGCACCCAGAAGACTTGCACAAAATCTGGAAATACCTGAGACCTATCTATGTATGTTTCCTGTTTGTCTAAATACATATGTTTATGCATTTATATATTAGTATAGAGAGACAGATCAATACATATGACTATACATATATACATAGCCAGACACCTATGGGTGGGTGGTATACTGTGTGAGAGTTTGTGTTTGTGTTTTGTGGATGGCTATCTCTGTTTAAGAAAGATAGAAAATATGTAAATATCTTTAAAAAAACTTGATAAAATATAGAGAGACATAAGGTCTTGAGGGAATTTGAAATGACAAGATTATTCACAGGCACGTTTATCCTTATGGATTCCTCAGCAAGTTTTAATTTTTTTCATTATTTTCTTTCTTTTTTTGAACCAGTGCTAAGGATTTCTCTCAGGGACCAGGTGCTGCCAATTACTAATTTTCTCATGGCTGGTACAAGAGGAACTGAGCCACAGTTCCACTTTTGCCTTATTTATTCGTGCTTAACTGAAGATAAAGATTTCTATCAGTGACTTTCTTTCAGGGGCTGGATTCTAACGAGGATCCCCAGAACTCAGCCTTCTCTATAGCTACAATTAACAATATGAGAACCCAGCACTGGGTTCCAATGCACAGGGCAAGAAATTCAGTGAATTTCTCAACTCCAATTAGCTATAATAAGCTACAAGTGAAAGACCAATACCTTTGAGGAAAAGATGCTGAGGGTTATCACACAGGCCCTATGAGTAAGCCCTAAACCCTGTACACATGTGTGCATGCACACATTGGCAGATACACACACACATGCACACACACAATATCTCAGGCAATATTGTATTTTGAATTAATATCCAAAGATTGGACAAAGGATAGCAAGTAATAAAATCTGTTTTGCTTGTCTACATTGAGGGAAAGGGAAAAGTCACAAGATGCAGAAGCGAAGAATTCAGAGGCAAATGCTGTGAGTGAATAACTTGTAAAAAGCACATTTCTTTTCTTTTCTTTTCTTTTGTTTTTTCTGCCATTCCTGGGGCTTGAACTCAGGGCCTGAGCACTGCTCTTGGCTTTTCCCAAGTCTAGCCCTCTGCCACTTGAGCCACATTGCCATATGGATTTTTATATCTGTGTGATATTAAGGACTCAAACCTAGATCTTCATGGATGCTAGGCAAGCACTCTACCACTGGGCCAAACTCTAAACCCCGATAAAGTATTTATAAATAGTCATCATCATCATATCAAAATATCCTTTCTCCTACAAAGAATGAACACTTATTTATGTCTGTAAGACTTTTTTTATGTCACCAAAGCTTCTGTGATTTTCCCACTTGCATTTTTACAGATGACAGCACAGATATTCATCAGGAAGAAAAATAGATTAGGATACAGAAACCTAACAACGTCCTAGTAGATTGAGGTGAAAAATATGTGCAAGATGGCCTGGGTGTTTCATCTATTTGTAGAGTGCTGGGCTACCACACAAAAAGACTCCGGTTTGATTCTGCAGTACCCTATACATAGAAAACGCTGGAAGTGGTGCTGTGGCTTGGTGGGACAGCTATAGCCTAAAGAAAGCCTAAGAACAATGGTCAGGCTCTGAGGTCAAGTCCCAGGACTAGCAAAAAATGTGCAAGAGGCAAAATGCAAGCTGAGAAGGCACTGTGAAGCAAAATGTCTTGTGAAGGGTAAGGGCAATAGTGACAGTTAAGTTTGGATCTTACCTAAGAAAGGTTCCTTGAGCCTGAGACCAGGCTAGCACTTAGGCCTAGTTAATGACTTGGGATTTGAACAAAAAGGTGTGCTGTTTACTACATCCATATGTGAGGTGGGAAGGGAGATTCAGCCTCCAGTATGTCTTTGGGGAGGTCTTCTGTGAGCAAGGAGCTTTGGTCATTGGGCCTTGAAAGGTGACCCTACCTCCCTCACAATGGAACAGAATATGGAACCCTGGTAACCAAGCCACTGTATGTGACAACCAGCTCAAGCCAGCTCCCTTGGCCTGTGGCTCAGGAACCAGAAAGATGTTGCTGTGCTGTTGCCAAAGGTCAGGAGGCTCGGATCTCAGGCATGAGAGATATGGATGTCTCACTTGAAGAAATAGATGCTGGATCAGTGCCAAGCCAAAATTCCAGTATATCAGACATTTCGCTAGGAAGAAAGCCAGGAAACTCCAGGGCAACTCAGATGAGGTATATTGAGAGGAAACCTATTTGAACCCATCATCCTGCCCACACACTACAACCTTCTTGTGTGCTTTCAAGTGACTCTACTGAGATTAGAGTGTGTCATTTCCAATCTACTCTATTCCAATTCCTCAGTGTGAAGTGTGGTCCCATTCCTACGTTTGAAATATCCACTGTTTTGCCAACATAGTGTGATGGTAAGTCAGCTCAGACTCTGAATGAGCCTTGTAACCTATGGATCCTGGAAGAAGGCCTGTTGGAGATGCTGCTGACAAAGCTGATCCCTGCCTACCAGAAAGGTGATCTCTTTTATGTGGAAAACTTCCTGCACAATTTCAAATAGTGGAGGACAATGTAGTAGTTGCTGGAAATTCTCTTGAAAAAGTGAGTGTTCCCCCTCCAAACCCAGGTTTGCTCACCCCTCCTGGCCAAGTCTTGGAATACATGGCTCCTCTCTGAGCCTGATTGTTTCACTGGGGTGTTCACAGGGGAGCTAAGCATGATACAAGTGCACAAACTGCTTTATTATGACTGGGACACCATGCCATTTCATTTCCCTCACAAGCTACTGGAGTCTCAACAGTGTGCTTACTGAGAAGTTGGATTTCAGGCATGAGTAAGTGGCTCCCAACTGCAGCCCTCACCTAGGTGACATCCTAGGAAATCCCATTTCCCAGTAAGAAATGAGGTGTCAGTACTAATGGCGGAGGCCTGTGAAATACTGGAGTCAGAGGAAAAGCTGGGGGCTGAATCACTTTTGAGCCATCAGGGAGGGATTGTGATAGCTTTGCCTGTTAGAACCTGAAAGCATTTACATTTTGGTGTGTGGTCCAGTGCTGCCACTTGAACCTGAACCCAGGTCTAAATGCCATCCCTTTGGTGTTCAAAAATTAGCACTGTACCATTTGAGTCATAGGTCAAGTTCTGGCTTTTTGCTGCCTAATTGAAGACAAGTGCCTTTAGACTTTTACTGACTAGACTGGCTTTCCACTGTGATCTTCAGAGCTCAGCCTGCTGGGTGGCTAAGATTAGAGGAATGAGCATTTAGTTCTTTATTTAGAGCATTCACTTATTGATTTATTTAGAGCATTTACTTAGTTAATTTAAGGTGTGTTTACTTTGGACAGATGCATAGAGGCCTCTCTCAGAAGCTTCTGGAAGAGGGGTGTAAAAGTCATCCTGTTCTCGAGTGTCTCTTACCCCCCTCCCAGCACATAAGTGCACATCTCTGCAGGACAGCCACAGCATTAGAGTCCTGCAAGAAAGGGGCTTTTGTAGAAGGCTCAGGATGGAGAGAGAAGGCTCTCACTTTCCTTGCACCGAATGTGCCCACAGCATCATGTGTTCCATCTATACGATGTGAATGGACTTCTACCCCAGTGATTTCTAAGACTTCAAGATCTGCCACACCCTGACACAACTCAAGCTCTATATGAGGCTCCACATGCCGGCTTTGGATCTGCTCTTCTAAACACATACTTTTTACCAGCTGGAGGAATGTGCGACCAGTAAGACCTAGAAAAAGTAGAAGTCCTGGTGTGGGTGCCTCAGAGCCTGTGAGTAGGAAGCCCATGTGGTCTAGATATTGGTTGGCCCTTACTTCTACAGAGCTTGGCAAAATGCCCTTTATGGGTGGTGTCATCCAGGTAATGTCTGTCCTCTGAAAGGACTCGGGAATAAGCCCTCATTAGAAAGACCCTACACCTCCTCAGTGTTCAGTCCAAACTCCAGTTCTACAGGTTCCTCCATTAGATCCTCATGGAAGTTGAGTGACACTTCAACTTGCAGAGTCCACTCTGTCCACTCTGTACCTATTTCCATTGTTAGGTTTGGGTCATCGTGGAAGAGCTTATCCTGAACTCCGGATGAAAAACCCACCAATGGAGCTGGTGACTGATGGAGACTGAGAATCATCACTGCACTCCAGAAAGCATGGGCCTTCTGTAGAAATTACCAAACAGGTTTACAGTCCTGTGGATATACCTTTTGCTCTGAACCCCATGTGTGACACAGTTGAACCTGCAGATACTATGGAGGAAGAAAAAGAGCAGCCAGATTTCCTTCCGTTTCCTTTCACACTCCACCCAGAGTCAGTCCATCTGAGACAGTGTAACACTCCACTTATTGTGCAAGCTGAAGGGGCACACGCTGGGCTCATGGAAAATGTCCCCATGGGAAGCAGCAAGTGTACTCTCAATACTGGATTCATTGGAGGAAAATGAATCCATCCTCACAGAATATCCAGACCCATACATCTCACTAAAAGAGACTCAATCTCCATTCAACAAACCAGAATCCATCCCCCTTTTAACTCAGGAAGGACATTCTGTTTCTCACATGGAAGGAGACCATTCTGAGGATTCTGAAGTAGAATTACTGTCTGAAGGCAACTTGGAGGCCAGTCTGGATTTAGAGCTTCCCTGTCCCCTTCCTAAAAAGCCATCTCTTTATCTTGCTCTCATGATTCTTGTCAAGTATTCATTGTATTTACTTTGCTAACTATTAAACTCTCATTGTTAATATTATGGTGTGCAGTTCTTCAGTGCTTATTATACTGTGTTTTATTTTCCACTTATAATGTGAGACCTCAGACACATAGGTCCTGGGTGGGCCAAAAACCAGACAGGTCTGTCCCATAGAAGACAACCTTACTGGATATACAGGGAACTATGAAATGCATGGAATCACCAGGAATCCAGGCCAGGACTCCATGGAAAGACAAGTCAGCTACCAAAGCTTAAGGACAGAGCAGATGCCTGGAAATGTGTTTTGTCAATCGGGAGAAGTGCCAGAGTAACTGTAATATTATGTGGGACTCTGTTCTGTGAGTTCAAGTCTGTTTATATATCCATTGTGCTTTGTACAAATATTTAAGAAAATTAAAACTACACAATATCATCAAAAATCTACTTTGGCTTTGAATGTGGCCTAGTTGTAGAGTGCTCGCCTAGTATACAAGAAGACCTTGATTCAATTCCTCGACACTGCATACACAGAAAAAGCAGATGGGGCACTGTGGCTCAGGTGTCAGAATGCCACCCTTGAACAAATGTGGCCAAGGACAGTTCCTGGTCCCTCAGTTCAAGCCCCAGGACTAGCCAAACAAGAAATCATACCATTTTCCACACATTTGGAAATAAATCTGTTTTATCTAACCCTACTTCTTTTTTGCCAGTCCAGGGTGTGTGCCACCGAGCCAAACTACTGGCCCCTAACCTTACTATTTTAAATCATTTAATTTTCTTAACATAATCATATTTCATGCTGTCTGTATTAATACCATAAACAGCATGTTTAGTGTAATACTGGTAATGGTAAAACATAAGAAATTAATAACTAAAATTCTTTTTTTATTATTTTTATAGCATTACTACAATTTTATGAGAAAAATTACCTAGAATGATTATTTTAGAGTTCAAGTAATCCATTTTGATAAATATATCAACCTACATCATTTATTTGAACACATTTTAAACTATTTTTTTCAGGAATGCAAATACATATATATTTGTTGTAAATGAAATTTATGACTTGGGGGGATGGGAAAGAGAAAAGTGGAAGGGGGTAACAGTGTTTCCAGAAATGTAATCATTACATATGTAACAGCAATCTCTTTGTATATCACCTTGACAACAAGTTTTTTGAAAAGTACAATGCGTTTAAATGTCTACTTTGGGCAGAATTTTTTTTTGCCAGTACTGGGCTTAGACTCAGGACCTGAGCACTATCCTTGTTTTTGTTTTTGTTTATTCTTAAGGGGCAAGTTCTCTCACATGTGCCACAGCACCACTTTTATTTTTTTTATCTATGTTGTTCTGAGGAATTGAACTTGGGTCTTCATTCATGCTCGGCAAGAACTCTTCCACTAGGCTTAACTTATGGCCCCAGTGGGAAGGAAGTTTTCCATAAAATATGTAGGAAATATGTACACTAAGGAAAAGCCATCAAAAATAGAAGAAAAATTATATACTTAGATAACGACATGCCAGTATTCTGGCAGATCTCTGTAATTCTAGCTTCAAGAGTGGCCTATTTGGACCGGGAGTTGGCTGGCTGAAGTAAAGTGCTATCCTTGAGCAAGCCCTAGGACAGTGCTCTGGCCATGAGTTGAAGCCATAGGACATGCAAAAATAATAATTTAATGCCCGTGACTGGTGGCTCACCCTAGTAATCCTAGCTACCCTGGAGGATCGAGGTTCAAAGACGGCCCAGGCATAAAAATCTGTGAGAATCTTATTTCCAAATAATCCAGAAAATTCAAAATGACAATGTGCCTCAAGTGGTAGAGCTCTTGCCTTGAGCTGAAGAGCTTAAGGTAAACATCCAGGCCCAGAGTTCAAGCCCCATGAGTGAAAAAAAGAAAAAGAAAAAGAAAGCCCTTATCTAAGGCTGGAGTGCACACTAGTGGTAGTTTGCTTGCCTAGTATGCACAAAGCCCTGTGTTCAATTACTCTGTACCACTTACACCAAAAAAAAAGCTGGAAATGATCTCAGAAGGTTGGGTTCTGAGGATCACAGTTCAAATCCAGGCCAGACACTAAAGTCCATGAAACTGTTACTTCCATTTGAGCACCAGAAAACCAGAAGTGACACTGTGGCTCAAGGTGTTTAAGGTTGTAGCCTTGAGCTGAAGAGCCCAGGGACACTGCCCAGGTGCACAATTAAAGTCTTACAACCAAGAGAGAGAGAGAGAGAGAGGAGAGAGAGAGAGAGAGAGAGAGAGAGAGAGAGAGAGAGAGAGAGAGAGAGAGAGACAGAGACAGAGACAGAGACAGAGACAGAGAGACAGAGAGACAGAGAGAGACAGAGAGACAGAGAGAGACAGAGAGACAGAGAGAGAGAGACAGACAGAGAGAGAGAGAGAGGCAGACAGACAGAGACAGACAGAGAGAGAGACAGAGACAGAGACATCAAACAGTCAAGCACTGCTGGCTGAAGCGTGTAATTCCAGCTACTATGGAGGCTGTGATTGGAGGATCTTGGTTCAAAGCCCAAAGCCAGCCTGGACACATATGTTTGTGAGACTTACATCACCAATTAACTACCAGAAACCAAAAATGGAGCTGTAGAGGAAGAGCGCTAGCCTTGAGCTGAAGAGCTCAGGGACAGTGTCCAGGCCCAAAGTCCAAGCACCATGACGAATCAATAATAAAAAAAGAAGATAGCTAATAGTAATGATGAATAATTTTGGGCTGGGAGTTTGGCCTAGTGGTAGAGTGCTTGCCTAGCATGCACGAATACCTGGGTTCAATTCCTCAGTACCACATACATAGAAAAATGCTGGAAGTGGTGCTGAGGCTGAAGTGGTAGAGCCCTAGCCTTGAGAACATATAAGGACAGTGCTCAGTCCCTGAGTTCAAGCCCAGGACTGGCCAAATCAAAAGTAGTAGAGCACTGGCATTGAACTGAAGATCTGAGGAACAGCCCAGGCACAGAGTTCAAGCACCGCAAACAGCAACAACAAAATCTATGAAATGGCAGTGGTGGTTTTAAGCTAAGCAAAAATAGAGTAGAAACTGGTAAAATATATATTTGTGTGTAAGCAAAATAGCCAGACTTATGCATTAGAACAGGATAGCAACTTGAAAAAAAATTTTGTTTTCCATCTCACTAGGTCCTGTCTCTTAATTTATTCAAGTAAGTAAAATGCTGGGTTTTATAATCGTTGCTCTGAATATTAGAAAATCATAATATCTCTCATTAACCAACAAAGACCAGGAACTGGGGCTTCGTTCAAATGGCAGAGTATCAGGCAAGAGAAGAAAAAATTGAAGTAAGAACTTGAAGTTCTTGATCCAGAACCTGCATAGTAACAGAGCAGCAGCCTGGTGATGGTACCTCACACCTATAATCTTAGCTACTCAGGAGGCTAAGATCTGAGAATCAAAGTTTAAAGCCAGCCAAAGTACCCAGTTAACTGCCAGAAAAACCAGAAGTGGCACTGTGGCTCACAGATTAAAGCACTAGCCTTGAGCTGAAGAGCTCAGGGACAGTGCCCAGGCCCAGAGTTCAAGCCCCACAATTGACAAAAATCAAACAAGCAAACAAAACTCACAAAGAAGCCTGCAGACCACAGTGGTTCTGCTGAGTCACTTCTCTATGGAGATCAGGAAACATTTCACTTTTTCTGTCTCTTCCCATCTCAACATTCATACTAAAATAAGACTGTGTTGAAAGTTTCAATTTTTAAAAATGTTTTTCATGAAGCACCCTGAAATATTCATCGCTTATATCTCAATTGAAGATAGTTGATTTGGGGCTGCAGTGGTAGAGTGCTAGCCTTGAGCAGAAAAGGTCAGGGATAGAGCTGAAGCACTCAGTTGAAGACCCAGTGCCAACACACAAAAGAAATTATGCACTTTATACATATTTTCTAATTTCTTAATGAATTTTTCAGTCTGTATAAATATAGGGTACATTCCTTGTTACTTAAGTAAGATTGCTCTTTTTTTTTCTTTTTTGCCAGTCCTACGGCTTGGACTCAGGGCCTAGTCATTTTCATTGTACTCGCTTGCCCAAGGTGAGTGCTCTGCCTCTTGAGACACAGCCCCACTTCTAGCTTTTTTCTGAGTATGCGGTACCGGTGAATAGAACCTAGGTCTTCATGCATTCTAGGTGAGCACTCTACCATTAGGCTATATTCCCAGGCAGTGAGATTCCTCTTACAGTCATTGTATGTTCACAGAGTTTGATCTCACACACTGTAGGGCCCTGGTTGGCTTTGACCTGTGATCCTAAGCCCTGAGCCTCCTAAGTAGCTGAAATTAAGTTGTGAGCCAGCATGATGGCTTCCATTCTTTTTTCTACAAAAATATATGTAGTTATCTAAAATATATCTATAGCTGAAAAAAATGAATCTCTCCCAAACAAATCTTCAAAGAAACAACCATCCTATTAAAAGGTGGGCTAAAGACTTAAAAGAGTATTCTCTGAAGAAAAAATTACAATGGGCTTTAGACACATGAAGAAATGCTCCATAACTCTAGCAATAAGGGAAATGAAAATCAAAACAACTTTGAGATTCCACCTGACTCCAGTCAGAATGGCCATTATCAAAAAATCTAATAAGAGATACTGGTGGCGAAGTGACCAGGGGGGATCACACCTACACTGTTGGTGTGAGTGTAAACTCGTTCAACCACTAGGGAAAGCAGTGTGGTGGTTCCACAAAAGACTGAACATAGAGCTCCCCTATGATCCAGCAAATCCACTATTTGGCATCTGCCCAATTGTCCAGAAAAAGACATACTAAAGCCACTAGCACAATGATGCCCATTGCAGCACTATTTACCATAACAAAGATATGAAACCAACCTAGATGCCACTCAGTAGATGACTGAATCAAGAAGATGTGGTACTTATACACAATGGAATGCTATGCTGCCATCAGAAGGAAAGACATCGCCCCATTTGTAAGGAAATGGAAAGACTTGGAAAAAATTCATATTAAGTGAAGCAAGCCAGACCCAAAGAAACATAAGCTCAATGGTTTCCCTCATTTGTAATAATTAGTTCACATCTAGGATTCTCCTAGCAGAGGATTACAATAACTCAAAAACCTAGGTATATAAGGTCATATAGGATGAGACTAAATGAAAGGATCTCTAGGATATGGGAACAAGAGGTATATCTTGTGTCATCGTTGCTCTTAATCTTGTGTGATTTTTGTCCTTAATCTACTATGTTATTTCTCATCAATTATTTTGCCCTTTGGTTAATGTCAGATTGTTACTGTATCTGATTTTTTCCCTGGCATATTGTATATATGTTTATTTGTTTATGTCAAATAGTAAAGGGAAGGGGGGAAACAAGATGATTGGGAAGGTGAGGGGAGAGGGAACTGGGGACAAAAACATGTGGAGTGGAATAAATGTGTGAGAAGTAATGCAGTCCACTACCTGTAAATGTAATCGTAACCCCTCTATACATTACCGTGAAAATAAAAAAGAGACTATAAAAATATCTGCAGAAAATGAGGTTGGATGATGGAAACAACCAGATGCCCTACTACAAAAAATGTGATACACGCACACACACACACACACACACACACACACACACACACACACACACAGAAACGCACACACACACAATGGCATGATACATAGCCAACCGACAAGATAAAATAATGGCATTCTCGGGGAAGTGGATGAAAAGGAAAAAAATCATATTAAGTGAAGTAAGCCAAACTCAAAGAACATAGGCCCAAGAGTCTCCCTCATTTGTCAAATTCAGTAGAAACCTTGGGCTCTGCTACCAGAGATTTACAATAGAACAAAATCTAGAGACATCGTGACAAATAGTATGACACTAAATGTAAGGACCTCCAAGATAAAGAAACAAAACTCATATAATGAGTGATTGTTGTCCTTAATGAACTATGTGATCTCTTATCTCTTTTGCTATCCCTTGGTTATATCCTATTGTTACAATATTTCACCTTGTTTTCTGATATATTTCATATGTGCCTAATTGGTTATTTGAAATTGGATAGGGAAGGGGGGAAATGAACATGAATGGGGGTAGGGGAAGGGAAATGGGGACCATATCATTACATGGGGTATCAAAGTTTGAGAAGTAATGCACCTTCTATCTGGTGAATATAATGTAACCCTTCTATAAATTACAATAAATATAAATACATAAAAAGAAGATCTGCACAGAAAAAAATAATAATGGCATTTTTTGGAGTAGTGGATGAAATTAGAGTGAATCCTGTTGAGTGAGATAAGTCAAGACCTAGGAACAAAAGGTACAGGGTATCCTTAATATATGGATATTAGTTTCAAACAGTAGTAGAGCGATGATTGAATAGTTGATACCCAAAGTTCTGGACATAATTTTGGAGATATAAACATAACTACATAGACATAAAATCTAGGATAGACTATACACTCTATAGACATGTGTTTTATTATAGATTAATCTGTATCTATGACATACAAAGACTCAGCTTAATTTTTACTATATTCTAAAGTCTATGTGCCAGTGATTGTATAGCGATTCCCTTCTTGAATACTTGTTGGTTAAACATGACATTTGAAATATGATGTAAAATTCAATGTTAATAAATTTTTTTAAAAAAGAGGCTAGAGGTAAATACCACTTATGTACTTGCTCTAAGTGGTACAGAAATTTTCTTAATGAATCAAGGGGTTTTATTATATCTTTATGCAATTATTTTAGTTCTGAGTGTTCTACATTCAATGATACTTCTGGAAAGATGATATAGCTGACTGTGTAGATGGTATGAAGACATACTGGCCTAAACGTAGAATAAAGCATTGGTAAGTGGCTGTTAGCTGTCCAGATTCTACTGGAATATGTGGAATGAATTTATTACGCACAATGCAGGCTCTTAGTCAGGTCAGGATCAAGATTATGTGGTTCCATGAGATGAATGAGGAAAGATCAGAAAAATCTACTAAGATATCCAGATATACTTTTTAAACTAAGGTATCTGGACTCCTTTTTTTTTTTCTTTCTTGGTGGGGAGGTTGAACTTTGGACCTGGGCAAGGTCTCTTAGTTCTTTTTCCTCAAGGCTAATGCTGTACCAGTTTTAGCCACAACTCCACTTAGTTTTTGGGTGGATAAGTGGAGAGTAGAATCTTACAGTTTTTTTTTGTTTTCATTTTTTTGCTTGCAAAGGCTTTGAATCACCTTCTCCCCGGCTAGTAGAATGATAATTATGACCCTCCAGCGCCTGGCTAGTGATTCTTTGAAAATTGGACTTTCTTCCAAATCACATAACTGGTTCCTAGCAAAGTTTTGAAGCCTGAGTTAAATGTGACAGATTTTTGTCACTTGGAGACACTCTGTGCTGAACGTTAGAAATCTACCAGCTGAGTCACAGTGGCACTTCCAGTTTTTTGTTTATGTGGTGCTGAGGAATGGAATCCAGGGTTTCATACATGCTAGGCAAGCTTCATTTTCAGCCCAAGGTTTTATGTTTTGTTTTTTCAGTGTTGTTGCTTCTAAGGTACTGTATGATGTTCTTTCATTTTCTTTGCTTTTTACCTCTTTTCTTCTTTTTCCCTTTAGTTTTATTCCCTGTAGTCACTGTGTTGAATTCGAGTACCCTGTGCCTTGTACATAGGTTTAGGTGATTTGGGGAATGGAGAGGGTATAATAAAATGGTAAAAAAAAAAACAAAGGAAAAAGGGTGAACCAATTGAACAGTGATACTTGGAAGACACTAAACGGAAATGAACTGAACAATCTGGGTGGAGAGGGGGCTGAGGGTAGGAAAACAGAGAAAAATGAGGGAGAGGATAACAATTTTCTTAAGAAATATGTTTATTACTTATGTAACCGTATGCCAACTATATATTGACTTAACAAAAAAAATTAACTTAAAAAATAATTTAGCCGGGTATGGTGGCTCACACTTGTAAATGTAGCTACTCAAGAGGCTGGGATCCAAGGATAGCAGTTCAAAGTCAGCCTAGGCACTGAAGTCCATGTGACTCTTATCTCCAATTAACCACCAGAAACCCAGAAGTGGCCCTATGGCTCAAGGGATAGGGCAGTAGTCTTGAGCTGAAAAGCTCAGTGACAAGACCCAGGTGCAGAATTGCAGTCCCATGACTTGAATGATGAATGATACTAGCCAGGCTCTGTGCGCTCACACTTGGAATCCTATCTACACAGAATCAGGTTTGAATCCAGCCCAAACAAATTGCATGATATTCTGATTTACAGTTCATTACCAAAAATCTGAAAGTGGAGCTGTGGATCAAGTGGTAGAACACTAGCCTGAAGCAAAAAAAAAACTTTTAAGGACAGTTCCCCGGCCCTGGGTTCAAGTCCCAGGACTTGCATAAAACAAACAAAATGTGACGTTGAGTCCTCCATCATTTGGTGTTATAGTTCAATATTCTTGATATGCGTCTTAGAAATTAAGTCCCTAGCAAATACTCTCCCCTGAAATTCTGCTTCATAGCTGATTCATAGAATTTCAGCATCATTACTATCACCTTCCAGTTAGCATAGCAGTCTACTACTGAAAATTTGAAGAAAACTTTTGAGTAATCCTAATAAATCTGTGTATCATCTGCACACACATCAAATCAGCAGGAGCTATGTTCTACTATTATATAAATGTATTTAATCCCTTTTTGAGTTAATGAGCCTTAAAGAGTAAAACATATGAAATAGTTATGAAACTAACAGTCACCATTCTTCTACCTAATATTGTAATATAAGTTTATAAATTCAAGGACTATTCTGAAGTGTGCAGAATTTAGCTTCTAATTATAATATTGTCATGAAGTATAGTTTTTAAGAAACATGTTGCTTGCTTTGGGAAAGCAAAGGCAAGGAAAAATGATATAAGTAAGTTCCCTATTTATCAGAAGGAAAATACTATTGGGTTTAGATCAACTTCATTCATTCCGTGCTGATGAAACAAATATTTGCAATTCCTGAGGCCAATCACTTCATTGTGATGCACAATCAGCCAGCTTAGATCAATCTTCCAAAAAGGAAAGGAACAAATGAGAAGCAATTAAGGTTTCCAAAATGAACCAGGTGGTGGTGGCAGCTCACACTTGTAATTCTATCTACTCAAGGCCTGAAATCCAAGGATCTGGATTAAGTCTGTCTGGGATGAAAATATTCCTGTCTGTAACATCATCTCTGTTATCACAGCCCAGCTGATACACTCTGCCCAACAGGTTCCAAACACCAAAGTCCATCTCCTATCTGAAATACTATCAAACGTACTCACAAATTATTTCCTCTTTGGGAGATAGTTGAAATATGTACCAGAAATATTTCCCTGGATTCAGAGTGGAAGTGGAAATATATACTCACTAGAATCCCATCTAGTAAATTACAGTCAATCATCGTTCCTCACATCTTGTTAGTTAAATTGAACAATGAGTGTTTGGATCAGAAGCAATGTGTATGAGCATACAGGTTGTAAAATTACTGTAATCCTAGCTACTCAAGATAAGGTGAGACCTGAGGATTCCAGTTCAAAATCAGCACGCAATAAATTCCATAAGATTTTTACCTCTAATTGACCAGCAAAAAACAGAGCGTTGAATTGTGCTTAAAATGCCACAGCCCTAAGCTTTGCATTAAAGTGCTAAGGGGTAGCATTCAGGATGCCCACTCCCTCCACTCCTTTTTAACATAGTACTAGAAATCCTAGGCAGTGCAATAAGGCAAGAACAAGCATAAAGGGGATCCAAGTAGGGAAAGAGGAAATAAAACTATCCCTCTTTGCAGATGACATGATTCTGTATTTAAAGAATCCTATAGACTCTACTCCCAAGCTCCTTGAGCGGCCTCAAAGCTTTGGAAGGGCAGCAGGCCATAAAATCAACCCTCACAAATCAACTGCCTTTCTTTACGCCAACAGTGAGTGGAACGAGGCAATAATCAGGAAAGAAACTCCTTTCACAATAGCCTCAAAGAAAATAAAGTACCTAGCAATTAGCTTAACTAAGAATGTAAAGGACCGTTTAGATGAAAACTTTAAAACCCTAAAAAAGGAAATTAAAGCAGAACTAAGGAAATGGAAAAACCTCCCATGCTCCTGGATTGGAAGAATCAACATTGTGAAAATGACAATCTTGCCAAGGGCTATCTACAAATTCAATGCAATACCCATCAACATCCCAATGTCATTCTTTAAAGAAATAGAAGAGGCAATTCAAAATTTCATACGGAATGATAAAAGGCTCCATATAGCAAAAACACTTCTTAGCAGAAAGAACAGCGCTGGAGGAATTTCAATTCCATACTTTAGACTCGATTACAGAGCAATAATTCTCAAAACAGCTTGGTACTGGCACAAGAACAGGCCTGAAGTCCAATGGAATAGAACTGTGGACCCAGATATTAAACCACAGACCTATGGCCAACTAATCTTTGACCAGGGAGCCAAAAAAATAGAATGGAAGAAAGATAGCCTCTTCAACAAGTTGTCCTGGCAGAACTGGTTAAACACCTGCAGAAAACTAAAGTTGGATCCTTCTTTGTCACCTTGCACTAGAATTAACTCCAAATGGATCAAAGACCTGGAGGTAAAAGCTGACACACTAAAAAGTTTAGAGGAAGGAATAGGAGATACACTAGGCCTCCTTGGCCCAGGTCGAAACTTTCTTAATAAGGACCAAGAATCACAACAAATCAGAGAAAGGCTGGATAAGTGGGACTGCATTAAACTGCAGAGCTTTTGTATGGCAACGGATATAGCTAGTAAACTAATCAGGAAGCCTACAGAGTGGGAGAAGATCTTCACCAACCAAACAACGGACAAAGGCCTCATATCTAAAATATATCAACAACTCAAAAAATTGAATCACTCCAAAACTAACCTACAAAGTAACACCCATCCCGTTAAAAAATGGGGAAAATCTTAAAGAGAGTCTTCTCTGAAGAAGAAACAAAAATAGCCTATAGGCACATGAAGAAATGCACCACATCTCTGGTCATAAAAGAAATGCAAATCAAAACAACTCTAAGATTCCACCTCACTCCAGTTACAATGGCCAGTATCAGGAAACGAATGAAAACAGACGCTGGGGGGGATGTGGCCAGGAAGGATCACTACTACACTGTTGGTGGGAGTGCAAACTCCTTCAACCACTATGGAAAGCAGTGCGGCAGTGCCTCAAAAGGCTAAACATAGAACTCCCCTATGACCCAGCAATTCCACTACTTGGCATTTACCCAACAGTCCAGAAACAAGGGCATACTAAACCCACTAGCACAACAATATTCACTGCAGCACTATTCACCATAGCAAAGATATGGAACCAACCCTGATGTCCATCAGTTGAGGAGTGGATCAATAAGTTGTAGTATTTGTACACAATGGAATTCTATGCTGCTGTCAGAAAGAATGACATTGCCCCATTTGTTAGGAAATGGAAAGACTTAGAACAAATCATATTAAGTGAAGTAAGCCAAACTCAAAGGAACTTAGCCTCAGTGGTTTCCCTCATTCGTCATAATCAGTAGAAACCTTGGGCTCTACTAGCAGAGATTTGCAATAGAGCAAAAGGCCATATATAAGGCCATATAATGTGAAGCTAATTGAAAGGACCTCCAGGATATTGACACAAAAGCCACATAATGAATGATTGTTGTCCTTAGTGTACTATGTTGTCTCTCATCTTCTTTGCTGTCCCTTGGTTATCCTATATTGGTATAGTATCTCACTTTGTTATCTGTTATATTGAATTTATTTGTGTTTGGATATTTGAAATTTGATAGGGAAGGGGGGAAAACCAAGATGGGTGGGGGGTGTGGGGTTGGAGGGAAATGGGTACCAAGACATGTGAAAGGGTATCAATGTATGTGAATTAATGCACCTTCTATCTGGCAAATATCATCTAACCCTTTTACTAATTACAATAAAAAAATGAAAAAAAAAGGAAGTTGTAGTGTGTGGGGAGGATGATGGGGTCAAATACATTTCTTCTTAGAAATTTACCTCATCTGGTTGCCCTGGATTTTCCTGGCCTTCTTCTTAGAGAAAGTTCTGTTATACTGGATTTGTGGCTTGGCAATGATCTAGCATGTACATCTTCGAGTAAGACATCCACAACTTCCATGCCTGAGACTCGAGTTTCCTGACCTTCGGCAACAGCACAGCAACATCTTTCTTCCTCCTGAGCCACACGCCAAGTGAGCTGGCTTGAGCTGGTTGTTAGTTACAGTGGCTTGGTTACCAGGGTTCCATATTCTGTTCCATTGTGAGGGAGGCAGGGTCACCTTTCAGGGCCCAATGACCAAAGATCCTTGCTCACAAAAGACCTCACCAAAGACATACTGGAGGCTGAATCTCTCCTCCAATCTCACAATATACATGTGGATGTAGTATACAGCACACCTTATTTGTCCAATCCCAATGTCTTCCACTAGGCCCAACTACCAGTCTGGTCTCAGGTCAAGGAGCCTTTCTTAGGTAAGATCCAAACTTAAGGGTCAATATTGCCCTCATCCTTTACAAAATATTTGCTTCACAGTGCCTTCTCTGCCTGCATTTTGCCCCTTGTCGAATTTTTTTTTGTTTTTGCTAGTCTTGGGACTTGACCTCAGAGTGTGAACATTGTTCTTGGGCTTTCTTTAGGCTTTAGCTGTCCCACCGAGCCACAGCACCATTTGCACCGTTTTCTATGTATGTGGTAATGAGGAATCAAACCTGAGGCTTACTGCTTGGTAGCCAAGGACTCTACCACTAGGTCAAACACACAGGGCATCTTGCACATATTTTTGACGTCAATCTACTAGGATATTATTAGGTTTCTGTATCCTAATCAATTTTTTCCTGATGATTAGCTTTGCTGTCATGTGTAAAAAATGCAAGAGGGAAAAACACAGAAGAATTAGTGAAATTTAAAAAAAAGCATTAGACACAGTTAAGTGTTCATTCTTTGTAGGAGAAAGGATATTTGGATATGATGATGATGATGATGACTTTATAATTACTATGTCAGGGTTGAGAGTTTGGCATAGTGGTAGAGTGCTTGCCTAGCATCCATGAATATCTGCGTTTGATTGCTCAGTATCACATAGATAGAAAATCTAGATGTGGCACTGTGGCTCAAGTGGCAGAGGGCTAGACTTGAGAAAACCGGAGGACAGTGCTCAGGCCCTGAATTCAAGCCCCAAGATTGGCAGAAAGATAAAAGAAAATAAAAATGCTTTTTATGAGCTAATTCACTCACAGCATTTGCTTCTGAAATCTTCGCTTCTGCATCTTGTGAAATAGCCGTTTCCCTCAACGTAGACAAGAAAAACAGATCCATCCCATGGTCCACTGTGAGGCCACTGGTTGGGCTAAGAGCTAGTCGTGCAGCAACACATAAGTTTTATTATAATACTTTCCAAACTTTGTACTCAAATATGGTACCTACTTACCAATTTATGTCAGTTATCCTTATGCTATACATTTTCTTCATGGCTACAATATTGTTACACTCCTACGTTAATCCTCTTGCACTTCCCCTGACCTCTCTCATTCTTTTTTTCTATCTCTGGACCTCTGCTCGTCTTTCAACCCTTACACTGCACGGATCTACACTTGATGGCTGTTGAGCAATATTATATATGTAGGTGGTTAATTATTCTCTAGGCTCAGAGGGACTTAAAGACAATAGAGATTGGATTGAGAGGCTTATTGTTTTGGGTATAAATCGCTTATCAGTGGTTGTATTAGACTGGTCTTTAAGTGCACAAAAAGAAAGCGTGATAATACCAATCAAAACTTGTGAACATCTAGTGTCTGCCAGCTACAGAGGTCTAGGTTGGTTATATCTGAAAAACTATAATCGTATTTAGTAGTAATCTTGCTCCCATTTTCAAATGGGCAGAACAAGAAACTCAAGAAAAATGTCAAATCAAGAAACAACATCCCCCACCCAATGTAAACAGACAATGGAACAGTCACTGGCAAACCTAGAGGAGAGTCTTCCAATTGCTACCCAAATGCAATTGATAAACATCATTAATGAAAAATGTGAAAATATAAAGAAAGAGATAATGGAGGAAGCCATACCTGAACAAGAGGAAAGCTAAAACAAGGTGATAAGTGAAAAAGAAGAAGCCATAAAGGAGGCCATAATAAAGGTTTTTCAAAGAAAGATGGATGAATTCAAAGAATCCACAAATAAAAACGTGACCAAACTCCAGCAAATGTCCAAAGAAAATAAAGCTACTGAGCTAACCACTCAAAAGGAAATCAAGGAGATAAAGAAATCCATACATGATCTAAAACAAGGGATGCAAGGCATCAAAAGTGAGCAATTAGAAGCAAGGGAGATGAAAAATAAAGTAGATCGCTTTCATAGCAGGTTAGACATTGCAGAGGAGAGAATTTCCGGGGCTGAAGATAATTTAGGTATTATAAAGAACAGAAAATGAGTCAATCAAAATCTAGGAAATATGAGAGAGTGCTTCAGGAGTCCAAGATACAATTATGAAGCCTAATTTAAGGCTAGTTGGTATTGAGGAGGGCGTGGAGAAAGAGGTCAATGGTATTGGAAATATACTTCAGGGAATCATCTCAGAGAATTTCCCAAATATCCAGAAGGGCAGGCCCATCCAGACACGAGAAGCTTTTAGAACCCCAAACAGACCTGACCAGAAAAGAACATCCCACCGCCACATTGTGATCCAAACTGGATCAATAGAAACGAAAGGAAAGATCGTAAAGTTAGCCAGGGAAAAGGGATCAGTAACCTACAAAGGCAAACCAATCAGAATAACCCCAGATTTCTCAGCAGAGACCATACAAGCACGAAGTGACTGGAAGCATATATGTCATCCCCTTAAATCAAATAACTACCAACCAAGAATACTGTAGCCAGCTAAGCTCTCATTCATAACTAAGGGAACAATAAAAACATTCCATTCCAGGGAAAAGCTGCAACAATATGTCGAAACAAAACCAACACTACAGAGAATTCTGAAAGATGCTCTATACATAGAAAACCAAAATAAATGCAATATAGGGAAAGAAAAGGCACCTAAACAGCATACCATCTAAGGACCACAAGAACTGTCAAGACACAGGCCCTACTAAAAGCTTTTAAAAATGGTAGGAACTAATAAATATCTCTCAATCCTAACTGTCAATATCAATGGATTTAACTCTCCAATTAAACGGCATAGGTTGTCTAGTTGGATCAAAAAGCAAGAACCATCGTTCTGCTGACTTCAAGAGACACATCTTACCCAAAAACAATCATCTTTTGAAAGTGAGAGGTTGGAATAAACTCTATCAAGCTAACTGCCCCCATAAACAGGCTGGAGTTGCCATCCTCATATCAGATACAATAGACTTCAAACTAAAATTAGTAAGAAAAGACAAAGAAGGTTACTACATACTACTAAAGGGATCTTTCCTCCCGGAAGACATAACAATCCTAAATATTTACACACCCAATCCCGGAGCTCCAAACTTCATCAAGCAAACTTTACGTACACTGAAACCATACATAGATCGAAATACAGTGATTGTTGGTGAGTTTAACACACCACTCTCACCTATGGACAGATCAACAAGGCAAAAACTCAACAGAGAAACCTTAGAACTGAACATCTATATAGACCAACTAGATCTAACAGACATCTGCAGAATATTCCACCCAGTAACACCACAATATACGTTTTTCTCAGCAGCACATGGAACATTTTCCAAAATAGACCACATCTTAGGCCATAAAGCAAACCTGGACAGATTCAGAAACACTGAAATTATTCCATGCACACTCTCAGACCATAAAGGCATCAAATTGGAGCTGAACACACATCTCCACCAAAGAAAACCCTGTAACTCATGGAGACTGAACAACACATTGTTGAATCAAAAACAATGGGTAATCGAAGAGATCAGAACAGATATCCAACTGTTTATGAAATTTAACAATAAGGAGCACACAAATATCAACTCCTTAGGGACACAACAAAGGCAGTACTCAGAGGAAAATTTATAGCGCTGAGTGCCTACAACAGCCAGTTGGAAAAATGGCAAACCAACTAGTTAATGTCTCACCTTAACCTCCTGGAAAAAGAGCAACAAACCAACCCTAAACCCATTAGGAGAAAGCAAATTATTAAAATCAAAGCAAAATTAAATGATTTGGAATAAAAAACTATAGAAAGAATCAACAAAACAAGGAGTTGGTTCTTGAAATAATTAACAAAATTGACAAGCCCTTAGCAAATCTTACCAAAAAAAGAAGAGAGCATATCGAAATAAACAAAATCGCAGATGAAAATGGTAATATCACGACAGAAATTACCAAGATCCAGAATATCATGATGGAATACTTCTCAAACCTTTACGCCAACAAATTTGAGAATCTAGAAGAAATGGATGAATTCCTAGACAATATTAACATACACACACTGAACCAAGAAGAGCTAACCCAACTCAACAGGCCTATTTCAAGCTCTGAAATAGAAATGGAAATTAGACAACTTCCACTTAAAAAGAGCCCAGGGCCAGATGGATTCACAGCTGAATTCTATAAGGTCTTCAAAGCAGAGCTCACACCAATACTCCTCAAGCTCTTCAAAAAATTGAAAATGAAGGTTCTTTACTAAACTGATTCTGTGAAGCCAGCATATCCCTCATCCCCAAACCAGACAGAGATTCATCAAAGAAAGAGATCTATAGACCCATTTCTTTGATGAACATCGATGCAAAACCTCTCAACAAAATACTGGCCAACCGTCTACAACAACTCATCAAAAAAAATATACACTATGATCAAACTGGATTCATCACAGGGAGGCAAAGCTGGTTCAACATACACAAATCAATTAATATAATTCAACACATCAACAGGAGCAGGGATAAAATCACATGATTGTCTCAATAGATGCGGAAAAGGCATTTGACAAGATCCAAAACCCCTTTATGTAAAAAGATGTGGAGAAACTAGGAATCCATGGAACATTTCTCAATGTAATAAAGGCTGTGTATGAGAAACCCACTGCTAGTATTATACTTAATTGTGAAAATCTAAAGCCATTCCCTCTAAAATCAGGAACGAGACAAGGATGCCCACTCTCTCCACTCCTTTTTAACATAGTACTAGAATTCCTAGGCAGTGCAATAAGGCAAGAAGCAAGCATAAAGGGGATCCAAGTAGGGAAAGAGGAAATAAAACTATCCCTCTTTGCCGATGACATGATTCTGTATTTAAAGAATCCAAAGACTTTACTCCCAAGCTCCTTGAGCTGATTCAAAGCTTTGGAAGGGTAGCAGGCCATAAAATCAACCCTCACAAATCAACTGCCTTACTTTACGCCAACAGTGAGAGGAACGAGGCAATAATCAGGAAAGAAACTCCTTTCACAATAGCCTCAAAGAAAATAAAGTACCTAGCAATTAGCTTAACTAAGAATGTAAAGGACCGTTTAGATGAAAACTTTAAAACCCTAAAAAAGGAAATTAAAGAAGAACTAAGGAAATGGAAAAACCTCCCATGCTCCTGGATTGGAAGAATCAACATTGTGAAAATGACAATTTGGCCAAGGGCTATCTACAAATTCAATGTAATACCCATCAACATCCCAATGTCATTCTTTAAAGACATAGAAGAGGCAATTCAAAATTTCATATGGAATAATAAAAGACCCCGTATAGCAAAAACACTTCTTAGCAGAAAGAACAGCGCTGGAGGAATTTCAATTCCAAACTTAAGACTCTATTACAGAGCTATAATTCTCAAAACAGCTTGGTACTGGCACAAGAACAGGCCTGAAGTCCAATGGAATAGAACTGCGGACCCAGATATTAAACCACAGACCTATGGCCACCTAATCTTTGACCAGGGAGCCAAAAAAATAGAATGGAAGAACGATAGCCTCTTCAACAAGTTGTGCTGGCAGAACTGGTTAAACACCTGCAGAAAACTAAAGTTGGATTCTTCTTTGTCACCTTGCACTAGAATTAACTCCAAATGGGTCAAAGACCTGGAGGTAAAAGCTGACACACTGAAAAGTTTACAGGAAGGAATAGGAGATACACTAGGCCTACTTGGCACAGGTCGAAACTTTCTTAATAAGGACCAAGAATCACAACAAATCAGAGAAAGGCTGGATAAGAGGGACTGCATTAAACTGCAGAGCTTTTGTATGGCAACGCATATAGCTAGTAAACTAATCAGGAAGCCTACAGAGTGAGAGAAGATCTTCACCAACCAAACAACGGACAAAGGCCTCATATCTAAAATATATCAACAACTCAAAAAATTGAATCACTCCAAAACTAACTTCCAAAGTAACACCCATCCCATTAAAAATGGGCCAAAGCCTTAAAGAGAGTCTTCTCTGAAGAAGAAACAAAAATGGCCTATAGACACATGAAGAAATGCTCAACATCTCTGGTCATAAAAGAAATGCAAATCAAAACAAGTCTAAGATTCCACCTAACTCCAGTTAGAATGGCCAGGATCAGGAAAACGAATGACAACAGATGCTGGAGGGGATGTGGCCAGGAGGGATCACTACTACACTGTTGGTGGGAGTGCAAACTCGTTCAACCACTATGGAAAGCAGTGTGGCAGTGCCTGAAAAGGCTAAACATAGAACTCCCCTATGACCCAGCAATTCCACTACTTGGCATTTACCCAACAATCCAGAAACAAGGGCATACTAAACCCACTAGCTCAACAATGTTCATTGCAGCAGTATTCATCATAGTAAAGATATGCAACCAACCCAGATGTCCCTCAGTTGATGAGTGGATCAACAAGTTGTGGTATTTGTACACAATGGAATTCTATGCTGCTGTCAGAAAGAATGACATTGCCCCATTTGTTAGGAAATGGAAAGACTTAGAACAAATCATATTAAGTGAAGTAAGCCAGACTCAAAGGAACTTAGGCTCAGTGGTTTCCCTCATTTGTCATAATCAGTAGAAACCTTGGGCTCTACTAACAGAGATTGTCAATAGAGCAAAAGGCCATATATAAGGCCATATAATGTGAAGCTAATTGAAAGGACCTCCAGGATATTGACACAAAAGCCATATAATGAATGATTGTTGTCCTTAATGTACTATGTTGTCTCTCATCTCGTTTGCTGTCCCTTGGTTATCCCATATTGGTATAGTATCTCACTTTATCTTATATATTGAATTTATTTGTATTTGGATATTAGATATTTGATAGGGAAGGGGGGAAAAATAAAGACGGGTGGGGGGTGTGGGGTTGGAGGGACATGGATACCAAGACATGTGAAAGGGTATCAATGTATGTGAATTAATGCACCTTCTATCTGGCAAATATCATCTCACCCTTTTACTAATTACAATAAAAACATGAAAAAAAGAAAGTTGTATTGTGTGGGGAGGATGATGGGGTCAAATACATTTCTTCTTAGAAATTTACCTCATCTGGTTGCCCTGGATTTTCCTGGCCTTCTTCTTAGAGAAAGTTCTGTTATACTGGATTTGTAGCTTGGCAATGATGTAGCATGTACATCTTCGAGTAAGACATCCACAACTTCCATGCCTGAGACTCGAGTTTCCTGACCTTGGGCAACAGCACAGCAACATCTTCCTTCCTCCTGAGCCACAGGCCAAGTGAGCTGGCTTGAGCTGGTTGTTAGTTACAGTGGCTTGGTTACCAGGGTTCCATATTCTGTTCAATTGTGAGGGAGGCAGGGTCACCTTTCAGGGCCCAATGACCAAAGATCCTTGCTCACAAAAGACCTCACCAAAGACATACTGGAGCCTGAACATCTCCTCCAATCTCAAAATATACATGTGGATGTAGTAAACAGCGCACCTTATTTGTCCAATCCCAATGTCTTCCACTAGGCCCAACTACCAGTCTGGTCTCAGGCTCAAGGAGCCTTTCTTAGGTAAGATCCAAACTTAAGGGTCAATATTGCCCTCATCCTTTACAAAATATTTGCTTCACAGTGCCTTCTCTGCCTGCATTTTGCCCCTTGTCGAATTTTTTTTTGTTTTTGCTAGTCTTGGGACTTGATTTCCGAGTGTGAACATTGTTCTTGGGCTTTCTTTAGGCTTTAGCTGTCCCACCGAGCCACAGCACCACTTGCAGCGTTTTCTATGTATGTGGAAAGGAGGAATCAAACCTGAGTCTTTTTGCTTGGTAGCCAAGTACTCTACCAATAGGTCAAACACACAGGGCATCTTGCACATACTTTTGACTTCAATCTACTAGGATATTATTAGGTTTCTGTATCCTAATCAATTTTTTCCTGATGATTAGCTTTGCTGCCAAGTGTAAAAAATGCAAGAGGGAAAAACACAGAAGAATTAGCGAAATTAAAAAAAAAGCATTAGACACAGTTAAGTGTTCACTCTTTGTAGGAGAAAAGATATTTGGATATGATGATGATGATGATGATGACTTTATAATTACTATGAGATGGTTGAGAGTTTGGCATAGTGGTAGAGTGCTTGCCTAGGATCCATGAATATCTGGGTTTGATTGCACAGTATCACATAGATAGAATATCTAGATGTGGCACTGTGGCTCAAGTGGCAGAGGGCTAGACTTGAGAAAACCCGAGGACAGTGCTCAGGCCCTGAATTCAAGCCCAAAGACTGGCAGAAAGTTAAAAGAAAATAAAAATGCTTTTTATGAGCTAATTCACTCACAGCATTTGCTTCTGAAATCTTCGCTTCTGCATCTTGTGAAATAGCCCTTTCCCTCAACGTAGACAAGAAAAACAGATCCATCCCACGGTCCACTGTGAGGCCACTGGTTGGGCTAAGAGCTAGTCGTGCAGCAACACATAAGTTTTATTCTAATACTTTCCAGACTTTGTACTCAAATATGCTACCTACTTACTAACTTAGGTCAGTTATCCTTATGCTATACATTTTCTTCATGACTACAATATTCTTACACTCCTACATTAGTCCTTTTGTACCTCCCATGACCTCTCTCATTCTATTTTTCTATCTCTGGAACTCTGCTCGTCTTTCAACCCTTACACTGCACGGATCTACACTTGATGGCTGTTGAGCGATATTGTATATGTAGGTGGTTAATTATTCTCTAGGCTCAGAGGGACTTAAAGACAATAGAGATAGATCGAGAGGCTTATTGTTTGGGGTATAAATCGCTTATCAGTGGTTGTATTAGACTGGTCTGTAAGTGCGCAAAAAGAAAGAGTGATAATACCAATCAAAACTTGTGAACATCTAGTGTCTGCCAGCTACAGAGGTCTAGGTTGGTTATATCTGAAAAACTATAATCGTATTTAGTAGTAATCTTGCTCCCATTTTCAAATGGGCAGAACAAGAAACTCAAGAAAAATGTCAAATCAAGGAACAACATCCCCCACCCAATGTAAATAGACAATGGAACAGTCACTGCCAAACCTAGAGGAGAGTCTTCCAAGTGCTACACAAATGCAATTGATAAACATCATTAATGGAAAATGTGAAAATATAAAGAAAGAGATAATGGAGGAATCCATAGCTGAACAAGAGGAAAGCATAAAAAAGGTGATAAGTGAAAAAGAAGAAGCCATAAAGGAGGCCATAATAAAGGTTTTTCAAAGAAAGATGGATGAATTCATAGAATCCATAAATAAAAACGTGACCAAACTCCAGCAAATGTCCAAAGAAAATAAAGCTACTGAGCTAACCACTCAAAAGGAAATCAAGGAGATAAAGAAATACATACATGATCAAAAACAAGAGACACAAGGCATCAAAAGTGAGCAATTACAAGCAAGGGAGATGAAAAATAAAGTAGATAGCTTTGACAGCAGGTTAGACAATGCAGAGGAGAGAATTTCCGGGGCTGAAGATAATTTAGGTAATATAAAGAACAGAAAATGAGTCAATCCAAATCTAGGAAATATGAGAGAGCGCTTCAGGAGGTCCAAGATACAATTAGGAAGCCTAATTTAAGGCTAGTTGGTATTGAGGAGGGCGTGGAGAAAGAGGTCAATGGTATTAGAAATATACTTCAGGGAATCATCTCAGAGAATTTCCCAAATATCCAGAAGGGCAGGCCCATCCAGATACGAGAAGCTTTTAGAACCCCAAACAGACCTGACCAGAAAAAAACATCCCACCGCCACATTGTGATCCGAACTGGATCAATAGAAACGAAAGGAAAGATCCTAAAGGCAGCCAGGGAAAGGGGATCAGTACCTATAAAGGCAAACCAATCAGAATAACCCCAGATTTCTCAGCAGAGACCATGCAAGCACGAAGTGACTGGAAGCATATATGTCATGCCCTTAAATCAAATAACTACCAACCAAGAATACTGTAGCCAGCTAAGCTCTCATTCAAACTGAAGGAACAATAAAACATTCCATTCCAGGGAAAAGCTGCAACAATATGTCGAAACAAAACCAACACTACAGAGAATTCTCAACGATGCTCTATACATACAAAACCAAAATAAATGCATTGTAGGGAAAGAAATGGCACCTAAACAGCATACCATCTAAGGACCACAAGAACTGTCAAGACACAGGCCCTACTAAAAGCTTTTAAAAATGGTAGGAACTAATAAATATCTCTCAAACCTAACTCTCAATATCAATGGACTGAACTCTCCAATTAAAGGGCATAGGCTGTCTAGTTGGATCAAAAAGCAAGAGCCATCGTTCTGTTGTCTTCAAGAGACACATCTTACCCAAAAACAATCATCTTTTGAAAGTGAGAGGTTGGAATAAACTCTATCAAGCTAACTGCCCCCATAAACAGGCTGGAGTTGCCATCCTCATATCAGATACAATAGACTTCAAACTAAAATTAGTAAGAAAAGACAAAGAAGGTTACTACATACTACTAATGGGATCTTTCCTCCAGGAAGACATAACGATCCTAAATATTTACACACCGAATCCCGGAGCTCCAAACTTCATCAAGCAAACTTTACTTACACTGAAACCATACATAGATCGAAATACAGTGATTGTTGGTGAGTTTAACACACCACTCTCACCTATGGACAGATCAACAAGGCAAAAACTCAAAAGAGAAACCTTAGAACTGAACAACTATATAGACCGACTAGATGTAACAGACATCTGCAGAATATTCCACCCAGTAACAACACAATATACTTTTTTCTCAGCAGCACATGGAACATTTTCTAAAATAGACCACATCTTAGGCCATAAAGCAAACCTGGACAGATTCAGAAACACTGAAATTATTCCATGCACACTCTCAGACCATAAAGGCATCAAATTGGAGCTGAACACACATCTCCACCAAAGAAAACCCTGTAACTCATGGAGACTGAACAACACATTGTTGAATCAAAAACAATGGGTAATCGAAGAGATCAGAACAGATATCCAACTGTTTATGAACTTTAGCAATAAGGAGCACACAAATATCAACTCCTTAGGGACACAACAAAGGCAGTACTGAGAGGAAAATTTATAGCGCTGAGTGCCTACATCAGCAAGTTGGAAAAATGGCAAACCAACTAGTTAATGTCTCACCTTAACCTCCTGGAAAAAGAGCAACAAACCAACCTTAAACCCATTAGGAGAAAGCAAATTATTAAAATCAAAGCAGAATTAAAGGATTTGGAATAAAAAACTATAGAAAGAATCAACAAAACAAGGAGTTGGTTCTTGAAAGAATTAACAAAATTGACAAGCCCTTAGCAAATCTTGCCAAAAAAAGAAGAGAGCATATCGAAATAAACAAAATCGCAGATGAAAATGGTAATATCACGACAGAAATTACCAAGATCCAGAATATCATGAGGGAATACTTCTCAAACCTTTACGCCAACAAATTTGAGAATCTAGAAGAAATGGATGAATTCCTAGAAAATATTAACATACACACACTGAACCAAGAAGAGCTAACCCAACTCAACAGGCCTATTTCAAGCTCTGAAATAGAAATGGAAATTAGACAACTTCCACTTAAAAGAGCCCAGGGCCAGATGGATTCACAGCTGAATTGTATAAGGTCTTCAAAGCAGAGCTCACACCAATACTCCTCAAGCTCTTCAACGAAATTGAAAATGAAGGTTCTTTACCAAACTCATTCTGTGAAGCCAGTATATCCCTCATCCCCAAACCAGACAGAGATTCATCAAAGAAAGAGATCTATAGACCCATTTCTTTGATGAACATCGATGCAAACCTTCTCAACAAAATACTGGCAAACCGTCTACAACAACTCATCAAAAAATTATATACTATGATCAAACTGGATTCATCACAGGGAGGCAAAGCTGGTTCAACATACACAAATCAATTAATATAATTCAACACATCAACAGGAGCAGGGATGAAATCATATGATTGTCTCAATAGATGTGGAAAAGGCATTTGACAAGATCCAAAACCCCTTTATGTTAAAAGATGTGGAGAAACTAGGACTCCATGGAACATTTTTCAATGTAATAAAGGCTGTGTATGAGAAACCCACTGCTAGTATTATACTTAGTGGTGAAAATCTAAAGCCATTCCCTCTAAAATCAGGAACGAGACAAGGATGCCCACTCTCTCCACTCCTTTTTAACATAGTATTAGAATTCCTAGACAGTGCAATAAGGCAAGAAGCAAGCATAAAGGGGATCCAAGTAGGGAAAGAGGAAATAAAACTATCCCTCTTTGCCGATGACATGATTCTGTATTTAAAGAATCCTATAGACTCTACTCCCAAGTTCCTTGAGCTGATTCAAAGCTTTGGAAGGGTAGCAGGCCATAAATTCAACCCTCACAAATCAACTGCCTTACTTACGCCAACACTGAGAGGAACGAGGCAATAATCAGGAAAGAAAATCCTTTCAGAATAGCCTCAAAGAAAATAAAGTACCTAGCAATTAACTTAACTAACAATGTAAAGGACCGTTTAGATGAAAACTTTAAAACCCTAAAAAAGGAAATTAAAGCAGAACTAAGGAAATGGAAAAACCTCCTATGCTCCTGGATTGGAATAATGAACATTGTGAAAATGACAATCTTGCCAAGGGCTATCTACAAATTCAATGTAATACCAAAAATTCAATGTAATACCAATCAACATCCCAATGTCATTCTTTAAAGAAATAGAAGAGGCAAATCAAAATTTCATATGGAATAATAAAAGACCCCGTATAGCAAAAACTCTTCTTAGCAAAAAGAACAGCCCTGGAGGAATTTCAATTCCAAACTTAAGACTCCATTACAGAGCTATAATTCTCAAAACAGCTTGGTACTGGCACAAGAACAGGCCTGAAGTCCAATGGAGTAGAACTGTGGACCCAGATATTAAACCACAGACCTATGGCCACATAATCTTTGACCAGGGAGCCAAAAAAATAGAATGGAAGGAAGATGGCCTCTTCAACATGTTGTGCTGGCAGAACTGGTTAAACACCTGCAGAAAACTAAAGTTGGATCCTTCTTTGTCACCTTGGACTAGAATTAACACCAAATGGGTCAAAGACCTGGAGGTAAAAGCTGACACACTGAAAAGTTTACAGGAAGGAATAGGAGATACACTAGGCCTCCTTGGCACAGGTCGAAACTTTCTTAATAAGGACCAAGAATCACAACAAATCAGAGAAAGGCTGGATAAGTGGGACTGCATTAAACTGCAGAGCTTTTGTATGGCAACGGATATAGCTAGTAAACTAATCAGGAAGCCTACAGAGTGGGAGAAGACCTTCCCCAACCAAACAACGGACAAAGGCCTCATATCTAAAATATACCAGCAACTCAAAAAAATGAATCACTCCAAAACTAACCTACAAAGTAACACCCATCCCATTAAAAAATGGGCCAAAGACTTAAAGAGAGTCTTCTCTGAAGAAGAAACAAAAATGGCCTATAGACACATGAAGAAATGCTCCACATCTCTGGTCATAAAAGAAAGGCAAATAAAAACAACTCTAAGATTCCACCTCACTCCAGTTAGAATGGCCAGGATCAGGAAAACGAATGACAACAGATGCTGGAGGGGATGTGGCCAGGAGGGATCACTACTACACTGTTGGTGGGAGTGCAAACTCGTTCAACCACTATGGAAAGCAGTGTGGCAGTGCCTCAAAAGGCTAAACATAGAACTCCTCTATGACCCAGCAATTCCACTACTTGGCATTTACCCAACAATCCAGAAACAAGGGCATACTAAACTCACTAGCACAACACTGTTCATTGCAGCACTATTCACCATAGCAAAGATATGGAACCAACCCAGATAACCCTCAGTTGATGAGTGGATCAACAAGTTGTGATATTTGTACACAATGGAATTGTACGCTGCTGTCCGAAAGAATGACATCGCCCCATTTGTTAGGAAATGGAAAGACTTAGAACAAATCATATTAAGTGAAGTAAGTCAGACTCAAAGGAACTTAGGCTCATTGTTTTCCCTCATTCGTCATAATCAGTAGAAACCTTGGGCTCTACTAGCAGAGATTTGCAATACAGCAAAAGGCCATATATAAGGCCATATAATGTGAAGCTAATTGAAAGGGCCTCCAGGATATTGAAACAAAAGCCACATAATGAATGATTGTTTTCCTTAATGTACTATATTGTCTCTCATCTCCTTTGCTGTCCCTCGGTTATCCCATATAGGTATAGTATCTCACTTTGTTATCGGATATATTGAATTTATTTGTATTTGGATATTTGAAATTTGATAGGGAAGGGGGGAAAACCAAGACGGGTGGGGGGTGTGGGGTTGGAGGGAAATGGGTACCAAGACATGTGAAAGGGTATCAATGTATGTGAATTAATGCACCTTCTATCTGGCAAATATCATCTAACCCTTTTATTAATTACAATAAAAAGAATTAAAAAAAAGAAAGTTGTAGTGTGTGGGGAGGATGATGGGGTCAAATACATTTCTTCTTAGAAATATACCTCAACTGGTTGCCATGGATTTTCCTGGCCTTCTTCTTAGAGAAAGGCCTGTTATACTGGATTTGTGGCTTGGCAATGATCTAGCATGTACATCTTCGAGTAAGATATCCACAACTTCCATGCCTGAGACTCGAGTTTCCTGACCTTTGGCAACAGCACAGCAACATGTTTCTTCCTCCTGAGCCACAGGCCAAGTGAGCTGGCTTGAGTTGGTTGTTAGTTACAGTGGCTTGGTTACCAGGGTTCCATATTCTGTTCCATTGTGAGGGAGGCAGGGTCACCTTTCAGGGCCATTGACCAAAGATCCTTGCTCACAGAAGACCTCACCAAAGACATACTGGAGGTTGAATCTTTCCTCCAAACTCACAATATACATGTGGATGTAGTAAACAGCACACCTTATTTGTCCAATCCCAATGTCTTCCACTAGGCCCAACTACCAGTCTGGTCTCAGGCTCAAGGAGCCTTTCTTAGGTAAGATCCAAACTTAAGGGTCAATATTGCCCTCATCCTTTACAAAACATTTCTTTACAGTGCCTTCTCTGCCTGCATTTTGCCCCTTGTCGAAATTTTTTTTTGTTTTTGCTAGTCTTGGGACTTGACCTCAGAGTGTGAACATTGTTCTTGGGCTTTCTTTAGGCTTTAGCTGTCCCACCGAGCCACAGCACCACTTGCAGGGTTTTCTATGTATGTGGTAATGAGGAATCAAACCTGAGTCTTTTTGCGTGGTAGCCAAGGACTCTACCACTAGGTCAAACACACAGGGAATCTTGCCCATATTTTTGACCTCAATCTACTAGGATATTATTAGGTTTCTGTATCCTAATCAATTTTTTCCTGAATATTAGCTTTGCTGTCATGTGCAAAAAAATGCAAGAGGGAAAAACACAGAAGAATTAGTGAAATTTAAAAAAAAGCATTACACACATACATAAGTTTTCATTCTTTGTAGGAGAAAGGATATTTTGATATGATGATGATGATGACTTTATAATTACTATGTCAGGGTTGAGAGTTTGGCATAGTGGTAGAGTGCTTGCCTAGCATCCATGAAGATCTGGTTTGATTGCTCAGTATCACATAGATAGAAAATCTAGATGTGGCACTGTGGCTCAAGTGGCAGAGGGCTAGACTTGAGAAAACCCGAGGACAGTGCTCAGGCCCTGAATTCAAGCCCCAAGTCTGGCAGAAAGATAAAAGAAAATAAAATGCTTTTTGCGAGCTAATTCACTCACAGCATTTGCTTCTGAAATCTTCGCTTCTGCATCTTGTGAAATACCGCTTTCCCTCAATGTTGACAAGAAAAACAGATCAGTCCCATGGTCCACTGTGAGGCCACTGGTTGGGCTAAGAGCTAGTCGTGCAGCAACACATAAGTTTTATTCTAATACTTTCCAAACTTTGTACTCAAATATGCTACCTGCTTACAAACTTAGGTCAGTTATCCTTATGCTATACCTTTTCTTCTTTACTACAATATTCTTACACTCCTACGTTAATCCTCTTGTACCTCCCCTGACCTCTCTCATTCTTTTTTTCTATCTCTGGACCTCTGCTCGTCTTTCAACCCTTATACTGCACGGATCTACATTTGGTGACTGTTGAGCAATATTGTATATGTAGGTGGTTAATTATTCTCTAGGCTCAGAGGGACTTAAAGACAATAGAGATTGGATTGAGAGGCTTATTGTTTTGGGTATAAATCGCTTATCAGTGGTTGTATTAGACTGGTCTGTAAGTGCACAAAAAGAAAAAGTGATAATACCAATCAAAACTTGTGAACATCTAGTGTCTGCCAGCTACAGAGGTCTAGGTTGGTTATATCTGAAAAACTATAATCATATTTAGTAGTAATCTTGCTCCCATTTTGAAATGGGCAGAACAAGAAACTCAAGAAAAATGTCAAATCAAGAAACAACATTCTCCACCCAATGTAAACAGACAATGGAACAGTCACTGGCAAACCTACATTTGCTACACAAATGCATTGATAAACATCATTAATGGAAAATGTGAAAATATAAAGAAAGAGATAATGGAGGAAGCCATAGCTGAACAAGAGGAAAGCATAATCAAGGTGATAAGTGAAAAAGAAGAAGCCATAAAGGAGGCCATAATAAAGGTTTTTCAAAGAAAGATGGATGAATTCATAGAATCCACAAATAAAAACGTGACCAAACTCCAGCAAATGTCCAAAGAAAATAAAGCTACTGAGCTAACCACTGATCATTAAATCAAGGAGATAAAGAAATCCACACATGATCTAAAACAAGAGATGCAAGGCATCAAAAGTGAGCAATTAGAAGCAAGGGAGACAAAAAATGAAGTAAATAGCTTTCATAGCAGGTTAGACAATGCACAGGAGAGAATTTCCGGGGCTGAAGATAATTTAGGTATTATAGAGAAAGAAGAGAAAATGAGTCAATCCAAATCTAGGAAATATGACAGAGCGCTTCAGGATGTCCAAGATACAATTAGAAAGCCTAATTTAAGGCTAGTTGGTATTGAGGAGGACGTGGAGAAAGAGGTCAAGGTATTGGAAATATACTTCAGGGAATCATCTCAGAGAATTTCCCAAATATCCAGAAGGGCAAGCCCATCCAGATACGAGAAGCTTTTAGAATACCAAACAGACCTGACCAGAAAAGAACATACCACCGGCACATTGTGATCTGATCTGGATCAATAGAAATGAAAGAAAAGATCCTAAAGGCTGCCAGGGAAAAGGGATCAGTAACCTATAAAGGCAAACCAATCAGAATAACCCCAGATTTCTCAGCAGAGACCATGCAAGCACGAAGTGACTGGAAGCATATATGTCATGCCCTTAAATCAAATAACTACCAACCAAGAATACTGTAGGAAGCTAAGCTCTCATTCATAACTGAGGGAACTATAAAAACA
Organism: Megascapheus bottae; assembly: GCF_031878675.1. NCBI lineage: Eukaryota > Metazoa > Chordata > Mammalia > Rodentia > Geomyidae > Megascapheus > Megascapheus bottae. The sequence goes on along the minus strand of NW_028327710.1, from coordinate 348,647 downwards.
TTACATTAAAGGGAAAAGCTGCAACAATATGTCGAAACAAAACCAACACTACAGAGAATTCTCAAAGATGCTCTATACATAGAAAACCAAAATAAATGCAATATAGGGAAAGAAATGGCACCTAAACAGCATACCATCTAAGGACCACAAGAACTGTCAAGACACAGGCCCTTACTAAAAGCTTTTAAAAATGGTAGGAACTAATAAATATCTCTCAATTCTAACTCTCAATATCAATGGACTTAACTCTCCAATTAAACGGCATAGGCTGTCTAGTTGGATCAAAAAGCAAGAGCCATCTCTCTCCTGTCTTCAAGAGACACATCTTACCCAAAAACAATCATCTTTTGAAAGTGAGAGGTTGCAATAAACTCTATCAAGCTAACTGCCCCCATAAACAGGCTGGAGTTGCCATTTTCATATCAGATCCAAAAGACTTCAAACTAAAATTAGTAAGAAAAGACAAAGAAGGTTACTACATACTACTAAAGGGATCTTTCCTCCAGGAAGACATAACGGTCCTAAATATTTACACACCCAATCCCGGAGGTCCAAACTTCATCAAGCCAACTTTACTTACACTGAAACAATACATAGATCTAAATACAGTGATTGTTGGTGAGTTTAACACAACACTCTCACCTATGGACAGATCAACAAGGCAAAAACTCAACAGAGAAACCTTAGAACTGAACAACTATATAGACCAACTACATCTAACAGACATCTGCAGAATATTCCTCCCAGTAACAACACAATATACGTTTTCTTCAGCAGCACATGGAACATTTTCCAAAATAGACCACATCTTAGGCCATAAAACAAACCTGGACAGATTCAGAAACACTGAAATTATTCCATGCACACTCTCAGACCATAAAGGCATCAAATTGGAGCTGAACACACATCTCCACCAAAGAAAACCCTGTAACTCATGGAGACTGAACAACACATTGTTGAATCAACAACAATGGGTAATCGAAGAGATCAGAACAGATATCCAACTGTTTATGAAATTTAACAATAAGGAGCACACAAATATCAACTCCTTAGGGACACAACAAAGGCAGTATTCAGAGGAAAATTTATAGCGCTGAGTGCCTACAACAGCAAGTTGGAAAAATGGCAAACCAACTAGTTAATGTCTCACCTTAACCTCCTGGAAAAAGAGCAACAAACCAACCCTAAACCCATTAGGAGAAAGCAAATTATTAAAATCAAAGCAGAATTAAAGGATTTGGAATAAAAAAACTATAGAAAGAATCAACAAAACAAGGAGTTGGTTCTTTGAAAGAATTTACAAAATTGACAAGCCCTTAGCAAATCTTACCAAAAAAAGAAGAGAGCATATCGAAATAAACAAAATCGCAGATGAAAATGGTAATATCACGACAGAATTTACCAAGATCCAGAATATCATGAGGGATTACTTCTCAAAACTTTACGCCAACAAATTTGAGAATCTAGAAGAAATGGATGAATTCCTAGACAATATTAACATACACACTCTGAACCAAGAAGAGCTAACCCAACTCAACAGGCCTATTTCAAGCTCTGAAACAGAAATGGAAATTAGACAACTTCCACTTAAAAAGAGCCCAGGGCCAGATGGATTCACAGCTGAATTCTATAAGGTCTTCAAAGCAGAGCTCACACCAATACTCCTCAAGCTCTTCAACGAAATTGAAAATGAAGGTTCTTTACCAAACTCATTCTGTGAAGCCAGTATATCCCTCATCCCCAAACCAGACAGAGATTCATCAAAGAAAGAGATCTATAGACCCATTTCTTTGATGAACATCGATGCAAAACTTCTCAACAAAATACTGGCCAACCTTCTACAATAACTCATCAAAAAATTATACACTATGATCAAACTGGATTCATCACAGGGAGGCAAAGCTGGTTCAACATAACCAAATCAATTAATATAATTCAACACATCAACAGGAGTAGAGATAAAATCACATGATTGTCTCAGTAGATGCGGAAAAGGTATTGACAAGATCCAAAACCCCTTTATATTAAAAGATGTGGACAAACTAGGAATCCATGGAACATTTCTCAATGTAATAAAGGCTGTGTATGAGAAACCCACTGCCAGTATTATACTTAATGGTGCAAATCTAAAGCCATTCCCTCTAAAATCAGGAACGAGACAAGGATGCCCACTCTCTCCACTCCTTTTTAACATAGTACTAGAATTCCTAGGCAGTGCAATAAGGCAAGAAGCAAGCATAAAGGGGATCCAAGTAGGGAAAGAGGAACTAAAACTATCCCTCTTTGCAGATGACATGATTCTGTATTTAAAGCATCCTATAGACTCTACTCCCAAGTTCCTTGAGCTGATTCAAAGCTTTGGAAGGGTAGCAGGCCATAAAAACAACCCTCACAAATCAACTGCGTTACTTTACGCCAACACTTAGAGGAACGAGGCAATAATGAGGAAAGAAATTCCTTTCACAATAGCTTCAAAGAAAATAAAGTACCTAGCAGTTAGCTTAACTAAGAATGTAAAGACCGTTTAGATGAAAACTTTAAAACCATACAAAAGGAAATTAAAGCAGAACTAAGGAAATGGAAAAACCTCCCATGCTCCTGGATTGGAAGAATCAACATTGTGAAAATGATAATCTTGCCAAGGGCTATCTACAAATTCAATGTAATACCAATCAACATCCCAATGTCATTCTTTAAAGAAATAGAAGAGGCAATTGAAAATTTCATATAGAATAATAAAAGACCCCGTATAGCAAAAACACTTCTTAGCAGAAAGAACAGCGCTGAAGGAATTTCAATTCCAAACTTAAGACTCTATTACAGAGCTATAATTCTCAAAACAGCTTGGTACTGGCACAAGAACAGGCCTGAAGTCCAATGGAATAGAACTGCGGACCCAGATATTAAACCACAAACCTATGGCCACCTAATCTTTGACCAGGGAGCCAAAAAAATAGAATGGAAGAAAGATAGCCTCTTCAACAAGTTGTGCTGGCAGAACTGGTTAAACACCTGCAGAAAACTAAAGTTGGATCCTTCTTTGTCACCTTGCACTAGAATTAACTCCAAATGGATCAAAGACCTGCAGGTAAGAGCTGACACACTGAAAAGTTTACAGGAAGGAATAGGAGATACACTAGGCCTCCTTGGCACAGGTCGAAACTTTCTTAATAAGGACCAAGAATCACAACAAATCAGAGAAAGGCTGGATAAGTGGGACAGCATTAAACTGCAGAGCTTTTGTATGGCATCGGATATAGCTAGTAAACTAATCAGGAAGCCTACAGAGTGGGAGAAGATCTTCACCAACCAAACAACGGACAAAGGCCTAATATCTAAAATATATCAACAACTCAAAAAATTGAATCACTCCAAAACTAACCTCCAAAGTAACACCCATCCCACGAAAAATGGGCCAAAGACTTAAGAGAGTCTTCTCTGAAGAAGAAACAAAAATGGCCTACAGACACATGAAGAAATGCTCAACATCACTGGTCATAAAAGAAATGCAAATCAAAACAACTCTAAGATTCCACCTCACTCCAGTTAGAATGGCCAGGATCAGGAAAACGAATGACAACAGATGCTGGAGGGGATGTGGCCAGGAGGGATCACTACTACACTGTTGGTGGGAGTGCAAACTCGTTCAACCACTATGGAAAGCAGTGCGGCAGTGCCTCAAAGGCTAAACATACAACTCCCCTATGACCCAGCAATTCCAGTACTTGGCATTTACCCAACAATCCAGAAACAAGGGCATACTAAACCCACTAGCACAACAATGTTCATTGCAGCACTATTCACCATAGTAAAGATATGGAACCAACCCAGATGTACCTCAGTTGATGAGTGGATCAACAAGTTGTGGTATTTGTACACAATGGAATTCTATGCTGCTATCAGAAAGAATGACATCGCCCCATTGATTAGGAAATGGAAAGACTTAGAACAAATCATATTAAGTGAAGTAAGCCAGACTCAAAGGAACTTAGGCTCACGGGTTTCCCTCATTCGTCATAATCAGTAGAAACCTTGGGCTCTACTAGCAGAGATTGTAAATAGAGCAAAAGGCCATATATAAGGCCATATAATGTGAAGCTAATTGAAAGGACCTCCAGGATATTGACACAAAAGCCATATAATGAATGATTGTTGTCCTTAATGTACTATGTTGTCTCTCATCTTGTTTGCTGTCCCTTGGTTATCTCATATTGGTATAGTATCTCACTTTATCTTATATATTGAATTTATTTGTATTTGGATATTTGAAATTTGATAGGGAAGGGGGGAAAACCAAGACGGGTGTGGGGTGTGGGGTTGGAGGGAAATGGGTACCAAGACATGTGAAAGGGTATCAATGTATGTGTATTAATGCACCTTCTATCTGGCAAATATCATCTAACCTTTTTACTAATTACAATAAAAAAATGAAAAAAAAGAAAGTTGTATTGTGTGGGGAGGATGATGGGGTCAAATACATTTCTTCTTAGAAATTTACCTCATCTGGTTGCCCTGGATTTTCCTGGCCTTCTTCTTAGAGAATGGCCTGTTATACTGGATTTGTGGCTTGGCAATGATCTAGCATGTACATCTTCGAATAAGACATCCACAACTTCCATGCCTGAGACTCGAGTTTCCTGACCTTTGGCAACAGCACAGCAACATCTTTCTTCCTCCTGAGCCACAGGCCAAGTGAGTTGGCTTGAGCTGGTTGTTAGTTACAGTGGCTTGGTTACCAGGGTTCCATATTCTGTTCAATTGTGAGGGAGGAAGGGTCACCTTTCAGGGCCCAATGACCAAAGATCCTTGCTCACAAAAGACCTCACCAAAGACATACTGGAGGTTGAACATCTCCTCCAATGTCAAAATATACATGTGGATGTAGTAAACAGCACACATTATTTGTCCAATCCCAATGTCTTCCACTAGGCCCAACTACCAGTCTGGTCTCCGGCTCAAGGAGCCTTTCTTAGGTAAGATCCAAACTTAAGGGTCAATATTGCCCTCATCCTTTACAAAACATTTCTTCACAGTGCCTTCTCTGCCTGCATTTTGCCCCTTGTCGAATTTTTTTTTGTTTTTGCTAGTCTTGTGACTTGACTTCAGAGTGTGAACATTGTTCTTGGGCATTCTTTAGGCTTTAGCTGTCCCACCGAGCCACAGCACCACTTGCAGCGTTTTCTATGTGTGTGGTAATGGGGAATCAAACCTGAGTCTTTTTGCTTGGTAGCCAAGTACTCTACCAATAGGTCAAACACACAGGGCATCTTGCACATATTTTTGACGTCAATCTACTAGGATATTATTAGGTTTCTGTATCCAAATCAATTTTTTCCTGATGATTAGCTTTGCTGTCAAGTGTAAAAAATGCAAGAGGGAAAAACACAGAAGAATTAGCGAAATTAAAAAAACATGCAGTAGACACAGTTAAGTGTTCATTCTTTGTAGGAGAAAAGATATTTGGATATGATGATGATCATGATGATGATGACTTTATAATTACTATGTCATGGTTGAGAGTTTGGCATAGTGGTAGAGTGCTTGCCTAGCATCCATGAAGATCTGGGTTTGATTGCTCAGTATCACATAGATAGAAAATCTAGATGTGGCACTGTGTCTCAAGTGGCAGAGGGCTAGACTTGAGAAAACCCCAGGACAGTGCTCAGGCCCTGAATTCAAGCCCCAAGACTGGCAGAAAGATAAAAGAAAATAAAAATGCTTTTATGACCTAATTCACTCACAGCATTTGCTTCTGAAATCTTCACTTCTGCATCTTGTGAAATACCCCTTTCCCTCAACGTAGACAAGAAAAACAGATCCATCCCATGGTCCACTGTGAGGCCACCGGTTGGGCAAAGAGCTAGTCGTGCAGCAACACATAAGTTTTATTCTAATACTTTCCAAACTTTGTATTCAAATATGCTACCTACTTACCAACTTAGGTCAGTTATCCTTATGCTATACATTTTCTTCATGGCTACAATATTCTTACACTCCTACGTTAATCCTTTTGTACCTCCCCTGACCTCTCTCATTCTTTTTTTCTATCTCTGGACCTCTGCTCGTCTTTCAACCCTTATACTGCACGGATCTACACTTGATGTCTGTTGAGCAATATTGTATATGTAGGTGGTTAATTATTCTCTAGGCTCAGAGGGACTTAAAGACAATAGAGATAGATTGAGAGGCTTATTGTTTGCGGTATAAATCGCTTATCAGTGGTTGTATTAGACTGGTCTGTAAGTGCACAAAAAGAAAGAGTGATAATACCAATCAAAACTTGTGAACATCTAGTGTCTGCCAGTTACAGAGGTCTAGGTTGGTTATATCTGAAAAACTATAATCGTATTTAGTAGTAATCTTGCTCCCATTTTCAAATGGGCAGAACAAGAAACTCAAGAAAAATGTCAAATCAAGAAACAACATCCCCCACCCAATGTAAATAGACAATGGAACAGTCACTGGCAAACCTAGAGGAGAGTCTTCCAAGTGCTACACAAATGCAATTGATGAACATCCTTAATGGAAAATGTGAAAATATAAAGAAAGAGATAATGGAGGAAGCCATAGCTGAACAAGAGGAAAGCAAAAACAAGGTGATAAGTGAAAAAGACGAAGCCATAAAGGAGGCCATAATAAACGTTGTTCAAAGAAAGATGGATGAATTCATAGAATCCACAAATAAAAACGTGACCAAACTCCAGCAAATGTCCAAAGAAAATAAAGCTACTGAGCTAACCACTCAAAAGGAAATCAAGGAGATAAAGAAATCCATACATGATCTAAAACAAGAGATGCAAGGCATAAAAAGAGAGCAATTAGAAGCAAGGGAGATGAAAAATAAAGTAGATATCTTTGATAGCAGGTTAGACAATGCAGAGGAGAGAATTTCCGGGGCTGAAAATAATTTAGGTATCATCAAGAACAGAAAATGAGTCAATCCAAATCTAGGAAATATGAGAGAGCGCTTCAGGAGGTCCAAGATACAATTAGGAAGCCTAATTTAAGGCTAGTTGGTATTGAGGAGGGCGTGGAGAAAGAGGTCAATGGTATTGAAAATATACTTCAGGGAATCATCTCAGAGAATTTCCCAAATATCCAGAAGGGCAGGCCCATCCAGATACGGGAAGCTTTTAGAACCCCAAACAGACCTGACCAGAAAAGAACATCCCACCGCCACATTGTGATCCGAACTGAATCAATAGAAACGAAAGGAAAGATCCTAAAGTCTGCCAGGGAAAAGGGATCAGTAACCTGTAAAGGCAAACCAATCAGAATAACCCCAGATTTCTCGGCAGAGACCATGCAAACCCGAAATGACTGGAAGCATATATGTCATGCCCTTAAATCAAACCAAGAATACTGTAGCCAGCTAAGCTCTCATTCATAACTGAGGGAACAATAAAATCATTCCATTCCAGGGAAAAGCTGCAACAATATGTCGAAACAAAACCAACACTACAGAGAAATCTCTAAGATGCTCTATACATAGAAAAGCAAAATAAATGCAATATAGGGAAAGAAATGGCACCTAAAGAGCATACCATCTAAGGACCACAAGAACTGTCAAGACACAGGCCCTAATAATAGCTTTTAAAAATGGTAGGAACTAATAAATATCTCTCAATCCTAACTCTCAATATCAATGGACTCAATTCTCCAATTAAACGGCATAGGCTGACTAGTTGGATCAAAAAGCAAGAGCCATCGTTCTGCTGTCTTCAAGAGACACATCTTACCCAGAAACAATCATCTTTTGAAAGTGAGAGGTTGGAATAAACTCTATCAAGCTAACTGCCCCCATAAACAGGCTGGAGTTGCCATCCTCATATCAGATACAATAGACTTCAAACTAAAATTAGTAAGAAAAGACAAAGAAGGTTAGTACCTACTACTAAAGGGATCTTTCCTACAGGAAGAAATAACGATCCTAAATATTTACACACCCAATCCCGGAGCTCCAAACTTCATCAAGCAAACTTTACTTACACTGAAACCATACATAGATCGAAATACAGTGATTGTTGGTGAGTTTAACACACCACTCTCACCTATGGACAGATCAACAAGGCAAAAACTCAAAAGAGAAACCTTAGAACTGAACAACTATATAGACCAACAAGATCTAACAGACATCTGCAGAATATTCCACACAGTAACACCACAATATACGTTTTTCTCAGCAGCACATGGAACATTTTCCAAAATAGACCACATCTTAGGCCATAAAGCAAACCTGGACAGATTCAGAAACACTGAAATTATTCCATGCACACTCTCAGACCATAAAGGCATCAAATTGGAGCTGAACACACATCTCCACCAAAGAAAACCCTGTAACTCATGGAGACTGAACAACACATTGTTGAATCAAAATTTATAGCGCTGAGTGCCTACAACAGCAAGTTGGAAAAATGGCAAACCTACTAGTTAATATCTCACCTGAACCTCCTGGAGAAAGAGCAACAAACCAACCCTAAACCCTTTAGGAGAAAGCAAATTATTAAAATCAAAGCTGAATTAAATGATTTGGAATAAAAAAAAAGTATAGAAAGAATCAACAAAACAAGGAGTTGGTTCTTTGAAAGAATTAACAAAATTGACAAGCCCGTAGCAAAACTTACCAAAAAAAGAAGAGAGTATATCGAAATAAACAAAATCGCTGATGAAAATGGTAATATCACGACAGAAATTACCAAGATCCAGAATATCATGAGGGAATACTTCTCAAACCTTTACGCCAACAAATTTGAGAATCTAGAAGAAATGGATGAATTCGTAGACAATGTTAACATACCCACACTGAACCAAGAAGAGCTAACCCAACTCAACAGGCCTATTTCAAGCTCTGAAATAGAAATAGAAATTAGACAACTTCCACTTAAAAAGAGCCCAGGGCTAGATGGATTCACAGCTGAATTCTATAAGGTCTTCAAAGCAGAGCTCACACCAATACTCCTCAAGTTCTTCAACGAAATTGAAAATGAAGGTTCTTTACCAAACTCATTCTGTGAAGCCAGTATATCCCTCATCCCCAAACCAGACAGAGATTCATCAAAGAAAGAGAACTATAGACCCATTTCTTTGATGAACATCAATGCAAAACTTCTCAACAAAATACTGGCCAACCGTCTACAACAACTGATCAAAAAAATTATACACTATGATAAAACTGGATTCATCACAGGGAGGCAAAGCTGGTTCAACATACACAAATCAATTAATATAATTCGACACATCTACAGGAGCAAGGACAAAAATCACATGATTGTCTCAATAGATGCGGAAAGGCATTTGATAAGATCCAAAACTCCTTTATGTTAAAAGATGTGGAGAAACTAGGAAACCATGGAACATTTCTCAATGTAATAAAGGCAGTGTATGAGAAACTCACTGCCAGTATTATACTTAATGGTGAAAATCTAAAGCCATTCCCTCTAAAATCAGGAACGAGACAAGGATGCCCACTATCTCCACTCCTTTTTAACTTAGTACTAGAATTCCTAGGCAGTGTAATAAGGCAAGAAGCAAGCATAAAGGGGATCCAGTAGGGAAAGAGGAAATAAAACTATCCCTCTTTGCAGATGACATGATTCTGTATTTAAAGTATCCTATAGACTCTACTCCCAAGCTCCTTGAGCTGATTCAAAGCTTTGGAAGGGTAGCAGGCCATAAAATCAACCCTCACAAATCAACTGCCTTCCTTTATGCCAACAGTGAGAGGAACGAGGCAATAATCAGGAAAGAAACTCCTTTCACAATAGCCTCAAAGAAAATAAAGTACCTAGGAATTAGCTTAACTAAGAATGTAAAGGACCGTTTAGATGAAAACTTTAAAACCCTAAAAACGGAAATTAAAGCAGAACTAAGGAAATGGAAAAACCTCCCGTGCTCCTGGATTGGAAGAATCAACACTGTGAAAATGACAATCTTGCCAAGGGCTATCTACAAATTCAATGCAATACCCATCACCACCCCAATATCATTCTTTAAAGAAATAGAAGAGGCAATTCAAAATTTCATATGGAATAATAAAAGACCCCGTTTAGCAAAAACACTCCTTAGCAGAAAGAACAGCGCTGGAGGAATTTCAATTCCAAACTTAAGACTCTATTACAGAGCTATAATTCTCAAAACAGCTTGGTACTGGCACAAGAACAGGCCTGAAGTCCAATGGAGTAGAACTGTGGACCCAGATATTAAACCACAGACCTATGGCCACCTAATCTTTGACCAGGGAGCCAAAAAAATAGAATGGAAGAAAGATAGCCTCTTCAACAAGTTGTGCTGGCAGAACTGGTTAAACAACTGCAGAAAATTAAAGTTGGATCCTTCTTTGTCACCATGCACTACAATTAACTCCAAATGGATCAAAGACCTGGAGGTAAAAGCTGCCCACTGAAAAGTTTACAGGAAGGAATAGGAGATACACTAGGCCTCCTTGGCACAGGTCGAAACTTTCTTAATAAGGACCAAGAATCACAACAAATCAGAGAAAGGCTGGATAAGTGGGACTGCATTAAATTGCAGAGCTTTTGTATGGCAACGGATATAGCTTGTAAACTAATCAGGAAGCCTACAGAGTGGGAGAATATCTTCACCAACCAAAAAACGGACAAAGGCCTCATATCTAAAATATATCAACAACTCAAAAATTGAATCACTCCAAAACTAACCTCCAAAGTAACACCCATCCCATTAAAAAATGGGCCAAAGACTTAAGAGAGTCTTCTCTGAAGAAGAAGCATAAATGGCCTATAGACACATGAAGAAATGCTCCACATCTCTGGTCATAAAAGAAATGCAAATCTAAACAACTCTAATGTTCCACTTCACTCCAGTTAGAATGGCCAGGATCAGGAAAACGAATGACAACAGATGCTGCAGGGGATGTGGCCAGGAGGGATCACTACTACACTGTTGGTGGGAGTGCAAACTCGTTCAACCACTATGGAAAGCAGTGCGGCAGTGCCTCAAAAGGCTAAACATAGAGCTCCCCTATGACCCAGCAATTCCACTACTTGGCATATTTACCCAACAATCCAGAAACAAGGGCATACTAAACCCACTAGCACAACAATGTTCATTGCAGCACTATTCACCATAGCAAAGATATGGAACCAACCCAGATGTCCCTCAGTTGATGAGTGGATCAACAAGTTGTGGTATTTGTACACAGTGGAATTCTATGCTGCTGTCAGAAAGAATGACATCGCCCCATTGGTTAGGAAATGGAAAGACTTAGAACAAATCATATTAAGTGAAGTAAGCCAGACTCAAAGGAACTTAGGCTCAGTGGTTTCCCTCATTCGTCATAATCAGTAGAAACCTTGGGCTCTACTAGCAGAGATTGGCAATAGAGCAAAAGGCCATATGTAAGGCCATATAATGTGAAGCTAATTGAAAGGACCTCCAGGATATTGAAACAAAAGCCATATCTTGAATGATTGTTGTCCTTAATATACTATGTTGTCTCTCATCTCGTTTGCTGTCCCTTGGTTATCCCATATTGGTATAGTATCTCACTTTGTTATCTGATATATTGAATTTATTTGTATTTGGATATTTGAAATTTGATAGGGAAGGGGGAAAAACCAAGACGGGTGGGGGGTGTGGGGTTGGAGGGAAATGGTACCAAGACATGTGAAAGGGTATCAATGTATGTGACTTAATGCACCTTCTATGTGGCAAATATCATCTAAACCTTTTACTAATTACAATAAAAAAATGAAAAAAAAGACAGTTGTAGTGTGTGGGGAGGATGATGGGGTCAAATACATTTCTTCTTAGAAATTTACCTCATCTGGTTGCCCTGGATTTTCCTGGCCTTCTTCTCAAAGATGCTCTATACATAGAAAACCAAAATAAATGCAATATAAGGAAAGAAATGGCACCTAACAGCATACCATCTAAGGACCACAAGAACTGTCAAGACACAGGCCCTACTAAAAGCTTTTAAAAATGGTAGGAACTAATAAATATCTCTCAATCCTAACTCTCAATATCAATGGACTTAACTCTCCAATTAAACGGCATAGGTTGTCTAGTTGGATCAAAAAGCAAGAGCCATCGTTCTGCTGTCTTCAAGAGACACATCTTACCCAAAAACAATCATCTTTTGAAAGTGAGAGGTTGGAATAAATTCTATCAAGCTAACTGCCCCCATAAACAGGCTGGAGTTGCCATCCTCATATCAGATAAAATAGACTTCAAACTACAATTAGTAAGAAAAGACAAAGAAGGTTACTACATACTACTAAAGGGATCTTTCCTCCAGGAAGACATAACGATCCTAAATATTTACACACCCTTTTGAAGATTCTCAAAAGATTGAAGATTCTGCCAGTGTAAGTTAGATTCCGGCATTGATATTAAATAATGCAATGAGTAGGGATTTATATTTGAAATATCACTGTTGACAAAATCTAACACACATTTGCTTAGTATTTGCTTTTGATTTCCCAAGAAGTACAGTACAAGCTAACACTTGTGGCATATATCGACTGGGAGAAATGATTCAGAATATGTGACTCATTTGAACAGGAGTCAGTGAAAGATACAGAAGCAGGATACCCATATTGTGATAATTTGTATCTTTTGCATATTTTGTGTTTGTTGTTAATTCCATTTGTAGTGTACATTTCTAGGTAAAAACTTTTTTCCAAACAATTTGTTATTTCAACCGTAAAAAAAGACATTTATATGCCTGATAAAATTCACAGAATCCAAATTTTTCCATCTTGTTTTTTGTTTTTTGGGTTTTTTTTGGTGGGTCATAGATCTTGAACTCAGCCTGGGCACTATCCCTGAGCTCTTCAGCTCCAGGCTACCACCTTACCCTGGAGCCAAGCCCCACTTCCCATTTTCTAAAGGTAAATTGGAGATAAGTGTCTCAGGTCTTTTTATGCCAGGATGGCTTTAAACCTTGATCCTCAGATCTCAACCTCCTGAGTAGCTAGGATTATAGAAGTGAGCCACCACCCCATCATGCTCAGCTTTCTGGGTTTTTTTTAAACTCGGTTTGAGCACTGTCCTTCAGCTTTCCTCAAGCCTAGTGATCTTCTCCTTGAGCCACAGCACTACTTCTGTTTTTTTCCGTGTATGTGGTACTGCAGAATTGAACCTTCGTCTTCATACAAGCACTCTACAACTATGCCAAACTCCCAGCCCCTCCACATTAGTTTTTATGATAGATCTTTCCATGCATCCAGGATGGCTAGAAATCCTTCTTGAGTTTCCCAAGATCAGGGAGTATAGTTGTGTCCCATCCTGTGTGGCTACATAACCATTGTTTAGGGTACAGTTCTCTCTTCATTCTACCCATCTAGAGCAATTTTCATCTTCCATGTATAATCATTAAACATTCAGCTCCTGTTCCTCTCTACTCCATTCTCTGGAACCATCGTGCTTTTTGGCTCTAAGGGTTTGTTGATCCTTGGAGGCTCTGGAAGGGAAAACATACCCTAGCTCTTCCTTTATGACTGCTGTATTTTTAGTTTACTGTAATCAAGATTCATCTGTAAAATATAGTAAAATGTTCTTCCTTTTTAATGCATTGTTTTGCATATTTCTATCTTTGGATTATTATTAATAGTTGTGAATGGATTCTCCACATATTTGTTCTAGTCTCTGCTTTCTCTTCCGTTAGGTACAAATCTAGAAATAGAAGTGTTGGACCATATTTCTATGTAATTCTATATTTAGTACTTTTTTAGCACTCTCCACGCAATTTTTGATTGTTTTATATTCCTTGCAGAACTATTCCAAAGTTCTACTTCTTCTCACTACCTTCCCAGTAATAGTTAGACTTTGAAAGTTGTTTTTTTGTATGCGCGTGTGTGTGTGTGTGTGTTTGTGTGTGTGTATGTGGATCTTTTTGTTTAAAACTATATTTATGTTAATATACTTAAAGTAATGATTTCATTGTAATTTTAATTTTTCTCATGACTGTTAATATTGAACTTCTTTCTACATTTTGAACTACTATTTCTATATATTCTTTTTAGAAAATCCTCTCCAATCTCCAATTTTTTTCCCTTTTTTGTGGGGTAGTGGGGAAAGTCATGGGGCTTGGACCTTGGGCCGTGAGCTCTTTACTTTAAGGCTATTGTCCTACCCTGAGTATTGCCCCTCAGTTCTTCTGCTCACAGCTCCCTACCCCTCTTCCCATTATATACAGAACAAAGGTCATCCTCAGTCTTTTTGAAAAAGTAAAACATACAGTAAATTTGTAGTATAAAACAGCAAGAAATAAATTTCTTGCCAGGTGCAGTGACTTCTACCTGTAATCCTAGCTACTCAGATATCAGGCTGATATCTAAAGATTTGGTTCAAAGCCAGCCTGGGCATTAGAAAGTCTATGAGACTCTCATCTACAGTTAACCACTAGAATATGGGAAATGGCACTGTGGCTTCATAGGTAGGGTGATAGCCTTGAGTTGAAGAGCTCAGGAACAGTGCCCAGGCCCAGAGTTCAAGCCTTACAAATCCCCCAGCCAAAAAAAAGAAAAAAAAGTTTCTTCCCCAAGTGATTATTATGCCAGACATAGAACATTAACATTCTGGGTGTACTTCACAGTATTATTACTTGATACCCTAAGATTTTGCAATATTCTCTCAGTATCGGCATATGTCATCATATAATGTAGTTCCTTTTCAATGGAATAATTCCATTTATAACCTAAATCTACTCCCCCGACTTATTTTTGTCGATACCACAATTGCTCTACCATGATATGCCACAAGCCATTAAACATTTTATGGTGGGTAATTGGAAAGGAGTCTCATGGAATTTTGTGCTAGGATGGCTTTGAAACCATGGTCCTCAGATCTCAGTCTCCTGAGTAGCTAGGATGACAGGCGTGAGCCACCAACACCTGGCTTGCCTTTTTATTTTTTTGTGGGTCTTGGGACTTGAACTCTGGGCCTAGGCACCATCCCTAAGCTTTTCAGGTCAATATTTCATGTAAGTCTAAACATTTAAGTAAAGGAATACAATTCCAACAAAAAAAAGAATAAAATTCCAGACATGGTGTGTTTATAACTCAGTGCTAATTACTCGATGAAAATGTGCCATTCCAGAAGCTGGTGTCATTTGATGATGTAGCTGTGGATTTCAGCTGGGAGGAGTGCAGCATCTGGACAGTGCTCAGAGGACCCTGTACAGAGATGTAATGCTGGAGACCTACAGCAACCTGGTGTCCTTAGGTGAGCAAAAGTCAAATTCACTTGCAAGGCCAAGTGCCTTGTTATTTTGCAGATACGTGAATGTTTATCAAACTTTCAATGCTATTTAAATGAAAGATTCCAGGTCCTGAGAAGTATCATTACTTTCTAAAGAAAACCTAAGGTAATTTTGTACTCATTCTTCAGGATACCTTCAGGATACTTTGACAACAGTTCTAAATTATGTTTCCTCTAATGGAGACGACATTCCAAACTTACACAGTAATTGTAAGTGGGTAAACCATCCAGAATAGAATATATATCATTATTGGAAATAGGATCTACAAATCACTAAACAGTGAGTTTATAATGGAAACCTGGCACTAGGTGCAATGTTTCATGCCTGTAATCTTAAAATATTCAGGAGGAAGAAATCTAAGAATTCTAATTTGAAGCCAGCAATGGCATAAAAATTGCCATGGAACTCTATAACTCCAAGTAACCCCTCAAAAATGTTAGTGGAGTGTCAAGAGTTTGACTTTGTGGTTGAGTGCTTGCCTAGCATGCATGAAGACCTATGCATGTAAGTGGAGCTGGGACTCAAACTGGTATTTTTCTAGCCTTGAGCAAGACAGCTAAGTTTATGCCATACAAAATGAATCCAGAGCTGGGGAAAAGTCAACCATGGAGCCAGTGAGAAATGAGAGAAAAGATTTAATAGATAACTTGTGAGTAGGATGTCTGCGAACTTAAAGCAATGATGACACAGCATAAGCAATAATTCTCTACTGTTTCTAATTTACAGGGCCCTGTGTTCCCAAACCTGTATTAATTGACAAGCTAGAGCACTGTGCAGAACTCTGGATAGGAAATTCCTCTGACAAGAATATCACAGGTGAGTGAATGCATCTTCATATTGATGTTGGAGCCTGAGCCCCATTGGTAAGTTCATGTTGTGATGTACTGAGCAATAATATTCTTAGTTACCCTAAATCCTGTGTGGAACCTATGGAATTCTTTGTGAATGAATCAAGAATCATTTTCTTTTCCCAATCCTATGCTTGGTCTCAGGGCCTGAGCATGGTCCTTGGGTTTTCTCAAGGCTAGCTCTCTACTTCTTGAGTCATAGCACCACTTCTGGCTTTTTCTTTGTATGTAGTACCAAGGAACTGAACCAGGTCTTTGTGCATGCTAGCCCAAACCCCCGGCACCAAGAATCATAGGGTGATATGATGAATTCTATGTGGCAGTAGAGTTAAAGTTAGATTACTCTGTAGAAATCACTGTGAAACAAAATAAAATGAGAAAGCCATGAGCCCGTGGCTCATGCCTGTAATCCTAGCTACTTAGGAGGCTGAGATCTGAGGATCAAGGTTCAAAGACTGACCTATCACAAAACACCTTAGACTCTTCTCTCCAATGAACCAATAGAAAATGAGAAGTGGGGTTGAGTCTAAAGACATAGGGAAGTAGCCTTGAGATGAAGAGCTCAGGAAGAACAGCCATGTCTAGAATTCAAGTCCCATGACCGCAAAACAAGAAAGAAAGAAAGAAAGAAAGAAAGAAAGAAAGAAAGACAGAAAGAAAGAAAGAAGAAAGAGGGAAGAAAGAGGGAAGGAAGGAAAGGAAGAAAGAAAGAAAGAAAGAAAGAAACAAACAAACAAACAAACAAAGAATGATATTTCATTTCTTTAAAACTAAGACTATAAATGATTGAGCAAACAAGGAATAAGTCAGGGCATTATTCTCTGATAAGGATAATATCTTTATGCTGGTAGGAAGAGACTGGTATTCAAAACCAGACGTTTCCACCAGAAATTGAGCCTAGTGGTAGAGTGCTTGCCTAGCATGCAAAAAGACACAGGTTTTATTCCTTATTACAACATACATAGTAAAAGCCAGAAGTAATGACTTCATTGGTAGGGTTCTAGTCTTGAGAAAACCCAAGGACAGTGGTTAGGTCCTAAGTTCAAACCCAGGAATGGAAGGAAAAAAAAACAACAAAGTTTCAATCAACATAAGAAAATTAACTAGACAATGAGCTGGGGATTTTCTGGTCTTCCATGGTTCTGAGGGACAGGAGTGTTAGAAAAGGAATTTTTATAAGACTTCAAATGGAAAGAAACAAATTTCAAAATTCCCACAAATACCTAAATTGAGACTTTAGTGAGAAGTTGTAACTGAAGGGATATAGGTGTAAGAGCTTACTCTCAAGAATCGTTCTTGCTTGGATCAAAGGCAAACAGACATTTAAACCAAACTTGTGGCCGCTGAATCTAGAAAAAATTCGTGTTCCTCACTTAATGGTTAATAAGCAAACAGCATTGAAACTGGGTAAGGTAATCCTATCTGCTACTCAGGACCTGAGACTCTTATCTGTAGTTAACTCTACAAAACAGGAAGTGGGGCTGTAGCTCAAGGATAGGGGTTATAGTCTTCTGCTGAAGTGTTCAGGGACAGGGCTGAGGCATATGAACTACAAAAAAAAAAGAAAAGAAAAGAAAAGAAAGTTTTAAAAAGATGCAAAACAGCACAATATTTAGAGTATTTCTCAAAAATAAAAGAAAGGCAGCTATTCCTCAATGTATAAACAAAACAGTATTTGAAAAAAAACAGCTGCAGTTATATTATAGGTAGTATTCAGCTTAAAACTGTAGCAATACATAGATGGGTAATTTCAATAAATATTTCCTGTGATATAAAAAGAGAACTAAAACACAGAAAAACATTATTGGTCATTGTAAAATATCATTTTCTTAATAGGTTAGGGAGAAAAGCATATATTTCTCACAAATCAATTTCCACTTTTATATTTTAAAATATCTAACACTTAGGATGGGAAAGTAAAGTCATTACCTTTACAGTAAGGAATATTTGTATCTCATGTATGTT
Source organism: Megascapheus bottae (assembly GCF_031878675.1). Classification (NCBI taxonomy): domain Eukaryota; kingdom Metazoa; phylum Chordata; class Mammalia; order Rodentia; family Geomyidae; genus Megascapheus; species Megascapheus bottae. The sequence continues at coordinate 330,590 of NW_028327710.1, read as the reverse complement.
TGTGTCTTTTTTCTATGACTCATTTTAGATGTCCAGGTAATGGAAAATGTGTTCAAGACCTGCCAGGAAAGTCCACATGAATGTCTTTGTGAAGTAGCAGTTGCAAGTAGTATCGAAGTGGAGGAAAACGTGAGATTAGCAACAACTTTAAATTTGAGCTCTACACATAATCCAGAGCTGATTAGTAATAACGGTAACAACTTAGGGGTGAGGACTGAGGAGTTCATAAAGTGTCAGAACATGCTTCTGTCTCCTAAGCCTGATGAGATGCATGCTGCATATAGATCTCGTATGTCTCCTGTTCTTAAAAAATCCATCGGATATTCAAAGCATTTTATTCATGATTGTGACAGTCCAAAAGATCTGCAGTATCATAATTCTGTTCTCCCTGCCCAAGAAATTCTTCAGGGAGGGAGGAAAACTGCTAAATGTACTGTGTGATGAAAAATATTGTACTTAACACCGACCATCACTACACATCTGAAAATGTACACAGGAGAGACTCCTCATATATGTAGTGAATGTGAGAAATCTTTCAGTAATGAAATATGCCTCAGAGCAAATATCCTGAGATATGTGATGCGTACATCAAGTGTGAAAATTAATTTCTGAGGAGTCAGACCTGACGCTCCAACCTCGATCTCCAAGAGAAGACAAACCTTATGAATATGAGGAACGTAATAAAATTTCTGCCCAGAATTCAGCTCTCAGCACACATCAGAGATCTCACACAGAAGAGAAATCTTTAATGGGATAAATGTGGGAAGACTTTTAGACTGAAATCATACCTCACTTTGCACCAGAGAAGACAAACAGAAGAGAAACCTTATGAATGTAACAAATGTGAAAAGTCTTTCACCCAGAAGATACACCTTCGAGTTCATCAAATAACACACACAGGAGAGAAATCTTATAAGTGTAATGAATGTGGGAAGTCTTTCCAAGGGAAGGGAAAACTTCATGTTCATCAGAGAATACACACAGGAGTGAAACCTTATGAATGTAACCAATGTGTAAAGTCTTTCCGACAGAAATCTTCCCTCAAATTGCATCAAAGAACACACACAGGAGAGAAACCTGATGTGTGCAACAAATGTGGAAAGACCTTCAAGAGGAAGTCATATCTTGATGGGCATAATAGAACACACACAGGAGAGAAAACTTATGCATGTAGTGAATGCGGAAAGTCTTTCAAATGGAAGGTAAAACTCCATGTTCATCAGAGAATATACTCAGGAGAAACACCTTATGAGTGTAACATATGTGGAAAGTCCTTCACACAGAAGCCAAACCTCAACATGCATAAGACAATTCAAACAGGAGAAAAACCTTATGAATGTAACCGATGTGGAATGTCTTTCAAATGGAAGTCTTCCCTCAAATGGCATCAGAGAACACACACAGGAGAGAAACTGTACGAGTGCATCAAATGTGGTAAGACCTTCAGATGGAAGTCACATTACAGGAGGCATAACAGAATTCACACATATTAGAAACCTTAGGAATATAACCAAAGTTGAAAGTCTTTCGTGCAGTATTCACCCTTCAGGAAGCGTAAGAGAGTTCACACATATGAGAAGCCTTAGCAATGTAATAAATAGGAAAGACTTTTTAGTCTGTGGAAGAAAACTCAGCTTTTGTCACAGAACCAACACAAGATAAAACCCTTAATGAATGTAGCAAATGTTCAGTCTTTTCCCCAGAAGGCACAAGTCAAGATTTATCACTAAACACCCACAGGATAGAATCCTATGAATAAAATGAAAGGGAAATTTTTTTGAAGAACTCATAGTTGAGTTTGCATGATACCACACAGACACAGGATAAAAATCGTATGAATATAAGAATATGAAAAATCCATCATGAACGAATGACTAAGTATAAAATGCACATAGGAGAGAAAAACTTTATGAATATTACAAATGTGGAAAGTGTTTGACCTGGAAGGCATACTTCTGTGTTCATCACAAACGTGATTCCCATAGAAGAAAAGAAAACTAATGAATAGAACAAATGTGCAATGACTTTTAATCAGAAGTCAGTCTTCAGTACATTTCAGAACATACACAATAGAGAAATTCTGAGTAATGAAAAACATTTAGCTATATATAGAATCTCTGTATATGGGAGCATTAGGTTAAGTCTTCTAAACAAAGTCAACTTTCAGCAAGCATTAAGAGCACTCACAGAAGAAATAATAGCATGTAGGAAAACCTTTGTCAGGAACCTCTAAAAGCAGACTGTGTGGCTTAGTGGTAGAGTGCTAACCTATCAAGGATGAAGGCCTGGGTTAGATTCCTCAATACTACGTGAAAAGAGCAAGCCAGAAGCAGCACTGTTGTTCAAATGGTAGAGTGCTAACCTTGAGCAAAAGTAGCTCAGGCCCTGAGTTCAAGCCTAAGGATTGGAGAGAGAGAGAGAGAGAGAGAGAGAGAGAGAGAGAGAGAGAGAGAGAGAGAGAGAGAGAGAGAGAGAGAGAGAGAGAGAGAGAAAGAGAGAGACAGAAAGAGAGAGAGAAAGAGAGAAAAGAGAGAGAAACAGGAACTTCTAAATTTTACTTCTAAACTTTACAGTCTTTCTATTTCCTTACAAATTCGTCTATGTCATTCTTTCTGACAGAAGCACAGAATTCCATTGTGTAAAAATACCATATTTGATCTACTCATCAACTGACGGGCATCTCGGTTGGTTCCATACCTTTGCTATAGTAAATAGTGCTGTGATAAATGTTATTGTTCTAGTGAATTTAGTGTGTCCTATCTGGACGATTGGCAAGTAGTGAAATTGCTGGATCACAGGGGAGCTCTATGTTTAGTTTTTTGGGATACTGCCAGAGTGCTTTCCATAGTGGTTGAACGAGTTTGCAATCCCACCAGCAGTGTAGTAGTGATCCCTCCTGGCCACATCCCCTCCAGCATACGTTATTAGATTTCTGGATCTTGGCCATTCTAACTGGAGTGATGAGGAAAAGGGAAAGAGGAACTGAAACTTTCTCTCCTTACAGATGACATGATTCTGTATTTAAAGAACCCTATAGACTCTACTCCGAAGCTGCTTGAGCTGATATAAAACTTTGGTAAGGTAGCAGGGTATAAAATTAACCCTCAATGTCAACTGCCTTCCTATATGCCAACAAATGAGAGGAATGAGGCAAGAATCAGGATAGCAACTCATTTTGCTATCAAAGAAAATAAAATACCTAGGAATTAACTTAGAATGTAAAGCACCTTTTTGATGGAACTATAAACCCTGGAGAAGGAAATTAACGCAGAACTGAGGAAATGCAAAAACCTATGCTCCTGCTTTGGAAGAAGTAATATTGTAAAAATGGCAATCTTGATAAGGACTATTTACAAATTCAGTGCAATATTCATCAATATCCCAATGTCATTCTTTAAAGAAACAGAAGAGGAAATCCAAAAGTTCACTTGGAATAATAAAAGACCCCTTATAGTCTGTCTTCTTGCATGATACATAATGTTTAATCTCACCTTCTCCACCAAAATCTCACCTTTCTCATTGAGACATAGGTGGCCCTGTTTACTAGCAGCAAAGGCTCAAACGCGCAGTTTCAGGTGTCACCACTGCCTCTGTTACTGGGTAGATCCAACTCTGTCATTGATTCTGAGGTCTGCTCTGGGAGTCTTGGTCACAAGTTGTTCTGTGGCATCTGCTGCCAGCCTGTGCCTATTTGCTTCCTTTTCCTCCAGCAGCCTACAACAGGGAATGAAGTTCAGGCGCTGATGCTCTCCTTCATATGCAGGGCAGGATGAGCCCAACCCTCCCACATCTTCCTCTTCTAATTTTTGGGAAAAAATGTGCTGGCAAAAGTCCTCAGGTGTGGCGCATGGCTATCCACACTTTTAATCCAGGCTGGTCAGGAGGCTGAGATCTGAGTATGGAAGTTCCAAGTCACCTAGAACAGGAAAGTCTGATAGATTCTTACTACCAAAAATAAAAACAGCTGGGAATGGAGTTTGGGCTCAAGTGGTAAAGGGCTAGTCTTGAGTACAAATGCTTAGTGCCCAGGCCCTGAGTTCAGGCTCCAGCACTGCCAACAACCTCACTTTAGTGAGATTTTAGCTTTATCCATGTAGGCACATCTCACTGGAATCTTTGCTGGTAGAGATAGTCTTCATAATTTTGTCTCAAGGTAAAGGTCCTCCTGGGGTAGTACACAAAAGGTGTCATGGAGAGAGGAGCCCCACTTGCTCCAGGTTTGAAGATGGCATAGGTCAAGCCAGCATGGAGTTGGCACATCAGTCTTTTTCCTAGCACCACCTACCAGTGAATGTCAAATGACATTGATTGTTGTGGGATTGTGTGATTGAAGTGCCCCATTAAGTGCAGTGTAAGTACATGCAAACTTGGATACCAGGAATGCTGAAATCTCAAAGCTAAGATTTCTGTTGGCTACAGAAATGCTGGTGTGTCTGTGATTCACTAAAAGTTCAGGTGCAAAGATTCTGAAGCTTGATGCCATGTGTTTATTCCATTTAGTAAAATTATTTTAATGCACTGTATAAGTTAAAACATTTGATAAGAGTCAGGGGTAGTGAAAACATTGCTCTTGAATTCAGGTGTCTGGCAGGGTAATGGGGGGGTGTTGGTGGCTGGGACTATGAAGCTGGAGCTGCTATCAAACCATGGATCATGTTCCTCTTTGTCTGGGAGAAATGACTCCAAAGATGAAATTTGAATGGTGAGGAAAACATGATGATGTACTCAGGAAATTTCTCCTAAACAAATGCTCATGTGGAAGTGGGATGGGGGCTGGGCATATCTGAGGCAGAGTTTAAGGGGGCTTCTCATGGCGTTGAGAACGTTCCTTGCGACTTCAGGCATGCAGCAGGGTGTTTTAGATGACCATGGTGAGATGGATGGAATAAGACTGGAGACAAGATGAATGCTGGGATCCTGCAATGCTCTTGCATGAGTGGCATGAGTGAAAGAACTAATTATGTCTAAAAAAGAAATCAGGAATTTGTTTTGATTAGATAATACCTGTAATCCGAGGCATATTCAGGATCCTGATCTTAGTATTGTGGTTTAAAACCAACCCAGCAAAGGGAAAAATGCATGAGACTCATACTCCCAGTTTAGAGCAAGAACAAAGATTGAAGTAGAGCTGTGGCTCAAGAGCTAGAGTGCTACCTTGAGCAAAGAAAAGCTAAGAAGAAGCTCCAGGTCTTGAGTTCAAGGCCAGGAATGAAAGAAGGAAGGTAAAAAAGGGAAGTATGTGAGGAAGGGAAATATATAAATGAAAGAGAGAAGGAACTAGAAATTTAAAACTAGAGAATATTTAAAAGTCATCAGTCCTTCTAAGAAAAGTGTTGGAGTATGGGTTCTATATGTGGTGAACTGGAAGCCCAGCAGTGACTTGTTAACCAAAGAGTCACCAAGATGAGCAAAGGATAGAAATCTGCATGAGCCTCTTAGCGGATGGAGTCACAGAAGAGAACCTCAGCTCCCATCCCATAGTTAGAAGTATATAGAGATGGGGAAGTTGGCATCACCTTGATGTCATTGTGTCCATGGAGACTGGAAGCCATGGCTCTGTGAAAGCACAATGTTCTGATTACTGAGCTGGGAGGCTGAGGAGAGCCAAGTCCTGGCCATGAAGAAATCAGGGTGGCAGCAGAGCAACTCTGCTGCAGTGTGTGCCTGCTTGGCTGTTCTTATTCTGTGGTGGATCAGGCCGGAGCGGGTGATAGTAACTGTTTTGTGGTCACAGGCCCTTCACCAAGAGCTTCCTCTGGGATCCTCATAAGCTACAGGGTGGCTGGTGGTGGGATGTGTGTGGGGTGGAAGTGACAGAGGGATGGACGCATGGCAAGGTGGGTGAAGAGATGAGAGGAATGATGAGAGCCCAGTTCATTGGTTTCCAAGGTTAATGGGTGGGAGGTAGAGAGGCATGATGGAGGAATGATGGAGGCAGGGGAAGGTGGTGACAGAGTGAGGCCATCTGTAGTGCCAGCCTGGCCATCATCTGAAGCCCATAGGCAGCTTCCTGATCCTTCACTTAGTCCTGCTCCTTGTGGAGGGAATGTCACGTGTACCCAGACCTAGGGGTGGGGCAATGTTAGTAGCACCTGGAGAACCATTGGCCTCTACCTGGGTGAGGGGTGGTTATGGCTCCCATGCTGGGTGGCCTGATAGCTATGGAACAGATCTTTCCTTAGCTACCACAGTCAATGGCTGCTCTAAATCTAGGGTTAGGGCACCTGCTCAGCCATCAGGACACCCCATGCCAGGACAGAGGCCTACAATTCAGATGGCAGCACAGGGGTGAAGATGATCTCACCGTAGCCCTAGTTACATGGCTGTCCCTGCATGCAGGACAGGATGAGCTGGGGGAAGATTTCTCTGTGTTTTTCCACAGCCTATCCCAGCCTCTTCTTGTGTCTGATTAGACCAAGAGAGTACCAGGTTCCCTCTCATAGTCCTGGTTCTTTTTCTTTTACAGTCATGAGGCTTGAACTCAGGTCCTGGGTACTGTCCCTGAGCTCTTTTGCTCAAGGTTGATGCTCTACCATTTGAACCATAGTGCCATTTCCAGCTTTTCCTTTTCATGTGGATCTCTGATATGTCCAGTGCTGTGCCTGCAGGGAGGCACTCACCCCACAGACAGAGCCACCTCTGCCGTGACTGTGACTGCCCACAACCCTCACACCCAATCCTTGCACACCCCTCAACTCCAGTTTTAGCTCCTCTTGGACTGGGTGTCCAGCCTACCCCTTCCTACACTCACAAAGGGTCTACAATTGTCTTCCCAGGGTCCTTTCTTCTGCCAGCCAGAGTACAGACTGTGCACATCTTGACGATCACAGAGCTCAAAGCCAAAGGCTGAGATGCAGAAGGGGGTGACCCAGTAGCTGCACAGGGCCCATGGATCATCCTGTGCATCCTCCAGCCTGTGACTTCCCCCACCCCCTAGGCAGGGAAGCTCCATGCCCACATCCTGATCCGTGATCCCCTCCAATTCCATTCTCCCTTGGATTTTACAGACTGTCTACCATCAGGATCTAAAACACTATTCATCACTTTATGTCCTTATCACTAACTTGCTACTTTGGCAGGATCTCCCCGTGCCTGGAGAGTGGGCATGTCATGTACTCTCTGTGGAGAAGTTGCCCCAGGAGAAGAAATATGCATTTCATGTGAGTGTTGGACAGAGCAGGAGGGCTCCCTAGGATCAGAAGCCACAGGAGGGGTGCAGATGGGGGAATGCTAGGGGCCCCAGGGGACAGAGGGAGTTAGGGCACAGTTGGTTCCCTCTGCAGGGTTGACACCGCTTCATAAACCCAACAGAATGAGGTTCACATTACAGATGTCAGAGACAATGCAGATTGCCAATGGGCGCAGGGGTCACTGTCACCCCCAGATGCTGGCTGCATGCTGGGATGCACGCAGAGATGTTTTCAAGATCAGATAATTAGGATGTTGCAGGGTGAAACCATTCTTTCAGATGGCTCTCTACCTCTCTTGAGCTTCATCTCTATCTTTGGCTTTTTCTTGGCAGTTAACTGGAAATGAGAGTTTCATGGACTTTCCTTTCTGGACTCGCTTCAAACAGAAGGTATGCACAGTTTTCAAAACATATCCTACTGAAGAAGGGAAGCTTGATCTGGTGATTAACTGGGTTGCACTTTGGCTCCGTTTGCTATGCCTCACGGGAGGGGGCTCATCATTTGTAGACTAAGATCTCATGACCTTCAAAGCCAAATGCTACCTGAAAGTTCAGGGTCCCAGCCTATGTGTTGGGCCGGGGTGAATAAATTCTCTGTTATGCTGGGTCATCAACCCATGTTTTAAGCTGGAAGTAGGCAGTGCCACATTTGATAAGAACATCTGCCAGAGATTGTCACCTCATGAAAGCAGATTCTAAATTTGTATTCCATTTCCTGTGGTGGAGAAATCCCCTCCAAGTTAGACAGGCTCACATCCACCTGCAGGTCACACTCCGAATGCACCCTTGAGTGTCCTCATGGTATTGGGATCTAAGTTTGTAGGGAATGCTGGTTTAGTCCATGAATTAGCTGGACAAGTGATGACAAACGTGTTGTGGATTAATATGAGAACAATTTAAGAAGCCCTGGAGGAGCATCAACCTGACCCTCTGTGGTGCTATAAATCTGATAGGATGTTCCAGACTGAGAAACAATCACATGGCTTTGTGTTTGGCATCCAGACAAGTGAGTGCATGTCTTAGCTGTCAGCCAATACAGAGGAGGACATGAATAAATGGGTGGAAAGCATCTGTCAGACCCCTGTCTGGGGGCAGGTGGAGAGAACATAGGGAGGTAGATTCCATGGCTGTGGTGGGGCCAAAAAAAGGGTAAAAGAGGCAAAGGAACCAGGTACTGGTAGCTCAAGACTGTCATCCTAGCTACTCAGGAGTTTGAGATCTGAGGATCACAATTCAAAGCCAGCCCAGGACAGAAACTCCATGAGACTCTTATCTGCAATAAACTACTGAATGCAAGAAGCTCAAGCTCAGTGACAGCATCCAGGCCTAGCGTTCAAAACCGAGGACTGGCAGAAAAAAGTATCAAAGGACAAGGAGCTGGCCAAAAGTCAGAGGGACTCTATCTTGACAAACAATACAATGGTAAGTTGCACTCAGAAGACTTGCACAAAATCTGGAAATGCCTGAGACCTATCTATGTATGTTTCCTGTTTGTCTAAATACATATGTTTATGCATTTATACATTAGTATAGAGAGACAGATCAATACATATGACTATACATATATACATAGCCAGACATTTATGGGTGGGTGGTATACTGTGTGAGAATTTGTGTGTGTGTTTTGTGGATGGCTATCTCTGTTTAAGAAAGATAGAAAATATGTAAATATCTTTAAAAAAACTTGATAAAATATAGAGAGACATAAGCTCTTGAGGGAATCTGAAATGACAAGATTATTCACAGGCACGTTTATCCTTATGGATTCCTCAGCAAGTTTTAATTTTTTTCATTATTTTCTTTCTTTTTTTGAACCAGTGCTAAGGATTTCTCTCAGGGACCAGGTGCTGCCAATTACTAATTTTCTCATGGCTGCTACAAGAGGAACTGAGCCACAGTTCCACTTTTGCCTTATTTATTCGTGCTTAACTGAAGATAAAGATTTCTATCAGTGACTTTCTTTAAGAGGCTGGATTCTAACGAGGATCCCCAGACCTCAGCCTTCTCTATAGCTACAATTAACAATATGAAAACCCAGCACTGGGTTCCAATGCACAGGGCAAGAAATTGAGTGAATCTCTCAACTCCAATTAGCTATAATAAGCTAGAAGTGAAAGACCAATACCTTTGAGGAAAAGATGCTGAGGGTTATCACACAGGCCCTACGAGTAAGCCCTAAACCCTGTACACATGTGTGCATGCACACATAGGCAGATACACACACACACGCACACACAATATCTCAGGCAATATTGTATTTTGAATTAATATCCAAAGATTGGACAACAGGATAGCAAGTAATAAAATCTGTTTTTCTTGTCTACATTGAGGGAAAGGGATAAGTCACAAGATGCAGAAGTGAAGAATGCAGAGTCAAATGCTGTGAGTGAATAACTTGTAAAAAGCACATTTCTTTTCTTTTGTTTTCTCTGCCATTCCTGGGGCTTGAACTCAGGGCCTGAGCACTGCTCTTGGCTTTTCCCAAGTCTAGCCCTCTGCCACTTGAGCCACATTGCCATATGGATTTTTATATCTGTGTGATATTAAGGACTCAAACCTAGATCTTCATGGATGCTAGGCAAGCACTCTACCACTGGGCCAAACTCTAAACCCCGATAAAGTATTTATAAATAGTCATGATCATCATATCAAAATATCCTTTCTCAAACAAAGAATGAACACTTATCTATGTCTGTAAGACTTTTTTTATGTCACCAATGCTTCTGTGATTTTCCCACTTGCATTTTACAGATGACAGCACAGATATTCATCAGGAAGAAAAATAGATTAGGATACAGAAACCTAACAACGTCCTAGTAGATTGGAGTGAAAAATATGTGCAAGATGGCCTGGGTGTTTCATCTATTTGTAGAGTGCTGGGCTACCACACAAAAAGACTCCGGTTTGATTCTGCAGTACCATATACATAGAAAACGCTGGAAGTGGTGCTGTGGCTTGGTGGGACAGCTATAGCCTAAAGAAAGCCTAAGAACAATGGTCAGGCTCTGAGGTCAAGTCCCAGGACTAGCAAAAAAATGTGCAAGAGGCAAAATGCAAGCTGAGAAGGCACTGTGAAGCAAAATGTCTTGTGAAGGGTAAGGGGAATAGTGACAGTTAAGTTTGGATCTTACCTAAGAAAGGCTCCTTGAGCCTGAGACCAGGCCAGCACTTACGCCTAGTTAATGACTTGGGATTTGAACAAAAAGGTGTGCTGTTTACTACATCCATATGTGAGGTGGGAAGGGAGATTCAGCCTCCAGTATGTCTTTGGGGAGGTCTTCTGTGAGCAAGGAGCTTTGGTCATTGAGCCTTGAAATGTGACCCTACCTCCCTCACAATGGAACAGAATATGGAACCCTGGTAACCAAGCCACTGTATGTGACAAACAGCTCAAGCCAGCTCCCTTGGCCTGTGGCTCAGGAACCAGAAAGATGTTGCTGTGCTGTTGCCAAAGGTCAGGAGGCTCGGATCTCAGGCATGAGAGATATGGATGTCTCACTTGAAGAAGTAGATGCTGGATCAGTGCCAAGCCAAAATTCCCGTATATCAGGCATTTCTCTAGGAAGAAAGCCAGGAAACTCCAGGGCAACTCAGATGAGGTATATTGAGAGGAAACCTATTTGAACCCATCATCCTGCCCACAAACTACAACCTTCTTGTGTGCTTTCAAGTGACTCTACTGAGATTAGAGTGTGTCATTTCCAATCTACTCTATTCCAGTTCCTCAGTGTGAAGTGTGGTCCCATTCCTACGTTTGAAATATCCACTGTTTTGCCAACATAGTGTGATGGTAAGTCAGCTCAGACTCTGAATGAGCCTTGTAACCTATGGATCCTGGAAGAAGGCCTGTTGGAGATGCTGCTGACAAAGCTGATCCCTGCCTACCAGAAAGGTGATCTCTTTTATGTGGGAAAATTCCTGCACAATTTCAAATAGTGGAGGACAATGTAGTAGTTGCTGGAAATTCTCTTGAAAAAGTGAGTGTTCCCCCTCAAAACCCAGGTTTGCTCACCCCTCCTGGCCAAGTCTTGGAATACTTGGCTCCTCTCTGAGCCTGTTTGGTTCACTGGGGTGTTCACAGGGAAGCTAAGCATGATACAAGTGCACAAACTACTTTATTATGACTGGGACACCATGCCATTTCATTTCCCTCACAAGCTACTGGAGTCTCAACAGTGTGCTTACTGAGAAGTTGGATTTCAGGCATGAGTAAGTGGCTCCCAACTGCAGCCCTCACCTAGGTGACATCCTGGGAAATCCCATTTCCCAGTAAGAAATGAGGTGTCAGTACTAATGGCGGAGGCCTGTGAAATACTGGAGTCAGAGGAAAAGCTGGGGGCTGAATCACTTTTGAGCCATCAGGGAGGGATTGTGATAGCTTTGCCTGTTAGAACCTGAAAGCATTTACATTTTGGTGTGTGGTCCAGTGCTGCCACTTGAACCTGAACCCAGGTCTAAATGCCATCCCTTTGGTGTTCAAAAATTAGCACTGTACCATTTGAGTCATAGGTCAACTTCTGGCTTTTTGCTGCCTAATTGAAGACAAGTGCCTTTAGACTTTTACTGACTAGACTGGCTTTCCACTGTGATCTTCAGAGCTCAGCCTGCTGGGTGGCTAAGATTAGAGGAATGAGCATTTAGTTCTTTATTTAGAGCATTCACTTATTGATTTATTTAGAGCATTTACTTAGTTAATTTAAGGTGCGTTTACTTTGGACAGATGCATAGAGGCCTCTCTCAGAAGCTTCTGGAAGTGGGGTGTAAAAGTCATCATGTTCTCGAGTGTCTCTTACCCCCCTCCCAGCACATAAGTGCACATCTCTGCAGGACAGCCACAGCATTAGAGTCCTGCAAGAAAGGGGCTTTGGTAGAAGGCTCAGGATGGAGAGAGAAGGCTCTCACTTTCCTTGTACCGAATGTGCCCACAGCATCATGTGTCCCATCTATACGATGTGAATGGACTTCTACCCCAGTGATTTCTACGAGTTCAAGAACTGCCACACCCTGACACAACTCAAGCTCTATATGAGGCTCCACATGCCGGCTTTGGACCTGCTCTTCTAAACACATACTTTTTGACCAGCTGGAGGAATGTGCGACCAGTAAGACTAAGAAAAAGTAGAAGTCCTGGTGTGGGTGCCTCAGAGCCTGTGAGTAGGAAGCCCATGTGGTCTAGATATTGGTTGGCCCTTACTTCTACAGAGCTTGGCAAAATGCCCTTTATGGGTGGTGTCAGACAGGTAATGTTTGTCCTCTGAAAGGACTCGGGAATAAGCACTCATTACAAATACCCTACACCACCTCAGTGTTCAGTCCAAACTCCAGTTCTACAGGTTCCTCCATTAGATCCTCATGGAAGTTGAGTGACACTTCAACTTGCAGAGTCCACTCTGTCCACTCTGTACCTATTTCCATTCTTAGGTTTGGGTCATCGTGGAAGAGCTTATCCTGAACTCCGGATGAAAAACCCACCAATGGAGCTGGTGACTGATGGAGACTGAGATTCATCACTGCACTCCAGAAACCATGGGCCTTCTGTAGAAATTACCAAACAGGTTTAGAGTCCTGTGGATATACCTTTTGCTCTGAACCCCATGTGTGACACAGTTGAACCTGCAGATACTATGGAGGAAGAAAAAGAGCAGCCAGATTTCCTTCCGTTTCCTTTGACACTCCACCCAGAGTCAGTCCATCTGAGTCAGAGTAACACTCCACTTATTGTGCAAGCTGAAGGGGCACACGCTGGGCTCATGGAAAATGTTCCCATGGGAAGCAGCAAGTGTACTCTCAATACTGGATTCATTGGAGGAAAATGAATCCATCCTCACAGAATATCCAGACCCATCCATCTCGCTAAAAGAGACTCAATCTCCATTCGACAAACCAGAATCCATCCCCCTCTTAACTCAGGAAGGACATTCTGTTTCTCATGAGGAAGGAGACCCTTCTGAGGACTCTGAAGGAGAATTACTGTCTGAAGGCAACTTGGAGGCCAGTCTGGATTTAGAGCTTCCCTGTCCCCTTCCTAAAAAGACATCTCTTTATCTTGCTCTCATGATTCTTGTCAAGTATTCATTGTATTTACTTTGCTAACTATTAAAATCTCATCGTTAATATTATGGTGTGCAGTTCTTCAGTGCTTATTATACTGTGTTTTACTTTCCACTTATAATGTGAGACCTCAGACACATAGGTCCTGGGTGGGCCAAAAACCAGAGAGGTCTGGTCCCATAGAAGACAACCTTACTGGATATACAGGGAACTATGAAATGCATGGAATCACCAGGAATCCAGGCCAGGACTCCATGGAAAGACAAGTCAGCTACCAAAGGTTAAGGACAGAGTAGATGCCTGGAAATGTGTTTTGTCAATCGGGAGAAGTGCCAGAGTAACTGTAATATTATGTGGGACTCTGTTCTGTGAGTTCAAGTCTGTTTATATATCCATTGTGCTTTGTACAAATATTTAAGAAAATTAAAACTCCACAATAGCATCAAAAATCTACTTTGGCTTTGAATGTGGCCTAGTTGTAGAGTGCTCACCTAGTATACAAGAAGACCTTGATTCAATTCCTCGGCACTGCATACACAGAAAAATCAGATGGGGCACTGTGGCTCAGGTGTCAGAGTGCCACCCTTGAACAAATGTGGCCAAGGACAGTTCCTGGTCCCTCAGTTCAAGCCGCAGGACTAGCCAAACTAGAAATCATACCATTTTCCACACATTTGGAAATAAATCTGTTTTATCTAACCCTACTTCTTTTTTGCCAGTCCAGGATGTGTGCCACCAAGCCAAACTACTGGCCCCCAACCTTACTATTTTAAATCATTTAATTTTTTTTACATAATCATATTTCATGCTGTCTGTATTAATACCATAAACAGTATGCTTAGTGTAATAATGTTAAAGGTAAAACAAGAAATTAATAACTAAAATTCCTTTTTTATTATTTTTATAGCATTACTACAATTTTATGAGAAAAATTACCTAGAATGTTTATTTTAGAGTTCAAGTAATCCATTTTGATAAATATATCAACCTACATCATTTATTTGAACACATTTTAAACTATTTTTTTCAGTAAGGAAAATACATATATATTTTTTGTAAATGAAATTTATGACTTGGGGGGAAGGGGAAGAGAAAACGGGGAAGGGGGTAACAGTGTTTACAAGAAATGTACTCATTACATATGTAACAGCAATCTCTTTGTATATCACCTTGACAACAAATTTTTTGAAAAGTACAATAAGTTTATATGTCTACTTTGTGCAGAATTTTTTTTTGCCACTCCTGGGCTTAGACTCAGGACCTGAGCACGATTCTTGTTTTTGCTTTTGTTTATTCTTAAGGCGCAAGTTCTATCACATGTGCCACAGCACCACTTTTATTTTTTTTAATCTATGTCCTGCTGAGGAATTGAACTTGGGTCTTCATTCATGCTCGGCAAGAACTCTTCCACTAGGCTTAACTTATGGCCCCAGTGGGAAGGAAGTTTTCCATAAAATATGTAGGAAATATGTACACTAAGGAAAAGCCATCAAAAATAGAAGAAAAATTATATACTTAGATAACGACATGCCAGTATTATGGCAGATCTCTGTAATTCTAGCTTCAAGAGTGGCCTATTTGGACCGGGAGTTGGCTGGCTGAAGTAAAGTGCTATCCTTGAGCAAGCCCTAGGACAGTGCTCTGGCCATGAGTTGAAGCCATAGGACATGCAAAAAATAATAATTTAATGCCCGTGACTGGTGGCTCACCCTGGTAATCCTAGCTACCCTGGAGGATCGAGGTTCAAAGACGGCCCAGGCATAAAAATCTGTGAGAATCTTATTTCCAAATAATCCAGAAAACTCAAAATGACAATGTGCCTCAAGTGGTAGAGCTCTTGCCTTGAGCTGAAGAGCTTAAGGTACACATCCAGGCCCAGAGTTCAAGCCCCATGAGTGAAAAAAAGAAAAAGAAAAAGAAAGCCCTTATCTAAGGCTGGAGTGCACACTAGTGGTAGTTTGCTTGCCTAGTATGCACAAAGCCCTGTGTTCAATTACTCTGTACCACTTACACCAAAAAAAAGCTGGAAATGATCTCAGAAGTTTGGGTTCTGAGGATCACAGTTCAAAGCCAGGCCAGACACTAAAGTCCATGAAACTGTTACTTCCACTTAAGCACCAGAAAACCAGAAGTGACACTGTGGCTCAAGGTGTTTAAGGTTGTAGCCTTGAGCTGAAGAGCCCAGGGACACTGCCCAGGTGCACAATTAAAGTCTTACAACCAAAAGAGAGAGAGAGAGAGAGAGAGAGAGAGAGAGAGAGAGAGAGAGAGAGAGAGAGAGAGACAGAGACAGAGACAGAGAGACAGAGAGAGAGACAGAGAGACAGAGGGACAGAGAGACAGATAGAGACAGAGAGAGAGAGAGAGACAGACAGACAGGCAGACAGAGACAGACACAGACAGAGGCAGAGATACAGAGACAGAGACATCAAACAGTCAGGCACTGCTGGCTGAAGCGTGTAATTCTACCTACTATGGAGGCTGAGATTGGAGGATCTTGGTTCAAAGCCCAAAGACAGCCTGGACACATATGTTTGTGAGACGTACATCACCAATTAACTACCGGAAACCAAAAATGGAGCTGTAGAGGAAGAGCGCTAGCCTTGAGCTGAAGAGGTCTTGGACAGTGTCCAGGCCCAAAGTCCAAGCACCATGATGAATCAATAATAAAAAAAGAAGATAGCTAATAGTAATGATGAATAATTTTGGGCTGGGAGTTTGGCCTAGTGGTAGAGTGCTTGCCTAGCATGCACGAAGACCTGGGTTCAATTCCTCAATACCACATACATAGAAAAATGCTGGAAGTGGTGCTAAGGCTGAAGTGGTAGAGCCCTAGCCTTGAGAAAATATAAGGACAGTGCTCAGTCCCTCAGTTCCAGCCTAGGACTGGCCAAATCAAAAGTAGTAGAGTACTGGCATTGAACTGAAGATCTGAGAACAGCCCAGGCACAGAGTTCAAGCACCGCAAACAACAACAACAAAATCTATGAAATGGCAGTGGTGGTTTTAAGCTAAGCAAAAATATAATAGAAACTGGTAAAATACATATTTGTGTGTAAGCAAAATAGCCAGACTTATGCATTAGAACAGGATAGCAACTTGAAAAAAAATTTTGTTTTCCATCTCACTAGGTCCTGTCTCTTAATTTATTCAAGTAAGTAAAATGCTGGGTTTTATAATCCTTATCTGAATATTAGAAAATCATAATATCTCTCATTAACCAACAAAGACCAGGAACTGGGGCTTCGTTCAAATGGCAGAGTATCAGGCAAGAGAAGAAAAAATTGAAGTAAGAACTTGAAGTTCTTGATCCAGAACCTGCATAGTAACAGAGCAGCAGCCTGGTGATGGTACCTCACACTGATAATCTTAGCTACTCAGGAGGCTAAGATCTGAGAATCAAAGTTTAAAGCCAGCCAAAGTACCCAGTTAACTGCCAGAAAAACCAGAAGTGGCACTGTGGCTCACAGATTAAAGCACTAGGCTTGAGCTTCATAGCTGATTCATAGAATTTCAGCATCATTACTATCACCTTCCCGTTAGCATAGCAGTCTACTACTGAAAATTTGAAGAAAACTTTTGAGTAATCCTAATTAATCTGTGTATCATCTGCACACACATCAAATCAGCAGCAGCTATGATCTACTATTATCAAAATGTATTTAATCCCTTCTTGAGTTAATGAGCTTTAAAGAGTAAAACATATGAAATAGTTATGAAACTAACAGTCACCATTCTTCTACCTAATATTGTAATATAAGTTTATAAATGCAAGGACTATTCTGAAGTGTGCAGAAGATAGCTTCTAATTATAATATTCTCATGAAGTATAGTTTTTAAGAAACATGTTGCTTGCTTTGGGAAAGCAAAGGCAAGGAAAAATGATATAAGTAAGTTCCCTATTTATCAGAGGAAAATACTATTGGGTTTAGATCAACTTTCATTCATTCCGTGCTGATGAAACAAATATTTGCAATTCCTGAGGCCAATCACTTCATTGTGATGCACAATCAGCCAGCTTAGATCAATCTTCCAAAAAAGGAAAGGAACAAATGAGAAGCAATTAAGGTTTCCAAAATGAACCAGGTGGTGGTGGCAGCTCACACTTGTAATTCTATCTACTCAAGGCCTGAAATCCAAGGATCTGGACTAAGTCTGTCTGTTATGAAAATATTCCTGTCTGAAACATCATCTCTGTTATCACAGCCCAACTGATACACTCTGCCAAACAGGTTCCAAACACCAAAGTCCATCTCCTATCTGAAATACTAGCAAACGTACTCACACATTATTTCCTCTTTGGGAGATAGTTGAAACAAGTACCAGAAACATTTCCCTGGCTTCAGAGTGGAAGTGGAAATATATACTCACTAGAATCCCATCTAGTAAATTACAGTCAATCATCTTTCCTCACATCTTGTTAGTTAAATTGAACAATGAGTGTTTGGATCAGAAGCGAAGTGTATGAGCATACAGGTTGTAAACGTACTGTAATCCTAGCTACTCAAGATAAGCTGAGACCTGGATTTCAGTTCAAAATCAGCCATGCAATAAATTCCATAAGATTTTTACCTCTAATTAACCAGCAAAAAACAGAGTGTTGAATTGTGCGTAAAATGCCACAGGCCTAAGCTTTGCATAAAAGTGATAAGGGGTAGCATTCAGGATGCCCACTCTCTCCACTCCTTTTTAACATAGTACTAGAATTCCTAGGCAGTGCAATAAGTCAAGAAGCAAGCATAAAGGGGATCCAAGTGGAGAAAGTGGAAACAAAAATATCCCTCTTTACAGATGACATGATTCTGTATTTAAAGAATCCTATAGACACTACTCCCAAGCTCCTTGTGCTGCTTCAAAACTTTGGAAGAGTAGGAGGCCAAAAAATCATCCCTCAAAAATCAGAGAAAGGCTGGATAAATGGGACTGCATTAAACTGCAGAGCTTTTGTATGGCAACGGATATAGCTAGTAAACTAATCAGGAAGCCTACAGAGTGGGAGAAGATCTTCACCAACCAAACAACGGACAAAGGCCTCATATCTACAATATACCAACAACTCAAAAAATTGAATCACTCCAAAACTAACCTCCAAAGTAACATCCATCCCATTAAAAATGGGCCAAAGACTTAAAGAGAGTCTTCTCTGAAGAAGAAACAAAAATGGCCTATAGACACATGAAGAAATGCTCCACATCTCTGGTCATAAAAGAAATGCAAATCAAAACAACTCTAAGATTCCACCTCACTCCAGTTAGAATGGCCAGGATCAGGAAAACGAATGACAACAGATGCTGGAGTGGTTGTGGCCAGGAGGGATAACTACTACACTGTTGGTGAGAGTGCAAACTCGTTCAACCACTATGGAAAGCAGGGTGGCAGTGCCTCAAAAGGCTAAACATAGAACTCCCCTATGACCCAGCAATTCCACTACTTGGCATTTACCCAACAATCCAGAAACAAGGGCATACTAAACCCACTAGCACAACAATGTTCATTGCAGCACTATTCACCATAGCAAAGATATGGAACCAACCCAGATGTCCCTCAGTTGATGAGTGGATCAACAAGTTGGGGTATTTGTACACAATGGAATTCTATGCTGCTGTCAGAAAGAATGACATCGCCCCATTTGTTAGGAAATGGAAAGACTTAGAACAAATCATATTAAGTGAAGTAAGCCGGACTCAAAGGAACTTAGGCTCAGTGGATTCCCTCATTCGTCATAATCAGTAGAAACTTTGGGCTGTACTAGCAGAGATTTGCAATAGAGCAAAAGGCCATATATAAGGCCATATAATGTGAAGCTAATTGAAAGGACTTCCAGGATATTGAAACAAAAGCCACATAATGAATGATTGTTGTCCTTAATGTACTATGTTGTCTCTCATCTCCTTTGCTGTCCCTTGGTTATCCCATATTGGTGTAGTGTCTCACTTTGTTATCTGATATATTGAATTTATTTGTATTTGGATATTTGAAATTTGATAGGGAAGGGGGGAAAACCAAGACGGGTGGGGGTGTAGCGTTGGAGGGAAATGGGTACCAACACATGTGAATGGGTATCAATGTATGTGAATTAATGCACCTTCTATCTGGCAAATATCATGTAACCCTTTTACTGATTACAATAAAAAAATTTAAAAAAAGAAAGTTGTAATGTGTGGGGAGGATGATGGGGTCAAATACATTTCTTCTTAGAAATATACCTCATCTGGTTGCCCTGGATTTTCCTGGCCTTCGTCTTAGAGAAAGCCCTGTTATACTGGATTTGTGGCTTGGCAATGATCTAGCATGGACATCTCCAAAGAAGACATCCACACTTCCATGCCTTAGACTCGAGTTTCCTGACCTTTGGCAACAGCACAGCAACATCTTTCTTCCTCCTGAGCCACAGGCTAAGTGAGCTGGCTTGAGTTGGTTATTAGTTACAGTGGCTTGGTTACCAGGGTTCCATATTCTGTTCCATTGTGAGGGAGGCAGGGTCACCCTTCAGGGCCCAATGACCAAAGATCCTTGCTCACAGAAGACCTCACCAAAGACATACTGGAGGCTGAATCTCTCCTCCAATCTCACAATATACATGTGCATGTAGTAAACATCCCACCTTATTTGTCCAATCCCAATGTCTTCCACTAGGTCCAACTACCAGTCTGTCTTAGGCTCAATGAGCCTTTCTTAGGTAAGATCCAAACTTAAGGGTCAATATTGCCCTCATCCTTTACAAAACATTTGCTTCACAGTGCCTTCTCTGCCTGCAATTTGCCCCTTGTCGAATTTTTTTTTGTTTTTGCTAGTCTTGGGACTTGACCTCAGAGTTTGAACATTGACTTGGGCTTTCTTTAGGCTTTAGCTGTCCCACCGAGCCACAGCACCACTTGCAGAATTTTCTATGTATGTGTTAATGAGGAATCAACCCTGAGGCTTTTTGCGTGGTAGCCAAGGACTCTACCACTAGGTCAAACACACAGGGCATCTTGCACATATTTTTGACGTCAATCTACTAGGATATTATTAGGTTTCTGTATCCTAATCAATTTTTTCCTGATGATTAGCTTTGCTGTCATGTGTAAAAATGCAAGAGGGTAAAACACAGAACAAGTAGTGAAATTTAAAAAAAAACATTACACACATAGATAAGTGTTCATTCTTTGTAGGAGAAAGGTTATTTTGATATGATGATGATGACTTTATAATTACTATGTCAGGGTTGAGAGTTTGGCATAGTGGTAGAGTGCTTGCCTAGCATCCATGAAGATCTGGGTTTGATTGCTCAGTATCACATAGATAGAAAATCTAGATGGGGCACTGTGCCTCAAGTGTCAGTGGGCTAGACTTGAGGAAACCCGAGGACAGTGCTCAGGGCCTGAATTCAAGCCCCAAGACTGGCAGAAAGATAAAAGAAAATAAAAATGCTTTTTACGAGCTAATTCACTCACAGCATTTGCTTCTGAAATCTTCGCTTCTGCATCTTGTGAAATACCCCTTTCCCTCAACGTAGACAAGAAAAACAGATCCATCCCATGGTCCACTGTGAGGCCACTGGTTGGGGTAAGAGCTAGTCGTGCAGCAACACACAAGTTTTATTCTAATACTTTCCAAACTTTGTACTCAAATATGTTACCTATTTACCAACTCAGGTCAGTTATCCTTATGCTATACCTTTTCTTCATTACTACAATATTCTTACACTCCTACGTTAATCCTCTTGTAACCCCCTGAACTCTCTCCTTCTTTTTTTCTATCTCTGGATCTCTGCTCGTCTTTCAACCCTTATACTGCACGGATCTACACTTGATGGCAGTTGAGCAATATTGTATATGTAGGGGGTCAATTATTCTCTAGGCTCAGAGGGACTTAAAGACAATAGAGATTGGATTGAGAGTCTTATTGTTTTGTGTATAAATCTCTTATCAGTGGTTGTATTAAACTGGTCTGTAAGTGCACAAAAAAAAGAGTGATAATACCAATCAAAACTTGTGAACATCTAGTGTCTGCCAGCTACAGAGGTCAAGGTTGGTTATATCTGAAAAACTATAATCGTATTTAGTAGTAATCTTGCTCCCATATTCATGAGGGCAGAACAAGAAACTCAAGAAAAATGTCAAATCAAGAAACAATATCCCCCACCCAATGTAAACAGACAATGGAACAGTCACTGGCACACCTAGAGGAGAGTCTTCCAAGTGCTACACAAATGCAATTGATAAACATCATTAATGGAAAATGTGAAAATATAAAGAAAGAGATAATGGAGGAAGCCATAGCTGAACAAGAGGAAATCATAAACAAGGTGATAAGTGAAAAAGAAGAAGCCATAAGGGAGGCCATAATAAAGGTTTTTCAAAGAAAGATGGATGAGTTCATAGAATCCACAAATAAAAACGTGACCAAACTCCAGCAAATGTCCAAAGAAAATAAAGCTACTGAGCTAACCACTCAAAAGGAAATCAAGGAGATAAAGAAATCCATACATGATCTAAATCAGTAGATGCAAGGCATTAAAAATGAGCAATGAGAAGCAAGGGAGATGAAAAATAAAGTAGATAGCTTTGATAGCAGGTTAGACAATGCAGAGGAGAGAATTTCCGGGGCTGAAGATAATTTAGTTATTATAGAGAAAGAACAGAAAATGAGTCAATCCAAATCTAGGAAATATGAGAGAGCGCTTCAAGAGATCAATAATGCAATTAGGAAGCCTAATTTAAGGCTAGTTGGTATTGAGGAGGGTGTGGAGGAAGAGGTCAATGGTATTGGAAATATACTTCAGGGAATCATCTCAGAGAATTTCCCAAACATCCAGAATGGCAGGCCCATCCAGACACGAGAAGCTTTTAGAACCCAAAACAGACCGGACCAGAAAAGAACATCCCACCGCCACATTGTGATCCGAACTGGATCAATAGAAACGAAAGAAAAGATCCTAAAGGCAGCCAGGGATAAGGGATCAGTAACCTATAAAGGCAAACCAATCAGAATAACCCCAGATTTCTCAGCAGAGACCATGCAAGCACAAAGTGACTGGAAGCATATATGTCATGCCTTTAAATCACATAACTACCAACCAAGAATACTGTAGCCAGCTAAGCTCTCATTCATAACTGAGGGAACAATAAAAACATTCCATTCAAGGGAAAAGCTGCTACAATATGTCAAAACAAAACCAACACTACAGAGAATTCTCAAAGATGCTCTGTACATAGAAAACCAAAATAAGTGCAATATAGGCAAAGATATGGCACCTAAACAGCATACCATTTAAGGACCACAAGAACTGTCAAGACACAGGCCCTACTAAAAGCTTTTAAAAATGGTAGGAACTAATAAATATCTCTCAATCCTAACTCTCAATATCAATGGACTTAACTCTCCAATTAAACGGCATAGGCTGTCAAGTTGGATCAAAAAGCAAGAGCTATCGTTCTGCTGTCTTCAAGAGACACATCTTACCCAAAAACAATCATCTTTTGAAAGTGAGAGGTTGGAATAAACTCTATCAAGCTAACTGCCCCCATAAACAGGGTGGAGTTGCCATCCTCATATCAGATAAAATAGACTTCAAATTAGAATTAGTAAGAAAAGACAAAGAAGGTTACTACATACTACTAAAGGGATCTTTCCTCCCGGAAGACATAACGATCCTAAATATTTACACACCCAATCCCGGAGCTCCAAACTTCATCAAGCAAACTTTACTTACACTGAAACCATACATAGATCGAAATACAGTGATTGTTGGTGAGTTTAACACACCACTCTCACCTATGGACAGATCAACAAGGCAAAAACTCAACAGAGAAAACTTAGAACTGAACAACTACATAGACCAATTACATCTAACAGACATCTGCAGAATATTCCACCCACTAACAACACAATATACGTTTTCCTCAGCAGCACATTGAACACTTTCCAAAATAGACCACATCATAGGCCATAAAACAAACCTGGACAAATTCAGAAACACTGAAATTATTCCATGCACACTCTCAGACCATAAAGGCATCAAATTGGAACTGAACATACATCTCCACCAACGAAAACCCTGTAACTCATGGAGACTGAACAACACATTGTTGAATCAAAAACAATGTGTAATCGAAGATATCAGAACAGATATCCAACTGTGCATGAAATTTAACAATAAGGAGCAGACAAATATCAACTCCTTAGGGACACAACAAAGGCAGTACTCAGAGGAAAATTTATAGCGCTGAGTGCCTACAACAGCAAGTTGGAAAAATGGCAAACCAACTAGTTAATGTCTCACCTTAACCTCCTGGAAAAGAGCAACAAACTAACCCTAAACCCATTAGGAGAAAGCAAATTATTAAAATCAAAGCAGAATTAAATCATTTGGAATAAAAAATCTATAGAAAGAATCAACAAAACAAGGAGTTGGTTCTTTGAAAGAATTAACAAAATTGAAAAGCCCTTAGCAAATCTTACCAAAAAAAGAAGAGAGCATATCGAAATGAACAAAATCGCAGATGAAAATGGTAATATCACGACAGAAATTACCAAGATCCAGAATATCATGAGGGAATACTTCTCAAACCTTTACGCCAACAAATTTGAGAATCTAGAAGAAATTAATGAATTCCTACACAATATTAACATACCCACACTGAACCAAGAAGAGCTAACCCAACTCAACAGGCCTATTTCAAGCTGTGGAATAGAAATAGAAATTAGACAACTTCCACTTAAAAAGAGCCCAGGGCCAGATGGATTCACAGCTGAATTCTATAAGGTCTTCAAAGCAGAGCTCACACCAATACTCCTCAAGCTCTTCAACGAAATTGAAAATGAAGGTTCTTTACCAAACTCATTCTATGAAGCCACTATATCCATCATCACCAAACCAGATAGAGATTCATCAAAGAAAGAGAACTATAGACCCATTTCTTTGATGAACAAGTCATCAAAAAAATTATACACTATGATCAAACTGGATTCATCACAGGGAGGCAAAGCTGGTTCAACATACACAAATCAATTAATATAATTCAACACATCAACAGTAGCAAGGACAAAAATCACATGATTATCTCAATAGATGCGGAAAAGGCATTTGACAAGATCAAAAACCCCTTTATGTTAAAAAATGTGTAGAAACTAGGAATCCATGGAACATTTCTCAATGTAATAAAGGCTGTGTATGAGAAACCCACTGCCAGTATTATACTAAATGGTGAAAATCTAAAGCCATTCCCTCTAAAATCAGGAACGAGACAAGGATGCCCACTCTCTCCACTCCTTTTTAACATAGTACTAGAATTCCTAGGCAGTGCAATAAGGCAAGAAGCAAGCATAAAGGGGATCCAAGTAGGGAAAGAGGAAATAAAACTATCCCTCTTTACAGATGACATGATTCTATATTTAAAGAATCCTATAGACTCTATTCCCAAGCTCCTTGAGCTGATTCAAAGCTTTGGAAGGGTAGCAGGCCATAAAATCAACCCTCACAAATCAACCACCTTCCTTTACGCCAATAGTGAGAGGAACGAGGCAATAATCAGGAAAGAAAATCCTTTCACAATAGCCTCAAAGAAAATAAAGTACCTAGGAATTAGCTTAACTAAGAATGTAAAGGACCATTTTGATGAAAACTTTAAAACCCTAAAAAAGGAAATTAAAGCACAACTAAGGAAATGGAAAAACCTCCCATGCTCCTGGATTGGAAGAATCAGCATTGTGAAAATGACAATCTTCCCAATGGCTATCTATGAATTCAATGCAATACCCATCAACATCCCAATGTCATTCTTTAAAGACATAGAAGAGGCAATTCAAAATTTCATATGGAATAATAAAAGACCCCGTATAGCAAAAACACTTCATAGCAGAAAGAACAGCGCTGGAGGAATTTCAATTCCAAACTTTAGACTCTATTACAGAGCTATAATTCTCAAAACAGCTTGGTACTGGCACAAGAACAGGCCTGAAGTCCAATGGAATAGAACTGCGGACCAAGATATTAAACCACAGACCTATGGCCACCTAATTTTTGACAAGGTTGCCAAAAAAATAGAATGGAACAAAGATAGCCTCTTCAACAAGTTGTGTTGGTAGAACTGGTTAAGCACCTGCAGAAAACTAACGTTGGATCCTTCTTTGTCACCTTGCACTAGAATTAACTC
This sequence comes from Megascapheus bottae, assembly GCF_031878675.1. NCBI lineage: Eukaryota > Metazoa > Chordata > Mammalia > Rodentia > Geomyidae > Megascapheus > Megascapheus bottae. The sequence continues at coordinate 305,210 of NW_028327710.1, read as the reverse complement.
CAAATGGATCAAAGACCTGGAGGTAAAAGCTGACACAGTGAAAAGTTTACAGGAAGGAATAGGAGATACACTAGGCCTCCTTGGCACAGGTCGAAACTTTCTTAATAAGGACCAAGAATCACAACAAATCAGAGAAAGGCTGGATAAGTGGGACTGCATTAAACTGCAGAGCTTTTGTATGGCATCGGATATAGCTAGTAAACTAATCAGGAAGCCTACAGTGTGGGAGAAGATCTTCACCAATGAAACAACGGACAAAGCCCTCATATCTAAAATATATCAACAACTCAAAAAATTGAATCACTCCAAAACTAACCTCCAAAGTAACACCCATCCCATTAAAAATGGGCCAAAGACTTAAAGAGAGTCTTCTCTGAAGAAGAAACAAAAATGGCCTATAGACACATGAAGAAATGCTCAACATCTCTAGTCATAAAAGAAATGCAAATCAAAACAACTCTAAGATTCCACCTCACTCCAGTTAGAATAGCCAGGATCAGGAAAACGAATGACAACAGATGCTGGAGTGGTTTTGGCCAGGAGGGATCACTACTACACTCTTGGTCGGATTGCAAACTCGTTCAACCACTATGGAAAGCAGTGTGGCAGTGCCTCAAAAGGCTAAACATAGAACTCCCCTATGACCCAGCAATTCCACTACTTGGCATTTACCCAACAATCGAGAAACAAGGGCATACTAAACCCACCAGCACAACAATGTTCATTGCAGCACTATTCACCATAGCAAAGATATGGAACCAACCCAGATGTCCCTCAGTTGATGAGTGGATCAACAAGTTGTGGTATTTGTACACAATGGAATTCTATGCTGCTGTCAGAAAGAATCACAGCGCCCCTGGTTAGGAAATGGAAAGACTTAGAGCAAATCATATTAAATGAAGTAAGCCAGACTCAAAGGAACTTAGGCTCAGTGGTTTCCCTCATTCGTCATAATCAGTAGAAACCTTGGGCTCTACTAGCAGAGATTGTCAATAGAGCAAAAGGCCATATATAAGGCCATATAATGTGAAGCTAATTGAAAGGACTTCCAGGATATTGAAACAAAAGCCACATTGTGAATGAATGTTGTCCTTAATGTACTATGTTGTCTCTCATCTCCTTTGCTGTACCTTGGTTATCCCATATTGGTATAGTATCTCAATTTGATATCTGATATATTGAATTTATTTGTATTTGGATATTTGAAATTTGATAGGGAAGGGGGGAAAACCAAGATGGGTGGGATTGTGGGGTTGGAGGGAAATGGGTACCAAGACATGTGAAAAGGTATCAATGTATGTGACTTAATGCACCTTCTATCTGGCAAATATCATGTAACCCTATTACTAATTAAAAGAAAAAAAATTAAAAAAAAGAAATTTGTGGTGTGTGGGGAGGATGATGGGGTCAAATACATTTCTTCTTAGAAATATACCTCATCTGGTTGCCCTGGATTTTCCTGGCCTTCTTCTTAGAGAAAGGCCTGTTATACTGGACTTGTGGCTTGGCAATGATCTAGCATGTATATCTTCGAGTAAGACATCCACAACTTCCATGCCTGAGACTCGGGTTTCCTGACCTTTGGCAACAACACAGCAACATCTTTCTTCCTCCTTAGACACAGGCCTAGTGAGCTGGCTTGAGTTGGTTGTTAGTTACAGTGGCTTGGTTACCAGGGTTCCATATTCTGTTCCATTGTGAGGGAGGCAGGGTCATCTTTCAGGGCCCAATGACCAAAGATGCTTGGTCACAGAAGACCTCACAAAAGACATACTGGAGCCTGAATCTCTCCTCCAATCTCACAATATACATGTGGATGTATTAAAGAGCACACCTTATTTGTCCAATCCCAATGTCTTCCACTAGGCCCAACTACCAGTCTGGTCTCAGGCTCAAGGAGCCTTTCTTAGGTAAGATCCAAACTTAAGGGTCATTATTGCCCTCATCCTTTACAAAACATTTGCTTCACAGTGCCTTCTCTGCCTGAAATTTGCTCCTTGTCGAATTTTTTTATTCTTGCTAGTCTTGGGACTTAACCTCAGAGTGTGAACATTGTTCTTCGGCATTCTTTAGGCTTTAGCTGTCCCACCGAGCCACAGCAACACTTGCAGAGTTTTCTATGTATGTGGTAATGAGTAATCAAACCTGAGTCTATTTGTGTGGTAGCCAAGGACTCTACCACTAGGTCAAACACACAGGGCATCTTGCACATATTTTTGACGTCAATCTACTAGGATATTATTAGGTTTCTGTATCCTAATCAATTTTTTCCTGATGAGTAGCTTTGCTGTCATGGGTAAAAAATGCAAGAGGGAAAAACACAGAAGAATTAGTGAAATTAAAAAAAAGCATTACACACATAGATAAGTGTTCATTCTTTGTAGGAGAAAGGATATTTGGATATGATGATGATGCCTTTATAGTTACTTTTTCAGGGCTGAGAGTTTGGCATAGTGGTAGATTGCTTGCATAGCATCCATGAAGATCTGGGTTTGATTGCTCAGTATCACATAGATAGAAAATCTAGATGTGGCACTGTGGCTCAAGTGGCAGAGGGCTAGACTTGAGAAAACCCAAGGACAGTGCTCAGGCCCTGAATTCAAGCCCCAAGACTGGCAGAAAGATAAAAGAAAATAAAAATGCTTTTTACGAGCTAATTCACTCACAACATTGCTTCTCAAATCTTTCCTTCTGCATCTTGTGTAATACCCCTTTCCCTCAACGTAGACAAGAAAAACAGGTCCATCCCATGGTCGACTGTGAGGCCACTGGTTGGGCTAAGAGCTAGTCGTGCAGCAACACATAAGTTTTATTCTAATACTTTCCAAATTTTGGACTCAAATATGCTACCTACTAACCAACTTAGGTAAGTTATCCTTATGCTTTTTTTTTCTTCATTACTACAATATTCTTACACTCCTACGTTAATCCTCTTGTACCTCCCCTGACCTCTCTCATTCTTTTTTTCTATCTCTGGACCTCTGCTCGTCTTTCAACCCTTATACTGCACGGATCTACACTTGATGGCTGTTGAGCAATATTGTTTATGTAGGTGGTTAATTATTTTCTAGGCTCAGAGGGATTTGAAGTCAATAGAGAATGGATTGAGAGGCTTATTGTTTTGGGTATAAATCGTTTATCATTGGTTGTAATAGACTGGTCTGTAAGTGCACAAAAAGAAAGACTTGTGAACATCTAGTGTCTGCCAGCTACAGAGGACTAGGTTGGTTATATCTTAAAAACTATAATCATATTTAGTAGTAATCTTGCTCCCATTTTCAAATGGGAAGAATAAGAAACTCAAGAAAAATGTCAAATCAAGAAACAACATCCCCCACCCAATGTAAAAGGACAATGGAACACTCACTGGCAATCCTAGAGGAGAGTCTTCCAAGTGCTACACACATGCAACTGATAAACTTCGTTAATGAAAAATGTGAAAATATAAAGAAAGAGATAATGGAGGAAGCCATAGCTGAACAAGAGTAAAGCAAAAACAAGGTGATAAGTGAAAAAGAAGAAGCCATAACGGAGGCCATAATAAAGGTTTTTCAAAGAAAGATGGATGAATTCATTGAATCCACAAATAAAAACGTGACCAAAATCCACCAAATGTCCAAAGAAAATAAAGCTACTGAGCTAACCACTCAAAAGGAAATCAAGGAGATAAAGAAATCCATACATGATCTAAAACAAGAGATGCAAGGCATCTAAAGTGAGCAATTAGAAGCAAGGGAGATGAAAAATAAAGTAGATAGCTTTGATAGCAGGTTAGACAATGCAGAGGAGAGAAATTCCGGGGCTGAAGATAATTTAGTTATTATAGAGAAAGAACAGAAAATGAGTCAATCCAAATCTAGGAAATATGAGAGAGCGCTTCAGGAGGTGCAAGATGCAATTAGGAAGCCTAATTTAAGGCTAGTTGGCATTGAGGAGGGCGTGGAGAAAGAGGTCAATGGTATTGGAAATATACTTCAGGGAATCATCTCAGAGAATTTCCCAAATATCCAGAAGGGCAGGCCCATCCAGATACGAGAAGCTTTTAGAACCCCAAACAGACCTGACCAGAAAAGAACATCCCACCGCCACATTGTGGTCCGAACTGGATCAATAGAAACGAAAGGAAAGATCCTAAAGGCAGCCAGGGAGAATGGATCAGTAACCTATAAAGGCAAACCAATCAGAATAACCCCAGATTTCTCAGCAGAGACCATGCAAGCACGAAGTGACTGGAAGCATATATGTCATGCCCTTAAATCAAATAACTACCAACCAATAATACTGTAGCCTGGTAAGCTCTCATTCATAACTGAGGGGACAAGAAAAACATTCCATTCCAGGAAAAAGCTGCAACAATATGTCGCAACAAAAGCAACACTACAGAGAATTCTCAACGATGCTCTATACATAGAAAACCAAAACAAATGCAATATAGGGAAAGAAATGGCACCTAAATAGCATACCATCTAAGGACCACAAGAACTGTCAACACAAAAACCATACTAAAAGCTTTTAAAAATGGTAGGAACTAATAAATATCTCTCAATCTTAACTCTCAATATCAATGGACTTAACTCTCCAATTAAATAGCATAGGCTGTCTAGTTGGATCAAAAAGCAAGAGCCATCGTTCTGCTGTCTTCAAGAGACACATCTTACCCCAAAACAATCATCTTTTCAAAGTGAGAGGTTGGAATAAACTCTATCAAGCTAACTGCCCCCATAAACAGGCTGGAGTTGCCATCCTCATATCAGATACAATAGACTTCAAACTAAAATTAGTAAGAAAAGACAAAGAAAGTTATTACATACTACTAAAGGGATATTTCCTCCAGGAAGACATAACGATCATAAATATTTACACATCCAATCCCGGAGCTCCAAACTTCATCAAGCAAACTTTACTTACACTGAAACCATACATAGATCGAAATACAGTGATTGTTGGTGAGTTTAACACACCACTCTCACCTATGGACAGATCAACAAGGCAAAAACTCAACAGAGAAAACTTAGAATTGAACAACTATATAGACTAACAAGATCTAACGGACACCTGCAGAATATTCCACCCAGTAACAACACAATATACGTTTTCCTCAGCAGCACCTGGAACATTTTCTAAAATAGACCACATCTTAGGCCATAAAACAAACCTGGACAGATTCAGAAACACTGAAATCATTCCATGCACACTCTCAGACCATAAAGGCATCAAATTGGAATGAAAACTCTGTAACTAATGGAGACTGAACAACACATTGTTGAATCAAAAAAAATGGGTAATCGAAGAGATCAGAACAGATATCCAACTGTTTATGAAATTTAACAATAAGGAGCACACAAATATCAACTCCTTAGGGACACAACAAAGGCAGTACTCAGAGGAAAATTTATAGCGCTGAGTGCCTACAACAGCAAGTTGGAAAAATGGCAAACCAACTAGTTAATGTTTCACCTTAACCTCCTGGAAAAGAGCAACAAACCAACCCTAAACCCATTAGGAGAAAGCAAATTATTAAAATCAAAGCAGAATTAAATGATTTGTGATAAAAAAAATCTATAGAAAGAATCAACAAAACAAGGAGTTGGTTCTTTGAAAGAATTAACAAAATAGACAAGCCCTTAGCAAATCTTACCAAAAAAGGAGAGAGCATATCGAAATAAACAAAATCGCAGATGAAAATGGTAATATCACGACAGAAATTACCAAGATCCAGAATATCATGAGGGAATACTTTTCAAAACTTTACAGCAACAAATTTGAGAATCTAGTAGAAATGGAGGAATTCCTAGACAATATTAACATACCCACACTGAACCAAGAAGAGCTAACCCAACTCAACAGGCCTATTTCAAGCTCTGAAATAGAAATGGAAATTAGACAACTTCCACTTAAAAAGAGCCCAGGGCCAGATGGATTCACAGCTGAATTCTATAAGGTCTTCAAACCAGAGCTCACACCAATACACCTCAAGCTCTTCAACGAAATTGAAAATGAAGGTTCTTTACCAAACTCATTCTGTGAAGCCCCATTTCGTTGATGAACATCGATGCAAAACTTCTCAACAAAATACTGGCCAACCGTCTACAACAACTCATCAAAAAATTTATACACTATGATCAAAGTGGATTCATCACAGGGAGGCAAAGCTGGTTCAACATACACAAATCAATTAATATAATTCAACACATCAACAGGAGCAAGGACAAAAATCACATGATTGTCTCAATAGATGCGGAAAAGGCATTTGACAAGATCCAAAAACCCTTTATGTAAAAAGATGTGGAGAAACTAGGAATCCATGGAACATTTCTCAATGTAATAAAGGCTGTGTATGAGAAACCCACTGCTAGTATTATACTTAATTCTGAAAATCTAAAGCCATTCCCTCTAAAATCAGGAACGAGACAAGGATGCCCACTCTCTCCACTCCTTTTTAACATAGTACTAGAATTCCTAGGCAGTGCAATAAGGCAAGAAGCAAGCATAAAGGGGATCCAAGTAGGGAAAGAGGAAATAAAACTATCCCTCTTTGCAGATGACATGATTCTGTATTTAAAGAATCCTATAGACTATACTCCCAAGCTCCTTGACCTGATTCAAAGCTTTGGAAGGGTAGCAGGCCATAAAATCAACCCTCACAAATCAACTGCCTTACTTTACGCCAACACTGAGAGGAACGAGGCAATAATCAGGAAAGAAAATCCTTTCACAATAGCCTCAAAGAAAATAAAGTACCTAGAAATTAGCTTAACTAAGAATGCAAAGGACCGTTTAGATGAAAACTTTAAAACCATAAAAAAGGAATTTAAAGCAGAACTAAGGAAATGGAAAAACCTCCCATGCTCCTGGATTGGAAGAATCAACATTGTGAAAATGACAATCTTGCCAAGGGCTATCTACAAATTCAAAGTAATTCCCATCAACATCCCAATGTCATTCTTTAAAGACATAGAAGAGGCAATTCAAAATTTCATATGGAATAATAAAAGACCCCGTATAGCAAAAACACTTCTTAGCAGAAAGAACAGCGCTGGAGGAATTTCAATTCCAAACTTTAGACTCTATTACAGAGCTATAATTCTCAAAACAGCTTGGTACTGGCACAAGAACAGGCCTGAAGTCCAATGGAGTACAACTGCGGACCCAGATATTAAACCACAGACCTATGGCCACCTAATCTTTCACCAGGGAGCCAAAAAAATAGAATGGAAGAAAGATAGCCTCTTCAACAAGTTGTGCTGGCAGAACTGGTTAAACACCTGCAGAAAACTAAAGTTGGATCCTTCTTTGTCACCTTGCACTGGAATTAACTCCAAATGGATCAAAGACATGGAGGTAAAAGCTGACACAGTGAAAAGTTTACAGGAAGGAATAGGAGATACACTAGGCCTTCTTGGCACAGGTCGAAACTTTCTTAATAAGGACCAAGAATTACAACAAATCAGAGAAAGGCTGGATAAGTGGGACTGCATTAAACTGCAGAGCTTTTGTATGGCAACGGATATAGCTAGTAAACAAATCAGGAAGCCTACAGAGTGGGAGAAGATCTTCAGCAACCAAACAACGGACCAAGGCCTCATATCTCAAATATATCAACAACTCAAAAAATTGAATCACTCCAAAACTAACCTCCAAAGTAACACCCATCCCATTAAAAATGGGCCAAAGACTTAAAGAGAGTCTTCTCTGAAGAAGAAACAAAAATGGCCTATAGACACATGAAGAAATACTCAACATCTCTGGTCATAAAAGAAATGCAAATCAAAACAAGTCTAAGATTCCACCTAACTCCAGTTAGAATGGCCAGGATCAGGAAAACGAATGACAACAGATGCTGGAGGGGATGTGGCCAGGAGGGATCACTACTACACTGTTGGTGGGAGTGCAAACTCGTTCAACCACTATGGAAAGCAGTGCGGCAGTGCCTCAAAAGGCTAAACATAGAGCTCCCCTATGACCCAGCAATTCCACTACTTGGCATTTACCCAACAATCCAGAAACAAGGCATACTAAACCCACTAGTACAACAATGTTCATTGCAGCACTATTCACCATAGCAAAGATATGGATCCAACCCAGATGTCCCTCAGTTGATGAGTGGATCAACAAGTTGTGGTATTTGTACACAATGGAATTCTATGCTGCTGTCAGAAAGAATGACATCGCCCCATTTGTTAGGAAATGGAAAGACTTAGAACAAATCATATTAAGTGAAGTAAGCCAGACTCAAAGGAACTTAGGCTCAGTGGTTTCCCTCATTCGTCATAATCAGTAGAAACCTTGGGCTCTACAAGCAGAGATTGGCAATAGAGCAAAAGGCCATATACAAGGCCATATAATGTGAAGCTAATTGAAAGGACCTCCAGGATATTGAAACAAAAGCCATATAATGAATGATTGTTGTCCTTAATGTACTACGTTGTGTCTCATCTCGTTTGCTGTCCCTTGGTCATCCCATATTGGTATAGTATCTCACTTTGTTATCTGATATATTGAATTTATTTGTATTTGGATATTTGAAATTTGATAGGGAAGAGGGGAAAACCAAGACGGGTGGGGGGTGTGGGGTTGGAGGGAAATGGGTATCAAGACATGTGAAAGGGTATCAATGTATGTGAATTAATGCACTTTCTACCTGGCAAATATCATCTAACCCTTTTACTAATTACAATAAAAAAATGAAAAAAAAGGAAGTTTTAGTGTGTGGGGAGGATGATGGGGTCAAATACATTTCTTCTTAGAAATTTACCTCATCTGGTTGCCCTGGATTTTCCTGGCCTTCTTCTTAGAGAAAGTTCTGTTATACTGGATTTGTGGCTTGGCCATGATCTAGCATGTACATCTTCGAGTAAGACATCCACAACTTCCATGCCTGAGACTCGAGTTTCCTGACCTTTGGCAACAGCACAGCAACATCTTTCTTCTTCCTGAGCCACAGGCCAAGTGAGCTGGCTTGAGCTGGTTGTTAGTTACAGTGGCTTGGTTACCAGGGTTCCATATTCTGTTCCATTGTGAGGGAGGCAGGGTCACCTTTCAGGGCCCAATGACTAAAGATCCTTGCTCACAAAAGACTTCACCAAAGACATACTGGAGGCTGAATCTCTCCTCCAATCTCACAATATACATGTGGATGTAGTATACAGCACACCTTATTTGTCCAATCCCAATATCTTCCACTAGGCCCAACTACCAGTGTGGTCTCAGGCTCAAGGAGCCTTTCTTAGGTAAGATCCAAACTTAAGGGTCAACATTGCCCTCATCCTTTACAAAACATTTGCTTCACAGTGCCTTCTCTGCCTGCATTTTGCCCCTTGTCGAATTTTTTTTTGTTTTTGCTAGTCTTGGGACTTGACCTCAGAGTGTGAACATTGTTCTTGGGCTTTCTTTAGGCTTTAGCTGTCCCACCGAGCCACAGCACCACTTGCAGCGTTTTCTATGTATGTGGTAATGAGGAATCAAACCTGAGGCTTATTGCTTGGTAGCCAAGTACTCTACCACTAGGTCAAACACACAGGGCATCTTGCACATATTTTTGACGTCAATCTACTAGGATATTATTAGGGTTCTGTATCCTAATCAATTTTTTCCTGAATATTAGCTTTGCTGTCATGTGCAAAAAAATGCAAGAGGGAAAAACACAGAAGAATTAGTGAAATTTAAAAAAAAGCATTACAGACATAGGTAAGTGTTCATTCTTTGTAGGAGAAAGGATACTTTGATATGATGATGATGACTTTATAATTACTATGTCAGGGTTGAGAGTTTGGCATAGTGGTAGAGTGCTTGCCTAGCATCCATGAAGATCTGGGTTTGATTGCTCAGTATCACATAGATAGAAAATCTAGATGTGGCACTGTGGCTCAAGTGGCAGAGGGCTAGACTTGAGAAAACTCGAGGATAGTGCTCAGGCCCTGAATTCCAGCCCCCAAGACTGGAAGAAAGCTAAAAGAAAATAAAAATGCTTTTTACAAGCTAATTCACTCACAGCATTGACTTCTGAAATCTTCGCTTCTGCATCTTGTGAAATACCCCTTTCCCTCAACTTAGACTAGAAAAACAGATCCATCCCATGGTCCACTGTGAGGCCACTGGTTGGGCTAAGAGCTAGTCGTGCAGCATCACATAAGTTTTATTCTAATACTTTCCAAACTTTGTACTCAAATATGCTACCTACTTACCAACTTAGGTCAGTTATCCTTATGCTATACCTTTTCTTCAGGACTACAATATTCTTACACTCCTTCGTTAATCCTGTTGTACCTCCCCGGACCTCTCTCATTCTTTTTTTCTATCTCTGGACCTCTGCTCGTCTTTCAACCCTTAGACTGCACGGATCTACACTTGATGGCTGTTGAGCAATATTGTATATGTAGGTGGTTAATTATTCTCTTGGCTCAGAGGGACTTAAATACAATAGAGACTGGATTGAGAGGCTTATTTTTTTGGGTATAAATCGCTTATCAGTGGTTGTATTAGACTGGTCTGTAAGTGCACAAAAAGAAAGAGTGATAATACCAATCAAAACTTGTGAACATCTAGTGTCTGCCAGCTACAGAGGACTAGGTTAGTTATATCTGAAAAACTATAATCGTATTTAGTAGTAATCTTGCTCCCATTTTCAAATGGGCAGAACAAGAAACTCAAGAAAAATGTCAAATCAAGAAACAACATCCCCCACCCAATGTAAACAGACAAAGGAACAGTCACGGCCAACATAGAGGAGAGTCCTCGAAGTGCTACACAAATGCAGTTGATAAACATCATTAATGAAAAATGTGAAAATATAAAGAAAGAGATAATGGAGGAAGCCATAGCTGAACAAGAGGAAAGCATAAACAAGGTGATAAGTGAAAAAGAAGAAGCCATAAAGGAGGCCATAACAAAGGTTTTTCAAAGAAAGATGGATGAATTCACAGAATCCACAAATAAAAACATGACCAAACTCCAGCAAATGTCCAAAGAAAATAAAGCTACTGAGCTAACCACTCAAAAGGAAATCAAGGAGATAAAGAAATCCATACATGATCTAAAACAAGAGATGCAAGGCATCAAAAGTGAGAAATTAGAAGCAAGGGAGAGGAAAAATAAAGTAGATAGCTTTCATAGCAGGTTAGACAATGCAGAGGAGAGAATTTCCGGGGCTGAAGATAATTTAGGTATTATAAAGAACAGAAAATGAGTCAATCCAAATCTAGGAAATATGAGAGAGCGCTTCAGGAGGTCCAAGATACAATTAGGAAGCCTAATTTAAGTCTAGTTGGTATTGAGGAGGGCGTGGAGAAAGAGATCAATGGTATTGGAAATATACTTCAGGGAATCATCTCAGAGAATTTCCCAAATATCCAGAAGGGCAGGCCCATTCAGGTATGAGAAGCTTTTAGAACCCCAAACAGACCTGACCAGAAAAGAACATCCCACCGCCACATTGTGATCCGAACTGGTTCAATAAAAACGAAAGGAAAGATCCTAAAGGCAGCCAGGGAAAAGGGATCAGTTACCTACAAAGGCAAATCAATCAGAATAACCCCAGATTTCTCAGCAGAGACCATGCAAGCACGAAGTGACTGGAAGCATATATGTCATGCCCTTAAATCACATAACTTCCAACCAAGAATACTGTAGCTGCTAATCTCTCATTCATAACTGAGGGAACAATAAAAATATTCCATTCCAGGGAAAAGCTGCAACAATATGTCGAAACAAAACCAACACTACAGAGAATTCTCAACGATGCTCTATACATACAAAACCAAAATAAATGCATTGTAGGGAAAGAAATGGCACCTAAACAGCATACCATCTAAGGACCACAAGAACTGTCAAGACACAGGCCCTACTAAAAGCTTTTAAAAATGGTAGGAACTAATAAATATCTCTCAAACCTAACTCTCAATATCAATGGACTTAACTCTCCAATTAAACAGCATAGGGTGTCTAGTTGGATCAAAAAGCAAGAGCCATCGTTCTGCTGTCTTCAAGAGACACATCTTACCCAAAAACAACCATCTTTTAAAAGTGAGAGGTTGGAATAAACTCTATCAAGCTAACTGCCCCCATAAACAGGCTGGAGTTGCCATCCTCATATCAGATAAAATAGACTTCAAACTAAAATTAGTAAGAAAAGACAAAGAAGGTTACTACATACTACTAAAGGGATTTTTCCTCCAGGAAGACATAACGATCCTAAATATTTACACACCCTTTTGAAGATTCTCAAAAGATTGAAGATTCTTCCAGTGTAAGTTAGATGCCGGCATTGATATTAAATAATTCAATGAGTAGGAATTTATATTTGAAATATCACTGTTGACAAAATCTACCCCCCATTTGCTTAGTATTTGCTTTTGATTTCCCAAGAAGTACAGTACAAGCTAACACTTGTGGCATATATCGACTGGGAGAAATTATTCAGAATATGTGACTCATTTGAACAGGAGTCAGTGAAAGATACAGAAGCAGGATACCCATATTGTGATAATTTGTATCTTTTGCATATTTTGTGTTTGTTGTTAATTCCATTTGTAGTGTACATTTCTAGGTAAAAACTTTTTTCCAAACAATTTGTTCTTTCAACCGTAAAAAAAGACATTTATATGCCTGATAAAATTCACAGAATCCAATTTTTCCATCTTATTTTTTCTTTTTTGGGTTTTTTTGGTGGGTCATAGATCTTGAACTCAGCCTGGGCACTATCCCTGAGCTCTTCAGCTCCAGGCTACCACCTTACCCTGGAGGCAAGCCCCACTTCCCATTTTCTAAAGGTAACTTGGAGATAAGTGTCTCAGGTCTTTTTGTGCCAGGATGGCTTTAAACCTTGATCCTCAGATCTCAGCCTCCTGAGTAGCTAGGATTATAGAAGTGAGCCACCACCCCATCATGCTCAGCTTTCTGGTCTTTTTTTAAACTCGGTTTGAGCACTGTCCTTCAGCTTTCCTCAAGCCTAGTGATCTTCTACTTGAGCCACAGCACTACTTCTGGTTTTTTCTGTGTATGTGGTACTGCAGAATTGAACCTTCGTCTTCATACAAGCACTCTACAACTATGCCAAACTCCCAGCCTCTCCACATTAGTTTTTAAGATAGATCTTTCCATGCATCCAGGATGGCTAGAAATCCTTCTTGAGTTTCCCAAGATCAGGGAGTATAGGTGTGTCCCATCCTGTGTGGCTACATAACCATTGTTTAGGGTACAGTTCTCTCTTCATTCTACCCATGTAGAGAAATTTTCATCTTCCATGTATAATCATTAAACATTCAACTCCTGTTCCTCTCTACTCCATTCTCTGGAACCATCGTGCTTTTTGGCTCTAAGGGTTTGTTGATCCTTGGAAGCTCTGGAAGGGAAAACATACCCAAGCTCTTCCTTTATGACTGCTGTATTTTTAGTTTACTGTAATCAAGATTCATCTATAAAATATAGTAAAATGTTCTTCCTTTTCAATGCATTGTTTTGCATATTTCTATCTTTTGATTATTATTAATAGTTGTGAATGGATTCTCCACATATTTGTTCTAGTCTCTGCTTTCTCTTCCGTTAGGTACAAATCTAGAAATAGAAGTGTTGGACCATATTTCTATGTAATTCTATATTTAGTACTTTTTTAGCACTCTCCACGCAATTTTTGATTGTTTTATATTCCTTGCAGAACTATTCAAAAGTTCTACTTCTTCTCACTACCTTCCCAGAAATAGTTAGACTTTGAAAGTAGTTTTTTTGTATGCGTGTGTGTGTGTGTGTTTGTGTGTGTATGTGGATCTTTTTGTTTAAAACTATATTTATATTAACATATTTAAAGTAATGATTTCATTGTAATTTTAATTTTTCTCATGACTGTTAATATTGAACTTCTTTCTACGTTTTGAACAACTATTTCTATATATTCTTTTTAGAAAATCCTCTCCAATCTCCAATTTTTTCCCTTTTTTTGTGGGGTAGTGGGGAAAGTCATGGGGCTTGGACCTTGGGCAGTGAGCTCTTTAGTTTAAGGCTATTGTCCTACCCTGAGTATTGCCCCTCAGTTCTTCTGCACACAGCACCCTACCCCTCTTCCCATTATATACAGAACAAAGGTCATCCTCAGTCTTTTTGAAAAAGTAAAACATACAGTAAATTTGTAGTATAAAACAGCAAGTAATAAATTTCTTGCCAGGTGCAGTGACTTCTACCTGTAATCCTAGCTACTCAGATATCAGGCTGATATCTAAAGATTTGGTTCAAAGCCAGCCTGGGCATTAGAAAATCTATGACACTCTCATCTACAGTTAACCACTAGAATATGGGAAATGGCACTGTGGCTTCATAGGTAGGGTGATAGCCTTGAGTTGAAGAGCTCAGGAACAGTGCCCAGGCCCAGAGTTCAAGCCTTACAAATCCCCCAGCCAAAAAAAAGAAAAAAAGTTTCTTCCCCAAGTGATTATTATGCCAGCCATAGAACATTAACATTCTGGGTGTACTTCACAGTATTATTACTTGATACCCTAAGATTTTGCAATATTCTCACAGTACCAGCATATGTCATCATATAATGTAGTTCCTTTTCAATGGAATAATTCCATTTATAACCTAAATCTACTCCCCCGACTTATTTTTGTCGATACCACAATTGCTCTACCATGATATGCCACAAGCCATTAAACATTTTATGGTGGGTAATTGGAAAGGAGTCTCATGGAATTTTGTGCTAGGCTGGCTTTAAACCATGGTCCTCAGATCTCAGTCTCCTGAGTAGCTAGGATGACAGGCGTGAGCCACCAACACCTGGCTTGCCTTTTTATTTTTTTGTGGGTCTTGGGACTTGAACTCTGAGCCTAGGCACCATCCCTAAGCTTTTCAGGTCAATATTTCATGTAAGTCTAAACATTTAAGTAAAGGAATACAATTCCAACAAAAAAAGAATAAAATTCCAGACATGGTGTGTTTATAACTCTGTGCTAATTACTTGATGAAAATGTGCAATTCCAGAAGCTGGTATCATTTGATGATGTAGCTGTGGATTTCAGCTGGGAGGAGTGGCAGCATCTGGACAATCGTCAGAGGACCCTGTACAGAGATGTAATGCTGGAGACCCACAGCAACCTGGTGTCCTTAGGAGAGCAAAAGTCAAATTCACTTGCAAGGCCAAGTGCCTTGTTATTTTGCAGATACGTGAATGTTTATCAAACTTTCAATACTATTTAAATGAAAGATTCCAGGCCCTGAGAAGTATCATTACTTTCTAAAGAAAACCTAAGGTAATTTTGTACTCATTCTTCAGGATACCTTCAGGATACTTTGACAACAGTTCTAAATTATGTTTCCTCTAATGGAGACGACATTCCAAACTTACACAGTAATTGTAAGTGGATAAACCATCCAGAATAGAATATATATCATTATTGGAAATAGGATCTACAAATCACTAAACAGTGAGTTTATAATGGAAACCTGGCACTAGGTGCAATGTTTCATGCCTGTAATCTTAAAATATTCAGGAGGAAGAAATCTAAGAATTCTAATTTGAAGCCAGCAATGGCATAAAAATTGCCATGAAACTCTATAACTCCAAGTAACCCCTCAAAAATGTTAGTGGAGTGTCAAGAGTTTGACTTTGTGGTTGAGTGCTTGCCTAGCATGCATGAAGACCTATGCATGTAAGTGGAGCTGGGACTCAAACTGGTATTTTTCTAGCCTTGAGCAAGACAGCTAAGTTTATGCCATACAAAATGAATCCAGAGCTGGGGAAAAGTCAACCATGGAGCCAGTGAGAAATGAGAAAAAAGATTTAATAGATAACTTGTGAGTAGGATGTCTGCGAACTTAAAGCAATGATGACACAGCATAAGCAATAATTCTCTACTGTTTCTAATTTACAGGGCCCTGTGTTCCCAAACCTGTATTAATTGACAAGCTAGAGCACTGTGCAGAACTCTCGATAGGAAATTCCTCTGACAAGAATATCACAGGTGAGTGAATGCATCTTCATATTGATGTTGGAGCCTGAGTCCCATTGGTAAGTTCATGTTGTGATGTACTGATCAATAATATTCTTAGTTACTCTAAATCCTGTGTGGAACCTATGGAATTCTTTGTGAATGAATCAAGAATCATTTTCTTTTCCCAATCCTATGCCTGGTCTCAGGGACTGAGCATGGTCCTTGGGTTTTCTCAAGGCTAGCTCTCTACTTCTTGAGTCATAGCACCACTTCTGGCTTTTTCTTTGTATGTAGTACCAAGGAACTGAACCAGGTCTTTGTGCATGCTAGCCCAAACCCCTGGCACCAAGAATCATAGGGTGATATGACGAATTCTATGTGGCAGTAGAGTTAAAGTTAGATTTCTCTGTAGAAATCACTGTGAAACAAAATAAAATGAGAAAGCCATGAGGCCGTGGCTCATGCCTGTAATCCTAGATACTTAGGAGGCTGAGATCTGAGGATCAAGGTTCAAAGACTGACCTATCACAAAAACACCTTAGACTCTTCTCTCCAATGAACCAATAGAAAATGAGAAGTGGGGTTGAGGCTAAAGACATAGGGCAGTAGCCTTGAGATGAAGAGCTCAGGAAGAACAGCCAGGTCTAGAATTCAAGTCCCATGACTGCAAAACAAGAAGGAAAGAAAGAAAGAAAGAAAGAAAGAAAGAAAGAAAGAAAGAAAGAAAGAAAGAAGAAAGAGGGAAGAAAGAGGGAAGGAAGGAAAGGAAGGAAGGAAGAAAGAAAGAAAGAAAGAAAGAAAGAAAGAAAGAAAGAAAGAAAGAAAGAATGATATTTGATTTCTTTAAAACTAAGACTATAAATGATTGAGCAAACAAGGAATAAGTCAGGGCATTATTCTCTGATAAGGATAATATCTTTTTGCTGGTAGGAAGAGACTGGTATTCAGAACCAGACCTTTCCACCAGAAATTGAGCCTACTGGTAGAGTGCTTGCCTAGCATGCACAAAGACAGGTTTGATTCCTTATTACCACATACATAGAAAAAGCCAGAAGTAATGACTCCATTGATAGGGTTCTAGTCTTGAGAAAACCCAAGGACAGTGGTTAGGTCCTAAGTTCAAACCCAGGAATGGAAGGAAAAAAAAACAACAAAGTTTCATTCAACATAAGAAAATTAACTAGAAAATGAGCTGGGGATTTTCTGGTCTTCCATGGTTCTGAGGGACAGGAGTGTTAGAAAAGGAATTTTTATAAGACTTCAAATGGAAAGAAACAAATTTCAAAATTCCCACAAATACCTAAATTGAGACTTTAGTGAGAAGTTGTAACTGAAGGGATATAGGTGTAAGTTCTTACTCTCAAGAATCATTCTTGCTTGGATCAAAGGCAAACAGACATATAAACCAAACTTATGGCCGCTGAATCTAGAAAAAATTCGTGTTCCTCACTTAATGGTTAATAAGCCAACAGCATTGAAACTGGGTAAGGTAATCCTATCTGCTACTCAGGACCTGAGACTCTTATCTGTAGTTAACTCTAGAAAAGAGGAAGTGGGGCTGTAGCTCAAGGATAGGGGTTATAGTCTTCTGCTGAAGTGTTCAGGGACAGGGCCGAGGCCTATGAACTACAAAAAAAAAAAGAAAAGAAAAGAAAAGAAAGTTTTAAAAAGATGCAAAACAGCACAGTATTTAGATTATTTCTCAAAAATAAAAGAAAGGCAGCTATTCCTCAATGTATAAACAAAATATTATTTAAAAAAAAACAGCTGCGGGTATAGTATAGGTAGTACTCAGCTTAAAACTGTAGCAATACATAGTTGGGTAATTTCAATAAATATTTCCTGTGATATAAAAGAGAACTAAAACACAGAAAAACATTATTGGTCATTGTAAAATATCATTTTCTTAATATGTTAGGGAGAAAAGCATATATTTCTCACAAATCAATTTCCACTTTTATATTTTAAAATATCTAACACTTAGGATGGGAAAGTAAAGTCATTACCTTTACAGTAAGGAATATTTGTATCTCATGTATGTTGGTGTCTTTTTTTCTATGACTCATTTTAGATGTCCAGGTAATGGAAAATGTGTTCAAGACCTGCCAGGAAAGTCCACATGAATGTCTTTGTGAAGTAGCAGTTGCAAGTAGTATCGAAGTGGAGGAAAACGTGAGATTAGCAACAACTTTAAATTTGAGCTCTACACATAATCCAGAGCTGATTAGTAATAACGGCAAAAACTTAGGGGTGAGGACTGAGGAGTTCATTAAGTGTCAGAACATGCTTCTGTCTCCTAAGCCTGATGAGATGCATGCTGCATATAGATCTCGTATGTCTCCTGTTCTTAAAAAATCCATCGGATATTCAGAGCATTTTATTCATGATTGTGACAGTCCAAAAGATCTGCAGTATCATAATTCTGTTCTCCCTGCCCAAGAAATTCTTCAGGGAGGGAGGAAAACTGCTAAATGTACTGTGTGATGAAAAATATTGTACTTAACACCGACCATCACTACACATCCGAAAATGTACACAGGAGAGACTCCTCATACATGTAGTGAATGTGAGAACTCTTTCAGTAATGAAATACGCCTTACAATACCTCAGAGCAAATATCCTGAGATATGTGATGCGTACATCAAGTGTGAAAATTAATTTCTGAGAAGTCAGACCTGACGCTCCAACCTCGATCTCCAAGAGAAGACAAACCTGATGAATATGAGGAACGTAATAAAATTTCTGCCCAGAATTCAGCTCTCAGCACACATCAGAGATCTCACACAGAAGAGAAATCTTATGAATGGGATAAATGTGGGAAGACTTATAGACTGAAATCATACCTCACTTTGCACCAGAGAAGACACAGAGAAGAGAAACCTTATGAATGTAACAAATGTGAAAAGTCTTTCACCCAGAAGATACACCTTCGAGTTCATCAAATAACACACACAGGAGAGAAATCTTATAAGTGTAATGAATGTGGAAAGTCTTTCCAAGGGAAGGGAAAACTTCGTGTTCATCAGAGAATACACACAGGAGTGAAACCTTATGAATGAAACCAATGTGTAAAGTCTTTCAGACAGAAATCTTCCCTCAAATTGCATCAAAGAACACACACAGGAGAGAAACCTTATGTGTGCAACAAATGTGGAAAGACCTTCAAGTGGAAGTCATATCTTGATGGGCATAATAGAACACACACAGGAGAGAAAACTTATGCATGTAGTGAATGCGGAAAGTCTTTCAAATGGAAGGTAAAACTCCATGTTCATCAGAGAATATACTCAGGAGAAACACCTTATGAGTGTAACGTATGTGGAAAGTCCTTCACACAGAAGCCAAACCTCAACATGCATAAGACAATTCAAACAGGAGAAAAACCTTATGAATGTAACCGATGTGGAATGTCTTTCAAATGGAAGTCTTCCCTCAAATTGCATCAGAGAACACACACAGGAGAGAAACTGTACGAGTGCATCAAATGTGGTAAGACCTTCAGATGGAAGTCACATTACAGGAGGCATAACAGAATTCACACATATTAGAAACCTTAGGAATATAACCAAAGTTGAAAGTCTTTCGTGCAGTATTCACCCTTCAGGAAGCGTAAGAGAGTTCACACATATGAGAAGCCTTAGCAATGTAATAAATAGGAAAGACGTTTTAGTCTGTGGAAGAAAACTCAGCTTGTGTCACAGAACCAACACAAGATCAAACCCTTAATGAATGTAGCAAATGTTCAGTCTTTTCCCCAGAAGGCACAAGTCAAGATTTATCACTAAACACCCACAGGATAGAATCCTATGAATAAAATGAAAGGGAAATTTTTTTGAAGAACTCATAGTTGAGTTTGCATGATACCACACAGACACAGGATAAAAATCGTATGAATATAAGAATATGAAAAATCCATCATGAACGCATGACTAAGTATAAAATGCACATAGGAGAGAAAAACCTTATGAATATTACAAATGTGGAAAGTGTTTGACCTGGAAGGCATACTTCTGTGTTCATCACAAACCTGATTCCCATAGAAGAAAAGAAAACTAATGAATAGAACAAATGTGTAATGACTTTTAAACAGAAGTCAGTCTTCAGTACATTTCAGAACATACACAATAGAGAAATTCTGAGTAATGAAAAACATTTAGCTATATATAGAATCTCTGTATATGGGAGCATTAGGGTAAGTCTTCTAAACAAAGTCAACCGTCAGCAAGCATTAAGAGCACTCACAGAAGAAATAATAGCATGTAGGAAAACCTTTGTCAGAAACCTCTAAAAGCTGACTGTGTGGCTTAGTGGTAGAGTGCTAACCTATCAAGGATGAAGGCCTGGGTTAGATTCCTCAATACTACGTGAAAAGAGCAAGCCAGAAGCAGCACTGTGGTTCAAATGGTAGAGTGCTAACCTTGAGCAAAAGTAGCTCAGGCCCTGAGTTCAAGCCTAAGGATTGGAGAGAGAGAGAGAGAGAGAGAGAGAGAGAGAGAGAGAGAGAGAGAGAGAGAGAGAGAGAGAGAGAGAGAGAGAGACAGAGAGAGACAGAGAGAGAGACAGAGAGAGAGACAGAAAGAGAGAGAGAGAAAGAGAGAAAAGAGACAGAAAGAGAGAGAAACAGGAACTTCTAAATTTTACAGAGATAGAGAAGGAGACAGAAACTAATTTCTAAACTTTACAGTCTTTCTATTTCCTTACAAATTCGTCTATGTCATTCTTTCTGACAGAAGCACAGAATTCCATTGTGTAAAAATACCATATTTGATCTACTCATCAACTGACGGGCATCTGGGTTGGTTCCATACCTTTGCTATAGTAAATAGTGCTGTGATAAATGTTATTGTTCTAGTGAATTTAGTATGTCCTATCTGGACGATTGGCAAGTAGTGAAATTGCTGGATCACAGGGGAGCTCTATGTTTAGTCTTTTTGGGATACTGCCATAGTGCTTTCCATAGTGGTTGAACGAGTTTGCAATCCCACCAGCAGTGTAGTAGTGATCCCTCCTGGCCACATCCCCTCCAGCATACGTTATTAGATTTCTGGTTCTTGGCCATTCTAACTGGAGTGAGGAGGAAAAGGGAAAGAGGAACTGAAACTTTCTCTCCTTACAGATGACATGATTCTGTATTTAAAGAACCCTATAGACTCTACTCCAAAGCTGCTTGAGCTGATATAAAACTCTGGTAAGGTAGCAGGGTATAAAATTAACCCTCAATGTCAACTGCCTTCCCATATGCCAACAAATGAGAGGAATGAGGCAAGAATCAGGATAGCAACTCATTTTGCTATCAAAGAAAATAAATACCTAGGAATTAACTTAGAATGTAAAGCACCTTTTTGATGGAACTATAAACCCTGGAGAAGGAAATTAATGCACAACCGAGGAAATGCAAAAACCTATGCTCCTGGTTTGGAAGAAGTAATATTGTAAAAATGGCAATTTTGATAAGGATTATCTACAAATTCTGTGCAATATTCATCAATATCCCAATGTCATTCTTTAAAGAAACAGAAGAGGAAATCCAAAATTTCAGTTGGAATAATAAAAGACCCCTTATAGTCTGTCTTCTTGCATGATACATAATGTTTAATCTCACCTTCTCCACCAAAATCTCACCTTTCTCATTGAGACACAGGTGGCCCTGTTTACTAGCAGCAAAGGCTCAAACACGCAGTTTCAGGTGTCACCACTGCCTGTGTTACTGGGTAGATCCAACTCTGTCATCGATTCTGAGGTCTGCTCTGGGAGTCTTGGTCACAAGTTGTTCTGTGGCTTCTGCTGCCAGCCTGTGCCTATTTGCTTCCTTTTCCTCCAGCAGCCTACAACAGGGAATGAAGTTCAGGCGCTGATATTCTCCTTCATATGCAGGGCAGGATGAGCCCAACCCTCCCTCATCTTCCTCTTCCAGTTTTTGGGAAAAAATGTGCTGGCAGAAGTCCTCAGGTGTGGCGTATGGCTGATCCACACTTTTAATCCAGGCTGGTCACGAGGCTGAGATCTGAGTATGGAAGTTCCAAGTCACCTAGAACAGGAAAGTCTGATAGATTCTTACTACCAAAAATAAAAACAGCTGGGAATGGAGTTTGTGCTCCAGTGGTAAAGGGCTAGTCTTGAGTACAAATGCTTAGTGCCCAGGCCCTGAGTTCAAGCTCCAGCACTGTCAACAACCTACTTTAGTGAGATTTTAGCTTTATCCATGTAGGCACATCTCACTGGAATCTTTGCTGGTAGAGATAGTCTTCATAATTTTGTCTCAAGGTAAAGGTCCTCCTTGGGTAGTACACAAAAGGTGTCATGGAGAGAGGAGCCCCACTTGCTCCAGGTTTGAAGATGGCATAGGTCAAGCCAGCATGGAGTTGGCACATCAGTCTTTTTCCTAGCACCACATACCAGTGAATGTCAAATGACATTGATTGTTGTGGGATTGTGTGATTGAAGTGCCCCATTAAGGGCAGTGTTAGCACATCCAAACTTGGATACCAGGAATGCTGAAATCTCAAAGCTAAGATTTCTGTTGGCTACAGAAATGCTGGTGTGTCTGTGATTCACTAAAAGTTCAGGTGCAAAGATTCTGAAGCTTGATGCCCTGTGTTTATTCCATTTAGTAAAATTATTTTAATGCACTGTATAAGTTAAAACATTTGATAAGCGTCAGGGGTAGTGAAAACATTGTTCTTGAATTCAGGTGTCTGGCAGGGTAATGGGGGGGTGTTGGTGGCTGGGACTATGAAGCTGGAGCTGCTATCAAACCATGGATCATGTTCCTCTTTGTCTGGGAGAAATGACTCCAAAGATGAAATTTGAATGGTGAGGAAAAGATGATGATGTACTCAGGAAATTTCTCCTAAACAAATGCTCATGTGGAAGTGGGATGGGGGCTGGGCATGTCTGAGGCAGAGCTTAAGGGGGCTTCTCATGGCGTTGAGAACGTTCCTTGCGACTTCAGGCATGCAGCAGGGTGTTTTAGATGACCATTGTGAGATGGATGGAATAAGACTGGAGACAAGATGAATGCTGGGATCCTGCAATGCTCTTGCATGAGTGGCTGGTGGCTCACCTGAAAGAACTAATTATGTCTAAAAAAGAAATCAGGAATTTGTTTTGATTAGATAATACCTGTAATCTGAGGCATATTCAGGATCCTGATCTTAGTATTGTGGTTTAAAACCAACCCAGCAAAGGGAACAATGCATGAGATTCATACTCCCAGTTTAGAGCAAGAACAAAGATTGAAGTAGAGCTGTGGCTCAAGAGCTAGAGTGCTACCTTGAGCAAAGAAAAGCTAAGAAGAAGCTCCAGGTCTTGAGTTCAAGGCCAGGAATGAAAGAAGGAAGGTAAAAAAAGGGAAGTATGTGAGGAAGGGAAATATATAAATGAAAGAGAGAAGGAACTAGAAATTTAAAACTAGACAATATTTAAAAGTCATCAGTCCTTCTAAGAAAAGTGTTGGAGTATGGGTTCTATATGTGGTAAACTGGAAGCTCAGCAGTGACTTGTTAACCAAAGAGTCACCATGATGAGCAAAGGATAGAAATCTGCATGAGCCTCTTAGCAGGTGGAGTCACAGAAGAGAACCTCAGCTCCCATCCCATAGTTAGAAGTATATAGAGATGGGGAAGTTGGCATCACCTTGATGTCATTGTGTCCATGGAGACTGGAAGCCATGGCTCTGTGAAAGCACAATGTTCTGGTTACTGAGCTGGGAGGCTGAGGAGAGCCAAGTCCTGGCCATGAAGAAATCAGGGTGGCAGCAGAGCAACTCTGCTGCAGTGTGGGCCTGCTTGGCTGTTCTTATTCTGTGGTGGATCAGGCCGGAGCGGGTGATAGTAACTGTTTTGTGGTCACAAGCCCTTCACCAAGAGCTTCCTCTGGGATCCTCATAAGCTACAGGATGGCTGGTGGTGGGATGTGTGTGGGGTGGAAGTGACAGAGGGATGGACGCATGGCAAGGTGGGTGAAGAGATGAGAGGAATAATGAGAGCCCAGTTCATTGGTTTCCAACGTTAATGGGTGGGAGGTAGAGAGGCATGATGGAGGAATGATGGAGGCAGGGGAAGGTGGTGACAGATTGAGGCCATCTGTAGTGCCAGCCTGGCCATCATCTGAAGCCCATAGGCAGCTTCCTGATCCTTCACTTAGTCCTGCTCCTTGTGGAGGGAATGTCACGTTTACCCAGAGATAGGGGTAGGGCAATGTTAGTAGCACCTGGAGAACCATTGGCCTCTACCTGGGTGAGGGGTGGTTATGGCTCCCATGCTGGGTGGCCTGATAGCTATGGAATAGATCTCTCCTTAGCTACCGCAGTCAGTGGCTGCTCTCCATCTAGGGTTAGGGCACCTGCTCAGCCATCAGGACACCCCATGCCAGGACAGAGGCCTACAATTCAGATGGCAGCACAGGGGTGAAGATGATCTCACCGTAGCCCTAGTTACATGGCTGTCCCTGCATGCTGGACAGGATGAGCTGGGGGAAGATGTTCTCTGTGTTTTTCCACAGCCTATCCCGGCCTCTTCTTGTATCTGATTAGACCAAGAGAGTACCATGTTCCCTCTCATAGTCCTGGTTCTTTTTCTTTTACAGTCATGAGGCTTGAACTCAGGTCCTGGGTACTGTCCCTGAGCTCTTTTGCTCAAGGTTGATGCTCTACCATTTGAACCATAGTGCCATTTCCAGCTTTTCCTTTTCATGTGGATCTCTGAGATGTCCAGTGCTGTGCCTGCAGGGAGGCACTCACCCCACAGACAGAGCCACCTCTGCCGTGACTGTGACTGCCCACAACCCTCACACCCAATCCTTGCACACCCCTCGACTCCAGTTTTAGCTCCTCTTGGACTGGGTGTCCAGCCTACCCCTTCCTACACTCACAAAGGGTCTACAATTGTCTTCCCAGGGTACTTTCTTCTGCCAGCCAGAGTACAGACTGTGCACATCTTGACGATCACAGAGCTCAAAGCCAAAGGCTGAGATGCAGAAGGGGGTGACCCAGTAGCTGCACAGGGCCCATGGATCATCCTGTGCATCCTCCAGCCTGTGACTTCCCCCACCCCCTTGGCAGGGAAGCTCCATGCCCACATCCTGATCCCTGGTCCCCTCCAATTCCATTCTCCCTTGGATTTTGCAGACTGTCTACCATCAGGATCTAAAATTCTATTCATCACTTTATGTCCTTATCACTGATTTGCTACTTTGACAGGATCTCCCCGTGCCTGGAGAGTGGGCATGTCATGTACTCTCTGTGGAGAAGTTGCCCCAGGAGAAGAAATATGCACTTCATGTGAGTGTTGGACAGGGCAGGAGGGCTCCCTAGGATCAGAAGCCACAGGAGGGGTGCAGATGGGGGAATGCTAGGGGCCCCAGGGGACAGAGGGAGTTAGGGCACAGTTGGTTCCTTCTGCAGGGTTGACACCGCTTCACAAACCCAACAGAATGAGGTTCACATTACAGATGTCAGAGACAGTGCAGATTGCCAATGGGCGCAGGCTTCACTGTCAATCCCAGATGCTGGCTGCATGCTGGGATGCACGCAGAGATGTTTTCAAGATCAGGTAATGAGGATGTTGCAGGGTGTAACCATTCTTTTCAGATGGCTCTCTAGCTCTCTTGAGCTTCATCTCTATCTTTGGCTTCTTCTTGGCAGTTAACTGGAAATGAGAGTTTCATGGACTTTCCTTTCTGGACTGGCTTCAAACAGAAGCTATGCACAGTTTTCAAACCATACCCTACTGAAGAAGGGAAGCTTGATCTGGTGCTTAACTGGGTTGCACTTTGGCTACATTTGCTATGCCTCACGGGAGGGGGCTCATCATTTGTAGACTAAGATCTCATGACCTTCAAAGCCAAATGCTACCTGAAAGTTCAGGGTCCCAGCCTATGTGTTGGGCCGGGGTGAATATATTCTCTGTTATGCTGCGTCATCAACCCATGTTTTAAGCTGGAAGTAGGCAGTGCCACATTTGATAAGAACATCTGCCAGAGATTGTCACCTCATGAAAGCAGATTCTAAATTTGTATTCCATTTCCTGTGGTGGAGATATCCCCTCCAAGTTAGACAGGCTCACATCCACCTGCAGGTCACACTCCTAATGCACCCTTGAGTGTCCTCATGGTATTGGGATCTAAGTTTGTAGGGAATGCTGCTTTAGTCCATGAATTAGCTGGACAACTGATGACAAACGTGTTGAGGATTAATATGAGAACAATTTAAGAAGCCCTGGAGGAGCATCAACCTGACCCTCTGTGGTGCTATAAATCTGATAGGATGTTCCAGACTGAGAAACAATCACATGGCTTTGTGTTTGGCATCCAGACAAGTGAGTGCATGTCTTAGCTGTCAGCCAATACAGAGGAGGACATGAATAAGTGGGTGGAAAGCATCTGTCAGACCCCTGTCTGGGGGCAGGTGGAGAGAACATAGGGAGGTAGATTCCATGGCTGTGGTGGGGCCAAAAAAAGGGTAAAAGAGGCAAAGGAACCAGGTACTGGTAGCTCAAGACTGTCATCCTAGCTACTCAGGAGTTTGAGATCTGAGGATCACAATTCAAAGCCAGCCCAGGACAGAAACTCCATGAGACTCTTATCTGCAATAAACTACTGAATGCAAGAAGCTCAAGCTCAGTGACAGCATCCAGGCCTAGCGTTCAAAACCCAGGACTGGCAGAAAAAAGTATCAAAGGACAAGAAGCTGGCCAAAAGTTAGAGGGACTCTATCTTGACAAACAATACAATGGTAGGTTGCACTCAGAAGACTTGCACAAAATCTGGAAATGACTGAGACCTATCTATGTATGTTTCCTGTTTGTCTAAATACATATGTTTATGCATTTATATATTAGTATAGAGAGACAGATCAATACATATGAATATACATATATACATAGCCAGACACTTATGGGTGGGTGGTATACTGTGTGAGAGTTTGTGTTTGTGTTTTGTGGATGGCTATCTCTGTTTAAGAAAGATAGAAAATATGTCAATATCTTTAAAAAAACTTGATAAAATATAGAGAGACATAAGCTCTTGAGGGAATTTGAAATGACAAGATTATTCACAGGCACGTTTATCCTTATGGATTCCTCAGCAAGTTTTAATTTTTTTCATTATTTTCTTTCTTTTTTTGAACCAGTGCTAAGGATTTCTCTCAGGGACCAGGTGCTGCCAATTACTAATTTTCTCATGGCTGGTACAAGAGGAACTGAGCCACAGTTCCACTTTTGCCTTATTTATTCGTGCTTAACTGAAGATAAAAATTTCTATCAGTGACTTTCTTTCAGTGGCTGGATTCTAACGAGGATCCCCAGAACTCAGCCTTCTCTATAGCTACAATTAACAATATGAGAACCCAGCACTGGGTTCCAATGCACAGGGCAAGAAATTGAGAGAATCTCTCAACTCCAATTAGATATAATAAGCTAGAAGTGAAAGACCAATACCTTTGAGGAAAAGATGCTGAGGGTTATCACACAGGCCCTATGAGTAAGCCCTAAACCCTGTACACATGTGTGCATTCACACATTGGCAGATACACACACACATGCACACACACAATATCTCAGGCAATATTGTATTTTGAATTAATATCCAAAGATTGGACAACAGGATAGCAAGTAATAAAATCTGTTTTTCTTGTCTACATTGAGGGAAAGGGATAAGTCACAAGATGCAGAAGCGAAGAATTCAGAGGCAAATGCTGTGAGTGAATAACTTGTAAAAAGCACATTTCTTTTCTTTTCTTTTCTTTTGTTTTTTCTGCCATTCCTGGGGCTTGAACTCAGGGCCTGAGCACTGCTCTTGGCTTTTCCCAAGTCTAGCCCTCTGCCACTTGAGCCACATTTCCATATGGATTTTTATATCTGTGTGATATTAAGGACTCAAACCTAGATCTTCATGGATGCTAGGCAAGCACTCTACCACTGGGCCAAACTCTAAACCCCGATAAAGTATTTATAAATAGTCATGATCATCATATCAAAATATCCTTTCTCCTACAAAGAATGAACACTTATCTATGTCTGTAAGACTTTTTTTATGTCACCAATGCTTCTGTGATTTTCCCACTTGCATTTTTACAGATGACAGCACAGATATTCATCAGGAAGAAAAATAAATTAGGATACAGAAACCTAACAACGTCCTAGTAGATTGAGGTGAAAAATATGTGCAAGATGGCCTGGGTGTTTCATCTATTTGTAGAGTGCTGGGCTACCACACAAAAAGACTCCGGTATGATTCTGCAGTACCATATACATAGAAAACGCTGGAAGTGGTGCTGTGGCTTGGTGGGACAGCTATAGCCTAAAGAAAGCCTAAGAACAATGGTCAGGCTCTGAGATCACGTCCCAGGACTAGCAAAAAAATGTGCAAGAGGCAAAATGCAAGCTGAGAAGGCACTGTGAAGCAAAATGTCTTGTGAAGGGTAAGGGGAATAGTGACAGTTAAGTTTGGATCTTACCTAAGAAAGGCTCCTTGAGCCTGAGACCAGGCTAGCACTTACGCCTAGTTAATGACTTGGGATTTGAACAAAAAGGTGTGCTGTTTACTACATCCATATGTGAGGTGGGAAGGGAGATTCAGCCTCCAGTATGTCTTTGGGGAGGTCTTCTGTGAGCAAGGAGCTTTGGTCATTGGGCCTTGAAAGGTGACCCTACCTACCTCACAATGGAACAGAATATGGAACCCTGGTAACCAAGCCACTGCATGTGACAACCAGCTCAAGCCAGCTCCCTTGGCCTGTGGCTCAGGAGGAAGAAAGATGTTGCTGTGCTGTTGCCAACGGTCAGGAGGCTCGGATCTCAGGCATGAGAGATATGGATGTCTCACTTGAAGAAGTAGATGCTGGATCAGTGCCAAGCCAAAATTCCAGTATATCAGGCATTTCTCTAGGAAGAAAGCCAGGAAACTCCAGGGCAACTCAGATGAGGTATATTGAGAGGAAACCTATTTGAACCCATCATCCTGCCCACACACTACAACCTTCTTGTGTGCTTTCAAGTGACTATACTGAGATTAGAGTGTGTCATTTCCAATCTACTCTATTCCAGTTCGTCTGTGTGAAGTGTGGTCCCATTCCTACGTTTGAAATATCCACTGTTTTGCCAACATAGTTTGATGGTAAGTCAGCTCAGACTCTGAATGAGCCTTGTAACCTATGGATCCTGGAGGAAGGCCTGTTGGAGATGCTGCTGACAAAGCTGATCGCTGCCTACCAGAAAGGTGATCTCTTTTATGTGGGAAACTTTCTGCACAATTTCAAATAGTGGAGGACAATGTAATAGTTGCTGGAAATTCTCTTGAAAAAGTGAGTGTTCCCCCTCCAAACCCAGGTTTGCTCACCCCTCCTGGCCAAGTCTTGGAATACTTTGCTCCTCTCTGAGCCTGTTTGTTTCACTGGGGTGTTCACAGGGGAGCTAAGCATGATACAAGTGCGCAAACTACTTTATTATGACTGGGACACCATGCCATTTCATTTCCCTCACAAGCTACTGGAGTCTCAACAGTGTGCTTACTGAGAAGTTGGATTTCAGGCATGAGGAAGTGGCTCCCAACTGCAGCCCTCACCTAGGTGACATCCTAGGAAATCCCATTTCCCAGTAAGAAATGAGGTGTCAGTACTAATGGCGGAGGCCTGTGAAATACTGGAGTCAGAGGAAAAGCTGGGGGCTGAATCACTTTTGAGCCATCAGGGAGGGATTGTGATAGCTTTGCCTGTTAGAACCTGAAAGCATTTACATTTTGGTGTGTGGTCCAGTGCTGCCACTTGAACCTGAACCCAGGTCTAAATGCCATCCCTTTGGTGTTCAAAAATTAGCACTGTACCATTTGAGTCATAGGTCAAGTTCTGGCTTTTTGCTGCCTAATTGAAGACAAGTGCCTTTAGACTTTTACTGACTAGACTGGCTTTCCACTGTGATCTTCAGAGCTCAGCCTGCTGGGTGGCTAAGATTAGAGGAATGAGCATTTAGTTCTTTATTTAGAGCATTCACCTATTGATTTATTTAGAGCATTTACTTAGTTAATTTAAGGTGCGTTTACTTTGGACAGATTCATAGAGGCCTCTCTCAGAAGCTTCTGGAAGTGGGGTGTAAAAGTCTTCCTGTTCTCGAGTGTCTCTTACCCCCCTCCCAGCACATAAGTGCACATCTCTGCAGGACAGCCACAGCATTAGAGTCCTGCAAGAAAGGAGCTTTTGTAGAAGGCTCAGGATGGAGAGAGAAGGCTCTCACTTTCCTTGTACCGAATGTGCCCACAGCATCATGTGTTCCATCTATACGATGTGAATGGACTTCTACCCCAGTGATTTCTACGAGTTCAAGAACTGCCACACCCTGACACAACTCAAGCTCTATATGAGGCTCCACATGCCGGCTTTGGACCTCCTCTTCTAAACACATACTTTTTGACCAGCTGGAGGAATGTGCGACCAGTAAGACCAAGAAAAAGTAGAAGTCCTGGTGTGGGTGCCTCAGAGCCTGTGAGTAGGAAGCCCATGTGGTCTAGATATTGGTTGGCCCTTACTTCTACAGAGCTTGGCAAAATGCCCTTTATGGGTGTCAGCCAGGTAATGTCTGTCCTCTGAAAGGACTCGGGAATAAGCACTCATTAGAAAGACCCTACACCTCCTCAGTGTTCAGTCCAAACTCCAGTTCTACAGGTTCCTCCATTAGATCCTCATGTAAGTTGAGTGACACTTCAACTTGCAGAGTCCACTCTGTCCACTCTGTACCTATTTCCATTCTTAGGTTTGGGTCATCGTGGAAGAGCTTATCCTGAACTCCGGATGAAAAACCCACCAATGGAGCTGGTGACTGATGGAGACTGAGAATCATCACTGCACTCCAGAAACCATGGGCCTTCTGTAGAAATTACCAAACAGGTTTAGAGTCCTGTGGATATACCTTTTGCTCTGAACCCCATGTGTTACACAGTTGAACCTGCAGATACTATGGAGGAAGAAAAAGAGCAGCCAGATTTCCTTCCGTTTCCTTTCACACTCCAGGCAGAGTCAGTCCATCTGAGTCAGAGTAACACTCCACTTATTGTGCAAGCTGAAGGGGCACACGCTGGGCTCATGGAAAATGTCCCCATGGGAAGCAGCAAGTGTACTCTCAATACTGGATTCATTGGAGGAAAATGAATCCATCCTCACAGAATATCCAGACCCATCCATCTCACTAAAAGAGACTCAATCTCCATTCGACAAACCAGAATCCATCCCCCTCTTAACTCAGGAAGGACATTCTGTTTCTCATGAGGAAGGAGACCCTTCTGAAGACTCTGAAGTAGAATTACTGTCTGAAGGCAACTTGGAGGCCAGTCTGGATTTAGAGCTTCCCTGTCCCCTTCCTAAAAAGACATCTCTTTATCTTGCTCTCATGATTCTTGTCAAGTATTCATTGTATTTACTTTGCTAACTATTAAACTCTCGTTGTTAATATTATGGTGTGCAGTTCTTCAGTGCTTATTATACTGTGTTTTATTTTCCACTTATAATGTGAGACCTCAGACACATAGGTCCTGGGTGGGCCAAAAACCAGACAGGTCTGGTCCCATAGAAGACAACCTTACTGGATATACAGGGAACTATGAAATGCATGGAATCACCAGGAATCCAGGCCAGGCCTCCATGGAAAGACAAGTCAGCTACCAGAGCTTAAGGACAGAGCAGATGCCTGGAAATGTGTTTTGTCAATCGGGAGAAGTGCCAGAGTAACTGTAATATTATGTGGGACTCTGTTCTGTGAGTTCAAGTCTGTTTATATAGCCATTGTGCTTTGTACAAATATTTAAGAAAATTAAAAGTCCACAATAGCATCAAAAATCTACTTTGGCTTTGAATGTGGCCTAGTTGTAGAGTGCTCGCCTAGTATACAAGAAGACCTTGATTCAATTCCTCGGCACTGCATACACAGAAAAATCAGATGGGGCACTGTGGCTCAGGTGTCAGAGTGCCACCCTTGAACAAATGTGGCCAAGGACAGTTCCTGGTCCCTCAGTTCAAGCCCCAGGACTAGCCAAACAAGAAATCATACCATTTTCCACACATTTGGAAATAAATCTGTTTTATCTAACCCTACTTCTTTTTTGCCAGTCCAGGGTGTGTGCCACCAAGCCAAACTACTGGCCCCCAACCTTACTATTTTTAATCATTTAATTTTTTTACATAATCATATATCATGCTGTCTGTGTTAATACCATAAACAGTATGCTTAGTGTAATAATGTTAAAGGTAAAACATAAGAAATTAATAACTAAAATTCCTTTTTTATTAGTTATATAGCATTACTACAATTTTATGAGAAAAATTACCTAGAATGTTTATTTTAGAGTTCAAGTAATCCATTTTGATAAATATATCAACCTACATCATTTATTTGAACACATTTTAAACTATTTGTTTCAGGAATGAAAATACATATATATTTGTTGTAAATGAAATTTATGACTTGGGGCAACGGAAAGAGAAAAGGGGGAGGGGGTAACAGTGTTTACAAGAAATGTACTCATTACATATGTAACAGCAATCTCTTTGTATATCACCTTGACAACAAATTTTTTGAAAAGTACAATAAGTTTAAATGTCCACTTTGGGCAGAATTTTTTCTTGCCAGTACTGGGCTTAGACTCAGGACCTGAGCACGATCCTTGTTTTTGTTTTTGTTTATTCTTAAGGCGCAAGTTCTATCACATGTGCCACAGCACCACTTTTATTTTTTTTAATCTATGTCCTGCTGAGGAATTGAACTTGGGTCTTCATTCATGCTCGGCAAGAACTCTTCCACTAGGCTTAACTTATGGCCCCAGTGGGAAGGAAGTTTTCCATAAAATATGTAGGAAATATGTACACTAAGGAAAAGCCATCAAAAATAGAAGAAAAATTATATACTTAGATAACGACATGCCAGTATTATGGCAGATCTCTGTAATTCTAGCTTCAAGAGTGGCCTATTTGGACCGGGAGTTGGCTGGCTGAAGTAAAGTGCTATCCTTGAGCAAGCCCTAGGACAGTGCTCTGGCCATGAGTTGAAGCCATAGGACATGCAAAAAATAATAATTTAATGCCCGTGACTGGTGGCTCACCCTGGTAATCCTAGCTACCCTGGAGGATCGAGGTTCAAAGACGGCCCAGGCATAAAAATCTGTGAGAATCTTATTTCCAAATAATCCAGAAAATTCAAAATGACAATGTGCCTCAAGTGGTAGAGCTCTTGCCTTGAGCTGAAGAGCTTAAGGTAAACATCCAGGCCCAGAGTTCAAGCCCCATGTGTGAAAAAAAGAAAAAGAAAGCCCTTATCTAAGGCTGGAGTGCACACTAGTGGTAGTTTGTTTGCCTAGTATGCACAAAGCCTTGTGTTCAATTACTCTGTACCACTTACACCAAAAAAAAAGCTGGAAATGATCTCAGAAGGTTGGGTTCTGAGGATCACAGTTCAAAGCCAGGCCAGACACTAAAGTCCATGAAACTCTTACTTCCACTTAAGCACCAGAAAATCAGAAGTGACACTGTGGCTCAAGGTGTTTAAGGTTGTAGCCTTGAGCTGAAGAGCCCAGGGACACTGCCCAGGTGCACAATTAAAGTCTTACAACCAAAAGAGAGAGAGAGAGAGAGAGAGAGAGACAGAGAGAGAGAGAGACAGAGAGAGAGAGAGAGACAGAGAGAGAGACAGAGAGAGAAAGAGAGAGAGAGAGAGAGAGAGAGAGAGAGAGAGAGAGAGAGAGAGAGAGAGAGAAAGAGAGGCAGACAGACAGAGACTACTTCTGGTTTTTTCTGTGTATGTGGTACTGCGGAATTGAACCTTCGTCTTCATACAAGCACTCTACAACTATGCCAAACTCCCAGCCTCTCCACATTAGTTTTTAAGATAGATGTTTCCATGCATCCAGGATATCTAGAAATCCTTCTTGAGTTTCCCAAGATCAGGGAGTATAGTTGTGTCCCATCCTGTGTGGCTACATAACCATTGTTTAGGGTACAGTTCTCTCTTCATTCTACCCATGTAGAGAAATTTTCATCTTCCATGTATAATCATTAAACATTCAACTCCTGTTCCTCTCTACTCCATTCTCTGGAACCATCGTGCTTTTTGGCTCTAAGGGTTTGTTGATCCTTGGAAGCTCTGGAAGGGAAAACATACCCAAGCTCTTCCTTTATGACTGCTGTATTTTTAGTTTACTGTAATCAAGATTCATCTATAAAATATAGTAAAATGTTCTTCCTTTTCAATGCATTGTTTTGCATATTTCTATCTTTTGATTATTATTAATAGTTGTGAATGGATTCTCCACATATTTGTTCTAGTCTCTGCTTTCTCTTCCGTTAGGTACAAATCTAGAAATAGAAGTGTTGGACCATATTTCTATGTAATTCTATATTTAGTACTTTTTTAGCACTCTCCACGCAATTTTTGATTGTTTTATATTCCTTGCAGAACTATTCCAA
Source organism: Megascapheus bottae (assembly GCF_031878675.1). Lineage (NCBI taxonomy): Eukaryota > Metazoa > Chordata > Mammalia > Rodentia > Geomyidae > Megascapheus > Megascapheus bottae. The sequence continues at coordinate 270,854 of NW_028327710.1, read as the reverse complement.
AGTTCTACTTCTTCTCACTACCTTCCCAGTAATAGACTTTGAAAGTTGTTTTTTTGTATGCGTGTGTGTGTGTGTGTTTGTGTGTGTGTATGTGGATCTTTTTGTTTAAAACTATATTTATATTAACATATTTAAAGTAATGATTTCATTGTAATTTTAATTTTTCTCATGACTGTTAATATTGAACTTCTTTCTACGTTTTGAACAACTATTTCTATATATTCTTTTTAGAAAATCCTCTCCAATCTCCAATTTTTTCCCTTTTTTTGTGGGGTAGTGGGGAAAGTCATGGGGCTTGGACCTTGGGCAGTGAGCTCTTTAGTTTAAGGCTATTGTCCTACCCTGAGTATTGCCCCTCAGTTCTTCTGCACACAGCACCCTACCCCTCTTCCCATTATATACAGAACAAAGGTCATCCTCAGTCTTTTTGAAAAAGTAAAACATACAGTAAATTTGTAGTATAAAACAGCAAGTAATAAATTTCTTGCCAGGTGCAGTGACTTCTACCTGTAATCCTAGCTACTCAGATATCAGGCTGATCTCTAAAGATTTGGTTCAAAGCCAGCCTGGGCATTAGAAAATCTATGACACTCTCATCTACAGTTAACCACTAGAATATGGGAAATGGCACTGTGGCTTCATAGGTAGGGTGATAGCCTTGAGTTGAAGAGCTCAGGAACAGTGCCCAGGCCCAGAGTTCAAGCCTTTCAAATCCCCCAGCCAAAAAAAAGAAAAAAAAGTTTCTTCCCCAAGTGATTATTATGCCAGCCATAGAACATTAACATTCTGGGTGTACTTCACAGTATTATTACTTGATACCCTAAGATTTTGCAATATTCTCACAGTACCAGCATATGTCATCATATAATGTAGTTCCTTTTCAATGGAATAATTCCATTTATAACCTAAATCTACTCCCCCGACTTATTTTTGTCGATACCACAATTGCTCTACCATGATATGCCACAAGCCATTAAACATTTTATGGTGGGTAATTGGAAAGGAGTCTCATGGAATTTTGTGCTAGGCTGGCTTTAAACCATGGTCCTCAGATCTCAGTCTCCTGAGTAGCTAGGATGACAGGCGTGAGCCACCAACACCTGGCTTGCCTTTTTATTTTTTTGTGGGTCTTGGGACTTGAACTCTGAGCCTAGGCACCATCCCTAAGCTTTTCAGGTCAATATTTCATGTAAGTCTAAACATTTAAGTAAAGGAATACAATTCCAACAAAAAAAGAATAAAATTCCAGACATGGTGTGTTTATAACTCTGTGCTAATTACTTGATGAAAATGTGCAATTCCAGAAGCTGGTATCATTTGATGATGTAGCTGTGGATTTCAGCTGGGAGGAGTGGCAGCATCTGGACAATCGTCAGAGGACCCTGTACAGAGATGTAATGCTGGAGACCCACAGCAACCTGGTGTCCTTAGGAGAGCAAAAGTCAAATTCACTTGCAAGGCCAAGTGCCTTGTTATTTTGCAGATACGTGAATGTTTATCAAACTTTCAATACTATTTAAATGAAAGATTCCAGGCCCTGAGAAGTATCATTACTTTCTAAAGAAAACCTAAGGTAATTTTGTACTCATTCTTCAGGATACCTTCAGGATACTTTGACAACAGTTCTAAATTATGTTTCCTCTAATGGAGACGACATTCCAAACTTACACAGTAATTGTAAGTGGATAAACCATCCAGAATAGAATATATATCATTATTGGAAATAGGATCTACAAATCACTAAACAGTGAGTTTATAATGGAAACCTGGCACTAGGTGCAATGTTTCATGCCTGTAATCTTAAAATATTCAGGAGGAAGAAATCTAAGAATTCTAATTTGAAGCCAGCAATGGCATAAAAATTGCCATGAAACTCTATAACTCCAAGTAACCCCTCAAAAATGTTAGTGGAGTGTCAAGAGTTTGACTTTGTGGTTGAGTGCTTGCCTAGCATGCATGAAGACCTATGCATGTAAGTGGAGCTGGGACTCAAACTGGTATTTTTCTAGCCTTGAGCAAGACAGCTAAGTTTATGCCATACAAAATGAATCCAGAGCTGGGGAAAAGTCAACCATGGAGCCAGTGAGAAATGAGAAAAAAGATTTAATAGATAACTTGTGAGTAGGATGTCTGCGAACTTAAAGCAATGATGACACAGCATAAGCAATAATTCTCTACTGTTTCTAATTTACAGGGCCCTGTGTTCCCAAACCTGTATTAATTGACAAGCTAGAGCACTGTGCAGAACTCTCGATAGGAAATTCCTCTGACAAGAATATCACAGGTGAGTGAATGCATCTTCATATTGATGTTGGAGCCTGAGTCCCATTGGTAAGTTCATGTTGTGATGTACTGATCAATAATATTCTTAGTTACTCTAAATCCTGTGTGGAACCTATGGAATTCTTTGTGAATGAATCAAGAATCATTTTCTTTTCCCAATCCTATGCCTGGTCTCAGGGACTGAGCATGGTCCTTGGGTTTTCTCAAGGCTAGCTCTCTACTTCTTGAGTCATAGCACCACTTCTGGCTTTTTCTTTGTATGTAGTACCAAGGAACTGAACCAGGTCTTTGTGCATGCTAGCCCAAACCCCTGGCACCAAGAATCATAGGGTGATATGACGAATTCTATGTGGCAGTAGAGTTAAAGTTAGATTTCTCTGTAGAAATCACTGTGAAACAAAATAAAATGAGAAAGCCATGAGGCCGTGGCTCATGCCTGTAATCCTAGATACTTAGGAGGCTGAGATCTGAGGATCAAGGTTCAAAGACTGACCTATCACAAAAACACCTTAGACTCTTCTCTCCAATGAACCAATAGAAAATGAGAAGTGGGGTTGAGGCTAAAGACATAGGGCAGTAGCCTTGAGATGAAGAGCTCAGGAAGAACAGCCAGGTCTAGAATTCAAGTCCCATGACTGCAAAACAAGAAGGAAAGAAAGAAAGAAAGAAAGAAAGAAAGAAAGAAAGAAAGAAAGAAAGAAAGAAGAAAGAGGGAAGAAAGAGGGAAGGAAGGAAAGGAAGGAAGAAAGAAAGAAAGAAAGAAAGAAAGAAAGAAAGAAAGAAAGAAAGAATGATATTTGATTTCTTTAAAACTAAGACTATAAATGATTGAGCAAACAAGGAATAAGTCAGGGCATTATTCTCTGATAAGGATAATATCTTTTTGCTGGTAGGAAGAGACTGGTATTCAGAACCAGACCTTTCCACCAGAAATTGAGCCTACTGGTAGAGTGCTTGCCTAGCATGCACAAAGACAGGTTTGATTCCTTATTACCACATACATAGAAAAAGCCAGAAGTAATGACTCCATTGATAGGGTTCTAGTCTTGAGAAAACCCAAGGACAGTGGTTAGGTCCTAAGTTCAAACCCAGGAATGGAAGGAAAAAAAAACAACAAAGTTTCATTCAACATAAGAAAATTAACTAGAAAATGAGCTGGGGATTTTCTGGTCTTCCATGGTTCTGAGGGACAGGAGTGTTAGAAAAGGAATTTTTATAAGACTTCAAATGGAAAGAAACAAATTTCAAAATTCCCACAAATACCTAAATTGAGACTTTAGTGAGAAGTTGTAACTGAAGGGATATAGGTGTAAGTTCTTACTCTCAAGAATCATTCTTGCTTGGATCAAAGGCAAACAGACATATAAACCAAACTTATGGCCGCTGAATCTAGAAAAAATTCGTGTTCCTCACTTAATGGTTAATAAGCCAACAGCATTGAAACTGGGTAAGGTAATCCTATCTGCTACTCAGGACCTGAGACTCTTATCTGTAGTTAACTCTAGAAAAGAGGAAGTGGGGCTGTAGCTCAAGGATAGGGGTTATAGTCTTCTGCTGAAGTGTTCAGGGACAGGGCCGAGGCCTATGAACTACAAAAAAAAAAGAAAAGAAAAGAAAAGAAAGTTTTAAAAAGATGCAAAACAGCACAGTATTTAGATTATTTCTCAAAAATAAAAGAAAGGCAGCTATTCCTCAATGTATAAACAAAATATTATTTAAAAAAAAACAGCTGCGGGTATAGTATAGGTAGTACTCAGCTTAAAACTGTAGCAATACATAGTTGGGTAATTTCAATAAATATTTCCTGTGATATAAAAGAGAACTAAAACACAGAAAAACATTATTGGTCATTGTAAAATATCATTTTCTTAATATGTTAGGGAGAAAAGCATATATTTCTCACAAATCAATTTCCACTTTTATATTTTAAAATATCTAACACTTAGGATGGGAAAGTAAAGTCATTACCTTTACAGTAAGGAATATTTGTATCTCATGTATGTTGGTGTCTTTTTTTCTATGACTCATTTTAGATGTCCAGGTAATGGAAAATGTGTTCAAGACTTGCCAGGAAAGTCCACATGAATGTCTTTGTGAAGTAGCAGTTGCAAGTAGTATCGAAGTGGAGGAAAACGTGAGATTAGCAACAACTTTAAATTTGAGCTCTACACATAATCCAGAGCTGATTAGTAATAACGGCAAAAACTTAGGGGTGAGGACTGAGGAGTTCATTAAGTGTCAGAACATGCTTCTGTCTCCTAAGCCTGATGAGATGCATGCTGCATATAGATCTCGTATGTCTCCTGTTCTTAAAAAATCCATCGGATATTCAGAGCATTTTATTCATGATTGTGACAGTCCAAAAGATCTGCAGTATCATAATTCTGTTCTCCCTGCCCAAGAAATTCTTCAGGGAGGGAGGAAAACTGCTAAATGTACTGTGTGATGAAAAATATTGTACTTAACACCGACCATCACTACACATCCGAAAATGTACACAGGAGAGACTCCTCATACATGTAGTGAATGTGAGAACTCTTTCAGTAATGAAATACGCCTTACAATACCTCAGAGCAAATATCCTGAGATATGTGATGCGTACATCAAGTGTGAAAATTAATTTCTGAGAAGTCAGACCTGACGCTCCAACCTCGATCTCCAAGAGAAGACAAACCTGATGAATATGAGGAACGTAATAATATTTCTGCCCAGAATTCAGCTCTCAGCACACATCAGAGATCTCACACAGAAGAGAAATCTTATGAATGGGATAAATGTGGGAAGACTTATAGACTGAAATCATACCTCACTTTGCACCAGAGAAGACACACAGAAGAGAAACCTTATGAATGTAACAAATGTGAAAAGTCTTTCACCCAGAAGATACACCTTCGAGTTCATCAAATAACACACACAGGAGAGAAATCTTATAAGTGTAATGAATGTGGAAAGTCTTTCCAAGGGAAGGGAAAACTTCGTGTTCATCAGAGAATACACACAGGAGTGAAACCTTATGAATGAAACCAATGTGTAAAGTCTTTCAGACAGAAATCTTCCCTCAAATTGCATCAAAGAACACACACAGGAGAGAAACGTTATGTGTGCAACAAATGTGGAAAGACCTTCAAGTGGAAGTCATATCTTGATGGGCATAATAGAACACACACAGGAGAGAAAACTTATGCATGTAGTGAATGCGGAAAGTCTTTCAAATGGAAGGTAAAACTCCATGTTCATCAGAGAATATACTCAGGAGAAACACCTTATGAGTGTAACGTATGTGGAAAGTCCTTCACACAGAAGCCAAACCTCAACATGCATAAGACAATTCAAACAGGAGAAAAACCTTATGAATGTAACCGATGTGGAATGTCTTTCAAATGGAAGTCTTCCCTCAAATTGCATCAGAGAACACACACAGGAGAGAAACTGTACGAGTGCATCAAATGTGGTAAGACCTTCAGATGGAAGTCACATTACAGGAGGCATAACAGAATTCACACATATTAGAAACCTTAGGAATATAACCAAAGTTGAAAGTCTTTCGTGCAGTATTCACCCTTCAGGAAGCGTAAGAGAGTTCACACATATGAGAAGCCTTAGCAATGTAATAAATAGGAAAGACGTTTTAGTCTGTGGAAGAAAACTCAGCTTGTGTCACAGAACCAACACAAGATAAAACCCTTAATGAATGTAGCAAATGTTCAGTCTTTTCCCCAGAAGGCACAAGTCAAGATTTATCACTAAACACCCACAGGATAGAATCCTATGAATAAAATGAAAGGGAAATTTTTTTGAAGAACTCATAGTTGAGTTTGCATGATACCACACAGACACAGGATAAAAATCGTATGAATATAAGAATATGAAAAATCCATCATGAACGCATGACTAAGTATAAAATGCACATAGGAGAGAAAAACCTTATGAATATTACAAATGTGGAAAGTGTTTGACCTGGAAGGCATACTTCTGTGTTCATCACAAACCTGATTCCCATAGAAGAAAAGAAAACTAATGAATAGAACAAATGTGTAATGACTTTTAAACAGAAGTCAGTCTTCAGTACATTTCAGAACATACACAATAGAGAAATTCTGAGTAATGAAAAACATTTAGCTATATATAGAATCTCTGTATATGGGAGCATTAGGGTAAGTCTTCTAAACAAAGTCAACCGTCAGCAAGCATTAAGAGCACTCACAGAAGAAATAATAGCATGTAGGAAAACCTTTGTCAGAAACCTCTAAAAGCTGACTGTGTGGCTTAGTGGTAGAGTGCTAACCTATCAAGGATGAAGGCCTGGGTTAGATTCCTCAATACTACGTGAAAAGAGCAAGCCAGAAGCAGCACTGTGGTTCAAATGGTAGAGTGCTAACCTTGAGCAAAAGTAGCTCAGGCCCTGAGTTCAAGCCTAAGGATTGGAGAGAGAGAGAGAGAGAGAGAGAGAGAGAGAGAGAGAGAGAGAGAGAGAGAGAGAGAGAGAGAGAGACAGAGAGAGAGAGAGAGACAGAGAGAGACAGAGAGAGACAGAGAGAGAGACAGAGAGAGAGACAGAAAGAGAGAGAGAGAAAGAGAGAAAAGAGACAGAAAGAGAGAGAAACAGGAACTTCTAAATTTTACAGAGATAGAGAAGGAGACAGAAACTAATTTCTAAACTTTACAGTCTTTCTATTTCCTTACAAATTCGTCTATGTCATTCTTTCTGACAGAAGCACAGAATTCCATTGTGTAAAAATACCATATTTGATCTACTCATCAACTGACGGGCATCTGGGTTGGTTCCATACCTTTGCTATAGTAAATAGTGCTGTGATAAATGTTATTGTTCTAGTGAATTTAGTATGTCCTATCTGGACGATTGGCAAGTAGTGAAATTGCTGGATCACAGGGGAGCTCTATGTTTAGTCTTTTTGGGATACTGCCATAGTGCTTTCCATAGTGGTTGAACGAGTTTGCAATCCCACCAGCAGTGTAGTAGTGATCCCTCCTGGCCACATCCCCTCCAGCATACGTTATTAGATTTCTGGTTCTTGGCCATTCTAACTGGAGTGAGGAGGAAAAGGGAAAGAGGAACTGAAACTTTCTCTCCTTACAGATGACATGATTCTGTATTTAAAGAACCCTATAGACTCTACTCCAAAGCTGCTTGAGCTGATATAAAACTCTGGTAAGGTAGCAGGGTATAAAATTAACCCTCAATGTCAACTGCCTTCCCATATGCCAACAAATGAGAGGAATGAGGCAAGAATCAGGATAGCAACTCATTTTGCTATCAAAGAAAATAAATACCTAGGAATTAACTTAGAATGTAAAGCACCTTTTTGATGGAACTATAAACCCTGGAGAAGGAAATTAATGCACAACCGAGGAAATGCAAAAACCTATGCTCCTGGTTTGGAAGAAGTAATATTGTAAAAATGGCAATTTTGATAAGGATTATCTACAAATTCTGTGCAATATTCATCAATATCCCAATGTCATTCTTTAAAGAAACAGAAGAGGAAATCCAAAATTTCAGTTGGAATAATAAAAGACCCCTTATAGTCTGTCTTCTTGCATGATACATAATGTTTAATCTCACCTTCTCCACCAAAATCTCACCTTTCTCATTGAGACACAGGTGGCCCTGTTTACTAGCAGCAAAGGCTCAAACACGCAGTTTCAGGTGTCACCACTGCCTCTGTTACTGGGTAGATCCAACTCTGTCATCGATTCTGAGGTCTGCTCTGGGAGTCTTGGTCACAAGTTGTTCTGTGGCTTCTGCTGCCAGCCTGTGCCTATTTGCTTCCTTTTCCTCCAGCAGCCTACAACAGGGAATGAAGTTCAGGCGCTGATATTCTCCTTCATATGCAGGGCAGGATGAGCCCAACCCTCCCTCATCTTCCTCTTCCAGTTTTTGGGAAAAAATGTGCTGGCAGAAGTCCTCAGGTGTGGCGTATGGCTGATCCACACTTTTAATCCAGGCTGGTCACGAGGCTGAGATCTGAGTATGGAAGTTCCAAGTCACCTAGAACAGGAAAGTCTGATAGATTCTTACTACCAAAAATAAAAACAGCTGGGAATGGAGTTTGTGCTCCAGTGGTAAAGGGCTAGTCTTGAGTACAAATGCTTAGTGCCCAGGCCCTGAGTTCAAGCTCCAGCACTGTCAACAACCTACTTTAGTGAGATTTTAGCTTTATCCATGTAGGCACATCTCACTGGAATCTTTGCTGGTAGAGATAGTCTTCATAATTTTGTCTCAAGGTAAAGGTCCTCCTTGGGTAGTACACAAAAGGTGTCATGGAGAGAGGAGCCCCACTTGCTCCAGGTTTGAAGATGGCATAGGTCAAGCCAGCATGGAGTTGGCACATCAGTCTTTTTCCTAGCACCACATACCAGTGAATGTCAAATGACATTGATTGTTGTGGGATTGTGTGATTGAAGTGCCCCATTAAGGGCAGTGTTAGCACATCCAAACTTGGATACCAGGAATGCTGAAATCTCAAAGCTAAGATTTCTGTTGGCTACAGAAATGCTGGTGTGTCTGTGATTCACTAAAAGTTCAGGTGCAAAGATTCTGAAGCTTGATGCCATGTGTTTATTCCATTTAGTAAAATTATTTTAATGCACTGTATAAGTTAAAACATTTGATAAGCGTCAGGGGTAGTGAAAACATTGTTCTTGAATTCAGGTGTCTGGCAGGGTAATGGGGGGGTGTTGGTGGCTGGGACTATGAAGCTGGAGCTGCTATCAAACCATGGATCATGTTCCTCTTTGTCTGGGAGAAATGACTCCAAAGATGAAATTTGAATGGTGAGGAAAAGATGATGATGTACTCAGGAAATTTCTCCTAAACAAATGCTCATGTGGAAGTGGGATGGGGGCTGGGCATGTCTGAGGCAGAGCTTAAGGGGGCTTCTCATGGCGTTGAGAACGTTCCTTGCGACTTCAGGCATGCAGCAGGGTGTTTTAGATGACCATTGTGAGATGGATGGAATAAGACTGGAGACAAGATGAATGCTGGGATCCTGCAATGCTCTTGCATGAGTGGCTGGTGGCTCACGTGAAAGAACTAATTATGTCTAAAAAAGAAATCAGGAATTTGTTTTGATTAGATAATACCTGTAATCTGAGGCATATTCAGGATCCTGATCTTAGTATTGTGGTTTAAAACCAACCCAGCAAAGGGAACAATGCATGAGATTCATACTCCCAGTTTAGAGCAAGAACAAAGATTGAAGTAGAGCTGTGGCTCAAGAGCTAGAGTGCTACCTTGAGCAAAGAAAAGCTAAGAAGAAGCTCCAGGTCTTGAGTTCAAGGCCAGGAATGAAAGAAGGAAGGTAAAAAAAGGGAAGTATGTGAGGAAGGGAAATATATAAATGAAAGAGAGAAGGAACTAGAAATTTAAAACTAGACAATATTTAAAAGTCATCAGTCCTTCTAAGAAAAGTGTTGGAGTATGGGTTCTATATGTGGTAAACTGGAAGCTCAGCAGTGACTTGTTAACCAAAGAGTCACCATGATGAGCAAAGGATAGAAATCTGCATGAGCCTCTTAGCAGGTGGAGTCACAGAAGAGAACCTCAGCTCCCATCCCATAGTTAGAAGTATATAGAGATGGGGAAGTTGGCATCACCTTGATGTCATTGTGTCCATGGAGACTGGAAGCCATGGCTCTGTGAAAGCACAATGTTCTGGTTACTGAGCTGGGAGGCTGAGGAGAGCCCAGTCCTGGCCATGAAGAAATCAGGGTGGCAGCAGAGCAACTCTGCTGCAGTGTGGGCCTGCTTGGCTGTTCTTATTCTGTGGTGGATCAGGCCGGAGCGGGTGATAGTAACTGTTTTGTGGTCACAAGCCCTTCACCAAGAGCTTCCTCTGGGATCCTCATAAGCTACAGGATGGCTGGTGGTGGGATGTGTGTGGGGTGGAAGTGACAGAGGGATGGACGCATGGCAAGGTGGGTGAAGAGATGAGAGGAATAATGAGAGCCCAGTTCATTGGTTTCCAAGGTTAATGGGTGGGAGGTAGAGAGAGATGATGGAGGAATGATGGAGGCAGGGGAAGGTGGTGACAGATTGAGGCCATCTGTAGTGCCAGCCTGGCCATCATCTGAAGCCCATAGGCAGCTTCCTGATCCTTCACTTAGTCCTGCTCCTTGTGGAGGGAATGTCACGTTTACCCAGAGGTAGGGGTAGGGCAATGTTAGTAGCACCTGGAGAACCATTGGCCTCTACCTGGGTGAGGGGTGGTTATGGCTCCCATGCTGGGTGGCCTGATAGCTATGGAATAGATCTCTCCTTAGCTACCGCAGTCAGTGGCTGCTCTCCATCTAGGGTTAGGGCACCTGCTCAGCCATCAGGACACCCCATGCCAGGACAGAGGCCTACAATTCAGATGGCAGCACAGGGGTGAAGATGATCTCACCGTAGCCCTAGTTACATGGCTGTCCCTGCATGCTGGACAGGATGAGCTGGGGGAAGATGTTCTCTGTGTTTTTCCACAGCCTATCCCGGCCTCTTCTTGTATCTGATTAGACCAAGAGAGTACCATGTTCCCTCTCATAGTCCTGGTTCTTTTTCTTTTACAGTCATGAGGCTTGAACTCAGGTCCTGGGTACTGTCCCTGAGCTCTTTTGCTCAAGGTTGATGCTCTACCATTTGAACCATAGTGCCATTTCCAGCTTTTCCTTTTCATGTGGATCTCTGAGATGTCCAGTGCTGTGCCTGCAGGGAGGCACTCACCCCACAGACAGAGCCACCTCTGCCGTGACTGTGACTGCCCACAACCCTCACACCCAATCCTTGCACACCCCTCGACTCCAGTTTTAGCTCCTCTTGGACTGGGTGTCCAGCCTACCCCTTCCTACACTCACAAAGGGTCTACAATTGTCTTCCCAGGGTACTTTCTTCTGCCAGCCAGAGTACAGACTGTGCACATCTTGACGATCACAGAGCTCAAAGCCAAAGGCTGAGATGCAGAAGGGGGTGACCCAGTAGCTGCACAGGGCCCATGGATCATCCTGTGCATCCTCCAGCCTGTGACTTCCCCCACCCCCTTGGCAGGGAAGCTCCATGCCCACATCCTGATCCCTGGTCCCCTCCAATTCCATTCTCCCTTGGATTTTGCAGACTGTCTACCATCAGGATCTAAAATTCTATTCATCACTTTATGTCCTTATCACTGATTTGCTACTTTGACAGGATCTCCCCGTGCCTGGAGAGTGGGCATGTCATGTACTCTCTGTGGAGAAGTTGCCCCAGGAGAAGAAATATGCACTTCATGTGAGTGTTGGACAGGGCAGGAGGGCTCCCTAGGATCAGAAGCCACAGGAGGGGTGCAGATGGGGGAATGCTAGGGGCCCCAGGGGACAGAGGGAGTTAGGGCACAGTTGGTTCCTTCTGCAGGGTTGACACCGCTTCACAAACCCAACAGAATGAGGTTCACATTACAGATGTCAGAGACAGTGCAGATTGCCAATGGGCGCAGGCTTCACTGTCAATCCCAGATGCTGGCTGCATGCTGGGATGCACGCAGAGATGTTTTCAAGATCAGGTAATGAGGATGTTGCAGGGTGTAACCCTTCTTTTCAGATGGCTCTCTAGCTCTCTTGAGCTTCATCTCTATCTTTGGCTTCTTCTTGGCAGTTAACTGGAAATGAGAGTTTCATGGACTTTCCTTTCTGGACTGGCTTCAAACAGAAGCTATGCACAGTTTTCAAACCATACCCTACTGAAGAAGGGAAGCTTGATCTGGTGCTTAACTGGGTTGCACTTTGGCTACATTTGCTATGCCTCACGGGAGGGGGCTCATCATTTGTAGACTAAGATCTCATGACCTTCAAAGCCAAATGCTACCTGAAAGTTCAGGGTCCCAGCCTATGTGTTGGGCCGGGGTGAATATATTCTCTGTTATGCTGCGTCATCAACCCATGTTTTAAGCTGGAAGTAGGCAGTGCCACATTTGATAAGAACATCTGCCAGAGATTGTCACCTCATGAAAGCAGATTCTAAATTTGTATTCCATTTCCTGTGGTGGAGATATCCCCTCCAAGTTAGACAGGCTCACATCCACCTGCAGGTCACACTCCTAATGCACCCTTGAGTGTCCTCATGGTATTGGGATCTAAGTTTGTAGGGAATGCTGCTTTAGTCCATGAATTAGCTGGACAACTGATGACAAACGTGTTGAGGATTAATATGAGAACAATTTAAGAAGCCCTGGAGGAGCATCAACCTGACCCTCTGTGGTGCTATAAATCTGATAGGATGTTCCAGACTGAGAAACAATCACATGGCTTTGTGTTTGGCATCCAGACAAGTGAGTGCATGTCTTAGCTGTCAGCCAATACAGAGGAGGACATGAATAAGTGGGTGGAAAGCATCTGTCAGACCCCTGTCTGGGGGCAGGTGGAGAGAACATAGGGAGGTAGATTCCATGGCTGTGGTGGGGCCAAAAAAAGGGTAAAAGAGGCAAAGGAACCAGGTACTGGTAGCTCAAGACTGTCATCCTAGCTACTCAGGAGTTTGAGATCTGAGGATCACAATTCAAAGCCAGCCCAGGACAGAAACTCCATGAGACTCTTATCTGCAATAAACTACTGAATGCAAGAAGCTCAAGCTCAGTGACAGCATCCAGGCCTAGCGTTCAAAACCCAGGACTGGCAGAAAAAAGTATCAAAGGACAAGAAGCTGGCCAAAAGTTAGAGGGACTCTATCTTGACAAACAATACAATGGTAGGTTGCACTCAGAAGACTTGCACAAAATCTGGAAATGACTGAGACCTATCTATGTATGTTTCCTGTTTGTCTAAATACATATGTTTATGCATTTATATATTAGTATAGAGAGACAGATCAATACATATGAATATACATATATACATAGCCAGACACTTATGGGTGGGTGGTATACTGTGTGAGAGTTTGTGTTTGTGTTTTGTGGATGGCTATCTCTGTTTAAGAAAGATAGAAAATATGTCAATATCTTTAAAAAAACTTGATAAAATATAGAGAGACATAAGCTCTTGAGGGAATTTGAAATGACAAGATTATTCACAGGCACGTTTATCCTTATGGATTCCTCAGCAAGTTTTAATTTTTTTCATTATTTTCTTTCTTTTTTTGAACCAGTGCTAAGGATTTCTCTCAGGGACCAGGTGCTGCCAATTACTAATTTTCTCATGGCTGGTACAAGAGGAACTGAGCCACAGTTCCACTTTTGCCTTATTTATTCGTGCTTAACTGAAGATAAAAATTTCTATCAGTGACTTTCTTTCAGTGGCTGGATTCTAACGAGGATCCCCAGAACTCAGCCTTCTCTATAGCTACAATTAACAATATGAGAACCCAGCACTGGGTTCCAATGCACAGGGCAAGAAATTGAGAGAATCTCTCAACTCCAATTAGCTATAATAAGCTAGAAGTGAAAGACCAATACCTTTGAGGAAAAGATGCTGAGGGTTATCACACAGGCCCTATGAGTAAGCCCTAAACCCTGTACACATGTGTGCATTCACACATTGGCAGATACACACACACATGCACACACACAATATCTCAGGCAATATTGTATTTTGAATTAATATCCAAAGATTGGACAACAGGATAGCAAGTAATAAAATCTGTTTTTCTTGTCTACATTGAGGGAAAGGGATAAGTCACAAGATGCAGAAGCGAAGAATTCAGAGGCAAATGCTGTGAGTGAATAACTTGTAAAAAGCACATTTCTTTTCTTTTCTTTTCTTTTGTTTTTTCTGCCATTCCTGGGGCTTGAACTCAGGGCCTGAGCACTGCTCTTGGCTTTTCCCAAGTCTAGCCCTCTGCCACTTGAGCCACATTTCCATATGGATTTTTATATCTGTGTGATATTAAGGACTCAAACCTAGATCTTCATGGATGCTAGGCAAGCACTCTACCACTGGGCCAAACTCTAAACCCCGATAAAGTATTTATAAATAGTCATGATCATCATATCAAAATATCCTTTCTCCTACAAAGAATGAACACTTATCTATGTCTGTAAGACTTTTTTTATGTCACCAATGCTTCTGTGATTTTCCCACTTGCATTTTTACAGATGACAGCACAGATATTCATCAGGAAGAAAAATAAATTAGGATACAGAAACCTAACAACGTCCTAGTAGATTGAGGTGAAAAATATGTGCAAGATGGCCTGGGTGTTTCATCTATTTGTAGAGTGCTGGGCTACCACACAAAAAGACTCCGGTATGATTCTGCAGTACCATATACATAGAAAACGCTGGAAGTGGTGCTGTGGCTTGGTGGGACAGCTATAGCCTAAAGAAAGCCTAAGAACAATGGTCAGGCTCTGAGATCACGTCCCAGGACTAGCAAAAAAATGTGCAAGAGGCAAAATGCAAGCTGAGAAGGCACTGTGAAGCAAAATGTCTTGTGAAGGGTAAGGGGAATAGTGACAGTTAAGTTTGGATCTTACCTAAGAAAGGCTCCTTGAGCCTGAGACCAGGCTAGCACTTACGCCTAGTTAATGACTTGGGATTTGAACAAAAAGGTGTGCTGTTTACTACATCCATATGTGAGGTGGGAAGGGAGATTCAGCCTCCAGTATGTCTTTGGGGAGGTCTTCTGTGAGCAAGGAGCTTTGGTCATTGGGCCTTGAAAGGTGACCCTACCTACCTCACAATGGAACAGAATATGGAACCCTGGTAACCAAGCCACTGCATGTGACAACCAGCTCAAGCCAGCTCCCTTGGCCTGTGGCTCAGGAGGAAGAAAGATGTTGCTGTGCTGTTGCCAACGGTCAGGAGGCTCGGATCTCAGGCATGAGAGATATGGATGTCTCACTTGAAGAAGTAGATGCTGGATCAGTGCCAAGCCAAAATTCCAGTATATCAGGCATTTCTCTAGGAAGAAAGCCAGGAAACTCCAGGGCAACTCAAATGAGGTATATTGAGAGGAAACCTATTTGAACCCATCATCCTGCCCACACACTACAACCTTCTTGTGTGCTTTCAAGTGACTATACTGAGATTAGAGTGTGTAATTTCCAATCTACTCTATTCCAGTTCGTCTGTGTGAAGTGTGGTCCCATTCCTACGTTTGAAATATCCACTGTTTTGCCAACATAGTTTGATGGTAAGTCAGCTCAGACTCTGAATGAGCCTTGTAACCTATGGATCCTGGAGGAAGGCCTGTTGGAGATGCTGCTGACAAAGCTGATCGCTGCCTACCAGAAAGGTGATCTCTTTTATGTGGGAAACTTTCTGCACAATTTCAAATAGTGGAGGACAATGTAATAGTTGCTGGAAATTCTCTTGAAAAAGTGAGTGTTCCCCCTCCAAACCCAGGTTTGCTCACCCCTCCTGGCCAAGTCTTGGAATACTTTGCTCCTCTCTGAGCCTGTTTGTTTCACTGGGGTGTTCACAGGGGAGCTAAGCATGATACAAGTGCGCAAACTACTTTATTATGACTGGGACACCATGCCATTTCATTTCCCTCACAAGCTACTGGAGTCTCAACAGTGTGCTTACTGAGAAGTTGGATTTCAGGCATGAGGAAGTGGCTCCCAACTGCAGCCCTCACCTAGGTGACATCCTAGGAAATCCCATTTCCCAGTAAGAAATGAGGTGTCAGTACTAATGGCGGAGGCCTGTGAAATACTGGAGTCAGAGGAAAAGCTGGGGGCTGAATCACTTTTGAGCCATCAGGGAGGGATTGTGATAGCTTTGCCTGTTAGAACCTGAAAGCATTTACATTTTGGTGTGTGGTCCAGTGCTGCCACTTGAACCTGAACCCAGGTCTAAATGCCATCCCTTTGGTGTTCAAAAATTAGCACTGTACCATTTGAGTCATAGGTCAAGTTCTGGCTTTTTGCTGCCTAATTGAAGACAAGTGCCTTTAGACTTTTACTGACTAGACTGGCTTTCCACTGTGATCTTCAGAGCTCAGCCTGCTGGGTGGCTAAGATTAGAGGAATGAGCATTTAGTTCTTTATTTAGAGCATTCACCTATTGATTTATTTAGAGCATTTACTTAGTTAATTTAAGGTGCGTTTACTTTGGACAGATTCATAGAGGCCTCTCTCAGAAGCTTCTGGAAGTGGGGTGTAAAAGTCTTCCTGTTCTCGAGTGTCTCTTACCCCCCTCCCAGCACATAAGTGCACATCTCTGCAGGACAGCCACAGCATTAGAGTCCTGCAAGAAAGGAGCTTTTGTAGAAGGCTCAGGATGGAGAGAGAAGGCTCTCACTTTCCTTGTACCGAATGTGCCCACAGCATCATGTGTTCCATCTATACGATGTGAATGGACTTCTACCCCAGTGATTTCTACGAGTTCAAGAACTGCCACACCCTGACACAACTCAAGCTCTATATGAGGCTCCACATGCCGGCTTTGGACCTCCTCTTCTAAACACATACTTTTTGACCAGCTGGAGGAATGTGCGACCAGTAAGACCAAGAAAAAGTAGAAGTCCTGGTGTGGGTGCCTCAGAGCCTGTGAGTAGGAAGCCCATGTGGTCTAGATATTGGTTGGCCCTTACTTCTACAGAGCTTGGCAAAATGCCCTTTATGGGTGTCAGCCAGGTAATGTCTGTCCTCTGAAAGGACTCGGGAATAAGCACTCATTAGAAAGACCCTACACCTCCTCAGTGTTCAGTCCAAACTCCAGTTCTACAGGTTCCTCCATTAGATCCTCATGTAAGTTGAGTGACACTTCAACTTGCAGAGTCCACTCTGTCCACTCTGTACCTATTTCCATTCTTAGGTTTGGGTCATCGTGGAAGAGCTTATCCTGAACTCCGGATGAAAAACCCACCAATGGAGCTGGTGACTGATGGAGACTGAGAATCATCACTGCACTCCAGAAACCATGGGCCTTCTGTAGAAATTACCAAACAGGTTTAGAGTCCTGTGGATATACCTTTTGCTCTGAACCCCATGTGTTACACAGTTGAACCTGCAGATACTATGGAGGAAGAAAAAGAGCAGCCAGATTTCCTTCCGTTTCCTTTCACACTCCAGGCAGAGTCAGTCCATCTGAGTCAGAGTAACACTCCACTTATTGTGCAAGCTGAAGGGGCACACGCTGGGCTCATGGAAAATGTCCCCATGGGAAGCAGCAAGTGTACTCTCAATACTGGATTCATTGGAGGAAAATGAATCCATCCTCACAGAATATCCAGACCCATCCATCTCACTAAAAGAGACTCAATCTCCATTCGACAAACCAGAATCCATCCCCCTCTTAACTCAGGAAGGACATTCTGTTTCTCATGAGGAAGGAGACCCTTCTGAAGACTCTGAAGTAGAATTACTGTCTGAAGGCAACTTGGAGGCCAGTCTGGATTTAGAGCTTCCCTGTCCCCTTCCTAAAAAGACATCTCTTTATCTTGCTCTCATGATTCTTGTCAAGTATTCATTGTATTTACTTTGCTAACTATTAAACTCTCGTTGTTAATATTATGGTGTGCAGTTCTTCAGTGCTTATTATACTGTGTTTTATTTTCCACTTATAATGTGAGACCTCAGACACATAGGTCCTGGGTGGGCCAAAAACCAGACAGGTCTGGTCCCATAGAAGACAACCTTACTGGATATACAGGGAACTATGAAATGCATGGAATCACCAGGAATCCAGGCCAGGCCTCCATGGAAAGACAAGTCAGCTACCAGAGCTTAAGGACAGAGCAGATGCCTGGAAATGTGTTTTGTCAATCGGGAGAAGTGCCAGAGTAACTGTAATATTATGTGGGACTCTGTTCTGTGAGTTCAAGTCTGTTTATATAGCCATTGTGCTTTGTACAAATATTTAAGAAAATTAAAAGTCCACAATAGCATCAAAAATCTACTTTGGCTTTGAATGTGGCCTAGTTGTAGAGTGCTCGCCTAGTATACAAGAAGACCTTGATTCAATTCCTCGGCACTGCATACACAGAAAAATCAGATGGGGCACTGTGGCTCAGGTGTCAGAGTGCCACCCTTGAACAAATGTGGCCAAGGACAGTTCCTGGTCCCTCAGTTCAAGCCCCAGGACTAGCCAAACAAGAAATCATACCATTTTCCACACATTTGGAAATAAATCTGTTTTATCTAACCCTACTTCTTTTTTGCCAGTCCAGGGTGTGTGCCACCAAGCCAAACTACTGGCCCCCAACCTTACTATTTTTAATCATTTAATTTTTTTACATAATCATATATCATGCTGTCTGTGTTAATACCATAAACAGTATGCTTAGTGTAATAATGTTAAAGGTAAAACATAAGAAATTAATAACTAAAATTCCTTTTTTATTAGTTATATAGCATTACTACAATTTTATGAGAAAAATTACCTAGAATGTTTATTTTAGAGTTCAAGTAATCCATTTTGATAAATATATCAACCTACATCATTTATTTGAACACATTTTAAACTATTTGTTTCAGGAATGAAAATACATATATATTTGTTGTAAATGAAATTTATGACTTGGGGCAACGGAAAGAGAAAAGGGGGAGGGGGTAACAGTGTTTACAAGAAATGTACTCATTACATATGTAACAGCAATCTCTTTGTATATCACCTTGACAACAAATTTTTTGAAAAGTACAATAAGTTTAAATGTCCACTTTGGGCAGAATTTTTTCTTGCCAGTACTGGGCTTAGACTCAGGACCTGAGCACGATCCTTGTTTTTGTTTTTGTTTATTCTTAAGGCGCAAGTTCTATCACATGTGCCACAGCACCACTTTTATTTTTTTTAATCTATGTCCTGCTGAGGAATTGAACTTGGGTCTTCATTCATGCTCGGCAAGAACTCTTCCACTAGGCTTAACTTATGGCCCCAGTGGGAAGGAAGTTTTCCATAAAATATGTAGGAAATATGTACACTAAGGAAAAGCCATCAAAAATAGAAGAAAAATTATATACTTAGATAACGACATGCCAGTATTATGGCAGATCTCTGTAATTCTAGCTTCAAGAGTGGCCTATTTGGACCGGGAGTTGGCTGGCTGAAGTAAAGTGCTATCCTTGAGCAAGCCCTAGGACAGTGCTCTGGCCATGAGTTGAAGCCATAGGACATGCAAAAAATAATAATTTAATGCCCGTGACTGGTGGCTCACCCTGGTAATCCTAGCTACCCTGGAGGATCGAGGTTCAAAGACGGCCCAGGCATAAAAATCTGTGAGAATCTTATTTCCAAATAATCCAGAAAATTCAAAATGACAATGTGCCTCAAGTGGTAGAGCTCTTGCCTTGAGCTGAAGAGCTTAAGGTAAACATCCAGGCCCAGAGTTCAAGCCCCATGTGTGAAAAAAAGAAAAAGAAAGCCCTTATCTAAGGCTGGAGTGCACACTAGTGGTAGTTTGTTTGCCTAGTATGCACAAAGCCTTGTGTTCAATTACTCTGTACCACTTACACCAAAAAAAAAGCTGGAAATGATCTCAGAAGGTTGGGTTCTGAGGATCACAGTTCAAAGCCAGGCCAGACACTAAAGTCCATGAAACTCTTACTTCCACTTAAGCACCAGAAAATCAGAAGTGACACTGTGGCTCAAGGTGTTTAAGGTTGTAGCCTTGAGCTGAAGAGCCCAGGGACACTGCCCAGGTGCACAATTAAAGTCTTACAACCAAAAGAGACAGAGAGAGAGAGAGAGAGAGACAGAGAGAGAGAGAGAGACAGAGAGAGAAAGAGAGAGAGAGAGAGAGAGAGAGAGAGAGAGAGAGAGAGAGAGAGAGAGAGAGAGAGAGAGAGAAAGAGAGGCAGACAGACAGAGACTACTTCTGGTTTTTTCTGTGTATGTGGTACTGCGGAATTGAACCTTCGTCTTCATACAAGCACTCTACAACTATGCCAAACTCCCAGCCTCTCCACATTAGTTTTTAAGATAGATCTTTCCATGCATCCAGGATGGCTAGAAATCCTTCTTGAGTTTCCCAAGATCAGGGAGTATAGGTGTGTCCCATCCTGTGTGGCTACATAACCATTGTTTAGGGTACAGTTCTCTCTTCATTCTACCCATGTAGAGAAATTTTCATCTTCCATGTATAATCATTAAACATTCAACTCCTGTTCCTCTCTACTCCATTCTCTGGAACCATCGTGCTTTTTGGCTCTAAGGGTTTGTTGATCCTTGGAAGCTCTGGAAGGGAAAACATACCCAAGCTCTTCCTTTATGACTGCTGTATTTTTAGTTTACTGTAATCAAGATTCATCTATAAAATATAGTAAAATGTTCTTCCTTTTCAATGCATTGTTTTGCATATTTCTATCTTTTGATTATTATTAATAGTTGTGAATGGATTCTCCACATATTTGTTCTAGTCTCTGCTTTCTCTTCCGTTAGGTACAAATCTAGAAATAGAAGTGTTGGACCATATTTCTATGTAATTCTATATTTAGTACTTTTTTAGCACTCTCCACGCAATTTTTGATTGTTTTATATTCCTTGCAGAACTATTCCAAAGTTCTACTTCTTCTCACTACCTTCCCAGTAATAGACTTTGAAAGTTGTTTTTTTGTATGCGTGTGTGTGTGTGTGTTTGTGTGTGTGTATGTGGATCTTTTTGTTTAAAACTATATTTATATTAACATATTTAAAGTAATGATTTCATTGTAATTTTAATTTTTCTCATGACTGTTAATATTGAACTTCTTTCTACGTTTTGAACAACTATTTCTATATATTCTTTTTAGAAAATCCTCCCCAATCTCCAATTTTTTCCCTTTTTTTGTGGGGTAGTGGGGAAAGTCATGGGGCTTGGACCTTGGGCAGTGAGCTCTTTAGTTTAAGGCTATTGTCCTACCCTGAGTATTGCCCCTCAGTTCTTCTGCACACAGCACCCTACCCCTCTTCCCATTATATACAGAACAAAGGTCATCCTCAGTCTTTTTGAAAAAGTAAAACATACAGTAAATTTGTAGTATAAAACAGCAAGTAATAAATTTCTTGCCAGGTGCAGTGACTTCTACCTGTAATCCTAGCTACTCAGATATCAGGCTGATCTCTAAAGATTTGGTTCAAAGCCAGCCTGGGCATTAGAAAATCTATGACACTCTCATCTACAGTTAACCACTAGAATATGGGAAATGGCACTGTGGCTTCATAGGTAGGGTGATAGCCTTGAGTTGAAGAGCTCAGGAACAGTGCCCAGGCCCAGAGTTCAAGCCTTTCAAATCCCCCAGCCAAAAAAAAGAAAAAAAAGTTTCTTCCCCAAGTGATTATTATGCCAGCCATAGAACATTAACATTCTGGGTGTACTTCACAGTATTATTACTTGATACCCTAAGATTTTGCAATATTCTCACAGTACCAGCATATGTCATCATATAATGTAGTTCCTTTTCAATGGAATAATTCCATTTATAACCTAAATCTACTCCCCCGACTTATTTTTGTCGATACCACAATTGCTCTACCATGATATGCCACAAGCCATTAAACATTTTATGGTGGGTAATTGGAAAGGAGTCTCATGGAATTTTGTGCTAGGCTGGCTTTAAACCATGGTCCTCAGATCTCAGTCTCCTGAGTAGCTAGGATGACAGGCGTGAGCCACCAACACCTGGCTTGCCTTTTTATTTTTTTGTGGGTCTTGGGACTTGAACTCTGAGCCTAGGCACCATCCCTAAGCTTTTCAGGTCAATATTTCATGTAAGTCTAAACATTTAAGTAAAGGAATACAATTCCAACAAAAAAAGAATAAAATTCCAGACATGGTGTGTTTATAACTCTGTGCTAATTACTTGATGAAAATGTGCAATTCCAGAAGCTGGTATCATTTGATGATGTAGCTGTGGATTTCAGCTGGGAGGAGTGGCAGCATCTGGACAATCGTCAGAGGACCCTGTACAGAGATGTAATGCTGGAGACCCACAGCAACCTGGTGTCCTTAGGAGAGCAAAAGTCAAATTCACTTGCAAGGCCAAGTGCCTTGTTATTTTGCAGATACGTGAATGTTTATCAAACTTTCAATACTATTTAAATGAAAGATTCCAGGCCCTGAGAAGTATCATTACTTTCTAAAGAAAACCTAAGGTAATTTTGTACTCATTCTTCAGGATACCTTCAGGATACTTTGACAACAGTTCTAAATTATGTTTCCTCTAATGGAGACGACATTCCAAACTTACACAGTAATTGTAAGTGGATAAACCATCCAGAATAGAATATATATCATTATTGGAAATAGGATCTACAAATCACTAAACAGTGAGTTTATAATGGAAACCTGGCACTAGGTGCAATGTTTCATGCCTGTAATCTTAAAATATTCAGGAGGAAGAAATCTAAGAATTCTAATTTGAAGCCAGCAATGGCATAAAAATTGCCATGAAACTCTATAACTCCAAGTAACCCCTCAAAAATGTTAGTGGAGTGTCAAGAGTTTGACTTTGTGGTTGAGTGCTTGCCTAGCATGCATGAAGACCTATGCATGTAAGTGGAGCTGGGACTCAAACTGGTATTTTTCTAGCCTTGAGCAAGACAGCTAAGTTTATGCCATACAAAATGAATCCAGAGCTGGGGAAAAGTCAACCATGGAGCCAGTGAGAAATGAGAAAAAAGATTTAATAGATAACTTGTGAGTAGGATGTCTGCGAACTTAAAGCAATGATGACACAGCATAAGCAATAATTCTCTACTGTTTCTAATTTACAGGGCCCTGTGTTCCCAAACCTGTATTAATTGACAAGCTAGAGCACTGTGCAGAACTCTCGATAGGAAATTCCTCTGACAAGAATATCACAGGTGAGTGAATGCATCTTCATATTGATGTTGGAGCCTGAGTCCCATTGGTAAGTTCATGTTGTGATGTACTGATCAATAATATTCTTAGTTACTCTAAATCCTGTGTGGAACCTATGGAATTCTTTGTGAATGAATCAAGAATCATTTTCTTTTCCCAATCCTATGCCTGGTCTCAGGGACTGAGCATGGTCCTTGGGTTTTCTCAAGGCTAGCTCTCTACTTCTTGAGTCATAGCACCACTTCTGGCTTTTTCTTTGTATGTAGTACCAAGGAACTGAACCAGGTCTTTGTGCATGCTAGCCCAAACCCCTGGCACCAAGAATCATAGGGTGATATGACGAATTCTATGTGGCAGTAGAGTTAAAGTTAGATTTCTCTGTAGAAATCACTGTGAAACAAAATAAAATGAGAAAGCCATGAGGCCGTGGCTCATGCCTGTAATCCTAGATACTTAGGAGGCTGAGATCTGAGGATCAAGGTTCAAAGACTGACCTATCACAAAAGCACCTTAGACTCTTCTCTCCAATGAACCAATAGAAAATGAGAAGTGGGGTTGAGGCTAAAGACATAGGGCAGTAGCCTTGAGATGAAGAGCTCAGGAAGAACAGCCAGGTCTAGAATTCAAGTCCCATGACTGCAAAACAAGAAGGAAAGAAAGAAAGAAAGAAAGAAAGAAAGAAAGAAAGAAAGAAAGAAGAAAGAGGGAAGAAAGAGGGAAGGAAGGAAAGGAAGGAAGGAAGAAAGAAAGAAAGAAAGAAAGAAAGAAAGAAAGAAAGAAAGATATTTGATTTCTTTAAAACTAAGACTATAAATGATTGAGCAAACAAGGAATAAGTCAGGGCATTATTCTCTGATAAGGATAATATCTTTTTGCTGGTAGGAAGAGACTGGTATTCAGAACCAGACCTTTCCACCAGAAATTGAGCCTACTGGTAGAGTGCTTGCCTAGCATGCACAAAGACAGGTTTGATTCCTTATTACCACATACATAGAAAAAGCCAGAAGTAATGACTCCATTGATAGGGTTCTAGTCTTGAGAAAACCCAAGGACAGTGGTTAGGTCCTAAGTTCAAACCCAGGAATGGAAGGAAAAAAAAACAACAAAGTTTCATTCAACATAAGAAAATTAACTAGAAAATGAGCTGGGGATTTTCTGGCCTTCCATGGTTCTGAGGGACAGGAGTGTTAGAAAAGGAATTTTTATAAGACTTCAAATGGAAAGAAACAAATTTCAAAATTCCCACAAATACCTAAATTGAGACTTTAGTGAGAAGTTGTAACTGAAGGGATATAGGTGTAAGTTCTTACTCTCAAGAATCATTCTTGCTTGGATCAAAGGCAAACAGACATATAAACCAAACTTATGGCCGCTGAATCTAGAAAAAATTCGTGTTCCTCACTTAATGGTTAATAAGCCAACAGCATTGAAACTGGGTAAGGTAATCCTATCTGCTACTCAGGACCTGAGACTCTTATCTGTAGTTAACTCTAGAAAAGAGGAAGTGGGGCTGTAGCTCAAGGATAGGGGTTATAGTCTTCTGCTGAAGTGTTCAGGGACAGGGCCGAGGCCTATGAACTACAAAAAAAAAAGAAAAGAAAAGAAAAGAAAGTTTTAAAAAGATGCAAAACAGCACAGTATTTAGATTATTTCTCAAAAATAAAAGAAAGGCAGCTATTCCTCAATGTATAAACAAAATATTATTTAAAAAAAAACAGCTGCGGGTATAGTATAGGTAGTACTCAGCTTAAAACTGTAGCAATACATAGTTGGGTAATTTCAATAAATATTTCCTGTGATATAAAAGAGAACTAAAACACAGAAAAACATTATTGGTCATTGTAAAATATCATTTTCTTAATATGTTAGGGAGAAAAGCATATATTTCTCACAAATCAATTTCCACTTTTATATTTTAAAATATCTAACACTTAGGATGGGAAAGTAAAGTCATTACCTTTACAGTAAGGAATATTTGTATCTCATGTATGTTGGTGTCTTTTTTTCTATGACTCATTTTAGATGTCCAGGTAATGGAAAATGTGTTCAAGACTTGCCAGGAAAGTCCACATGAATGTCTTTGTGAAGTAGCAGTTGCAAGTAGTATCGAAGTGGAGGAAAACGTGAGATTAGCAACAACTTTAAATTTGAGCTCTACACATAATCCAGAGCTGATTAGTAATAACGGCAAAAACTTAGGGGTGAGGACTGAGGAGTTCATTAAGTGTCAGAACATGCTTCTGTCTCCTAAGCCTGATGAGATGCATGCTGCATATAGATCTCGTATGTCTCCTGTTCTTAAAAAATCCATCGGATATTCAGAGCATTTTATTCATGATTGTGACAGTCCAAAAGATCTGCAGTATCATAATTCTGTTCTCCCTGCCCAAGAAATTCTTCAGGGAGGGAGGAAAACTGCTAAATGTACTGTGTGATGAAAAATATTGTACTTAACACCGACCATCACTACACATCCGAAAATGTACACAGGAGAGACTCCTCATACATGTAGTGAATGTGAGAACTCTTTCAGTAATGAAATACGCCTTACAATACCTCAGAGCAAATATCCTGAGATATGTGATGCGTACATCAAGTGTGAAAATTAATTTCTGAGAAGTCAGACCTGACGCTCCAACCTCGATCTCCAAGAGAAGACAAACCTGATGAATATGAGGAACGTAATAATATTTCTGCCCAGAATTCAGCTCTCAGCACACATCAGAGATCTCACACAGAAGAGAAATCTTATGAATGGGATAAATGTGGGAAGACTTATAGACTGAAATCATACCTCACTTTGCACCAGAGAAGACACACAGAAGAGAAACCTTATGAATGTAACAAATGTGAAAAGCCTTTCACCCAGAAGATACACCTTCGAGTTCATCAAATAACACACACAGGAGAGAAATCTTATAAGTGTAATGAATGTGGAAAGTCTTTCCAAGGGAAGGGAAAACTTCGTGTTCATCAGAGAATACACACAGGAGTGAAACCTTATGAATGAAACCAATGTGTAAAGTCTTTCAGACAGAAATCTTCCCTCAAATTGCATCAAAGAACACACACAGGAGAGAAACCTTATGTGTGCAACAAATGTGGAAAGACCTTCAAGTGGAAGTCATATCTTGATGGGCATAATAGAACACACACAGGAGAGAAAACTTATGCATGTAGTGAATGCGGAAAGTCTTTCAAATGGAAGGTAAAACTCCATGTTCATCAGAGAATATACTCAGGAGAAACACCTTATGAGTGTAACGTATGTGGAAAGTCCTTCACACAGAAGCCAAACCTCAACATGCATAAGACAATTCAAACAGGAGAAAAACCTTATGAATGTAACCGATGTGGAATGTCTTTCAAATGGAAGTCTTCCCTCAAATTGCATCAGAGAACACACACAGGAGAGAAACTGTACGAGTGCATCAAATGTGGTAAGACCTTCAGATGGAAGTCACATTACAGGAGGCATAACAGAATTCACACATATTAGAAACCTTAGGAATATAACCAAAGTTGAAAGTCTTTCGTGCAGTATTCACCCTTCAGGAAGCGTAAGAGAGTTCACACATATGAGAAGCCTTAGCAATGTAATAAATAGGAAAGACGTTTTAGTCTGTGGAAGAAAACTCAGCTTGTGTCACAGAACCAACACAAGATAAAACCCTTAATGAATGTAGCAAATGTTCAGTCTTTTCCCCAGAAGGCACAAGTCAAGATTTATCACTAAACACCCACAGGATAGAATCCTATGAATAAAATGAAAGGGAAATTTTTTTGAAGAACTCATAGTTGAGTTTGCATGATACCACACAGACACAGGATAAAAATCGTATGAATATAAGAATATGAAAAATCCATCATGAACGCATGACTAAGTATAAAATGCACATAGGAGAGAAAAACCTTATGAATATTACAAATGTGGAAAGTGTTTGACCTGGAAGGCATACTTCTGTGTTCATCACAAACCTGATTCCCATAGAAGAAAAGAAAACTAATGAATAGAACAAATGTGTAATGACTTTTAAACAGAAGTCAGTCTTCAGTACATTTCAGAACATACACAATAGAGAAATTCTGAGTAATGAAAAACATTTAGCTATATATAGAATTTCTGTATATGGGAGCATTAGGGTAAGTCTTCTAAACAAAGTCAACCTTCAGCAAGCATTAAGAGCACTCACAGAAGAAATAATAGCATGTAGGAAAACCTTTGTCAGAAACCTCTAAAAGCTGACTGTGTGGCTTAGTGGTAGAGTGCTAACCTATCAAGGATGAAGGCCTGGGTTAGATTCCTCAATACTACGTGAAAAGAGCAAGCCAGAAGCAGCACTGTGGTTCAAATGGTAGAGTGCTAACCTTGAGCAAAAGTAGCTCAGGCCCTGAGTTCAAGCCTAAGGATTGGAGAGAGAGAGAGAGAGAGAGTGAGAGAGAGAGAGAGAGAGAGAGAGAGAGAGAGAGAGAGAGAGAGAGAGAGAGAGAGAGAGAGAGAGACAGAGAGACAGAGAGAGACAGAGAGAGACAGAGAGAGAGACAGAAAGAGAGAGAGAGAAAGAGAGAGAGAGAAAGAGAGAAAAGAGACAGAAAGAGAGAGAAACAGGAACTTCTAAATTTTACAGAGATAGAGAAGGAGACAGAAACTAATTTCTAAACTTTACAGTCTTTCTATTTCCTTACAAATTCGTCTATGTCATTCTTTCTGACAGAAGCACAGAATTCCATTGTGTAAAAATACCATATTTGATCTACTCATCAACTGACGGGCATCTGGGTTGGTTCCATACCTTTGCTATAGTAAATAGTGCTGTGATAAATGTTATTGTTCTAGTGAATTTAGTATGTCCTATCTGGACGATTGGCAAGTAGTGAAATTGCTGGATCACAGGGGATCTCTATGTTTAGTCTTTTTGGGATACTGCCATAGAGCTTTCCATAGTGGTTGAACGAGTTTGCAATCCCACCAGCAGTGTAGTAGTGATCCCTCCTGGCCACATCCCCTCCAGCATACGTTATTAGATTTCTGGTTCTTGGCCATTCTAACTGGAGTGAGGAGGAAAAGGGAAAGAGGAACTGAAACTTTCTCTCCTTACAGATGACATGATTCTGTATTTAAAGAACCCTATAGACTCTACTCCAAAGCTGCTTGAGCTGATATAAAACTCTGGTAAGGTAGCAGGGTATAAAATTAACCCTCAATGTCAACTGCCTTCCCATATGCCAACAAATGAGAGGAATGAGGCAAGAATCAGGATAGCAACTCATTTTGCTATCAAAGAAAATAAATACCTAGGAATTAACTTAGAATGTAAAGCACTTTTTTGATGGAACTATAAACCCTGGAGAAGGAAATTAATGCACAACCGAGGAAATGCAAAAACCTATGCTCCTGGTTTGGAAGAAGTAATATTGTAAAAATGGCAATCTTGATAAGGAGTATCTACAAATTCAGTGCAATATTCATCAATATCCCAATGTCATTCTTTAAAGAAACAGAAGAGGAAATCCAAAATTTCAGTTGGAATAATAAAAGACCCCTTATAGTCTGTCTTCTTGCATGATACATAATGTTTAATCTCACCTTCTCCACCAAAATCTCACCTTTCTCATTGAGACACAGGTGGCCCTGTTTACTAGCAGCAAAGGCTCAAACACGCAGTTTCAGGTGTCACCACTGCCTCTGTTACTGGGTAGATCCAACTCTGTCATCGATTCTGAGGTCTGCTCTGGGAGTCTTGGTCACAAGTTGTTCTGTGGCTTCTGCTGCCAGCCTGTGCCTATTTGCTTCCTTTTCCTCCAGCAGCCTACAACAGGGAATGAAGTTCAGGCGCTGATATTCTCCTTCATATGCAGGGCAGGATGAGCCCAACCCTCCCTCATCTTCCTCTTCCAGTTTTTGGGAAAAATGTGCTGGCAGAAGTCCTCAGGTGTGGCGTATGGCTGATCCACACTTTTAATCCAGGCTGGTCACGAGGCTGAGATCTGAGTATGGAAGTTCCAAGTCACCTAGAACAGGAAAGTCTGATAGATTCTTACTACCAAAAATAAAAACAGCTGGGAATGGAGTTTGTGCTCCAGTGGTAAAGGGCTAGTCTTGAGTACAAATGCTTAGTGCCCAGGCCCTGAGTTCAAGCTCCAGCACTGTCAACAACCTACTTTAGTGAGATTTTAGCTTTATCCATGTAGGCACATCTCACTGGAATCTTTGCTGGTAGAGATAGTCTTCATAATTTTGTCTCAAGGTAAAGGTCCTCCTTGGGTAGTACACAAAAGGTGTCATGGAGAGAGGAGCCCCACTTGCTCCAGGTTTGAAGATGGCATAGGTCAAGCCAGCATGGAGTTGGCACATCAGTCTTTTTCCTAGCACCACATACCAGTGAATGTCAAATGACATTGATTGTTGTGGGATTGTGTGATTGAAGTGCCCCATTAAGGGCAGTGTTAGCACATCCAAACTTGGATACCAGGAATGCTGAAATCTCAAAGCTAAGATTTCTGTTGGCTACAGAAATGCTGGTGTGTCTGTGATTCACTAAAAGTTCAGGTGCAAAGATTCTGAAGCTTGATGCCATGTGTTTATTCCATTTAGTAAAATTATTTTAATGCACTGTATAAGTTAAAACATTTGATAAGCGTCAGGGGTAGTGAAAACATTGTTCTTGAATTCAGGTGTCTGGCAGGGTAATGGGGGGGTGTTGGTGGCTGGGACTATGAAGCTGGAGCTGCTATCAAACCATGGATCATGTTCCTCTTTGTCTGGGAGAAATGACTCCAAAGATGAAATTTGAATGGTGAGGAAAAGATGATGATGTACTCAGGAAATTTCTCCTAAACAAATGCTCATGTGGAAGTGGGATGGGGGCTGGGCATGTCTGAGGCAGAGCTTAAGGGGGCTTCTCATGGCGTTGAGAACGTTCCTTGCGACTTCAGGCATGCAGCAGGGTGTTTTAGATGACCATTGTGAGATGGATGGAATAAGACTGGAGACAAGATGAATGCTGGGATCCTGCAATGCTCTTGCATGAGTGGCTGGTGGCTCACGTGAAAGAACTAATTATGTCTAAAAAAGAAATCAGGAATTTGTTTTGATTAGATAATACCTGTAATCTGAGGCATATTCAGGATCCTGATCTTAGTATTGTGGTTTAAAACCAACCCAGCAAAGGGAACAATGCATGAGATTCATACTCCCAGTTTAGAGCAAGAACAAAGATTGAAGTAGAGCTGTGGCTCAAGAGCTAGAGTGCTACCTTGAGCAAAGAAAAGCTAAGAAGAAGCTCCAGGTCTTGAGTTCAAGGCCAGGAATGAAAGAAGGAAGGTAAAAAAAGGGAAGTATGTGAGGAAGGGAAATATATAAATGAAAGAGAGAAGGAACTAGAAATTTAAAACTAGACAATATTTAAAAGTCATCAGTCCTTCTAAGAAAAGTGTTGGAGTATGGGTTCTATATGTGGTAAACTGGAAGCTCAGCAGTGACTTGTTAACCAAAGAGTCACCATGATGAGCAAAGGATAGAAATCTGCATGAGCCTCTTAGCGGATGGAGTCACAGAAGAGAACCTCAGCTCCCATCCCATAGTTAGAAGTATATAGAGATGGGGAAGTTGGCATCACCTTGATGTCATTGTGTCCATGGAGACTGGAAGCCATGGCTCTGTGAAAGCACAATGTTCTGGTTACTGAGCTGGGAGGCTGAGGAGAGCCAAGTCCTGGCCATGAAGAAATCAGGGTGGCAGCAGAGCAACTCTGCTGCAGTGTGGGCCTGCTTGGCTGTTCTTATTCTGTGGTGGATCAGGCCGGAGCGGGTGATAGTAACTGTTTTGTGGTCACAAGCCCTTCACCAAGAGCTTCCTCTGGGATCCTCATAAGCTACAGGATGGCTGGTGGTGGGATGTGTGTGGGGTGGAAGTGACAGAGGGATGGACGCATGGCAAGGTGGGTGAAGAGATGAGAGGAATAATGAGAGCCCAGTTCATTGGTTTCCAAGGTTAATGGGTGGGAGGTAGAGAGGCATGATGGAGGAATGATGGAGGCAGGGGAAGGTGGTGACAGATTGAGGCCATCTGTAGTGCCAGCCTGGCCATCATCTGAAGCCCATAGGCAGCTTCCTGATCCTTCACTTAGTCCTGCTCCTTGTGGAGGGAATGTCACGTTTACCCAGAGATAGGGGTAGGGCAATGTTAGTAGCACCTGGAGAACCATTGGCCTCTACCTGGGTGAAGGGTGGTTATGGCTCCCATGCTGGGTGGCCTGATAGCTATGGAATAGATCTCTCCTTAGCTACCGCAGTCAGTGGCTGCTCTCCATCTAGGGTTAGGGCACCTGCTCAGCCATCAGGACACCCCATGCCAGGACAGAGGCCTACAATTCAGATGGCAGCACAGGGGTGAAGATGATCTCACCGTAGCCCTAGTTACATGGCTGTCCCTGCATGCTGGACAGGATGAGCTGGGGGAAGATGTTCTCTGTGTTTTTCCACAGCCTATCCCGGCCTCTTCTTGTATCTGATTAGACCAAGAGAGTACCATGTTCCCTCTCATAGTCCTGGTTCTTTTTCTTTTACAGTCATGAGGCTTGAACTCAGGTCCTGGGTACTGTCCCTGAGCTCTTTTGCTCAAGGTTGATGCTCTACCATTTGAACCATAGTGCCATTTCCAGCTTTTCCTTTTCATGTGGATCTCTGAGATGTCCAGTGCTGTGCCTGCAGGGAGGCACTCACCCCACAGACAGAGCCACCTCTGCCGTGACTGTGACTGCCCACAACCCTCACACCCAATCCTTGCACACCCCTCGACTCCAGTTTTAGCTCCTCTTGGACTGGGTGTCCAGCCTACCCCTTCCTACACTCACAAAGGGTCTACAATTGTCTTCCCAGGGTCCTTTCTTCTGCCAGCCAGAGTACAGACTGTGCACATCTTGACGATCACAGAGCTCAAAGCCAAAGGCTGAGATGCAGAAGGGGGTGACCCAGTAGCTGCACAGGGCCCATGGATCATCCTGTGCATCCTCCAGCCTGTGACTTCCCCCACCCCCTTGGCAGGGAAGCTCCATGCCCACATCCTGATCCCTGGTCCCCTCCAATTCCATTCTCCCTTGGATTTTGCAGACTGTCTACCATCAGGATCTAAAATTCTATTCATCACTTTATGTCCTTATCACTGATTTGCTACTTTGACAGGATCTCCCCGTGCCTGGAGAGTGGGCATGTCATGTACTCTCTGTGGAGAAGTTGCCCCAGGAGAAGAAATATGCACTTCATGTGAGTGTTGGACAGGGCAGGAGGGCTCCCTAGGATCAGAAGCCACAGGAGGGGTGCAGATGGGGGAATGCTAGGGGCCCCAGGGGACAGAGGGAGTTAGGGCACAGTTGGTTCCTTCTGCAGGGTTGACACCGCTTCACAAACCCAACAGAATGAGGTTCACATTACAGATGTCAGAGACAGTGCAGATTGCCAATGGGCGCAGGCTTCACTGTCAATCCCAGATGCTGGCTGCATGCTGGGATGCACGCAGAGATGTTTTCAAGATCAGGTAATGAGGATGTTGCAGGGTGTAACCATTCTTTTCAGATGGCTCTCTAGCTCTCTTGAGCTTCATCTCTATCTTTGGCTTCTTCTTGGCAGTTAACTGGAAATGAGAGTTTCATGGACTTTCCTTTCTGGACTGGCTTCAAACAGAAGCTATGCACAGTTTTCAAACCATACCCTACTGAAGAAGGGAAGCTTGATCTGGTGCTTAACTGGGTTGCACTTTGGCTACATTTGCTATGCCTCACGGGAGGGGGCTCATCATTTGTAGACTAAGATCTCATGACCTTCAAAGCCAAATGCTACCTGAAAGTTCAGGGTCCCAGCCTATGTGTTGGGCCGGGGTGAATATATTCTCTGTTATGCTGCGTCATCAACCCATGTTTTAAGCTGGAAGTAGGCAGTGCCACATTTGATAAGAACATCTGCCAGAGATTGTCACCTCATGAAAGCAGATTCTAAATTTGTATTCCATTTCCTGTGGTGGAGATATCCCCTCCAAGTTAGACAGGCTCACATCCACCTGCAGGTCACACTCCTAATGCACCCTTGAGTGTCCTCATGGTATTGGGATCTAAGTTTGTAGGGAATGCTGCTTTAGTCCATGAATTAGCTGGACAACTGATGACAAACGTGTTGAGGATTAATATGAGAACAATTTAAGAAGCCCTGGAGGAGCATCAACCTGACCCTCTGTGGTGCTATAAATCTGATAGGATGTTCCAGACTGAGAAACAATCACATGGCTTTGTGTTTGGCATCCAGACAAGTGAGTGCATGTCTTAGCTGTCAGCCAATACAGAGGAGGACATGAATAAGTGGGTGGAAAGCATCTGTCAGACCCCTGTCTGGGGGCAAGTGGAGAGAACATAGGAAGGTAGATTCCATGGCTGTGGTGGGGCCAAAAAAAGGGTAAAAGAGGCAAAGGAACCAGGTACTGGTAGCTCAAGACTGTCATCCTAGCTACTCAGGAGTTTGAGATCTGAGGATCACAATTCAAAGCCAGCCCAGGACAGAAACTCCATGAGACTCTTATCTGCAATAAACTACTGAATGCAAGAAGCTCAAGCTCAGTGACAGCATCCAGGCCTAGCGTTCAAAACCCAGGACTGGCAGAAAAAAGTATCAAAGGACAAGAAGCTGGCCAAAAGTTAGAGGGACTCTATCTTGACAAACAATACAATGGTAGGTTGCACTCAGAAGACTTGCACAAAATCTGGAAATGACTGAGACCTATCTATGTATGTTTCCTGTTTGTCTAAATACATATGTTTATGCATTTATATATTAGTATAGAGAGACAGATCAATACATATGAATATACATATATACATAGCCAGACACTTATGGGTGGGTGGTATACTGTGTGAGAGTTTGTGTTTGTGTTTTGTGGATGGCTATCTCTGTTTAAGAAAGATAGAAAATCTGTCAATATCTTTAAAAAAACTTGATAAAATATAGAGAGACATAAGCTCTTGAGGGAATTTGAAATGACAAGATTATTCACAGGCACGTTTATCCTTATGGATTCCTCAGCAAGTTTTAATTTTTTTCATTATTTTCTTTCTTTTTTTGAACCAGTGCTAAGGATTTCTCTCAGGGACCAGGTGCTGCCAATTACTAATTTTCTCATGGCTGGTACAAGAGGAACTGAGCCACAGTTCCACTTTTGCCTTATTTATTCGTGCTTAACTGAAGATAAAAATTTCTATCAGTGACTTTCTTTCAGTGGCTGGATTCTAACGAGGATCCCCAGAACTCAGCCTTCTCTATAGCTACAATTAACAATATGAGAACCCAGCACTGGGTTCCAATGCACAGGGCAAGAAATTGAGAGAATCTCTCAACTCCAATTAGCTATAATAAGCTAGAAGTGAAAGACCAATACCTTTGAGGAAAAGATGCTGAGGGTTATCACACAGGCCCTATGAGTAAGCCCTAAACCCTGTACACATGTGTGCATTCACACATTGGCAGATACACACACACATGCACACACACAATATCTCAGGCAATATTGTATTTTGAATTAATATCCAAAGATTGGACAACAGGATAGCAAGTAATAAAATCTGTTTTTCTTGTCTACATTGAGGGAAAGGGATAAGTCACAAGATGCAGAAGCGAAGAATTCAGAGGCAAATGCTGTGAGTGAATAACTTGTAAAAAGCACATTTCTTTTCTTTTCTTTTCTTTTGTTTTTTCTGCCATTCCTGGGGCTTGAACTCAGGGCCTGAGCACTGCTCTTGGCTTTTCCCAAGTCTAGCCCTCTGCCACTTGAGCCACATTTCCATATGGATTTTTATATCTGTGTGATATTAAGGACTCAAACCTAGATCTTCATGGATGCTAGGCAAGCACTCTACCACTGGGCCAAACTCTAAACCCCGATAAAGTATTTATAAATAGTCATGATCATCATATCAAAATATCCTTTCTCCTACAAAGAATGAACACTTATCTATGTCTGTAAGACTTTTTTTATGTCACCAATGCTTCTGTGATTTTCCCACTTGCATTTTTACAGATGACAGCACAGATATTCATCAGGAAGAAAAATAAATTAGGATACAGAAACCTAACAACGTCCTAGTAGATTGAGGTGAAAAATATGTGCAAGATGGCCTGGGTGTTTCATCTATTTGTAGAGTGCTGGGCTACCACACAAAAAGACTCCGGTATGATTCTGCAGTACCATATACATAGAAAACGCTGGAAGTGGTGCTGTGGCTTGGTGGGACAGCTATAGCCTAAAGAAAGCCTAAGAACAATGGTCAGGCTCTGAGATCACGTCCCAGGACTAGCAAAAAAATGTGCAAGAGGCAAAATGCAAGCTGAGAAGGCACTGTGAAGCAAAATGTCTTGTGAAGGGTAAGGGGAATAGTGACAGTTAAGTTTGGATCTTACCTAAGAAAGGCTCCTTGAGCCTGAGACCAGGCTAGCACTTACGCCTAGTTAATGACTTGGGATTTGAACAAAAAGGTGTGCTGTTTACTACATCCATATGTGAGGTGGGAAGGGAGATTCAGCCTCCAGTATGTCTTTGGGGAGGTCTTCTGTGAGCAAGGAGCTTTGGTCATTGGGCCTTGAAAGGTGACCCTACCTACCTCACAATGGAACAGAATATGGAACCCTGGTAACCAAGCCACTGCATGTGACAACCAGCTCAATCCAGCTCCCTTGGCCTGTGGCTCAGGAGGAAGAAAGATGTTGCTGTGCTGTTGCCAACGGTCAGGAGGCTCGGATCTCAGGCATGAGAGATATGGATGTCTCACTTGAAGAAGTAGATGCTGGATCAGTGCCAAGCCAAAATTCCAGTATATCAGGCATTTCTCTAGGAAGAAAGCCAGGAAACTCCAGGGAAACTCAGATGAGGTATATTGAGAGGAAACCTATTTGAACCCATTATCCTGCCCACACACTACAACCTTCTTGTGTGCTTTCAAGTGACTATACTGAGATTAGAGTGTGTCATTTCCAATCTACTCTATTCCAGTTCGTCTGTGTGAAGTGTGGTCCCATTCCTACGTTTGAAATATCCACTGTTTTGCCAACATAGTTTGATGGTAAGTCAGCTCAGACTCTGAATGAGCCTTGTAACCTATGGATCCTGGAGGAAGGCCTGTTGGAGATGCTGCTGACAAAGCTGATCGCTGCCTACCAGAAAGGTGATCTCTTTTATGTGGGAAACTTTCTGCACAATTTCAAATAGTGGAGGACAATGTAATAGTTGCTGGAAATTCTCTTGAAAAAGTGAGTGTTCCCCCTCCAAACCCAGGTTTGCTCACCCCTCCTGGCCAAGTCTTGGAATACTTTGCTCCTCTCTGAGCCTGTTTGTTTCACTGGGGTGTTCACAGGGGAGCTAAGCATGATACAAGTGCGCAAACTACTTTATTATGACTGGGACACCATGCCATTTCATTTCCCTCACAAGCTACTGGAGTCTCAACAGTGTGCTTACTGAGAAGTTGGATTTCAGGCATGAGGAAGTGGCTCCCAACTGCAGCCCTCACCTAGGTGACATCCTAGGAAATCCCATTTCCCAGTAAGAAATGAGGTGTCAGTACTAATGGCGGAGGCCTGTGAAATACTGGAGTCAGAGGAAAAGCTGGGGGCTGAATCACTTTTGAGCCATCAGGGAGGGATTGTGATAGCTTTGCCTGTTAGAACCTGAAAGCATTTACATTTTGGTGTGTGGTCCAGTGCTGCCACTTGAACCTGAACCCAGGTCTAAATGCCATCCCTTTGGTGTTCAAAAATTAGCACTGTACCATTTGAGTCATAGGTCAAGTTCTGGCTTTTTGCTGCCTAATTGAAGACAAGTGCCTTTAGACTTTTACTGACTAGACTGGCTTTCCACTGTGATCTTCAGAGCTCAGCCTGCTGGGTGGCTAAGATTAGAGGAATGAGCATTTAGTTCTTTATTTAGAGCATTCACCTATTGATTTATTTAGAGCATTTACTTAGTTAATTTAAGGTGCGTTTACTTTGGACAGATTCATAGAGGCCTCTCTCAGAAGCTTCTGGAAGTGGGGTGTAAAAGTCTTCCTGTTCTCGAGTGTCTCTTACCCCCCTCCCAGCACATAAGTGCACATCTCTGCAGGACAGCCACAGCATTAGAGTCCTGCAAGAAAGGAGCTTTTGTAGAAGGCTCAGGATGGAGAGAGAAGGCTCTCACTTTCCTTGTACCGAATGTGCCCACAGCATCATGTGTTCCATCTATACGATGTGAATGGACTTCTACCCCAGTGATTTCTACGAGTTCAAGAACTGCCACACCCTGACACAACTCAAGCTCTATATGAGGCTCCACATGCCGGCTTTGGACCTCCTCTTCTAAACACATACTTTTTGACCAGCTGGAGGAATGTGCGACCAGTAAGACCAAGAAAAAGTAGAAGTCCTGGTGTGGGTGCCTCAGAGCCTGTGAGTAGGAAGCCCTTGTGGTCTAGATATTGGTTGGCCCTTACTTCTACAGAGCTTGGCAAAATGCCCTTTATGGGTGTCAGCCAGGTAATGTCTGTCCTCTGAAAGGACTCGGGAATAAGCACTCATTAGAAAGACCCTACACCTCCTCAGTGTTCAGTCCAAACTCCAGTTCTACAGGTTCCTCCATTAGATCCTCATGTAAGTTGAGTGACACTTCAACTTGCAGAGTCCACTCTGTCCACCCTGTACCTATTTCCATTCTTAGGTTTGGGTCATCGTGGAAGAGCTTATCCTGAACTCCGGATGAAAAACCCACCAATGGAGCTGGTGACTGATGGAGACTGAGAATCATCATTGCACTCCAGAAACCATGGGCCTTCTGTAGAAATTACCAAACAGGTTTAGAGTCCTGTGGATATACCTTTTGCTCTGAACCCCATGTGTTACACAGTTGAACCTGCAGATACTATGGAGGAAGAAAAAGAGCAGCCAGATTTCCTTCCGTTTCCTTTCACACTCCAGGCAGAGTCAGTCCATCTGAGTCAGAGTAACACTCCACTTATTGTGCAAGCTGAAGGGGCACACGCTGGGCTCATGGAAAATGTCCCCATGGGAAGCAGCAAGTGTACTCTCAATACTGGATTCATTGGAGGAAAATGAATCCATCCTCACAGAATATCCAGACCCATCCACCTCACTAAAAGAGACTCAATCTCCATTTGACAAACCAGAATCCATCCCCCTCTTAACTCAGGAAGGACATTCTGTTTCTCATGAGGAAGGAGACCCTTCTGAAGACTCTGAAGTAGAATTACTGTCTGAAGGCAACTTGGAGGCCAGTCTGGATTTAGAGCTTCCCTGTCCCCTTCCTAAAAAGACATCTCTTTATCTTGCTCTCATGATTCTTGTCAAGTATTCATTGTATTTACTTTGCTAACTATTAAACTCTCGTTGTTAATATTATGGTGTGCAGTTCTTCAGTGCTTATTATACTGTGTTTTATTTTCCACTTATAATGTGAGACCTCAGACACATAGGTCCTGGGTGGGCCAAAAACCAGACAGGTCTGGTCCCATAGAAGACAACCTTACTGGATATACAGGGAACTATGAAATGCATGGAATCACCAGGAATCCAGGCCAGGCCTCCATGGAAAGACAAGTCAGCTACCAGAGCTTAAGGACAGAGCAGATGCCTGGAAATGTGTTTTGTCAATCGGGAGAAGTGCCAGAGTAACTGTAATATTATGTGGGACTCTGTTCTGTGAGTTCAAGTCTGTTTATATAGCCATTGTGCTTTGTACAAATATTTAAGAAAATTAAAAGTCCACAATAGCATCAAAAATCTACTTTGGCTTTGAATGTGGCCTAGTTGTAGAGTGCTCGCCTAGTATACAAGAAGACGTTTATTCAATTCCTCGGCACTGCATACACAGAAAAATCAGATGGGGCACTGTGGCTCAGGTGTCAGAGTGCCACCCTTGAACAAATGTGGCCAAGGACAGTTCCTGGTCCCTCAGTTCAAGCCCCAGGACTAGCCAAACAAGAAATCATACCATTTTCCACACATTTGGAAATAAATCTGTTTTATCTAACCCTACTTCTTTTTTGCCAGTCCAGGGTGTGTGCCACCAAGCCAAACTACTGGCCCCCAACCTTACTATTTTTAATCATTTAATTTTTTTACATAATCATATATCATGCTGTCTGTGTTAATACCATAAACAGTATGCTTAGTGTAATAATGTTAAAGGTAAAACATAAGAAATTAATAACTAAAATTCCTTTTTTATTAGTTATATAGCATTACTACAATTTTATGAGAAAAATTACCTAGAATGTTTATTTTAGAGTTCAAGTAATCCATTTTGATAAATATATCAACCTACATCATTTATTTGAACACATTTTAAACTATTTGTTTCAGGAATGAAAATACATATATATTTGTTGTAAATGAAATTTATGACTTGGGGCAACGGAAAGAGAAAAGGGGGAGGGGGTAACAGTGTTTACAAGAAATGTACTCATTACATATGTAACAGCAATCTCTTTGTATATCACCTTGACAACAAATTTTTTGAAAAGTACAATAAGTTTAAATGTCCACTTTGGGCAGAATTTTTTCTTGCCAGTACTGGGCTTAGACTCAGGACCTGAGCACGATCCTTGTTTTTGTTTTTGTTTATTCTTAAGGCGCAAGTTCTATCACATGTGCCACAGCACCACTTTTATTTTTTTTAATCTATGTCCTGCTGAGGAATTGAACTTGGGTCTTCATTCATGCTCGGCAAGAACTCTTCCACTAGGCTTAACTTATGGCCCCAGTGGGAAGGAAGTTTTCCATAAAATATGTAGGAAATATGTACACTAAGGAAAAGCCATCAAAAATAGAAGAAAAATTATATACTTAGATAACGACATGCCAGTATTATGGCAGATCTCTGTAATTCTAGCTTCAAGAGTGGCCTATTTGGACCGGGAGTTGGCTGGCTGAAGTAAAGTGCTATCCTTGAGCAAGCCCTAGGACAGTGCTCTGGCCATGAGTTGAAGCCATAGGACATGCAAAAAATAATAATTTAATGCCCGTGACTGGTGGCTCACCCTGGTAATCCTAGCTACCCTGGAGGATCAAGGTTCAAAGACGGCCCAGGCATAAAAATCTGTGAGAATCTTATTTCCAAATAATCCAGAAAATTCAAAATGACAATGTGCCTCAAATGGTAGAGCTCTTGCCTTGAGCTGAAGAGCTTAAGGTAAACATCCAGGCCCAGAGTTCAAGCCCCATGTGTGAAAAAAAGAAAAAGAAAGCCCTTATCTAAGGCTGGAGTGCACACTAGTGGTAGTTTGTTTGCCTAGTATGCACAAAGCCTTGTGTTCAATTACTCTGTACCACTTACACCAAAAAAAAAAGCTGGAAATGATCTCAGAAGTTTGGGTTCTGAGGATCACAGTTCAAAGCCAGGCCAGACACTAAAGTCCATGAAACTCTTACTTCCACTTAAGCACCAGAAAATCAGAAGTGACACTGTGGCTCAAGGTGTTTAAGGTTGTAGCCTTGAGCTGAAGAGCCCAGGGACACTGCCGAGGTGCACAATTAAAGCCTTACAACCAAAAGAGAGAGAGAGAGAGAGAGAGAGAGAGAGAGACAGAGAGAGAAAGAGAGAGAGAGAGAGAGAGAGAGACAGAGAGAGAGAGAGAGAGAGAGAGAAAGAGAGGCAGACAGACAGAGACAGACAGAGACAGAGAGACAGAGACAGAGACATCAAACAGTCAGGCACTGCTGGCTGAAGCATGTAATTCTACCTACTATGGAGGCTGAGATTGGAGGATCTTGGTTCAAAGCCCAAAGACAGCCTGGACACATATGTTTGTGAGACTTACATCACCAATTAACTACCAGAAACCAAAAATGGAGCTGTAGAGGAAGAGCGCTAGCCTTGAGCTGAAGAGGTCAGGGACAGTCCAGGCCCAAACTCCAAGCACCATGACGAATCAATAATAAAAAAAGAAGATAGCTAATAGTAATGATGAATAATTTTAGGCTGGGAGATTGGCCTAGTGGTAGAGTGCTTGCCTAGCATGCACGAAGACCTGGGTTCAATTCCTCAATACCACATACATAGAAAAATGCTGGAAGTGGTGCTGAGGCTGAAGTGGTAGAGCCCTAGCCTTGAGAAAATATAAGGACAGTGCTCAGTCCCTGAGTTCAAGCCCAGGACTGGCCAAATCAAAAGTAGTAGAGCACTGGCATTGAACTGAAGATCTGAGGAACAGCCCAGGCACAGAGTTCAAGCACTGCAAACAACAACAACAAAATCTATGAAATGGCAGTGGTGGTTTTAAGCTAAGTAAAAATAGAGTAGAAACTGGTAAAATACATATTTGTGTGTAAGCAAAATACCAGACGTATGCATTAGAACAGGATAGCAACTTGAAAAAAAATTTTGTTTTCCATCTCACTAGGTCCTGTCTCTTAATTTATTCAAGTAAGTAAAATGCTGGGTTTTATAATCATTGCTCTGATTATTAGAAAATCATAATATCTCTCATTAACCAACAAAGACCAGGAACTGGGGCTTCGTTCAAATGGCAGAGTATCAGGCAAGAGAAGAAAAAATTGAAGTAAGAACTTGAAGTTCTTGATCCAGAACCTGCATAGTAACAGAGCAGCAGCCTGGTGATGGTACCTCACACCTATAATCTTAGCTACTCAGGAGGCTAAGATCTGAGAAACAAAGTTTAAAGCCAGCCAAAGTACCCAGTTAACTGCCAGAAAAACCAGAAGTGGCACTGTGGCTCACAGATTAAAGCACTAGCCTTGAGCTGAAGAGCTCAGGGACAGTGCCCAGGCCCAGAGTTCAAGCCCCACAATTGACAACAATCAAACAAGCAAACAAAACTCACAAAGAAGCCTGCAGACCACAGTGGTTCTGCTGAGTCACTTCTCTATGGGCTCAGGAAATATTTCACTTTTTCTGTCTCTTCCCATCTCAACATTCATACTAAAATAAGACTGTGTTGAAAGTTTCAATTTATAAAAATGTTTTCATGAAGCACCCTGAAATATTCATCGCTTATATCTCAATTGAAGATAGTTGATTTGGGGCTGCATTGGTACAGTGCTAGCCTTGAAGAGAAAAGGTCAGGGATAGAGCTGAAGCACTCAGTTGAATTCCCAGTGCCAACACACAAAAGAAATTATGCACTTTATACATATTTTCTAATTTCTTAATGAATTTTTCAGTCTGTATAAATATAGGGTACATTCCTTGTTACTTAAGTAAGATTGCTCTTTTTTTTCTTTTTGCCAGTCCTACGGCTTGGACTCAGGGCCTAGACATTTTCATTGGACTCGCTTGCCCAAGGTGAGTGCTCTGCCTCTTGAGACACAGCGCCACTTCTAGCTTTTTTTCTGAGTATGCAGTACCGGTGAATAGAACCTAGGTGTTCATGCATTCTAGGTGAGCACTCTACCATTAGGCTACATTCCCAGGCAGTGAGATTCCTCTTACAGTCATTGTATGTTCACAGAGTTTGATCTCACACACTGTAGGGCCCTGGTTGGCTTTGACCTGTGATCCTAAGCCCTGAGCCTCCTAAGTAGCTGAAATTAAGTTGTGAGCCAGCATGATGGCTTCCATTCTTTTTTCTACAAAAATATATGTAGTTATCTAAAATATATCTATAGCTGAAAAAAATGAATCTCTCCCAAACAAATCTTCAAAGAAACAACCATCCTATTAAAAGGTGGGCTAAAGACTTAAAAGAGTATTCTCTGAAGAAAAAATTAAAATGGGCTTTAGCCACATGAAGAAATGCTCCATTTCTAGCAATAAGGGAAATGAAAATCAAAACAACTTTGAGATTCCACCTGACTCCAGTCAGAATGGCCATTATCAAAAAATCTAATAAGAGATACTGGTGGGGAAGTGACCAGGGGGGATCACACCTACACTGTTGGTGTGAGTGTAAACTCGTTCAACCACCAGGGAAAGCAGTGTGGTGGTTCCTCAAAAGACTGAACATAGAGCTGCCCTATGATCCAGCAAATCCACTACTTGGCATCTACCCAATTGTCCAGAAAAAAGGACAGACTAAAGCCACAAGCACAATGATGCTCATTGCAGCACTATTTACCATAGCAAAGCTATGAAACCAACCCAGATGCCACTCAGTAGATGACTGAATCAAGAAGATGTGGTACTTATACACAATGGAGTGCTATGCTGCCATCAGAAGGAAAGACATCGCCCCATTTGTAAGGAAATGGAAAGACTTGGAAAAATTCATATTAAGTGAAGCAAGCCAGACCCAAAGAAACATAAACTCAATGGTTTCCCTCATTTGTACCAATTAGTTCACATCTAGGACTCTCCTAGCAGAGGATTACAATAACTCAAAAACCTAGGTATATAAGGTCATATAGGATGAGACTAAATGAAAGGATCTCTAGGATATGGGAACAAGAGCTCTATCTTGTGTCATCGTTGCTCTTAATCTTGTGTGATTTTTGTCCTTAAACTACTATGTTATTTCTCATCTCTTATTTTGCCCTTTGGTTAATGTCAGATTGTTACTGTATCTGATGTTTTCCCTGGCATATTGTATATATGTTTATTTGTTTATGTCAAATAGGAAAGGGAAGGGGGGAAACAAGATGATTGGGAAGGGGAGGGGAGAGGGAACTGGGGACAAAAACATGTGGAGTGGAATAAATGTGTGAGAAGTAATGCAGTCCACTACCTGTAAATGTAATCGTAACCCCTCTATACATTACGCTGAAAATAAAAAAGAGACTATAAAAATATCTGTAGAAAATGAGGTTGGATGATGGAAACAACCAGATGCCCTACTACAAAAAATGTGATACACACACACACACACACACACACACACACACACACACAATGGAATGATACATAGCCAACCGACAAGATAAAATAATGGCATTCTCGGGGAAGTGGATGAAAAGGAAAAAAATCATATTAAGTGAAGTAAGCCAAACTCAAAGAACATAGGCCCAAGAGTCTCCCTCATTTGTCAAATTCAGTAGAAACCTTGGGCTCTGCTACCAGAGATTTATAATAGAACAAAATCTAGAGACATCGTGACAAATAGTATGACACTAAATGTAAGGACCTCCAAGATAAAGAAACAAAACTCATATAATGAGTGATTGTTGTCCTTAATGAACTATGTGATCTCTTATCTCTTTTGCTATCCCTTGGTTATATCATATTGTTACAATATTTCACCTTGTTTTCTGATATATTTCATATGTGCCTAATTGGTTATTTGAAATTGGATAGGGAAGGGGGGAAATGAACATGAGTGGGGGTAGGGGAAGGGAAATGGGGACCATATCATTACATGGGGTATCAAAGTTTGAGAAGTAATGGACCTTCTATCTGGTGAATATAATGTAACCATTCTATAAATTACAATAAAAATAAATA
The DNA here is from genome assembly GCF_031878675.1 of Megascapheus bottae. Taxonomy (NCBI): domain Eukaryota; kingdom Metazoa; phylum Chordata; class Mammalia; order Rodentia; family Geomyidae; genus Megascapheus; species Megascapheus bottae. The sequence continues at coordinate 226,468 of NW_028327710.1, read as the reverse complement.
CATAAAAAGAAGATCTGCACAGAAAAAAATAATAATGGCATTTTTGGGGTAGTGGATGAAATTAGAGTGAATCCTGTTGAGTGAGATAAGTCAAGACCAAGGAACAAAAGGTACATGGTATCATTAATATATGGATATTAGTTTCAAACAGTAGTAGAGCGATGATTGAATAGTTGATACCCAAAGTTCTGGACATAATTTTGGAGATATAAACATAACTACATAGACATAAAAATCTAGGATAGACTATACACTCTATAGACATGTGTTTTATTATAGATTAATCTGTATCTATGACATACAAAGACTCAGCTTAATTTTTACTATATTCTAAAGTTTATGTGCCAGTGATTGTATAGCGATTCCCTTCTTGAATACTTGTTGGTTAAACATGACATTTGAAATATGATGTAAAATTCAATGTTAATAATTTTTTTTAAAAAAAGAGGCTAGAGGTAAATACCACTAATGTACTTGCTCTAAGTGGTACAGAAATTTTCTTAATGAATCAAGGGTTTTTATTACATCTTTATGCAATTATTTTAGTTCTGAGTGTTCTACACTCAATGATACTTCTGGAAAGATGATATAGCTGACTGTGTAGATGGTATGAAGACATACTGGCCTAAACGTAGAATAAAGCATTGGTAAGTGGCTGTTAGCTGTCCAGATTCTACTGGAATATGTGGAATGAATTTATTAAGCACAATGCAGGCTCTTAGTCAGATCATGATCAAGATTATGTGGTTCCATCAGATGAATGAGGAAAGATCAGAAAAATCTACTAAGATATCCAGATATACTTTTGAAACTAAGGTATCTGGACTCCTTTTTTTTTCTTTCTTGGTGAGGAGCTTGAACTTTGGACCTGGGCAAGGTCTCTTAGTTCTTTTCCCTCAAGGCTAATGCTGTACCAGTTTTAGCCACAACTCCACTTAGTTTTTGGGTGGCTAAGTGGAGAGAAGAATCTTACAGTTTTTTTTGTTTTCGTTTTTATGCTTGCAAAGGCTTTGAATCACCTTCTCCCTGGCTAGTAGAATGACAATTATGACCCTCCAGCGCCTGGCTAGTGATTTTTTGAAAATTGGACTTTCTTCCAAATCACGTAACTAGTTCCTAGCAAAGTTTTGAAGCCTGACTTATATGTGACAGATTTTTGTCACTTGGAGACAGTCTGTGCTGAACGTTAGAAATCTACCAGCTGAGTCACAGTGGCACTTCCAGTTTTTGTTTATGTGGTGCTGAGGAATGGAATCCAGGGTTTCATACATGCTAGGCAAGCTTCATTTTCAGCCCAAGGTTTTATGTTTTGTTTTTTCAGTGTTGTTGCTTCTAAGGTACTGTATGATGTTCTTTCATTTTCTTTGCTTTTTACCTCTTTTCTTCTTTTTCCCTTTAGTTTTATTCTCTGTAGTCACTGTGTTGAATTCGGGTACCCTGTGTCTTGTACATAGGTTTAGGTGATTTGGGGAATGGAGAGGGTATAATAAAATGGTAAAAAAAAAACAAAGGAAAAAGTGTGAACCAATTGAACAGTGATACTTGGAAGACACTAAACGGAAATGAACTGAACAATCTGGGTGGAGAGGGGGCTGAGGGTAGGAAAACAGAGAAAAAGGAGGGAGGGGATAACATTTTTCTTAAGAAATGTGTTCATTACTTATGTAACCGTATGCCAACTATATATTGACTTAACAAAATAAATTAACTTAAAAAATAATTTAGCCGGGTATGGTGGCTCACACTTGTAAATGTAGCTACTCAAAAGGCTGGGATCCAAGGATAGCAGTTCAAAGTCAGCCTGGGCACTGAAGTCCATGTGACTCTTATCTCCAATTAACCACCAGAAACCCAGAAGTGGCCCTATGGCTCAAGGGATAGGGCAGTAGTCTTGAGCTGAAAAGCTCAGTGACAAGACCCAGGTGCAGAATTGCAGTCCCATGACTTGAATGATGAATGATACTAGCCAGGCTCTGTGCGCTCACAGTTGGAATCCTATCTACAGAGAATCAGGTTTGAATCCAGCCCAAACAAATTGCATGATATTCTGATTTACAGTTCATTACCAAAAATCTGGAGGGAGAGCTGTGGATCAAGTGGTAGAACACTAGCCTGAAGCAAAAAAAACATTTAAGGACAGTTCCCAGGCCCTGGGTTCAAGTCCCAAGACTTGCATAAAACAAACAAAATGTGACGCTGAGTCGTCCATCATTTGGTGTTATAGTTCAATATTCTTGATATGCGTCTTAGAAATTAAGTCCCTAGCAAATACTCTCCCCTGAAATTCTGCTTCATAGCTGATTCATAGAATTTCAGCATCATTGCTATCACCTTCCTGTTAGCATAGCAGTCTAGTACTGAAAATTTGAACAAAACTTTTGAGTAATCCTAATAAATCTGTGTATCATCTGCACACACATCAAATCAGCAGCAGCTATGATCTATTATTATCTAAATGTCTTTAATCACTTCTTGAGTTAATGAGCCTTAAAGAGTAAAACATATGAAATAGTTATGAAACTAACAGTCACCATTCTTCTACCTAATATTGTAATATAAGTTTATAAATGCAAGGACTATTCTGAAGTGTGCAGAAGATAGCTTCTAATTATAATATTCTCATGAAGGATAGTTTTTAAGAAACATGTTGCTTGCTTTGGGAAAGCAAAGGCAAGGAAAAATGATATAAATAAGTTCCCTATTTATCAGAAGGAAAATACTATTGGGTTTAGATCAACTTTCATTCATTCCGTGCTGATAAACAAATATTTGCAATTCCTGAGGCCAATCACTTCATTGTGATGCACAATCAGCCAGCTTAGATCAATCTTCCAAAAAAGGAAAGGAACAAATGAGAAGCAATTAAGGTTTCCAAAATGAACCAGGTGGTGGTGGCAGCTCACACTTGTAATTCTATCTACTCAAGGCCTGAAATCCAAGGATCTGGACTAAGTCTGTCTGTTATGAAAATATTCCTGTCTGAAACATCATCTCTGTTATCACAGCCCAGCTGATACACTCTGCCCAACAGTTTCCAAACACCAAAGTCCATCTCCTATCTGAAATACTAGCAAACGTGCTCACACATTATTTCCTCTTTGGGAGATAGTTGAAACAAGTACCAGAAACATTTCCCTGGCTTCAGAGTGGAAGTGGAAATATATACTCACTAGAAGCCCATCTAGTAAATTACAGTCAATCATCTTTCCTCACATCTTGTTAGTTAAATTGAACAATGAGTGTTTGGATCAGAAGCGATGTGTATGAGCATACAGGTTGTAAAAGTACTGTAATCCTAGCTACTCAAGATAAGCTGAGACCTGAGGATTCCAGTTCAAAATCAGCCATGCAATAAATTCCATAAGATTTTTACCTCTAATTAACCAGCAAAAAACAGAGCGTTGAATTGTGCTTGAAATGCCACAGGCCTAAGCTTTGCATAAAAGGGGTAAGGGGTAGCATTCAGGATGCCCACTCTCTCCACTCCTTTTTAACATCCTACTAGAATTCCTAGGCAGTGCAAAAATAAGACGGTTGGGGGTGTGGATTTGGAGGGAAATGGGTACCAAGACCTGTGAAAGGGTATCAATGTATGTGAATTAATGCACCTTCTATCTGGCAAATATCATGTAACCCTTTTACTAATTACAATAAAAAGAATTTAAAAAAAAGAAAGTTGTAGTGTGTGGGGAGGATTATGGGGTCAAATACATTTCTTCTTAGAAATATACCTCATCTGGTTGTTCGGGATTTTCCTGGCCTTCTTCTTAGAGAAAGGCCTGTTATACTGGATTTGTGGCTTGGCAATGATCTAGCACGTACATCTTCGAGTAAGACATCCACAACTTCCATGTCTGAGACTCGAGTTTCCTGACCTTTGGCAACAGCACAGCAACACCTTTCTTCCTCCTGAGCCACAGGCCAAGTGAGCTGGCTTGAGCTGGTTGTTAGTTACAGTGGCTTGGTTACCAGGGTTCCATATTCTGTTCCATTGTGAGGGAGGCAGGGTCACCATTCAGGGCCTAATGACCAAAGATCCTTGCTCACAAAAGACCTCACCAAAGACATACTGGAGGCTGAATCTCTCCTCCAATCTCACAATATACATGTGGATGTAGTTTACAGCACACCTTATTTGTCCTATCCCAATATCTTCCACTAGGCCCAACTACCAGTCTGGTCTGAAGCTCAAGGAGCCTTTCTTAGGTAAGATCCAAAATTAAGGGTCAATATTGCCCTCATCCTTTACAAAACATTTGCTTCACAGTGCCTTCTCTGCCTGCATTTTGCCCCTTGTCGAATTTTTTTTTGTTTTTGCTAGTCTTGGGACTTGACCTCAGAGTGTGAACATTGTTCTTGGGCTTTCTTTAGGCTATAGCTGTCCCACCGAGCCACAGCACCACTTGCAGCGTTTTCTATGTATGTGGTAATGAGGAATCAAACCTGAGGCTTATTGCTTGGTAGCCAAGTACTCTACCACTAGGTCAAACACACAGGGCATCTTGCACATATTTTTGACGTCAATCTACTAGGGTATTATTAGGTTTCTGAATCCTAATCAATTTTTTCCTGATGATTAGCTTTGCTGTCATGTGTAAAAAATGCAAGAGGGAAAAACACAGAAGAAGTAGTGAAATTTAAAAAAAGCATTAGACACAGTTAAGTGTTCATTCTTTGTAGGAGAAAGGATATTTGGATATGATGATGATGATGATGACTTTATAATTACTATGTCAGGGATGAGAGTTTGGCATAATGGTAGAGTGCTTGCCTAGCATCCATGAAGATCTGGGTTTGATTGCTCAGTATCACATAGATAGAAAATCTAGATGTGGCACTGTGGCTCAAGTGGCAGAGGGCTAGACTTGAGAAAACCCTAGGACAGTGCTCAGGCCCTGAATTCAAGCCCCAAGACTGGCAGAAAGATAAAAGAAAATAAAAATGCTTTTTACGAGCTAATTCACGCACAGAATTTGCTTCTGAAATCTTCGCTTCTGCATCTTGTGAAATAGCCCTTTCCTTCAACGTAGACAAGAAAACAGATCCATCCCATGGTCCACTGTGAGGCCACTGGTTGGGCTAAGAGCTAGTCGTGCAGCAACACATAAGTTTTATTCTAATACTTTCCAAACTTTGTACTCAAATATGCTACCTACTTACCAACTTAGGTCAGTTATCCTTATGCTATACCTTTTCTTCATTACTACAATATTCTTACACTCCTACGTTAATCCTCTTGCACCTCCCCTGACCTCTCTCATTTTTTTTTCTATCTCTGGACCTCTGCTCGTCTTTCAACCCTTATACTGCACGGATCTATACTTGATGGCTGTTGAGCAATATTGTATATGTAGGTGGTTAATTATTCTCTAGGCTCAGAGGGACTTAAAGACAATAGAGATTGGATTGCGAGGCTTATTGTTTTGGGTATAAATCTTTTATCAGTGGTTGTATTAGACTGGTCTGTAAGTGCACAAAAAGAAAGAGTGATAATACCAATCAAAACTTGTGAACATCTAGTGTCTGCCAGCTACAGAGGTCTAGGTTGGTTATATCTGAAAAACTATAATCGTATTTAGTAGTAATCTTGCTCCCATTTTCAAATGGGCAGAACAAGAAACTCAAGAAAAATGTCAAATCAAGAAACAACATCCCCCACCCAATGTAAACAGACAATGGAACAGTCACTGGCAAACCTAGAGGAGAGTCTTCCAAATGCTACACAAATGCAATTGATAAACATCATTAATGAAAAATGTGAAAATATAAAGAAAGAGATAATGGAGGAAGCCATACCTGAACAAGAGGAAAGCAAAAACAAGGTGATAAGTGAAAAAGAAGAAGCCATAAAGGAGGCCATAATAAAGGTTTTTCAAAGAAAGATGGATGAATTCATAGAATCCACAAATAAAAACGTGACCAAACTCCAGCAAATGTCCAAAGAAAATAAAGCTACTGAGCTAACCACTCAAAAGGAAATCAAGGAGATAAAGAAATCCATATATGATTTAAACAAGAGATGCAAGGCATCAAAAATGAGCTATTAGAAGCAAGGGGGATGAAAAATAAAGTAGATAGCTTTGATAGCAGGTTAGACATTGCAGAGGAGAGAATTTCCGTGGCTGAAGATAATTTAGGTATTATAAAGAACAGAAAATGAGTCAATCCAAATCTAGGAAATATGAGAGAGCGCTTCAGGAGGTCCAAGATACAATTAGGAAGCCTAATTTAAGGCTAGTTGGTATTGAGGAGGGCGTGGAGAAAGAGGTCAATGGTATTGGAAATATACTTCAGGGAATCATCTCAGAGAATTTCCCAAATATCCAGAAGGGCAGGCCCATCCAGATACGAGAAGCTTTTAGAACCCCAAACAGACCTGACCAGAAAAGAACATCCCACCGCCATATTGTGATCCAAACTGGATCAATAGAAACGAAAGGAAAGATCCTAAAGGCAGCCAGGGAAAAGGGATCAGTAACCTACAAAGGCAAACCAATCAGAATAACCCCAGATTTCTCAGCAGAGACCATGCAAGCACGAAGTGACTGGAAGCATATATGTCATGCCCTTAAATCAAATAACTACCAACCAAGAATACTGTAGCCAGCTAAGCTCTCATTCATAACTGAGGGAACAATAAAAACATTCAATTCCAGGGAAAAGCTGCAACAATATGTCGAAACAAAACCAACACTACAGAGAATTCTCAAAGATGCTCTATACATAGAAAACCAAAATAAATGCAATATAGGGAAAGAAAAGGCACCTAAACAGCATACCATCTAAGGACCACAAGAACTGTCAAGACACAGGCCCTACTAAAAGCTTTTAAAAATGGTAGGAACTAATAAATATCTCTCAATCCTAACTCTCAATATCAATGGACTTAACTCTCCAATTAAATGGCATAGGTTGTTTAGTTGGATCAAAAAGCAAGAGCCATCGTTCTGCTGTCTTCAAGAGACACATCTTACCCAAAAACAATCATCTTTTGAAAGTGAGAGGTTGGAATAAACTCTATCAAGCTAACTGCCCCCATAAACAGGCTGGAGTTGCCATCCTCATATCAGATACAATAGACTTCAAACTAAATTTAGTAAGAAAAGACAAAGAAGGTTACTACATACTACTAAAGGGATCTTTCCTCCCGGAAGACATAACGATCCTAAATATTTACACACCCAATCCCGGAGCTCCAAACTTCATCAAGCAAACTTTACTTACACTGAAACCATACATAGATCGAAATACAGTGATTGTTGGTGAGTTTAACACACCACTCTCACCTATGGACAGATCAACAAGGCAAAAACTCAACAGAGAAACCTTAGAACTGAACAACTATATAGACCAACTAGATCTAACAGACATCTGCAGAATATTCCACCCAGTAACACCACAATATACGTTTTTCTCAGCAGCACATGGAACATTTTCCAAAATAGACCACATCTTAGGCCATAAAACACACCTGGACAGATTCAGAAACACTGAAATTATTCCATGCACACTCTCAGACCATACAGGCATCAAATTGGAGCTGAACACACATCTCCACCAAAGAAATCCCTGTAAGTCATGGAGACTGAACAACACATTGTTGAATCAAAAACAGTGGGTAATCGAAGAGATCAGAACAGATATCCAACTGTTTATGAAATTTAACAATAAGAGCACACAAATATCAACTCCTGAGGGACACAACAAAGGCAGAACTCAGAGGAAAATTTATAGCGCTGAGTGCCTACAACAGCGAGTTGGAAAAATAGCAAACCAACTAGTTAATGTCTCACCTTAACCTCATGGAAAAAGAGCAACAAATCAAATAAACCCATTAGGAGAAAGCAAATTATTAAAATCAAAGCAGAATTAAATGATTTGGAATAAAAGAAATCTATAGAAGGATCAACAAAACAAGGAGTTGGTTCTTTGAAAGAATTAACAAAATTGACAAGCCCTTAGCAAATATTACCAAAAAAAGAAGAGTGCATATCGAAATAAACAAAATCGCAGATGAAAATGGTAATATCACGACAGAAATTACCAAGATCCAGAATAACATGAGGGAATACTTCTCAAACCTTTACGCCAACAAATTTGGGAATCTAGAAGAAATGGATGAATTCCTAGACAATATTAACATACCCACACTGAACCAAGAAGAGCTAACCCAACTCAACAGACCTATTTCAAGCTCTGAAATAGAAATGGAAATTACACAACTTCCACTTAAAAAGAGCCCAGGGCCAGATGGATTCACAGCTGAATTCTATAAGGTCTTCAAAGCAGAGCTCACACCAATATTCCTCAAGCTCTTCAACGAAATTGAAAATGAACGTCCTTTACCAAACTCATTCTGTGAAGCCAGCATATCCCTCATCCCCAAACCAGACAGGGTTTCATCAAAGAAAGAGAACTATAGACCCATTTCTTTGATGAACATCGATGCAAAACTTCTCAACAAAATACTGGCCAACCGTCTACAACAACTGATCAAAAAAATTATACACTATGATCAAACTGGATTCATCACAGGGAGGCAAAGCTGGTTCAACATACACAAATCAATTAATATAATTCAACACATCAACAGGAGCAAGGACAAAAATCACATGATTGTCTCAATAGATGCGGAAAAGGCATTTGACAAGATCCAAAACCCCTTTATGTAAAAAGATGTGTAGAAACTAGGAATCCATGGAACATTTCTCAATGTAATAAAGGCTGTGTATGAGAAACCCACTGCTAGTATTATACTTAATGGTGAAAATCTAAAGCCATTCCCTCTAAAATCAGGAACGAGACAAGAATGCCCACTCTCTCCACTCCTTTTTAACATAGTACTAGAATTCCTAGGCAGTGCAATAAGGGAAGAAGCAAGCATAAAGGGGATCCAAGTAGGGAAAGAGGAAATAAAACTATCCCTCTTTGCAGATGACATGATTCTGTATTTAAAAAATCCTATAGACTCTACTCGCAAGCTCCTTGAGCTGATTCAAAGCTTTGCAAGTGTAGCAGGCCATAAAAACAACCCTCACAAATCAACTACCTTACTTTACGCCAACACTGAGAGGAACGAGGCAATAATCAGGAAAGAAACTCCTTTCACAATAGCCTCAAAGAAAATAAAGTACCTAGCAATTAGCTTAACTAAGAATGTAAAGGACCGTTTAGATGAAAACTTTAAAACCTTAAAAAAGTAAATTAAAGCAGAACTAAGGAAATGGAAAAACCTCCCATGCTCCTGGATTGGAAGAATCAACATGGTGAAAATGAAAATTTTGCCAAGTGCTATCTACAAATTCAATGTAATACCCATCAACATCCCAATGTCATTCTTTAAAGACATAGAAGAGGCAATTCAAAATTTCATATGGAATAATAAAAGACCCCGTATAGCAAAAACACTTCTTAGCAGAAAGAACAGCGCTGGAGGAATTTCAATTCCAAACTTAAGGCTCTATTACAGAGCTATAATTCTCAAAACAGCTTGGTACTGGCACAAAAACAGGCCTGAAGTCCAATGGAGTAGAACTGCGGACCCAGATATTAAACCACAGACCTATGGCCACCTAATCTTTGACCAGGGAGCCAAACAAATAGAATGGAAGAAAGATAGCCTCTTCAACAAGTTGTGCTGGCAGAACTGGTTAAACACCTGCAGAAAACTAAAGTTGGATCCTTCTTTGTCACCTTGCACTAGAATTAACTCCAAATGGATCAAAGACGTGGAGGTAAAAGCTGACACACTGAAAAGTTTACAGGAAGGAATAGGAGATACACTAGGCCTCCTTGGCACAGGTCGAAACTTTCTTAATAAGGACCAAGAATCACAACAAATCAGAGAAAGGCTGGATAAGTGGGACTGCATTAAACTGTAGAGCTTTTGTATGGCAACGGATATAGCTAGTAAACAAATCAGGAAGCCTACAGAGTGGGAGAAGATCTTCACCAACCAAACAACGGACCAAGGCCTCATATCTAAAATATATCAACAACTCAAAAAATTGAATCACTCCAAAACTAGCCTCCAAAGTAACACCCATCCCATTACAAAATGGGCCAAAGACTTAAAGAGAGTCTTCTCTGAAGAAGAAACAAAAATGGCCTATAGACACATGAAGAAATACTCAACATCTCTGGTCATAAAAGAAATGCCAATCAAAACAAGTCTAAGATTCCACCTAACTCCAGTTAGAAAGGCCAGGATCAGGAAAACGAATGACAACAGATGCTGGAGGGGATGAGGACAGGAGGGATCACTACTACACTGTTGTTGGGAGTGCAAACTCGTTCAACCACTATGGAAAGCAGTGCGGCAGTGCCTCAAAAGGCTAAACATACAACTCCCCTATGACCCAGCAATTCCACTACTTGGCATTTACCCAACAATCCAGAAACAAGGGCATACTAAACCCACTAGCACAACAATGTTCATTGCAGCACTATTCACCATAGCAAAGATATGGAACCAACCCAGATGTCCCTCAGTTGATGAGTGGATCAACAAGTTGTGGTATTTGTACACAATGGAATTCTATGCTGCTGTCAGAAAGAATGACATCGCCCCATTTGTTAGGAAATGGAAAGACTTAGAACAAATCATATTAAGTGAAGTAAGCCAGACTCAAAACAACTGAGGCTCAGTGGTTTCCCTCATTCGTCATAATCAGTAGAAAGCTTGGGCTCTACTAGCAGAGATTGGCAATAGAGCAAAAGGCCATATATAAGGCCATATAATGTGAAGCTAATTGAAAGGACCTCCAGTATATTGAAACAAAAGCCATATAATGAATGATTGTTGTCCTTAATGTACTATGTTGTCTCTCATCTCGTTTGCTGTCCCTTGGTTATCCCATGTTGGTATAGTATCTCACTTTGTTATCTGATATATTGAATTTATTTGTATTTGGATATTTGAAATTTGATAGGGAAGGGGGGAAAACCAAGACGGGTGGGGGGTGTGGGGTTGGAGGGAAATGGGTACCAAGACATGTGAAAAGATATCAATGTATGTGACTTAATGCACCTTCTATCTGGCAAATATCATCTAACCCTTTTACTAATTAAAATAAAAAAATGAAAAAAAGACATTGTAGTGTGTGGGGAGAATGATGGGGTCAAATACATTTCTTCTTAGAAATTTACCTCATCTGGTTGCCCTGGATTTTCCTGGCCTTCTTCTTAGAGAAAGTTCTGTTATACTGGATTTGTGGCTTGGCAATGATCTAGCATGTACATCTTCGAGTAAGACATCCACAACTTCCATGCCTGAGACTCGAGTTTCCTGACCTTTGGCAACAGCACAGCAACACCTTTCTTCCTCCTGAGCCACAGGCCAAGTGAGCTGGCTTGAGCTGGTTGTTAGTTACAGTGGCTTGGTTACCAGGGTTCCATATTCTGTTCCATTGTGAGGGAGGCAGGGTCACCTTTCAGGGCCTAATGACCAAAGATCCTTGCTCACAAAAGACGTCACCAAAGACATACTGGAGGCTGAATCTCTCCTCCAATCTCACAATATACATGTGGATGTAGTATACAGCACACCTTATTTGTCCAATCCCAATGTCTTCCACTAGGCCCAACTACCAGTCTGGTCTCAGGCTCAAGGTGCCTTTCTTAGGTAAGATCCAAACTTAAGGGTCAATATTGCCCTCATCCTTTACAAAACATTTGCTTCACAGTGCCTTCTCTGCCTGCTTTTTGCCCCTTGTCGAATTTTTTTTGTTTTTGCTAGTCTTGGGACTTGACCTCAGAGTGTGAACATTGTTCTTGGGCTTTCTTTAGGCTTTAGCTGTCCCACCGAGCCACAGCACCACTTGCAGCGTTTTCTATGTATGTGGTAATGAGGAATCAAACCTGCGTCTTTTTGCTTGGTAGCCAAGTACTCTACCACTAGGTCAAACACACAGGGCATCTTGCACATATTTTTGACGTCAATCTACTAGGATATTATTAGGTTTCTGTATCCTAATCATTTTTTTCCTAATGATTAGCTTTGCTGTCAAGTGTAAAAAATGCAAGAGGGGAAAACACAGAAGAATTAGTGAAATTAAAAGAAAGCCTTAGACACAGTTAAGTGTTCATTCTTTGTATGAGAAAAGATATTTGGATATGATGATGATGATGATGATGATGATGATGATGATGATGATGATGATGACTTTATAATTACTATGTCAGGGTTGAGAGTTTGGCATAGTGGTAGAGTGCTTGCCTAGCATCCATGAAGATCTGGGTTTGATTGCTCAGTATCACATAGATAGAAAATCTAGATGTGGCACTGTGGCTCAAGTGGCAGAGGGCTAGACTTGAGAAAACCCGAGGACAGTGCTCAGGCCCTGAATTCAAGCCCCAAGACTGGCAGAAAGATAAAAGAAAATAAAAATGCTTTTTATGAGCTAATTCACTCACAGCATTTGCTTCTGAAATCTTCGTTTCTGCATCTTGTGAAATACCCCTTTCCCTCAACGTAGACAAGAAAAACAGATCCAGCCCATGGTCCACTGTGAGGCCACTGGTTGGGCTAAGAGCTAGTCGTGCAGCAACACATAAGTTTTATTCTAATACTTTCCAAACTTTGTACTCAAATATGCTACATACTTACTAACTTAGGTCAGTTATCCTTATGCTATACCTTTTCTTCTTGACTACAATATTCTTACACTCCTACGTTAATCCTTTTGTACCTCCCCTGACCTCTCTCATTCTTTTTTTCTATCTCTGGACCTCTGCTGGTCTTTCAACCCTTATACTGCACGGATCTACACTTGATGGCTGTTGAGGAATAATGTATATGTAGGTGGTTAATTATTCTCTAGGCTCAGAGGGACTTAAAGAAAATAGAGATTGGATTGAGAGGCTTATTGTTTTGGGTATAAATCGCTTATCAGTGGTTGTATTAGACTGGTCTATAAGTTCACAAAAAGAAAGAGTGATAGTACCAATCAAAACTTGTGAACATCTAGTGTCTGCCAGCTACAGAGGTCTAGGTTGGTTATATCTGAAAAACTATAATCGTATTTAGTAGTAATCTTGCTCCCATTTTCAAATGGGCAGAACAAGAAACTCAAGAAAAATGTCAAATCAAGAAACAACATCCCCCACCCAATGTAAACAGACAATGGAACAGTCACTGGCAAACCTAGAGGAGAGTCTTCCAAGTGCTACACAAATGCAATTGATAAACATCCTTAATGGAAAATGTGAAAATATAAAGAAAGAGATAATGGAGGAAGCCATAGCTGAACAAGAGGAAAGCAAAAACAAGGTGATAAGTGAAAAAGAAGAAGCCATATAGGAGGCCATAATAAAGGTTTTTCAAAGAAAGATGGATGAATTCATAGAATCCACAAATAAAAACGTGACCAAACTCCAGCAAATGTCCAAAGAAAATAAAGCTACTGAGCTAACCACTCAAAAGGAAATCAAGGAGATAAAGAAATCCATACATGATCTAAAACAAGAGACGCAAGGCATAAAAAGTGAGCAATTAGAAGCAAGGGAGATGAAAAATAAAGTAGATAGCTTTGATAGCAGGTTAGACAATGCAGAGGAGAGAATTTCCGGGGCTGAAGATAATTTAGGTATTATAAAGAACAGAAAATGAGTCAATCCAAATCTAGGAAATATGAGAGAGCGCTTCAGGAGGTCCAAGATACAATTAGGAAGCCTAATTTAAGGCTAGTTGGTATTGAGGAGGGCGTGGAGAAAGAGGTCAATGGTATTGGAAATATACTTCAGGGAATCATCTCAGAGAATTTCCCAAATATCCAGAAGGGCAGGCCCATCCAGATACGAGAAGCTTTTAGAACCCCAAACAGACCTGACCAGAAAAGAACATCCCACCGCCACATTGTGATCCGAACTGGATCAATAGAAACGAAAGGAAAGATCCTAAAGGCAGCCAGGGAAAAGGGATCAGTAACCTATAAAGGCAAACCAATCAGAATAACCCCAGATTTCTCGGCAGAGACCATGCAAGCCCGAAGTCACTAGAAGCATATATGTCAGGCCCTTAAATCAAATAACTACCAACCAAGAATACTGTAGCCAGCTAAGCTCTCATTCAAACTGAGGGAACAATAAAACATTCCATTCCAGGGAAAAGCTGCAACAATATGTTGAAACAAAACCAACACTACAGAGAATTCTCAACGATGCTCTATACATACAAAACCAAAATAAATGCATTATAGGGAAAGAAATGGCACCTAAACAGCATACCATCTAAGGACCACAAGAACTGTCAAGACACAGGCCCTACTAAAAGCTTTTAAAAATGGTAGGAACTAATAAATATCTCTCAATCCTAACTCTCAATATCAATGGACTTAACTCTCCAATTAAATGGCATAGGCTGTCTAGATGGATCAAAAAGCAAGAGCCATCCTTCTGCTGTCTTCAAGAGACACATCTTACCCAAAAACAATCATCTTTTGAAAGTGAGAGGTTGGAATAAATTCTATCAAGCTAACTGCCCACATAAACAGGCTGGATTTGCCATCCTCATATCAGACAATAGACTTCAAACTAAAATTAGTAAGGCAAAAACTCAAAAGAGAAACCTTAGAACTGAACAACTATATAGACCGACTAGATGTAACAGACATCTGGAGAATATTCCACCCAGTAACACCACTATATACGTTTTTCTAAGCAGCATATGGAACATTTTTCAAAATAGACCACATCTTAGGCCATAAAGCAAGCCTGGACAGATTCAGAAACACTGAATTTATTCCATGCACACTCTCAGACCATAAAGGCATCAAATTGGAGCTGAACACACATCTCCACCAAAGAAAACCCTGTAACTCATCTAGACTGAACAACACATTGTTGAATCAAAAACAATGGGTAATCGAAGAGATCAAAACAGATATCCAACTCTTTATGAAATTTAACAATAAGGAGCACACAAATATCAACTCCTTACGGACACAACAAAGGCAGTACTCAGAGGAAAATTTATAGCGCTGAGTGCCTACAACAGCAAGTTGGAAAAATGGCAAACCAACTAGTTAATGTCTCACCTTATCCTCCTGGAAAAAGAGCAACAAACCAACCCTAAACCCATTAGGAGAAAGCAAATTATTAAAATCAAAGCAGAATTAAAGGATTTGGAATAAAAAAACTATAGAAAGCATCAAGAAAACAAGGAGTTGGTTCTTTAAAAGAATTAACAAAATTGACAAGCCCTTAGCAAATCTTACCAAAAAAAGAAGAGAGCATATCGAAATAAACAAAATCGCAGATGAAAATGGTAATATCACGACAGAAATTACCAAGATCCAGAATATCATGAGGGAATACTTCTCAAACCTTTACGCCAACAAATTTGAGAATCTAGAAGAAATGGATGAATTCCTAGACAATATTAACATACCCACACTGAACCAAGAAGAGCTAACCCAACTCAACAGACCTATTTCAAGCTCTGAAATAGAAATGGAAATTACACAACTTCCACTTAAAAAGAGCCCAGGGCCAGATGGATTCACAGCTGAATTCTATAAGGTCTTCAAAGCAGAGCTCACACCAATACTCCTCAAGCTCTTCAACGAAATTGAAAATGAAGGTTCTTTACCAAACTCATTCTGTGAAGCCAGTATATCCCTCATCCCCAAACAAGACAGAGATTCATCAAAGAAAGAGTTCTATAGACCCATTTCTTTGATGAACATCGATGCAAAACTTCTCAACAAAATACTGGCCAACCGTCTACAACAACTCATCAAAAAAATTATACACTATGATCAAACTGGATTCATCACAAGGAGGCAAAGCTGGTTCTGAAAAGTGCAGCAGCAGCCAATAAAGTTAGTGAGACCCCGGCTACGGCTGTAATTGCTGTTGCCCAACAAAAGAAGTTAAAAAGCAGCCCCGCAGGATGTTTGCGGATGAGACTGATAAGGTTGTAAATCCAGATGAAAGGCACCTCCACCCTCTTCTAGCTAAGAGAAAAATTCCACTACTGCCCAAAGTAAACTCCTAGCCTTATTTGAAGTTAACCGACCCCTACCTTGTAATTACGCTTCTGCTTCTCTAACCGTGCTTCTGCTACCCATAAATACCCCTCTTCCCCAAGCCTCGGCGCGCAAAGTCTTCTAGGAGGCTTTGTTGTCCCGGGCGCCCGTGTTCCTGAATAAACCTCTTGCTGTTTGCATCCGACTGCGTGGACTCGCTGTTCCTTGGGAAGGGGGCTCCGTCTCCGTCGACCCACCTCCGGGAGGTAAGCTGGCCAGCGAACTGTTATCGTCTTGTGTCTGTTTTGTCTTATGTTAAGAGCGCCAGCGAATCTGTGACTCGGCCGTGTCAATCTGTATTCTGGCGGACCCGTGGAGGAGTTGACGAGCTCGGACTCCTGACCGCAGCCCCGGGAGACGTC
This sequence comes from Megascapheus bottae, assembly GCF_031878675.1. Taxonomy (NCBI): domain Eukaryota; kingdom Metazoa; phylum Chordata; class Mammalia; order Rodentia; family Geomyidae; genus Megascapheus; species Megascapheus bottae. The sequence continues at coordinate 210,078 of NW_028327710.1, read as the reverse complement.
CCGGAGGCACCAGATTTCTGACCCATCTGGTATCTGTTTTCGGGGCTTCGCCCCGGTCTGAGGACTCTCTAGTCCATCTGTTTTCGGGGCTTCGCCCCGGTCTGAGGACTCTCTAGTCCATCTGTTTTCGGGGCTTTGCCCCGGTCTGAGGACTCTCTAGTCCATCTGATAGGGGAGACTCCGAGCTCCCCCCCGTCCCGGAGGCATCTGGGGTCAGAATTCTGACCCATCTGGTATCTGTTTCCGGGGCTTCGCCCCGGTCTGAGGACTCTCTAGTCCATCTGATAGGGGAGACTCCGGGCTCCCCCCCGAACGCCCTTCCCCTTTCGGTTTTGCACCGAAGCCGCGCTGCGACGTGTCTCTCGTTTAGTGTTCTTTTAATTCTGGTGTTTGTGGTGTTTGTTGTGACGGGACTTGGACTTGGACTGAATATTAACATGGGACAGACTGTGACAACCCCCCTAAGCCTTACTTTACAGCACTGGAAGGAGGTCCGGACAATAGCCAGCAACCAGTAGGTGGAGGTCGGGAAGAATAAGTGGATGACTCTTTGTTCCTCAGAGTGGCAGACTTTCGGAGTCGATTGGCCACTAGATGGCACTTTTGACCTAACTATTATTTCACAGGTCAAGTCTAAAGTGATGAACCCAGGACCGCATGGCCATGGGGGGGCCCGATTTTTCGGTGCCCCCAGTGTATCGGAAGGACACGTTCCTCTGTTGGTCGAGGGAACGGCTTTTGCCCCTCCCCGACCGTCTGAAAACCGCGGGGTAGGTTAAGGGACCGGTCTGTTTGTTTTGTTTCTTGTATGTCTGTTTTGTTATGTTTTACTCAGAGTCTAAAATGGGACAGTCTGTGACTGCTACCATGCATGCCATCAAAATTTGGGGTACTTAAAGGTCTCTGCTTCTGTCTTGTTTTGTGAGGTGTTTTTTTTGTTGTCTGGTTTTGTTTTCAAAATTGGTACCAGTCTTAAATATGGATCCTTGCAATCTTTGTGTGTGTATTTTTGGGCAGTTGTAACAAGCCCTGGAAAAATAAATCACAGCTAAGTTGCCATGTAAAAAGTTTTGTTTTAAACCTGGTTCTCACCTGCAAGAGTAAAATTGGCAAAGCTCTCTTGACACAAACTTCCGGAAAATGAACGGCCGATATTAATCTTGCGCGCTTTAAGATCTTTGAGTATGAGTGTGTGTGAATGAGTGAGTGAACATGTTCAAGGTTAAATTATCAGCATGCTGTATAAAACAATGGATAAATTTATACTTGAAATAGAAAAAGGCAATTGGGTAAATCTGAGTCTAAACTTCAAGAAAATTATTAGGTTAAAATGTTTTACAATGTCTCAAAGGGTTATTGCATTGTTTTAAAGAGAAACTGGTAAAAAGTGTTTTTCTAAAGTAGAAAAAGTATTTTCTAAATGAAATTTGCATTAAAAATAATTTGATATTGAAATGCATAGAGCTGTTTACATTGTAAACATTGTGTCCTGTTTAGCCCAGAGGTATTAGGGAATTTGGAATCTATTTCCTTAAGTTAAAATTTGGAGATAAATATTAGGAATTAAAATGTAAATTTATTTATTAATGTCAGAGACTTTACCTATCTTTCAAAACTGTCTAGGTAATCGAATGCTAAGAGAAAGGATGGGAAAACTTAGGATAGTCCTGTGTGACCATCTTTGGGGGTGAGAGGTGAACTGGCAAAGGTGCAGCTCTGGGTAAATAAGCTGGAATGAAGGCTGTTCACTTAACCTGGTCAGGTGGACTGAGATCCACATCTTCGCTCTTTTTCTTTGCAGACTGACACTGAAAATCTGATGGTAAAATCTGGGTAATATGATTAGTATTTTAAAAGGAATGAATGTTTAAAAGTTTATCTCTGTATAATTTGGGTTCATGTTACTGGGTTGCAATTGGACGTATTTTAGAAAAAGAAGGAAACTAAGTCCAGATTTAGACTTTTGGTGCACTGATGATGTTTGCAGTTCTTGCATTGAGGAAAAACTTATTTGAGTTTAAACTGTTGCTGGAGTTTTAGGCAGTAACCTAAACTGCAGAAAAAAAATGCCTCTCCAAAAGGAAACCTGGAAGCAAAGGGAGTGCCTTGACCCCTAGGGGGTCTGGGGGCAAAGGGAGTTCCTTGAGCCCTTAAAGATTTTTCAAATGCAAATAAAGGCTAAAGTGTTAATTGTTTAAGCAAAGATCAGTAAAAGTTTTAAAGAATATTGGAAATGGGTTTCTGAACAAAGTTTGAAATTGAAGTTGTCCTAAATGTTTGTTTCAAGAAAAAAGAAAACAAGAAAAATCAGGACTACCAAAATGGTTGCTTAATTGCTATTTCAGCTTATTCTTGTAAGTTACTCTAGCAATCTGCAGCAGGCCCATGGAGAAGGACAGCAGATCCTCATTCAGATGTAAATTTGGCCCTCACCAAGTTCCAGGTAAGATCATGCTTAGAGACTATTTCTGAGTTGACCACCTTGTTGCTTCTAATTGGAGTAAAGTGGCCTTTGTAGGACTCATTGATCTGAAAGCCGCAGTTTTGAGCCTGCCCGGGCAAAGCAAAGTCCCTATGAGACTGTGGTGTCTAATCTGTCAGAGTGCTATTGAGAGTTGCTTTGGAGCTCCAAGTGGCAGAGTGCTAGCTCTGAGCTGAAAAGCTGGGGGACAGCACTCAAGCACCAGGCCCAGGACTCAGTGGCAGAGTGCAAGCCTTGAGCTGCAGGGCTGAGGAGCGGCACTCAGGCCCTGAGTTTGGGACTTAAAAGTGGCAGGGTGCTAGCCTTGAGCTGGAGAGCTGAGAGACAGCACCCAGACCCTGAGTTCAAGTCTAGAAACCAACAAAGTGAAATGCTAATGGGACATTTATTCCTGTGTGGAGAGACACTACTGGGACAATGAAGCATCCAGATGCAGTAAGCCACAGCTTGGATGGCAGAGGTGGTGTCAGATCCTAGAGTCACTGGTGCTTGGCCATTCAGTATTAATCAGAGCCGGGAGGTCATAGAATAGTTTGTAAGCATGCCTTACTAATGCCCATGCCTTTCATAACTGGGCAGGAACTTGTCAATCATCTGTAATAGAGGATAGTTTAAAGTCCTAACTGAGTGAAGTTTGATTTGACACCAGCCACAAATTCAGGGTGGATCTGAGGCTTGCGTCCCTATTATCTGTTTAGATCTGGCAACTGAAGCATAGAGTGCAGGGATTAAGTTCCCAGCCAATCAGGAAAATGCCTTTGCAAATGGGTGCTAAGTAAGCTACACTGTTGTAATCAAAGAAAAAGTTTGTGCAGTTGTTAAATGCTTTACATGACCTCCAATTTGGAGTAGAATATCACTCCTGATATGTAATCTTGGCAGCCTCTTGGTAAAATAGGCTAAGTTTTTAGGGTCCCTGGCTTGGTATAGAGACAACGCCCCTGAGTCAGCCTGAAGAAGTTATAGAAGACGGATCATCGCCCATCAGTCCTCTTTAGATAAAGGGACCAAAAAGCTGTTTCTTAAAAATTAAGACAGCATAAGTTAGAGGCATGGAGAAAAATAGTAGTAACAAATTAACAAATGTGCAAGAGTGGAGACTGCACTTGTGGGGAATGGCTACAGTTTCGAGTCTTCTGTGCCTGTCTAGAGAATCCTAGCCTTGTTTAATCTGGTTACTAAAAGTTGTCACCCTGGTATTACTTTGGATTCTCAACCCTATACTGTCTTAAAAACCAACGGGTGCCAGCCTGCAAAAATGAGTGTGCTCAGGTAAAGCAACTAGGAAAGCATTGGGAGAATTCACCAGAGTCAGGCCTTAGGTTAAGCTTCTTTAGAAATTTTGCAGGCGACCCAGCAGGAGGTGTGACATTCCATTGGAGCTGCTGTGCTGCCCTATTCAACCATCACCTCACAGTTGTTTCCTGAGAGGACTGGAACTAAACTCTTGGTGATGGGACCCGACCTGATTTGACAGACCACCCCCTTCAGGATGCTGAGCTCACCTGGTTCAAGGATGGCAGTAGCTTTCTGGAAAATGGAGAGCGGAAGGCAGGGGCAGCTGTTACCATGGAGACTGAGGTAATTTGGGCTGGAGGACTGCCCCCGGGAACATCGGCCCAGAAAGCGGAACTTATTGCCCTAACCAAGTCCCTCCAAATGGCAGAATGTAAGAAACTTAACGTCTACACAGACAGCCGGTATGCCTTTGCAACCACCCATATACATGGGGAAATCTATAGAAGAAGGGGCCTATTGACATCGGAAGGAAAGGACATTAAGAATAAGGCTGAAATTATAGCCTTATTGACTGCATTATTCTTGCCCAAGAGACTAAGCATTATCCATTGTCCTGGCCACCAGAAGGGAGAGTCACTGGAGGCACGAGGCAACCGCCTAGCTGACAGGGCAGCCCCGGAGGCAGCGTCACAGGAAACCCCACCAGCACGAATCCTCCCAATGGCGGAGAAATCGCCCAGCAGTCTTCCTCCACTCCCGTATAGCCCGGAGGACATTGAGTGCCTTAAGAAAATGGGGGCGGCCTATAATTCCAAGCAGAAACTATGGATTTTTGATGGAAAAACAGTATGGCCCAAAAGGTAGACTCTTGAACTTATAACTAACTTGCATACCCTCACACACTTAAGTAAAAATAAAATGAAAACCCTCTTAGACCGGGAAGAAAATTCTGGCTATCTCCTGGGAAAGGATGAAGCCCTACAGCGAGTGGCCAATCAATGCTCTGCATGTGCTCGGGTAAATGCAGGACGGACTAAAATTGGACTTGGAACCAGAGTGAGAGGACAACGCCCAGGTGTTCATTGGGAAATTGACTTTACAGAAATTAAACCTGGACAATATGGCTACAAATATCTTCTAGTATTCATAGACACCTTCTCTGGATGGGTACAGGCATACCCCACCAAGCATGAAACAGCCAAAGTGGTAACCAAGAAACTACTGGAAGAAATTTTTCCCAGGTATGGCATGCCTCAGTTCCTGGGGACGGACAATGGGCCAGCATTTGTCTCCAGGGTAAGTCAGTTGGTGGCCAAGTTATTGAGGATTGATTGGAAGTTGCATTGTGCTTACAGACCCCAAAGTTCAGGGCAGGTAGAAAGAATGAATAGAACAATAAAGGAGACTCTGACCAAATTAGCCTTAGCAACTGGCGTGAAGGATTGGGTGCACCTACTTCCCTTAGCCTTGTACAGGGCCCGGAATACTCCGGGCCCCCATGGACTGACTCCCTTTGAAATCATGTATGGAGCACCCCCTCCCCTTGTGAATTTTCTTCATCCTTATGTTGCGGATTATGCTAATAGCCCCTCTTTACAAGGTCATTTACAGGCTCTGCAGATCGTCCAGCAGGAGGTCTGGAAACCCCTGGCAGCGGCATACCAGGTGCAGCAGGACAAGCCTATCGTCCCGCATCCCTTCCAAATCGGGGATTCCGTGTGGGTACGACGACACCAGACTAAGAACTTGGAACCACGCTGGAAAGGACCATATACAGTCCTGCTGACAACTCCCACCGCCCTCAAAGTCGACGGGATCGCTGCTTGGGTCCACGCTTCCCACGTAAAAGCGGCTTCTACCAACAACTCTGCCGATCAGACACCAGAATGGAAGCTGCAACGCACTCCAAATCCTTTAAAGATAAGACTTTCTCGGTTGTAAAAGTCTCTAACATCCTTGTCTGAAGTACTTTTCTTAAAGGATGGTGGTTTGTGTGCTGCTTTGAAAGAGGAATGCTGCTTTTACGCAGACCAGACAGGAATTGTCCGAGAAACTATGAGCAAACTTAGAGAAAGGCTATCAGAAAGAGAGAAAGAATTTCATTCCCAGCAAGGGTGGTTTGAGAGCTGGTTTAACAAGTCCCCTTGGTTTGCAACTCTTTTGTCTACCATAGCAGGGCCCCTTTTCATACTAGTTTTAATCCTCACCTTTGGTCCCTGTGTTCTTAACAGGTTAATTCGATTCGTTGAGGACCGTCTATCCGTAGTTCAGGCACTAGTAATTACCCAGCAATATCAACAGTTGAAAGAGCAAGAGACTACTCTAATTGAATGAAGGATTCCATTCAAGGAACCATAAGACAATGGGGGGATGAAAAGTGCAGCTGCAGCCAATAAAGTTAGTGAGACCCCGGCTACGGCTGTAATTGCTGTTGCCCAACAAAAGAAGTTAAAAAGCAGCCCCGCAGGATGTTTGCGGATGAGGCTGATAAGGTTGTAAATCCAGATGAAAGGCACGTCCGCCCTCTTCTAGCTAAGATAAAAATTCCACTACTGCCCAAAGTAAACTCCTAGCCTTATTTGAAGTTAACCGACCCCTAACCTGTAATTACGCTTCTGCTTCTATAACCGTGCTTCTGCTACCCATAAATACCCCTCTTCCCCAAGCCTCGGCGCGCAAAGTCTTCTAGGAGGCTTTGTGGTCCGGGGCGCCCGTGTTCCTGAATAAACCTCTTGCTGTTTGCATCCGACTGCGTGGAATCGCTGTTCCTTGGGAAGGGGGCTCCGTCTCCGTCTGGAAGACATCCCGCTGAGTCGGGGGTCTTACAGTTCAACATATACAAATCAATTTATATAATTCAACACATCAACAGGAGCAGGGATAAAATCACATGATTGTCTCAAGAGATGCGGAAAAGGCATTTGGCAAGATCCAAAACCCCTTTTTGTTAAAAGATGTGGAGAAACTAGGAATACATGGAACATTTCTCAATGTAATAAAGGCTGTGTATGAGAAACCCACCGCTAGTATTATACTTAATGGTGAAAATCTAAAGCCATTCCCTCTAAAATCAGGAACAAGACAAGGATGCCCACTCTCTTCACTCCTTTTTAACATAGTACTAGAATTCCTAGGCAGTGCAATAAGGCAAGAAGCAAGCATAAAGGGGATCTAAGTAGGTAAAGAGGAAATAAAACTATCCCTCTTTGCAGATGACATGATTCTGTATTTAAAGAATCCTATAGACTCAACTCCCAAGCTCCTTGAACTGATTCAAAGCTTTGGAAGGGTAGCAGGCCATAAATTCAACCCTCACAAATCAACTGCCTTCCTTTACGCCAACAGTGAGAGGAACGAGGCAATAATCAGGAAAGAAACTCCTTTCACAATAGCCTCAAAGAAAATAAAGTACCTAGGAATTAGCTTAACTAATAATGTCAAGGACCGGTTAGATGAAAATTTTAAAGCCATAAAAAAGGAAATTAAAGCAGAACTAAGGAAATGGAAAAACCTCCCATGCTCCTGGATTGGAAGAATCAACATTGTGAAAATGACAATCTTGCCAAGGGCTATCTACAAATTCAATGCAATACCCATCAACATCCCAATGTCATTCTTTAAAGAAATAGAAGAGGCAATTCAAAATTTCATGTGGAATAATAAAAGACCCCGTATAGCAAAAACACTTCTTAGCAGAAAGAACAGCGCTGGAGGAATTTCAATTCCAAACTTTAGACTCTATTACAGAGCTATAATTCTCAAAACAGCTTGGTACTGGCACAAGAACAGGCCTGAAGCCCAATGGAATAGAGCTGCGGACCCAGATATTAAACCACAGACCTATGGCCACCTAATCTTTGACCAGGGGGCCAAAAAAATAGAATGGCAGAAAGATAGAAGAGGCAATTCAAAATTTCATATGGAATAATAAAAGACCCCGTGTAGCAAAAACACTCCTTAGCAGAAAGAACAGCGCTGGAGGAATTTCAATTCCAAACTTTAGACTCTATTACAGAGCTATAATTCTTGTACGGGCACAAGAACAGGTCTGAAGTGCAATGGAATAGAACTGCGAACCCAGATATTAAACCACAGACCTATGGCCACCTAATCTTTGACAAGGGAGCCAAAAACATAGAATGGAAGGAAGATAGCCTCATCAACAAGTTGTGCTGGCAGAACTGGTTAAGCACCTGCAGAAAACTAAAGTTGGATCCTTCTTTGTCACCTTGCACTAGAATTAACTCCAAATGGATCAAAGACCTGGAGGTAAAAGCTGACACACTGAAAAGTTTACAGGAAGGAATAGGAGATACACTAGGCCTCCTTGGCACAGGTCGAAACTTTCTTAATAAAGACCAAGAATCACAACAAATCAGAGAAAGGCTGGATAAGTGGGACTGCATTAAACTGCAGAGCTTTTGTATGGCAACGGATATAGCTAGTAAACTAATCAGGAAGCCTACAGAGTGGGAGAAGATCTTCACCAACCAAACAACGGACAAAGGCCTCATATCTAAAATATATCAACAACTCAAAAAATTGAATCACTCCAAAACTAACCTCCAAAGTATCACCCATCCCAGTAAAAAATGGGCCAAAGACTTAAAGAGTGTCTTCTCTGAAGAAGAAACAAAAATGGCCTATAGACACATGAAGAAATGCTCCACATCTCTGGTCATAAAAGAAATGCCAATCAAAACAACTCTAAGATTCCACCTCACTCCAGTTAGAATGGCCAGGATCAGGAAAACGAATGACAACAGATGCTGGAGGGGATGTGGCCAGGAGGGATCACTCTACACTGTTGGTGGGAGTGAAAACTCGTTCAACCACTATGGAAACCAGTGCGGCAGTGCCTCAAAAGGCTAAACATACAACTCCCCTATCACCCAGCAATTCCACTACTTGGCATTTACCCAACAATCCAGAAACAAGGGCATACTAAACCCACTAGCACAACAATGTTCATTGCAGCACTATTCTCCATAGCAAAGATATGGAACCAACCCAGATGTCCCTCAGTTGATGAGTGGATCAACAAGTTGTGGTATTTGTACACAATGGAATTCTATGCTGCTGTCAGAAAGAATTACATCGCCCCATTTGTTAGGAAATGGAAAGACTTAGAACAAATCATATTAAGTGAAGTAAGCCAGACTCAAAGGAACTTAGGCTCAGTGGTTTCACTCATTCGTCATAATCAGTAGAAACCTTGGGCTCTACTAGCAGAGATTTGCAATAGAGAAAAGACCATATATAAGGCCAAATAATGTGAAGCTAATTGAAAGGACCTCCATGGTATTGAAACAAAAGCCACATAATGAATGATTGTTGTCCTTAATGTACTATGTTGTCTCTCATCTCCTTTGCTGTCCCTTGGTTATCCCATATTGGTATAGTATCTCCCTTTGTTATCTGTTATATTGAATTTATTTGTATTTGGATATTTGAAATTTGATAGGGAAGGGGGGAAAACCAAGACGGGTGGGGGGTTTGGGGTTGGAGGGAAATGGGTACCAAGACAAGTGAAAGGGTATCAATGTATGTGAATTAATGCACCTTCTATCTGGCAAATATCATGTAACCCTTTTACTAATTACAATAAAAACATTAAAAAAAAGAAAGTTGTAGTGTGTTGGGAGGATGATGGGGTCAAATATATTTCTTCTTAGAAATATACCTCATCTGGTTGCCCTGGGTTTTCCTGGCCTTCTTCTTAGAGAAAGGCCTGTTATACTGGATTTGTGGCTTGGCAATGATCTAGCATGTACATCTTCGAGTAAGACAGCCACAACTTCCATGCCTGAGACTCGAGTTTCCTGACTTTGGCAACAGCACAGCAACATCTTCCTTCCTCCTGAGCCACAGTCCAAGTGAGCTGGCTTGAGTTGGTTGTTAGTTAGAGTGGCTTGGTTACCACGGTTCCATATTCTGTTCCATTGTGAGGGAGGAGGGTCACCTTTCAGGGCCCAATGACCAAAGATCCTTGCTCACAGAAGACCTCACCAAAGACATACTGGAGGCTGAATCTCTCCTCCAATCTCACAATATACATGTGGATGTAGTAAACAGCACACCTTATTGGTCCAATCCCAATGTCTTCCACTAGGCCCAACTACAAGTCTGGTCTCAGGCTCAAGGAGCCTTTCTTAGCTAAGATCCAAACTTAAGGGTCAATATTGCCCTCATCCTTTACAAAACATTTGCTTCACAGTGCCTTCTCTGCCTGCATTTTGCCCCTTGTCGAATTTTTTTTGTTTTTGCTAGTCTTGGGCCTTGACTTTAGAGTGTGAACATTGTTCTTGGGCTTTCTTTAGGCTTTAGCTGTCCCACCGAGCCACAGCACCACTTACAGCGTTTTCTATGTAATTGGTAATGAGGAATCAAACATGAGTCTTTTTGCGTGGTAGCCAAGGACTCTACGACTAGGTCAAACACACAGGGAATCTTGCACATATTTTTGACGTCAATCTACTAGGATATTATTAGGTTTCTATATCCTAATCAACTTTTTCCTAATGGTTAGCTTTGCTGTCATGTGTAAAAAATGCAAGAGGGAAAAACACAGAAGAATTAGTGAAATTTAAAAAAAAGCATTACACACATAGATAAGTGTTCATTCTTTGTAGGAGAAAGGATATTTGGATATGATGATGATGACTTTATAATTACTATGTCAGGGTTGAGAGTTTGGCATAGTGGTAGAGTGCTTGCCTAGCATCCATGAAGATCCGGGTTTGATTGCTCAGTATCACATAGATAGAAAATCTAGATGTGGCACTGTGGCTCAAGTGGCAGAGGGCTAGACTTGAGAAAACCCGAGGACAGTGCTCAGGCCCTGAATTCAAGCCCCAAGACTGGCAGAAAGATAAAAGAAAATAAAAATGCTTTTTACGAGCTAATTCACTCACAGCATTTGCTTCTGAAATCTTCGCTTCTGCATCTTGTGAAATACCCATTTCCCTCAACGTAGACAAGAAAAACAGATCCATCCCATGGTCCACTGTGAGGCCTCTGGTTGGGCTAAGAGCTAGTCTTGCAGCAACACATAAGTTTTATTCTAATACTTTCCAAACTTTGTACTCAAATATGCTACCTACTTACCAACTTAGGTCAGTTATCCTTATGCTATACCTTTTCTTCATTACTACAATATTCTTACACTCCTACCTTAATCCTCTTGTACCTCCCCTGACCTCTCTCATTCTTTTTTTCTATCTCTGGACCTCTGCTCATCTTTCAACCCTTATACTGCACGGATCTACACTTGATGGCTGTTGAGCAATATTGTATATGCAGGTGGTTAATTATTCTCTAGGCTCAGAGGGACTTAAAGACAATAGAGATTGGATTGAGAGGCTTATTGTTTTGGGTATAAATCGCTTATCAGTGGTTGTATTAGACTGGTGTGTCAGTGCACAAAAAGAAAGAGTGATAATACCAATCAAAACTTGTGAACATCTAGTGTCTGCCAGCTACAGAGGTCTAGGTTGGTTATATCTGAAAAACTATAATCGTATTTAGTAGTAATCTTGCTCCCATTTTCAAATGGGCAGAACAAGAAACTCAAGAAAAATGTCAAATCAAGAAACAACATCCCCACCCAATATAAACAGACAATGAAACAGTCACTGGCAAACCTAGAGGAGAGTCGTCCAAGTGCTACACAAATGCAATTGATAAACATCATTAATGAAAAATGTGAAAATATAAAGAAAGAGATAATGGAGGAAGCCATAGCTGAACAAGAGGAAAGCAAAAACAAGGTAATAAGTGAAAAAGAAGAAGCCATAAAGGAGGCCATATTAAAGGTTTTTCAAAGAAAGATGGATGAATTCATAGAATCCACAAATAAAAACGTCACCAAACTCCAGCAAATGTCCAAAGAAAATAAAGCTACTGAGCTAACCACTCAAAAGGAAATCAAGGAGATAAAGAAATCCATACATGATCTAAAACAAGAGATGCAAGGCATCAAAAGTGAGCAATTATAAGCAAGGGAGATGAAAAATAAAGTAGATAGCTTTGGTAGCAGGTTAGACATTGCAGAGGAGAGAATTTCCGGGGCTGAAGATAATTTAGGTATTATAGAGAAAGAACAGAAAATGAGTCAATCCAAATCTAGGAAATATGAGAGAGCGCTTCAGGAGGTCTAAGATACAACTAGGAAGCCTAATTTAAGGCTACTTGGTATTGAGGAGGGCGTGGAGAAAGAGGTCAATGGTATTGGAAATATACTTCTGGGAATCATCTCAGAGAATTTCCCAAATATCCAGAACGGCAGGCCATCCCGATATGAGAAGCTTTTAGAACCCCAAACAGACCTGACCAGAAAAGAACATCCCACCTCCACATTGTGATCCGAACTGGATCAATAGAAACGAAAGAAAAGATCCTAAAGGCAGCCAGGGAAAAGGGATCAGTAACCTACAAAGGCAAACCAATCAGAATAACCCCAGATTTCTCAGCAGAGACCATGCAAGCACGAAGTGACTGGAAGCATATATGTCATGCCCGTAAATCAAATAACTACCAACCAATAATACTGTAGCCAGCTAAGCTCTCGTTCATACCTGAGGGAACAATAAAATCATTCCATTCCAGGGAAAAGCTGCAACAATATGTGAAACAAAACCAACACTACAGAGAATTCTCAAAGATGCTCTATACATAAAAAACCAAAATAAATGCTATATAGGGAAAGAAATGGCACCTAAACAGCATACCATCTAAGGACCACAAGAACTGTCAAGACACAGGCCCTACTAAAAGCTTTTAAAAATGGTAGGAACTAATAAATATCTCTCAATCCTAACTCTCAATATCAATGGACTTAACTCTCCAATTAAACAGCATAGGCTGTCTAGTTGGATCAAAAAGCAAGAGCCATCGTTCTGCTGTCTTCAAGAGACACATCTTACCCAAAAACCATCATCTTTTGAAAGTGAGAGGTTGGAATAAACTCTATCAAGCTAACTGCCCCCATAAACAGGCTGGAGTTGCCATCCTCATATCAGATACAATAGACTTCAACCTAAAATTAGTAAGAAAAGACAAAGAAGGTTACTACATACTACTAAAGGGATCTTTCCTCCAGGAAGACATAACGATCCTAAATATTTACACACCCAATCCCGGAGCTCCAAACTTCATCAAGCAAACTTTACTTACACTGAAACCATACATAGATCGAAATACAGTGATTGTTGGTGAGTTTAACACACCACTCTCACCTATGGACAGATCAACAAGGCAAAAACTCAACAGAGAAACCTTAGAACTGAACAACTGTATAGACCAACTAGATCTAACAGACATCTGCAGAATATTCCACCCAGTAACAACACAATATACGTTTTTCTCAGCAGCACATGGAACATTTTCCAAAATAGACCACATCTTAGGCCATAAAGCAAACCTGGACAGATTCAGAAACACTGAATTTATTCCATGCACACTCTCAGACCATAAAGGCATCAAATTGGAACTGAACACACATCTCCACCAAAGAAAACCCTGTAACTCATGAAGACTGAACAACACATTGTTAAGTCAAAAACAATGGGTAATCAAAGAGATCAGAACAGATATCCAACTGTTTATGAAATTTAACAATAAGGAGCACACAAATATCAACTCCTGAGGGACACAACAAAGGCAGTACTCAGAGGAAAATTTATAGCGCTGAGTGCCTACAACAGCAAGTTGGAAAAATGGCAAACCAACTAGTTATTGTCTCCCCTGAACCTCCTGGAAAAAGAGCCACAAACCAACCCTAAACCCATTAGGAGAAAGCAAATTATTAAAATCAAAGCAGAATTAAATGATTTGGAATAAAAAAACTATAGAAAGAATCAACAAAACAAGGAGTTGGTTCTTTGAAAGAATTAACCAAATTGACAAGCCCTTAGCAAATCTTACCAAAAAAAGAAGAGAGTATATCGAAATAAACAAAATCGCAGATGAAAATGGTAATATCACGACAGAAATTACCAAGATCCAGAATATCATGAGGGAATACTTCTCAATACTTTACGCCAACAAACTTGAGTATCTAGAAAAAATGGATGAATTCCTAGACAATATTAACATACCCACACTGAACCAAGAAGAGCTAACCCAACTCAACAGGCCTATTTCAAGCTCTGAAATAGAAATGGAAATTAGACAACTTCCACTTAAAAAGAGCCCAGGGCCAGATGGATTCACAGCAGAATTCTATAAGTTCTTCAAAGCAGAGCTCACATACTCCTCAAGCTCTTCAACGAAATTGAAAATGAAGGTTCTTTGCCAAATTCATTCTATGAAGCCAGTATATCCCTCATCCCCAAACCAGACAGAGATTCATCAAAGAAAGAGAACTATAGACCCATTTCTTTGATGAACATCAATGCAAAACTTCTCAACAAAATACTGGCCAACCGTCTACAACAACTGATCAAAAAATTATACACTATGATCAAACTGGATTCATCACAGGGAGGCAAAGCTGATGCAACATACACAAATCAATTAATATAATTCAACACATCAACAGGAGCAGGGACAAAAATCACATGATTGTTCAATAGATGCGGAAAGGCATTTGACAAGATCCAAAACTCCTTTATGTTAAAAGATGTGGAGAAACTAGGAAACCATGGAACATTTCTCAATGTAATAAAGGCAGTGTGTGAGAAACCCACTGCCAGTATTATACTTAATGGTGAAAATCTAAAGCCATTCCCTCTAAAATCAGGAATGAGACAAGGATGCCCACTCTCTCCACTCCTTTTTAAGTTAGTACTAGAATTCCTAGGCAGTGCAATAAGGCAAGAAGCAAGCATAAAGGGGATCCAAGTAGGGAAAGAGGAAATAAAACTATCCCTCTTTGCAGATGACATGATTCTGTATTTAAAGTATCCTATAGGCTCTACTCCCAAGCTCCTTGAGCTGATTCAAAGCTTTGGAAGGGTAGCAGGCCATAAAATCAACCCTCACAAATCAACTGCCTTCCTTTATGCCAACAGTGAGAGGAACGAGGCAATAATCAGGAAAGAAACTCCTTTCACAATAGCCTCAAAGAAAATAAAGTACCTAGGAATTAGCTTAACTAAGAATGTAAAGGACCATTTAGATGAAAACTTTAAAACCCTAAAAAAAGAAATTAAAGCAGAACTAAGGAAATGGAAAAACCTCCCATGCTCCTGGATTGGAAGAATCAACATTGTGAAAATGACAATCTTGCCAAGGGCTATCTACAAATTCAATGCAATACCCATCACCACCCCAATGTCATTCTTTAAAGAAATAGAAGAGGCAATTCAAAATTTCATATGGAACAATAAAATACTCCGCTTAGCAAAAACACTTCTTAGCAGAAAGAACAGCGCTGGAGGAATTTCAATTCCAAACTTTAGACTCTATTACAGAGCTATAATTCTTGTACGGGCACAAGAACAGGCCTGAAGTGCAATGGAATAGAACTGCGGACCTAGATATTAAACCACAGACCTATGGCCACCTAATCTTTGACCAGGGAGCCAAAAAAATAGAATGGAAGAAAGATAGCCACTTCAACAAGTTGTGCTGGCAGAACTGGTTAAACACCTGCAGAAAACTAAAGTTGGATCCTTCTTTGTCACCTTGCACTAGAATTAACTCCAAATGGATCAAAGACGTGGAGGTAAAAGCTGACACTCTGAAAAGTTTACAGGAAGGAATAGGAGATACACTAGGCCTCCTTGGCACAGGTCGAAACTTTCTTAATAAGGACCAAGAATCACAACAAATCAGAGAAAGGCTGGATAAGTGGGACTGCATTAAACTGCAGAGCTTTTGTATGGCAACGGATATAGCTAGTAAACTAATCAGGAAGCCTACAGAGTGGGAGAAGATCTTCACCAACCAAACAACGGACAAAGGCCTCATATCTAAAATATATCAACAACTCAAAAAATTGAATCACTCCAAAACTAACCTCCAAAGTAACACCCATCCCATTAAAAATGGGCCAAAGACTTAACAGAGTCTTCTCTGAAGAAGAAACAAAAATGGCCTATAGACCCATGAAGAAATGCTCCACATCTCTAGTCATAAAAGAAATGCAAATCTAAGCAACTCTAAGATTCCACCTCACTCCAGTTAGAATGGCCAGGATCAGGAAAACGAATGACAACAGATGCTGGTGGGGATGTGGCCAGGAGGGATCACTACTACACTGTTGGTGGGAGTGCAAACTCGTTCAACCACTATGGAAAGCAGTGTGGCAGTGCCTCAAAAGGCACTCCCCTATGACCCAGCAATTCCACTACTTGGCATTTACCCAACAATACAGAAACGTGGGCATACTAAAACCACTAGCACAACAATGTTCATTGCAGCACTATTCACCATAGCAAAGATATGGAACCAACCCAGATGTCCCTCAGTGGATGAGTGGATCAACAAGTTGTGGTATTTGTACACAATGGAATTCTATGCTGCTGTCAGAAAGAATGACATCGCCCCATTTGTTAGGAAATGGAAAGACTTAGAACAAATCATATTAAGTGAAGTAAGCCAGACTCAAAGGAACTTAGGCTCAGTGGTTTCCCTCATTCGTCATAATCAGTAGAAACCTTGGGCTCTACTAGCAGAGATTGTCAATAGAGCAAAAGGCCATATATAAGGCCATATAATATGAAGCTAATTGAAAGGACCTCCAGGATATTGACACAAAAGCCATATAATGAATGATTGTTGTCCTTAATGTTCTATGTTGTCTCACATCTCATTTGCTGTCCCTTGGCTATCCCATATTGGTATAGTATCTCACTTTATCTTATATATTGAATTTATTTGTATTTGGATATTTGAAATTTGATAGGGAAGGGGGCAAAACCAAGACGGGTGGGGGGTGTGTGGTTGGAGGGAAATGGGTACCAAGACATGTGAAAGGGTATCAATGTATGTGAATTTATGCACCTTCTATTTGGCAAATATCATCAACCCCTGTTACTAATTATAATAAAAAATGTTAAAAAAAAAGAAAGTTGTAGTGTGTGGGGAGGATGATGGGGTCAAATACATTTCTTCTTAGAAATTTACCTCATCTGGTTGCCCTGGATTTTCCTGGCCTTCTTCTTAGAGAAAGTTCTGTTATACTGGATTTGTGGCTTGGCAATGATCTAGCATGTACATCTTCGAGTAAGACATCCACAACTTCCATGCCTGAGACTCGAGTTTCCTGACCTTTGGCAACAGCACAGCAACATCTTTCTTCCTCCTGAGCCACAGGCCAAGTGAGCTGGCTTGAGCTGGTTGTTAGTTACAGTGGCTTGGTTACCAGGGTTCCATATTCTGTTCCATTGTGAGGGAGGCAGGGTCACATTTCAGGGCCCAATGACCAAAGATCCTTGCTCACAAAAGACCTCACCAAAGACATACTGGAGGCTGAACATCTCCTCCAATCTCACAATATACATGTGGATGTAGTATACAGCACACCTTATTTGTCCAATCCCAATGTTTTCCACTAGGCCCAACTACCAGTCTGGTCTCAGGCTCAAGGGGCCTTTCTAAAGTAAGATCCAAACTTAAGGGTCAATATTGCACTCATCCTTTACAAAACATTTGCTTCACAGTGCCTTCTCTGCCTGCATTTTGCCCCTTGTCGATTTTTTTTTGTTTTTGCTAGTCTTGGGACTTGATCTCAGGGTGTGTACATTGTTCTTGGGCTTTCTTTAGGCTTTAGCTGTCCCACCGAGCCACAGCACCACTTGCAGCGTTTTCTATGTATGTGGGAATGAGGAATCAAACCTGATTCTTTTTGCGTGGTAGCCAAGGACTCTACCACTAGGTCAAACACACAGGGCATCTTGCACATATTTTTGACGTCAATCTACTAGGATATTATTAGGTTTCTGTATCCTAATCAATTTTTTCCTGATGATTAGCTTTGCTGTCATGTGTAAAAAATGCAAGAGGGAAAAACACAGAAGAATTAGTGAAATTTAAAAAAAGCATTACACACATAGATAAGTGTTCATTCTTTGTAGGAGAAAGGATATTTGGATATGATGATGATGACTTTATAATTACTATGTCAGGGTTGAGAGTTTGGCATAGTGGTAGAGTGCTTGCCTAGCATCCAGGAAGATCTGGGTTTGATTGCTCAGTATCACATAGATAGAAAATCTAGATGTGGCACTGTGGCTCAAGTGGCAGAGGGCTAGACTTGAGAAAACCTGAGGACAGTGCTCAGGCCCTGAATTCAAACCCGAGGACTGGCAGAAAGATAAAAGAAAATAAAAATGGTTTTTACGAGCTAATTCCCACACAGCATTTGCTTCTGAAATCTTCGCTCTGCATCTTGTGAAATACCCATTTCCCTCAACGTAGACAAGAAAAACAGATCCATCCCATGGTCCACTGTGAGGCCACTGGTTGGGTTAAGAGCTAGTCGTGCAGCAACACATAAGTTTTATTCTAATACTTTCCAAACTTTGTACTCAAATATGCTACCTACTTACCAACTTAGGTCAGTTATCCTTATGCTATACCTTTTCTTCATTACTACAATATTCTTACAGTCCTACGTTAATCCTCTTGTACCTCCCCTGACCTCTCTCATTCTTTTTTTCTATCTCTGGCCCTCTGCTCGTCTTTCAACCCTTCTACTGCACGGATCTACACTTGATGGCTGTTGAGCAATATTGTATATGCAGGTGGTTAATTATTCTCTAGGCTCAGAGGGACTTAAAGACAATAGAGATTGGATTGAGAGGCTTATTGTTTTGGGTATCAATCGCTTATCAGTGGTTGTATTACACTGGTCTGTAAGTGCACAAAAAGAAAGAGTGATAATACCAATCAAAACTTGTGAACATCTAGTGTCTGCCAGCTACAGAGGTCCAGGTTGGTTATATCTGAAAAACTATAACCGTATTTAGTAGTAATCTTGCTACCATTTTTAAATGGGCAGAACAAGAAACTCAAGAAAAATGTCAAATCAAGAAACAACATCCCCCACCCAATGTAAACAGACAATGGAACAGTCACTGGCATACCTATAGTAGAGTCTTCCAAGTGCTACCCAAATGCAATTGATAAACATCATTAATGACAAATGTGAAAATATAAAGAAAGAGATAATGGAGGAAGCCATAGCTGAATAAGAGGAAAGCATACACAAGGTGATAAGTGAAAAAGAAGAAGCCATAAAGGAGGCCATAATAAAGGTTTTTCAAAGAAATATGGATGAATTCATAGAATTCACAAATAAAAACGTGACCAAACTCCAGCAAATGTCCAAAGAAAATAAAGCTACTGAGGTAACCACTCAAAAGGAAATCAAGGAGATAAAGAAATCCATACATGATCTAAAACAGGAGATGCAAGGCATCAAAAGTGAGCAATTAGAAGCAAGAGAGATGAAAAATAAAGTAGATAGCTTTGATAGCAGGTTAGACAATGCAGAGGAGAGAATTTCCGGGGCTGAAGATAATTTAGATATTATAGAGAAAGAACAGAAAATGAGTCAATCCAAATCTAGGAAATATGAGAGAGCGCTTCAGGAGGTCCAAGATGCAATTAGGAAGCCTAATTTAAGGCTAGTTGGTATTGAGGAGGGCGTGGAGAAAGAGGTCAATGGTATTGGAAATATACTTCAGGGAATCAGCTCAGAGAATTTCCCAAATATCCAGAAGGGCAGGCCCATCCAGATGCGAGAAGCTTTTAGAACCCCAAACAGACCTGACCAGAAAAGAACATCCCACCGTCACATTATGATCTGAACTGGATCAATAGAAATGAAAGAAAAGATCATAAAGGCAGCCAGGGAAAAGGGATCAGTAACCTATAAAGGCAAACCAATCAGAATAACCCCAGATTTCTCAGCAGAGACCATGCAAGCACGAAGTGACTGGAAGCATATATGTCATGCCCTTAAATCAAACAACTACCAACCAAGAATACTGTAGCCAGCTAAGCTCTCATTCATAACTGAGGGAACAATAAAAACATTCCATTCCAGGGAATAGCTGCAACAATATGTCGAAACAAAACCAACACTACGGAGAATTCTCAAAGATGCTCTATACATAGAAAACCAAAATAAATGCAATATAGGGAAAGAAATGGCACCTAAACAGCATACCATCTAAGGACCACAAGAACTGTCAAGACACAGGCCCTACTAAAAGCTTTTAAAAATGGTAGGAACTAATAAATATCTCTCAATCCTATCTCTCAATATCAATGGACTTAATTCTCCAATTAAACAGCATAGGCTGGCTAGTTGGATCAAAAAGCAAGAGCCATCGTTCTGCTGTCTTCAAGAGACACATCTTACCCAAAAACAATCATCTTTTGAAAGTGAGAGGTTGGAATAAACTCTATCAAGCTAACTGCCACCATAAACAGGCTGGAGTTGCCATCCTCATATCAGATAAAATAGACTTCAAACTAAAATTAGTAAGAAAAGACAAAGAAGGTTACTACATACTACTAAAGGGATCTTTCCTCCAGGAAGACATAACGATCCTAAATATTTACACACCCTTTTGAAGATTCTCAAAAGACTGAAGATTCTGCCAGCGTAAGTTAGATTCCGGCATTGATATTAAATAATGCAATGAGTAGGGATTTATATTTGAAATATCACTGTTGACAAAATCTAACACACATTTGCTTAGTATTTGCTTTTGATTTCCCAAGAAGTACAGTACAATCTAACACTTATGGCATATATCCACTGGGAGATGATTCAGAATATGTGACTCATTTGAACAGGAGTCAGTGAAAGATACAGAAGCAGGATACCCATATTGTGATAATTTGTATCTTTTGCATATTTTGTGTTTGTTGTTAATTCCATTTGTAGTGTACATTTCTAGGTAAAAACTTTTTTCCAAACAATTTGTTATTTCAACCGTAAAAAAAGACATTTATATGCCTGATAAAATTCACAGAATCCAATTTTTTCCATCTTATTTTTTGTTTTTTGGGTTTTTTTGGTGGGTCATAGATCTTGAACTCAGCCTGGGCACTATCCCTGAGCTCTTCAGCTCCAGGCTACCACCTTACCCTGGAGGCAAGCCCCACTTCCCATTTTCTAAAGGTAACTTGGAGATAAGTGTCTCAGGTCTTTTTGTGCCAGGATGGCTTTAAACCTTGATCCTCAGATCTCAGCCTCCTGAGTAGCTAGGATTATAGAAGTGAGCCACCACCCCATCATGCTCAGCTTTCTGGGTTTTTTTTAAACTCGGTTTGAGCACTGTCCTTCAGCTTTCCTCAAGCCTAGTGATCTTCTACTTGAGCCACAGCACTACTTCTGGTTTTTTCTGTGTATGTGGTACTGCGGAATTGAACCTTCGTCTTCATACAAGCACTCTACAACTATGCCAAACTCCCAGCCCCTCCACATTAGTTTTTATGATAGATCTTTCCATGCATCCAGGATGGCTAGAAATCCTTCTTGAGTTTCCCAAGATCAGGGAGTATACGTGTGTCCCATCCTGTGTGGCTACATAACCATTGTTTAGGGTACAGTTCTCTCTTCATTCTACCCATCTAGAGCAATTTTCATCTTCCATGTATAATCATTAAACATTCAGCTCCTGTTCCTCTCTACTCCATTCTCTGGAACCATCGTGCTTTTTGGCTCTAAGGGTTTGTTGATCCTTGGAAGCTCTGGAAGGGAAAACATACCCTAGCTCTTCCTTTATGACTGCTGTATTTTTAGTTTACTGTAATCAAGATTCATCTGTAAAATATAGTAAAATGTTCTTCCTTTTCAATGCATTGTTTTGCATATTTCTATCTTTGGATTATTATTAATAGTTGTGAATGGATTCTCCACATATTTGTTCTAGTCTCTGCTTTCTCTTCCATTAGGTACAAATCTAGAAATAGAAGTGTTGGACCATATTTCTATGTAATTCTATATTTAGTACCTTTTTAGCACTCTCCACGCAATTTTTGATTGTTTTATATTCCTTGCAGAACTATTCCAAAGTTCTACTTCTTCTCACTACCTTCCCAGTAATAGTTAGACTTTGAAAGTTGTTTTTTTGTATGCGTGTGTGTGTGTGTGTGTTTGTGTGTTTGTATGTGGATCTTTTTGTTTAAAACTATATTTATATTAATATACTTAAAGTAATGATTTCATTGTAATTTTAATTTTTCTCATGACTGTTAATATTGAAAGTCTTTCTACATTTTGATCTACTATTTCTATATATTCTTTTTAGATAATCCACTCCAATCTAAAATTTTTTCCCTTTTTTTGTGGGGTAGTGGGGAAAGCCATGGGGCTTGGACCTTGGGTCGTGAGCTCTTTAGTTTAAGGCTATTGTCCTACCCTGAGTATTGCCCCTCAGTCCTTCTGCTCACAGCTCCCTACCCCTCTTCCCATTATATACAGAACAAAGGTCATCCTCAGTCTTTTTGAAAAAGTAAAACATACAGTAAATTTGTAGTATAAAACAGCAAGAAATAAATTTCTTGCCAGGTGCAGTGACTTCTACCTGTAATCCTAGCTACTCAGATATCAGGCTGATATCTAAAGATTTGGTTCAAAGCCAGCCTGGGCATTAGAAAGTCTATGAGACTCTCATCTACAGTTAACCACTAGAATATGGGAAATGGCACTGTGGCTTCATAGGTAGGGTGATAGCCTTGAGTTGAAGAGCTCAGGAACAGTGCCCAGGACCAGAGTTCAAGCCTTACAAATCCCCCAGCCAAAAAAAAGAAAAAAAAGTTTCTTCCCCAAGTGATTATTATGCCAGACATAGAACATTAACATTCTGGGTGTACTTCACAGTATTATTACTTGATACCCTAAGATTTTGCAATATTCTCTCAGTATCAGCATATGTCATCATATAATGTAGTTCCTTTTCAATGGAATAATTCCATTTATAACCTAAATCTACTCCCGCGACTTATTTTTGCCGATACCACAATTGCTCTACCATGATATGCCACAAGCCATTAAACATTTTATGGTGGGTAATTGGAAAGGAGTCTCATGGAATTTTGTGCCAGGCTGGCTTTGAACCATGGTCCTCAGATCTCAGTCTCCTGAGTAGCTAGGATGACAGGCGTGAGCCACCAACACCTGGCTTGCCTTTTTATTTTTTTTGTGGGTCTTGGGACTTGAACTCTGGGCCTAGGCACCATCCCTAAGCTTTTCAGGTCAATATTTCATGTAAGACTAAACACTTAAGTAAAGGAATACAATTCCAACAAAAAAAAGAATAAAATTCCAGACATGGTGTGTTTATAACTCAGTGCTAATTACTTGATGAAAATGTGCCATTCCAGAAGCTGGTGTCATTTGATGATGTAGCTGTGGATTTCAGCTGGGAGGAGTGGCAGCATCTGGACAATGCTCAGAGGATCCTGTACAGAGATGTAATGCTGGAGACCTACAGCAACCTGGTGTCCTTAGGTGAGCAAAAGTCAAATTCACTTGCAAGGCCAAGTGCCTTGTTATTTTGCAGATACGTGAATGTTTATCAAACTTTCAATACTATTTAAATGAAAGATTCCAGGCCCTGAGAAGTATCATTACTTTCTAAAGAAAACCTAAGGTAATTTTGTACTCATTCTTCAGGATACCTTCAGGATACTTTGACAACAGTTCTAAATTATGTTTCCTCTAATGGAGATGACATTCCAAACTTACACAGTAATTGTAAGTGGATAAACCATCCAGAATAGAATATATATCATTATTGGAAATAGGATCTACAAATCACTAAACAGTGAGTTTATAATGGAAACCTGGCACTAGGTGCAATGTTTCTTGCCTGTAATCTTAAAATATTCAGGAGGAAGAAATCTAAGAATTCTAATTTGAAGCCAGCAATGGCATAAAAATTGCCATGAAACTCTATAACTCCAAGTAACCCCTCAAAAGTGTTAGTGGAGTGTCAAGAGTTTGACTTTGTGGTTGAGTGCTTGCCTAGCATGCATGAAGACCTATGCATGTAAGTGGAGCTGGGACTCAAACTGGTATTTTTCTAGCCTTGAGCAAGACAGCTAAGTTTATGCCATACCAAATGAATCCAGAGCTGGGGAAAAGTCAACCATGGAGCCAGTGAGAAATGAGAGAAAAGATTTAATAGATAACTTGTGAGTAGGATGTCTGCGAACTTAAAGCAATGATGACACAGCATAAGCAATAATTCTCTACTGTTTCTAATTTACAGGGCCCCGTGTTCCCAAACCTGTATTAATTGACAAGCTAGAGCACTGTGCAGAACTCTGGATAGGAAATTCCTCTAAGAAGAATATCACAGGTGAGTGAATGCATCTTCATATTGATGTTGGAGCCTGAGCCCCATTGGTAATTTCATGTTGTGATGTACTGAGCAATAATATTCTTAGTTACCCTAAATCCTGTGTGGAACCTATGGAATTCTTTGTGAATGAATCAAGAATCATTTTCTTTTCCCAATCCTATGCTTGGTCTCAGGGCCTGAGCATGGTCCTTGGGTTTTCTCAAGGCTAGCTCTCTATTTCTTGAGTCATAACACCACTTCTGGCTTTTTCTTTGTATGTAGTACCAAGGAACTGAACCAGGTCTTTGTGCATGCTAGCCCAAACCCCTGGCACCAAGAATCATAGGGTGATATGATGAATTCTATGTGGCAGTAGAGTTAAAGTTAGATTACTCTGTAGAAATCAGTGTGAAACAAAATAAAATGAGAAAGCCATGAGCCCGTGGCTCATGCCTGTAATCCTAGCTATTAGGAGGCTGAGATCTGAGGATCAAGGTTCAAAGACTGACCTATCACAAAAACACCTTAGACTCTTCTCGCCAATGAACCAATAGAAAATGAGAAGTGGGGTTTAGTCTAAAGACATAGGGCAGTAGCCTTGAGATGAAGAGCTCAGGAAGAACAGCCATGTCTAGAATTCAAGTCCCATGACCGCAAAACAAGAAAGAAAGAAAGAAAGAAAGAAAGAAAGAAAGAAAGAAAGAAAGAAAGAAAGAAAGAAAGAAAGAAAAAAGAAAGAAAGAAAGAAGAAAGAGGGAAGAAAGAGGGAAGGAAGGAAAGGAAGAAAGAAAGAAAGAAAGAAAGAAACAAACAAACAAACAAACAAAGAATGATATTTCATTTCTTTAAAACTAAGACTATAAATGATTGAGCAAACAAGGAATAAGTCAGGGCATTATTCTCTGATAATGATAATATTTTATGCTGGTAGGAAGAGACTGGTATTCAAAACCAGACGTTTCCACCAGAAATTGAGCCTAGTGGTAGAGTGCTTGCCTAGCATGCACAAAGACACAGGTTTTATTCCTTATTACAATATACATAGAAAAAGCCAGAAGTAATGAATTCATTGGTAGGGTTCTAGTCTTGAGAAAACCCAAGGACAGTAGTTAGGTCCTAAGTTCAAACCCAGGAATGGAAGGAAAAAAAAGAACAAAGTTTCAATCAACATAAGAAAATTAACTAGACAATGAGCTGGGGATTTTCTGGTCTTCCATGGTTCTGAGGGACAGGAGTGTTAGAAAAGGAATTTTTATAAGACTTCAAATGGAAAGAAACAAATTTCAAAATTCCCACAAATACCTAAATTGAGACTTTAGTGAGAAGTTGTAACTGAAGGGATATAGGTGTAAGACCTTACTCTCAAGAATCGTTCTTGCTTGGATCAAAGGCAAACAGACATATAAACCAAACTTGTGGCCGCTGAGTCTAGAAAAAATTCGTGTTCCTCACTTAATGCTTAATAAGCAAACAGCATTGAAACTGGGTAAGGTAATCCTATCTGCTACTCAGGACCTGAGACTCTTATCTGTAGTTAACTCTAGAAAACAGGAAGTGGGGCTGTAGCTCAAGGATAGGGGTTATAGTCTTCTGCTGAAGTGTTCAGGGACAGGGCCGAGGCCTATGAACTACAAAAAAAAAGAAAAGAAAAGAAAAGAAAGTTTTAAAAAGATGCAAAACAGCACAATATTTAGATTATTTCTCAAAAATAAAAGAAAGGCAGCTATTCCTCAATGTATAAACAAAACAGTATTTGAAAAAAAACAGCTGCAGGTATATTGTAGGTAGTATTCAGCTTAAAACTGTAGCAATACATAGATGGGTAATTTCAATAAATATTTCCTGTGATATAAAAAGAGAACTAAAACACAGAAAAACATTATTGGTCATTGTGAAATATCATTTTCTTAATAGGTTAGGGAGAAAAGCATATATTTCTCACAAATCAATTTGCACTTTTATGTTTTAAAATATCTAACACTTAGGATGGGAAAGTAAAGTCATTACCTTTACAGCAAGGAATATTTGTATCTCATGTATGTTTGTGTCTTTTTTTCTATGACTCATTTTAGATGTCCAGGTAATGGAAAATGTGTTCAAGACCTGCCAGGAAAGTCCACATGAATGTCTTTGTGAAGTAGCATTTGCAAGTAGTATCGAAGTGGAGGAAAACGTGAGATTTGCAACAACTTTAAATTTGAGCTCTACACATAATCCAGAGCTGATTAGTAATAACGGTAACAACTTAGGGGTGAGGATTGAGGAGTTCATAAAGTGTCAGAACATGCTTCTGTCTCCTAAGCCTGATGAGATGCATACTGCATATAGATCTCCTATGTCTCCTGTTCTTAAAAAATCCATCGGATATTCAGAGCATTTTATTCATGATTGTGACAGTCCAAAATATCTGCAGTATCATAATTCTGTTCTCTCTGCCCAAGAAATTCTTCAGGGAGGGAGGAAAACTGCTAAATGTACTGTGTGATGAAAAATATTGTACTTAACACCGACCATCACTACACATCCGAAAATGTACACAGGAGAGACACCTCATATATGAAGAGATTGTGAGAAATCTTTCAGTAATGAAATACGCCTTACAATACCTCAAAGCAAATATCCTGAGATATGTGATGCGTACATCAAGTGTGAAAATTAATTTCTGAGGAGTCAGACCTGACTCTCCAACCTCGATCTCCAAGAGAAGACAAACCTTATGAATATGAGGAACGTAATAAAATTTCTGCCCAGAATTCAGCTCTCAGCACACATCAGAGATCTCACACAGAAGAGAAATCTTATGAATGGGATAAATGTGGGAAGACTTTTAGACTGAAATCATACCTCACTTTGCACCAGAGAAGACACACAGAAGAGAAACCTTATGAATGTAACAAATGTGAAAAGTCTTTCACCCAGAAGATACACCTTCGAGTTCATCAAATAACACACACAGGAGAGAAATCTTATAAGTGTAATGAATGTGGAAAGTCTTTCCAAGGGAAGGGAAAACTTCGTGTTTATCAGAGAATACACACAGGAGTGAAACCTTATGAATGTAACCAATGTGTAAAGTCTTTCAGACAGAAATCTTCCCTCAAATTGCATCAAAGAACACACACAGGAGAGAAACCTTATGTGTGCAACAAATGTGGAAAGACCTTCAAGTGGAAGTCATATCTTGATGGGCATAATAGAACACACACAGGAGAGAAAACTTATGCATGTAGTGAATGCGGAAAGTCTTTCAAATGGAAGGTAAAACTCCATGTTCATCAGAGAATATACTCAGGAGAAACACCTTATGAGTGTAACATATGTGGAAAGTCCTTCACACAGAAGCCAAACCTCAACATGCATAAGACAATTCAAACAGGAGAAAAACCTTATGAATGTAACCGATGTGGAATGTCTTTCAAATGGAAGTCTTCCCTCAAATTGCATCAGAGAACACACACAGGAGAGAAACTGTACGAGTGCATCAAATGTGGTAAGACCTTCAGATGGAAGTCACATTACAGGAGGCATAACGGAATTCACACATATTAGAAACCTTAGGAATATAACCAAAGTTGAAAGTCTTTCGTGCAGTATTCACCCTTCAGGAAGCGTAAGAGAGTTCACACATATGAGAAGCCTTAGCAATGTAATAAATAGGAAAGACTTTTTAGTCTGTGGAAGAAAACTCAGCTTGTGTCACAGAACCAACACAAGATAAAACCCTTAATGAATGTAGCAAATGTTAGGTCTTTTCCCCAGAAGGCACAAGTCAAGATTTATCACTAAACACCCACAGGATAGAATCCTATGAATAAAATGAAAGGGAAATTTTTTTGAAGAACTCATAGTTGAGTTTGCATGATACCACACAGACACAGGATAAAAATCATATGAATATAAGAATATGAAAAATCCATCATGAACGTATGACTAAGTATAAAATGCACATAGGAGAGAAAAACCTTATGAATATTACAAATGTGGAAAGTGTTTGACCTGGAAGGCATACTTCTGTGTTCACCACAAACCTGATTCCCATAGAAGAAAAGAAAACTAATGAATAGAACAAATGTGCAATGACTTTAATCAGAAGTCAGTCTTCAGTACATTTCAGAACATACACAATAGAGAAATTCTGAGTAATGAAAAACATTTAGCTATATATAGAATCTCTGTATATGGGAGCATTAGGGTAAGTCTTCTAAACAAAGTCAACCTTCAGCAAGCATTAAGAGCACTCACAGAAGAAATAATAGCATGTAGGAAAACCTTTGTCAGAAACCTCTTAAAGCTGACTGTGTGGCTTAGTGGTAGAGTGCTAACCTATCAAGGATGAAGGCCTGGGTTAGATTCCTCAATACTACGTGAAAAGAGCAAGCCAGAAGCAGCACTGTGATTCAAATGGTAGAGTGCTAACCTTGAGCAAAAGTAGCTCAGGCCCTGAGTTCAAGCCTAAGGATTGGAGAGAGAGAGAGAGAGAGAGAGAGGAGAGAGAGAGAGAGAGAGAGAGAGAGAGAGAGAGAGAGAGAGAGAGAGAGAGAGACAGAAAGAGAGAGACAGAAAGAGAGAGACAGAAAGAGAGAAAAGAGAGAGAAACATGAACTTCCAAATTTTACAGAGATAGAGAAGGAGAGGGAGAAGGAGACAGAAACTAATTTCTAAACTTTACAGTCTTTCTATTTCCTTACAAATTCGTCTATGTCATTCTTTCTGACAGAAGCACAGAATTCCATTGTGTAAAAATAAAATATTTGATCTACTCATCAACTGACGGGCATCTGGGTTGGTTCCATACCTTTGTTATAGTAAATAGTGCTGTGATAAATGTTATTGTTCTAGTGAATTTAGTGTGTCCTATCTAGACGATTGGCAAGTAGTGAAATTGCTGGATCACAGGGGAGCTCTATGTTTAGTCTTTTTGGGATACTGCCATAGTGCTTTCCATAGTGGTTGAACAAGTTTGCAATCCCACCAGCAGTGTAGTAGTGATCCCTCCTGGCCACATCCCTTCCAGCATACGTTATTAGATTTCTGGATCTTGGCCATTCTAACTGGAGTGAGGAGGAAAAGGGAAAGAGGAACTGAAACTTTCTCTCCTTACAGATGACATGATTCTGTATTTAAAGAACCCTATAGACTCTATTCCGAAGCTGTTGAGCTGATATAAAACTTTGGTAAGGTAGCAGGGTATAAAATTAACCCTCAATGTCAACTACCTTCCTATATGCCAACAAATGAGAGGAATGAGGCAAGAATCAGGATAGCAACTCATTTTGCGATCAAAGAAAATAAAATACCTAGGAATTAACTTAGAATGTAAAGCACCTTTTTGATGGAACTATAAACCCTGGAGAAGGAAATTAACGCAGAACTGAGGAAATGCAAATACCTATGCTCCTGCTTTGGAAGAAGTAATATTGTAAAAATGGCAATCTTGATAAGGACTATCTACAAATTCAGTGCAATATTCATCAATATCCCAAAGTCATTCTTTAAAGACACAGAAGAGGAAATCCAAAAGTTCACTTGGAATAATAAAAGACCCCTTATAGTCTGTCTTCTTGCATGATACATAATGTTTAATCTCACCTTCTCCACCAAAATCTCATCTTTCTCATTGAGACATAGGTGGCCCTGTTTACTAGCAGCAAAGGCTGAAACGCGCAGTTTCAGGTGTCACCACTGCCTCTGTTACTGGGTAGATCCAACTCTGTCATTGATTCTGAGGTCTGCCCTGGGAGTCTTGGTCACAAGTTGTTCTGTGGCTTCTGCTGCCAGCCTGTGCCTATTTGCTTCCTTTTCCTCCAGCAGCCTACAACAGGGAATGAAGTTCAGGCGCTGATGCTATCCTTCATATGCAGGGCAGGATGAGCCCAACCCTCCCACATCTTCCTCTTCTAATTTTTGGGAAAAAATGTGCTGACAAAAGTCCTCAGGTGTGGCGCATGGCTGATCCACACTTTTAATCCAGGCTGGTCAGGAGGCTGAGATCTGAGTATGGAAGTTCCAAGTCACCTAGAACAGGAAAGTCTGATAGATTCTTACTACCAAAAATAAAAACAGCTGGGAATGGAATTTGTGCTCCAGTGGTAAAGGGCTAGTCTTGAGTACAAATGCTTAGTGCCCAGGCCCAGAGTTCAGGCTCCAGCACTGCCAACAACCTCACTTTAGTGAGATTTTAGCTTTATCCATGTAGGCACATCTCACTGGAATCTTTGCTGGTAGAGATAGTCTTCATAATTTTGTCTCAAGGTAAAGGTCCTCCTGGGGTAGTACACAAAAGATGTCATGGAGAGAGGAGCCCCACTTGCTCCAGGTTTGAAGATGGCATAGGTCAAGCCAGCATGGAGTTGGCACATCAGTCTTTTTCTTAGCACCACCTACCAGTGAATGTCAAATGACATTGATTGTTGTGGGATTGTGTGACTGAAGTGCCCCATTAAGGGCAGTGTTAGCACATCCAAACTTGGATACCAGGAATGCTGAAATCTCAAAGCTAAGATTTCTGTTGGCTACAGAAATGCTGATGTGTCTGTGATTCACTAAAAGTTCAGGTGCAAAGATTCTGAAGCTTGATGCCATGTGTTTATTCCATTTAGTAAAATTATTTTAATGCACTGTATAAGTTAAAACATTTGATAAGAGTCAGGGGTAGTGAAAACATTGTTCTTGAATTCAGGTGTCTGGCAGGGTAATGGGGGGGGTGTTGGTGGCTGGGACTATGAAGCTGGAGCTGCTATCAAACCATGGATCATGTTCCCCTTTGTCTGGGAGAAATGACTCCAAAGATGAAATTTGAATGGTGAGGAAAAGATGATGATGTACTCAGGAAATTTCTCCTAAACAAATGCTCATGTGGAAGTGGGATGGGGGCTGGGCATATCTGAGGCAGAGCTTAAGGGGGCTTCTCATGGGGTTGAGAACCTTCCTTGCGACTTCAGGCATGCAGCAGGGTGTTTTAGATGACCATTGTGAGATGGATGGAATAAGACTGGAGACAAGATGAATGCTGGGATCCTGCAATGCTCTTGCATGAGTGGCTGGTGGCTCACCTGAAAGAACTAATTATGTCTAAAAAAGAAATCAGGAATTTGTTTTGATTAGATAATACCTGTAATCCGAGGCATATTCAGGATCCTGATCTTAGTATTGTGGTTTAAAACCAACCCAGCAAAGGGAAAAATGCATGAGACTCATACTCCCAGTTTAGAGCAAGAACAAAGATTGAAGTAGAGCTGGGGCTCAAGAGCTAGAGTGCTACCTTGAGCAAAGAAAAGCTAAGAAAAAGCTCCAGGTCTTGAGTTCAAGGCCAGGAATGAAAGAAGGAAGGTAAAAAAGGGAAGTATGTGAGGAAGGGAAATATATAAATGAAAGAGAGAAGGAACTAGAAATTTAAAACTAGAGAATATTTAAAAGTCATCAGTCCTTCTAAGAAAAGTGTTGGAGTATGGGTTCTATATGTGGTGAACTGGAAGCCCAGCAGTGACTTGTTAACCAAAGAGTCACCATGATGAGCAAAGGATAGAAATCTGCATGAGCCTCTTAGCGGATGGAGTCACAGAAGAGAACCTCAGCTCCCATCCCATAGTTAGAACTATATAGAGATGGGGAAGTTGGCATCACCTTGATGTCATTGTGTCCATGGAGACTGGAAGCCATGGCTCTGTGAAAGCACAATTTTCTGGTTACTGAGCTGAGAGCCTGAGGAGAGCCAAGTCCTGGCCATGAAGAAATCAGGGTGGCAGCAGAGCAACTCTGCTGCAGTGTGTGCCTGCTTGGCTGTTCTTATTCTGTGGTGGATCAGGCCGGAGCGGGTGATAGTAACTGTTTTGTGGTCACAAGCCCTTCACCAAGAGCTTCCTCTGGGAACCTCATAAGCTACAGGGTGGCTGGTGGTGGGATGTGTGTGGGGTGGAAGTGACAGAGGGATGGACGCATGGCAAGGTGGGTGAAGAGATGAGAGGAATGATGAGAGCCCAGTTCATTGGTTTCCAAGGTTAATGGGTGGGAGGTAGAGAGGC
Source organism: Megascapheus bottae (assembly GCF_031878675.1). Lineage (NCBI taxonomy): Eukaryota > Metazoa > Chordata > Mammalia > Rodentia > Geomyidae > Megascapheus > Megascapheus bottae. Next base: position 178,084 of record NW_028327710.1, on the reverse strand, counting down.
ATGATGGAGGAATGATGGAGGCAGGGGAAGGTGGTGACAGATTGAGGCCAACTGTAGTGCCAGCCTGGCCATCATCTGAAGCCCATAGGCAGCTTCCTGATCCTTCACTTAGTCCTGCTCCTTGTGGAGGGAATGTCACGTGTACCCAGAGCTAGGGGTGGGGCAATGTTAGTAGCACCTGGAGAACCATTGGCCTCTACCTGGGTGAGGCGTGGTTATGGCTCCCATGCTGGATGGCCTGATAGCTATGGAACAGATCTCTCCTTAGATACCACAGTCAGTGGCTGCTCTCCATCTAGGGTTAGGGCACCTGCTCAGCCATCAGGACACCCCATGCCAGGACAGAGGCCTACAATTCAGATGGCAGCACAGGGGTGAAGATGATCTCACCGTAGCCCTAGTTACATGGCTGCCCCAGCATGCAGGACATGATGAGCTGGGGGAAGATGTTCTCTGTGTTTTTCCACAGCCTATCCCGGCCTCTTCTTGTGTCTGATTAGACCAAGAGAGTACCAGGTTCCCTCTCATAGTCCTGGTTCTTTTTCTTTTACAGTCATGAGGCTTGAACTCAGGTCCTGGGTACTGTCCCTGAGCTCTTTTGCTCAAGGTTGATGCTCTACCATTTGAACCATAGTGCCATTTCCAGATTTTCCTTTTCATGTGGATCTCTGATATGTCCAGTGCTGTGCCTGCAGGGAGGCACTCACCCCACAGACAGAGCCACCTCTGCCGTGACTGTGACTGCCCACAACCCTCACACCCACTCCTTGCACACCCCTCGACTCCAGTTTTAGCTCCTCTTGGACTGGGTGTCCAGCCTACCCCTTCCTACACTCACAATGGGTCTACAATTGTCTTCCCAGGATCCTTTCTTCTGCCAGGAAGAGTACAGACTGTGCACATCTTGACGATCACAGAGCTCAAAGCCAAAGGCTGAGATGCAGAAGGGGGTGACCCAGTAGCTGCACAGGGCCCATGGATCATCCTGTGCATCCCCCAGCCTGTGACTTCCCCGACCCCCTTGGCAGGGAAGCTCCATGCCCACATCCTGATCCCTGGTCCCCTCCAATTCCATTCTCCCTTGGATTTTGCAGACTGTCTACCATCAGGATCTAAAATTCTATTCATCACTTTATGTCCTTATCACTGATTTGCTACTTGGGCAGGATCTCCCCGTGCCTGGAGAGTGGGCATGTCATGTACTCTCTGTGGAGAAGTTGCCCCAGGAGAAGAAATATGCACTTCATGTGAGTGTTGGACAGGGCAGGAGGGCTCCCTAGGATCAGAAGCCACAGGAGGGGTGCAGATGGGGGAATGCTAGGGGCCCCAGGGGACACTGGAATTAGGGCACAGTTGGTTCCTTCTGCAGGGTTGACACCGCTTCACAAACCCAACAGAATGAGGTTCACATTACAGATGTCAGAGACAGTGCAGATTGCCAATGGGCGCAGGGGTCACTGTCACCCCCAGATGCTGGCTGCATGCTGGGATGCACGCAGAGATGTTTTCAAGATCAGATAATGAGGATGTTGCAGGGTGTAACCATTCTTTTCAGATGGCTCTCTAGCTCTCTTGAGCTTCATCTCTATCTTTGGCTTTTTCTTGACAGATAACTGCAAATGAGAGTTTCATGGACTTTCCTTTCTGGACTGGCTTCAAACAGAAGCTATGCACAGTTTTCAAACCATACCCTACTGTAGAAGGGAAGCTTGATCTGGTGCTTAACTGGGTTGCACTTTGGCTCCGTTTGCTATGTCTCACGGGAGGGGACTCATCATTTGTAGACTAAGATCTCATGACCTTCAAAGCCAAATGCTACCTGAAAGTTCAGGGTCCCAGCCTAAGTGTTGGGCCGGGGTGAATACATTCTCTGTTTGCTGGGTCATCAACCCATGTTTTAAGCTGGAAGTAGGCAGTGCCACATTTGATAAGAACATCTGCCAGAGATTGTCACCTCATGAAAGCAGATTCTACATTTGTATTCCATTTCCTGTGGTGGAGAAATCCCCTCCAACTTAGACAGGCTCACATCCACCTGCAGGTCACACTCCTAATGCACCCTTGAGTGTCCTCATGGTATTGGGATCTAAGTTTGTAGGGAATGCTGCTGTAGTCCATGAATTAGCTGGACAAGTGATGACAAACGTGTTGTGGATTAATATGAGAACAATTTAAGAAGCCCTGGAGGAGCATCAACCTGACCCTCTGTGGTGCTATAAATCTGATAGGATGTTCCAGACTGAGAAACAATCACATGGCTTTGTGTTTGGCATCCAGACATGTGAGTGCATGTCTTAGCTGTCAGCCAATACAGAGGAGGACATGAATAAGTGGGTGGAAAGCATCTGTCAGACCCCTGTCTGGGGGCAGGTGGAGAGAACATAGGAAGGTAGATACCATGCCTGTGGTGGGGCCAAAAAAAGGGTAAAAGAGGCAAAGGAACCAGGTACTGGTAGCTCAAGACTGTCATCCTAGCTACTCAGGAGTTTGAGATCTGAGGATCACAATTCAAAGCCAGCCCAGGACAGAAACTCCATGAGACTCTTATCTGCAATAAACTACTGAATGCAAGAAGCTCAAGCTCAGTGACAGCATCCAGGCCTAGCGTTCAAAACCGAGGACTGGCAGAAAAAAGTATCAAAGGACAAGAAGCTGGCCAAAAGTTAGAGGGACTGTATCTTGACAAACAATACAATGGTAAGTTGCACTCAGAAGACTTGCACAAAATCTGGAAATTCCTGAGACCTATCTATGTATGTTTCCTGTTTGTCTAAATACATATGTTTATGCATTTATATATTAGCATAGAGAGACAGATCAATATATATGACTATACATATATACATAGCCAGACACTTATGGGTGGGTGGTATACTGTGTGAGAGTTTGTGTTTGTGTTTTGTGGATGGCTATCTCTGTTTAAGAAAGATAGAAAATATGTAAATATCTTTAAAAAAACTTGATAAAATATAGAGAGACATAAGCTCTTGAGGGAATCTGAAATGACAAGATTATTCACAGGCATGTTTATCCTTATGGATTCCTCAGCAAGTTTTAATTTTTTTCATTATTTTCTTTCTTTTTTTGAACCAGTGCTAAGGATTTCTCTCAGGGACCAGGTGCTGCCAATTACTAATTTTCTCATGGCTGGTACAAGAGGAACTGAGCCACAGTTCCACTTTTGCCTTATTTATTCGTGCTTAACTGAAGATAAAGGTTTCTATCAGTGACTTTCTTTCAGGGGCTGGATTCTAACGAGGATCCCCAGACCTCAGCCTTCTCTATAGCTACAATTAACAATATGAGAACCCAGCACTGGGTTCCAATGCACAGGGCAAGAAATTGAGTGAATCTCTCAACTCCAATTAGCTATCATAAGCTACAAGTGAAAGACCAATACCTTTGAGGAAAAGATGCTGAGGGTTATCACACAGGCCCTATGAGTAAGCCCTAAACCCTGTACACATGTGTGCATGCACACATTGGCAGATACACACACACACATGCACACACACAATATCTCAGGCAATATTGTATTTTGAATTAATATCCAAAGATTGGACAACAGGATAGCAAGTAAGAAAATCTGTTTTTCTTGTCTACATTGAGGGAAAGGGATAAGTCACAAGATGCAGAAGCGAAGAATTCAGAGGCAAATGCTGTGAGTGAATAACTTGTAAAAAGCACATTTCTTTTCTTTTCTTTTCTTTTGTTTTTTTCTGCCATTCCTGGGGCTTGAACTCAGGGCCTGAGCACTGCTCTTGGCTTTTCCCAAGTCTAGCTCTCTGCCACTTGAGCCACATTGCCATATGGATTTTTATATCTGTGTGATATTAAGGACTCAAACCTAGATCTTCATGGATGCTAGGCAAGCACTCTAATACTGGGCCAAACTCTAAACCCCGATAGAGTATTTATACATAGTCATCATCATCATATCAAAATATCCTTTATCCTACAAAGAAAGAACACTTATCTATGTCTGTAAGACTTTTTTATGTCACCAATGCTTCTGTGATTTTCCCACTTGCACTTTTACAGATGACAGCACAGATATTCATCAGGAAGAAAAATAGATTAGGATACAGAAACCTAACAACGTCCTAGTAGACTGAAGTGAAAAATATGTGCAAGATGGCCTGGGTGTTTCATCTATTTGTAGAGTGCTTGGCTACCACACAAAAAGAGTCCGGTTTGATTCTGCAGTACCATATACATAGAAAACTCTGGAAGTGGTGCTGTGGCTTGGTGGGACAGCTATAGCCTAAAGAAAGCCTAAGAACAATGGTCAGGCTCTGAGGTCAAGTCCCAGGACTAGCAAAAAAATGTGCAAGAGGCAAAATGCAAGCTGAGAAGGCACTGTGAAGCAAAATGTCTTGTGAAGGGTAAGGGGAATAGTGACAGTTAAGTTTGGATCTTACCTAAGAAAGGCTCCTTGAGCCTGAGACCAGGCTAGCACTTAGGCCTAGTTAATGACTTGGGATTTGAACAAAAAGGTGTGCTGTTTACTACATCCATATGTGAGGTGGGAAGGGAGATTCAGCCTCCAGTATGTCTTTGGGGAGGTCTTCTGTGAGCAAGGAGCTTTGGTCATTGGGCCTTGAAAGGTGACCCTACCTCCCTCACAGTGGAACAGAATATGGAACCCTGGTAACCAAGCCACTGTATGTGACAACCAGCTCAAGTCAGCTCCCTTGGCCTGTGGCTCAGGAGGAAGAAAGATGTTGCTGTGCTGTTGCCAAAGTTCAGGAGGCTCGGATCTCAGGCATGAGAGATATGGATGTCTCACTTGAAGAAGTAGATGCTGGATCAGGGCCAAGACAAAATTCCAGTATATCAGGCATTTCTCTAGGAAGAAATCCAGGAAACTCCAGGGAAACTCAGATGAGGTATATTGAGAGGAAACCTATTTGAACCCATCATCCTGCCCACAAACTACAACCTTCTTGTGTGCTTTCAAGTGACTACATAGAGATTAGTGTGTCATTTCCAATCTACTCTATTCCAATTCCTCAGTGTGAAGTGTGGTCCCATTCCTACGTTTGAAATATCCACTGTTTTGCCAATACAGTGTGATGGTAAGTCAGCTCAGACTCTGAATGAGCCTTGTAACCTATGGATCCTGGAGGAAGGCCTGTTGGAGTTGCTGCTGACAAAGCTGATCCCTGCCTACCAGAAAGGTGATCTCTTTTATGTGGGAAACTTCCTGCACAATTTCAAATAGTGGAGGACAATGTAGTAGTTGCTGGAAATTCTCTTGAAAAAGTGAGTGTTCCCCCTCCATCCCATGTTCGCTCTCCCCTCCTGGCCAAGTCTTGGAATACTTGGCTCCTCTCTGAGCCTGTTTGTTTCACTGGGGTGTTCACAGGGGAGCTAAGAATGATACAAGTGCACAAACTACTTCATTATGACTGGGACACCATGCCATTTCATTTCCCTCTCAAGCTACTGGAGTCTCAACAGTGTGCTTACTGAGAAGTTGGATTTCAGGCATGAGGAAGTGGCTCCCAACTGCAGCCCTCACCTAGATGACATCCTAGGAAATCCCATTTCCCAGTAAGAAATGAGGTGTCAGTACTAATGGCGGAGGCCTGTGAAATACTGGAGTCAGAGGAAAAGCTGGGGGCTGAATCACTTTTGAGCCATCAGGGAGGGATTGTGAGAGCTTTGCCTGTTAGAACCTGAAAGCATTTACATTTTGGTGTGTGGTCCAGTGCTGCCACTTGAACCTGAACCCAGGTCTAAATACCATTCCTTTGGTGTTCAAAAATTAGCACTTGTACCATTTGAGTCATAGGTCAAGTTCTGGCTTTTTGCTGCCTAATTGAAGACAAGTGCCTTTAGACTTTTACTGACTAGACTGGCTTTCCACTGTGATCTTCAGAGCTCAGCCTGCTGGGTGGCTAAGATTAGAGGAATGAGCATTTAGTTCTTTATTTAGAGCATTCACTTATTGATTTCTTTAGAGCATTTACTTAGTTAATTTAAGGTGCGTTTACTTTGGACAGATGCATAGAGGCCTCTCTCAGAAGCTTCTGGAAGTGGGGTGTAAAAGTCATCCTCTTCTCGAGTTTCTCTTACCCCCCTCCCAGCACATAAGTGCACATCTCTGCAGGACAGCCACAGCATTAGAATCCTGCAAGAAAGGGGCTTTGGTAAAAGGCTCAGGATGGAGAGAGAAGGCTCTCACTTTCCTTGTACCGAATGTGCCCACAGCATCATGTGTTCCATCTATACGATGTGAATGGACTTCTACCCCAGTGATTTCTACGAGTTCAAGAACTGCCACACCCTGACACAACTCAAGCTCTATACGAGGCTCCACATGTCGGCTTTGGACCTGCTCTTCTAAACACAAACTTTTTGACCAGCTGGAGGAATATGTGACCAGTAAGACCAAGAAAAAGTAGAAGTCCTGGTGTGGGTGCCTCAGAACCTGTGAGTAGGAAGCCCATGTGGTCTAGATATTGCTTGGCCCTTACTTCTACAGAGCTTGGCAAAATGCCCTTTATGGGTGGTGTCAGCCAGGTAATGTCTGTCCTCTGAAAGGACTCGGGAATAAGCACTCATTAGAAAGACCCTACACCCCCTCAGTGTTCAGTCCAAACTCCAGTTCTACAGGTTCCTCCATTAGATCCTCATGGAAGTTGAGTGACACTTCAACTTGCAGAGTCCACTCTGTCCACTCTGTACCTTTTTCCATTCTTAGGTTTGGGTCATCGTGGAAGAGCTTATCCTGAACTCCGGATGAAAAACCCACCAATGGAGCTGGTGACTGATGGAGACTGAGAATCATCACTGCACTCCAGAAAGCATGGGCCTTCTGTAGAAATTACCAAACAGGTTTAGAGTCCTAGGGATATACCTTTTGCTCTGAACCCCATGTGTGACACAGTTGAACCTGCAGATACTATGGAGGAAGAAAAAGAGCAGCCAGATTTCCTTCCGTTTCCTTTCACACTCCACCCAGAGTCAGTCCATCTGAGTCAGAGTAACACTCCACTTATTGTGCAAGCTGAAGGGGCACACGCTGGGCTCATGGAAAATGTCACCATGGGAAGCAGCAAGTGTACTCTCAATACTGGATTCATTGGAGGAAAATGAATCCATCCTCACAGAATATCCAGACCCATCCATCTCACTAAAAGAGACTCAATCTCCATTCGACAAACCAGAATCCATCCCCCTCTTAACTCAGGAAGGACATTCTGTTTCTCATGAGGAAGGAGACCCTTCTGAGGACTCTGAAGGAGAATTACTGTCTGAAGGCAACTTGGAGGCCAGTCTGGATTTAGAGCTTCCCTGTCCCCTTCCTAAAAAGACGTCTCTTTATCTTGCTCTCATGATTCTTTTCAAGTATTCATTGTATTTACTTTGCTAACTATTAAACTCTCATTGTTAATATTATGGTGTGCAGTTCTTCAGTGCTTATTATACTGTGTTTTATTTTCCACTTATAATGTGAGACCTCAGACACATAGGTCCTGGGTGGGCCAAAAACCAGACAGGTCTGTTCCCATAGAAGACAACCTTACTGGATATACAGGGAACTATGAAATGCATGGAATCACCAGGAATCCAGGCCAGGCCTCCATGGAAACACAAGTCAGCTACCAAAGCTTAAGGACAGAGCGGATGCCTGGAAATGTGTTTTGTCAATTGGGAGAAGTGCCAGAGTAACTGTAATATTATGTGGGACTCTGTTCTGTGAGTTCAAGTCTGTTTATATATCCATTGTGCTTTGTACAAATATTTAAGAAAATTAAAACTCCACAATAGCATCAAAAATCTACTTTGGCTTTGAATGTGGCCTAGTTGTAGAGTGCTCGCCTAGGATACAAGAAGACCTTGATTCAATTCTTCGACACTGCATACACAGAAAAAGCAGGTGGGGCACTGTTGCTCAGGTGTCAGAGTGTCACCATTGAACAAATGTGGCCAAGGACAGTTCCTGGTCCCTCAGTTCAAGCCGCAGGACTAGCCAAACAAGAAATCATACCATTTTCCACACATTTGGAAATAAATCTGTTTTATCTAACCCTACTTCTTTTTTGCCAGTCCAGGGTGTGTGCCACCAAGCCAAACTACTGCCCCCCAACCTTACTATTTTGAATCATTTAATTTTTTTACATAATCATATTTCATGCTGTCTGTATTAATACCATGAACAGTATGCTTAGTGTAATAATGTTAAAGGTAAAACATAAGAAATTAATAACTAAAATTCCTTTTATATTAGTTTTATAGCATTACTACAATTTTATGAGAAAAATTACTTAGAATGTTTATTTTAGAGTTCAAGTAATCCATTTTGATAAATATATCAACCTACATCATTTATTTGAACACATTTTAAACTATTTTTTCAGGAATGAAAATACATATATATTTGTTGTAAATGAAATTTATCACTTGGGGGGAAGGGAAAGAGAAAACGGGGGAGGGGTAACAGTGTTTACAAGAAATGTACTCAGTGCATATGTAACAGCAATCTCTTTGTATATCACCTTGAACAACAAATTTTTTGAAAAGTACAATAAGTTTAAATGTCTACTTTGGGCAGAATTTTTTTTGCCAGTACTGGGCTTAGACTCAGGACCTGAGCACGATCCTTGTTTTTGTTTTTGTTTATTCTTAAGGCGCAAGTTCTATCACATGTGCCATAGCACCACTTTTATCTTTTTTTATCAATGTTGTGCAGAGGAATTGAACTTGGGTCTTCATTCATGCTCGGCAAGAACGCTTCCACTAGGCTTAACTTATGGCCCCAGTGGGAAGGAAGTTTTCCATAAAATATGTAGGAAATATGTACACTAAGGAAAAGCCATCAAAAATAGAAGAAAAATTATATACTTAGATAACAACATGCCAGTATTATGGCCGATCTCTGTAATTCTAGCTTCAAGAGTGGCCTATTTGGACCGGGAGTTGGCTGGCTGAAGTAAAGTGCTATCCTTGAGCAAGCCCTAGGATAGTGCTCTGGCCATGAGTTGAAGCCATAGGACATGTAAAAAATAATTTAATGCCCGTGACTGGTGGCTCACCCTGGTAATCCTAGCTACCCTGGAGGATCGAGGTTCAAAGACGGCCCAGGCATAAAAATCTGTGAGAATCTTATTTCCGAATAATCCAGAAAATTCAAAATGACAATGTGCCTCAAGTGGTAGAGCTCTTGCCTTGAGCTGAAGAGCTTAAGGTAAACATCCAGGCCCAGAGTTCAAGCCCCATGAGTGAAAAAAAGAAAAAGAAAAAGAAAGCCCTTATCTAAGGCTGGAGTGCACACTAGTGGTAGTTTGCTTGCCTAGTATGCACAAAGCCCTGTGTTCAATTACTCTGTACCACTTACACCAAAAAAAAGCTGGAAATGATCTCGGAAGGTTGGGTTCTGAGGATCACAGTTCAAAGCCAGGCCAGACACTAAAGTCCATGAAACTGTTACTTCCACTTAAGCACCAGAAAACCAGAAGTGACACTGTGGCTCAAGGTGTTTAAGGTTGTAGCCTTGAGCTGAAGAGCCCAGGGACACTGCCCAGGTGCACAATTAAAGTCTTACAACCAAAAGAGAGAGAGAGAGAGAGAGAGAGAGAGAGAGAGAGAGAGAGAGAGAGAGAGAGACAGAGAGACAGAGAGACAGAGACAGAGAGACAGAGACAGAGAGAGACAGAGACAGAGAGAGAGAGAGAGACAGAGAGAGAGAGAGAGAGACAGAGAGACAGACAGGCAGACAGACAGAGACAGACAGACAGAGAGACAGAGACAGAGACATCAAACAGTCAGGCACTGCTGGCTGAAGCGTGTAATTCTACCGATTATGGAGGCTGAGATTGGAGGATCTTGGTTCAAAGCCCAAAGCCAGCCTGGACACATATGTTTGTGAGACTTACATCACCAATTAATTACCAGAAACCAAAAATGGAGCTGTAGAGGAAGAGCACTAGCCTTGAGCTGAAGAGCTCAGGGACAGTCCAGGCCCAAAGTCCAAGCACCATGATGAATCAATAATAAAAAAAAGAAGATAGCTAATAGTAATGATGAATAATTTTGGGCTGGGAGTTTGGCCTAGTGGTAGAGTGCTTGCCTAGCATGCACGAAGACCTGGGTCCAATTCCTCAATATCACATACATAGAAAAATGCTGGAAGTGGTGCTGAGGCTGAAGTGGTAGAGCCGTAGCCTTGAGAAAATATAAGGACAGTGCTCAGTCCCTGAGTTCAAGGCCAGGACTGGCCAAATCAAAAGTAGTAGAGCACTGGCATTGAACTGAAGATCTGAGGAACAGCCCATGCACAGAGTTCAAGCACCGCAAACAACAACAACAAAATCTATGAAATGGCAGTGGTGGTTTTAAGCTAAGCAAAAATAGAGTAGAAATTGGTAAAATACATATTTGTGTGTAAGCAAAATAGCCAGACTTATGCATTAGAACAGGATAGCAACTTGAAAAAAAATTTTGTTTTCCATCTCACTAGGTCCTGTCTCTTAATTTATTCAAGTAAGTAAAATGCTCGGTTTTATAATCATTGCTCTAAATATTAGAAAATCATAATATCTCTCATTAACCAACAAAGACCAGGAACTGGGACTTCGTTCAAATGGCAGAGTATCAGGCAAGAGAAGAAAAAATTGATGTAAGAACTTGAAGTTCTTGATCCAGAACCTGCATAGTAACAGAGCAGCAGCCTGCTGATGGTACCTCACACCTATAATCTTAGCTACTCAGGAGGCTAAGATCTGAGAAACAAAGTTTAAAGCCAGCCAAAGTACCCAGTTAACTGCCAGAAAAACCAGAAGTGGCACTGTGGCTCACAGATTAAAGCACTAGCCTTGAGCTGAAGAGCTCAGGGACAGTGCCCAGGCCCAGAGTTCAAGCCCCACAATTGACAACAATCAAACAAGCAAACAAAACTCACAAAGAAGCCTGCAGACCACAGGGGTTCTGCTGAGTCTCTTCTCTATGGGGATCAGGAAACATTTCACTTTTTCTGTCTCTTCCCATCTCAACATTCATACTAAAATAAGACTGTGTTGAAAGTTTCAATTTTTAAAAATGTTTTTCATGAAGCACCCTGAAATATTCATCGCTTATATCTCAATTGAAGATAGTTGATTTGGGGCTGCATTGGTACAGTGCTAGCCTTGAGCAGAAAAGGTCAGGGATAGAGCTGAAGCACTCAGTTGAAGACCCAGTGCCAACACACAAAAGAAATTATGCACTTTATATATATTTTCTAATTTCTTAATGAATTTTTCAGTCTGTATAAATATAGGGTACATTCCTTGTTACTTAAGTAAGATTGCTCTTTTTTTTCTTTTTGACAGTCCTAGGGCATGGACTCAGGGCCCTGACATTTTCATTGGACTCGCTTGCCCAAGGTGATTGCTCTGCCTCCTGAAACACAGCGCCACTTCTAGCATTTTTCTGAATATGCGGTACAGGTGAATAGAACCTAGGTCTTCATGCATTCTAGGTGAGCACTCTACCATTAGGCTACATTCCCAGGCAGTGAGATTCCTCTTACAGTCATTGTATGTTCACAGAGTTTGATCTCACACACTGTAGGGTCCTGGTTGGCTTTGACCTGTGATCCTAAGCCCTGAGCCTCCTAAGTAGCTGAAATTAAGTTGTGAGCCAGCATGATGGCTTCCATTCTTTTTTCTACAAAAATATATGTAGTTATCTAAAATATATCTATAGCTGAAAAAAATGAATCTCTCCCAAACAAATCTTCAAAGAAACAACCATCCTATTAAAAGGTGGGCTAAAGACTTAAAAGAGTATTCTCTGAAGAAAAAATTAAAATGGGCTTTAGACACATGAAGAAATGCTCCATATCTCTAGCAATAAGGGAAATGAAAATCAAAACAACTTTGAGATTCCACCAGACTCCAGTCAGAATGGCCATTATCAAAAAATCTAATAAGAGATACTGGTGGGGAAGTGACCAGGGGGGATCACACCTACACTGTTGGTGTGAGTGTAAACTCGTTCAACCACCAGGGAAAGCAGTGTGGTGGTTCCTCAAAAGACTGAACATAGAGCTCCCCTATGATCCAGCAAATCCACTACTTGGCATCTACCCAATTGTCCAGAAAAAGGGACATACTAAAGCCACTAGCACAATGATGCTCATTGCAGCCCTATTTACCATAGCAAAGCTATGAAACCAACCCAGATGCCACTCAGTAGATGACTGAATCAAGAAGATGTGGTACTTATACACAATGGAATGCTATGCTGCCATCAGAAGGAATGACATCGCCCCATTTGTAAGGAAATGGAAAGACTTGGAAAAATTCATATTAAGTGAAGCAGCCAGACCCAAAGAAACATAAGCTCAATGGTTTCCCTCATTTGTACCAATTAGTTCACATCTAGGACTCTCCTAGCAGAGGATTACAATAACTCAAAAACCTAGGTATATAAGGTCATATAGGATGAGAATAAATGAAAGGATCTCTAGGATATGGGAACAAGAGCTATATCTTGTGTCATCGTTGCTCTTAATCTAGTGTGATTTTTGTCCTTAATCTACTATGTTATTTCTCATCTCTTATTTTGCCCTTTGGTTAATGTCAGATTGTTACTGTATCTGATTTTTTCCCTGGCATATTGTATATATGTTTATTTGTTTATGTCAAATAGGAAAGGGAAGGGGGGAAACAAGATGATTGGGAAGGGGAGGGGAGAGGGAACTGGGGACAAAAACATGTGGAGTGGAATAAATGTGTGAGAAGTAATGCAGTCCACTACCTGTAAATGTAATCGTAACCCCTCTATACATTACGCTGAAAATAAAAAAGAGACTATAAAAATATCTGTAGAAAATGAGGTTGGATGATGGAAACAACCAGATGCCCTACTACAAAAAATGTGATACACACACACACACACACACACACACACAAACGCACACACACACAATGGAATGATACATAGCCAACCGACAAGATAAAATAATGGCATTCTCGAGGAAGTGGATGAAAAGGAAAAAATCATATTAAGTGAAGTAAGCCAAACTCAAAGGAACATAGGCCCAAGAGTCTCCCTCATTTGTCAAATTCAGTAGAAACCTTGGGCTCTGCTACCAGAGATTTACAATAGAACAAAATCTAGAGACATCGTGACAAATAGTATGACACTAAATGTAAGGAACTCCAAGATAAAGAAACAAAACTCATATAATGAGTGATTGTTGTCCTTAATGAACTATGTGATCTCTTATCTCTTTTGCTATCCCTTGGTTATATCCTATTGTTACAATATTTCACCTTGTTTTCTGATATATTTCATATGTGCCTAATTGGTTATTTGAAATTGGATAGGGAAGGGGGGAAATGAACATGAGTGGGGGTAGGGGAAGGGAAATGGGGACCATATCATTACATGGGGTATCAAAGTTTGAGAAGTAATGCACCTTCTGTCTGGTGAATATAATGTAACCCTTCTATAAATTACAACAAAAATAAATACATAAAAAGAAGATCTGCACAGAAAAAAATAATAATGGCATTTTTGGGGTAGTGGATGAAATTAGAGTGAATCCTGTTGAGTGAGATAAGTCAAGACCAAGGAACAAAAGGTACATGGTATCCTTAATATATGGATATTAGTTTCAAACAGTAGTAGAGCGATGATTGAATAGTTGATACCCAAAGTTCTGGACATAATTTTGGAGATATAAACATAACTACATAGACATAAAAATCTAGGATAGACTATACACTCTATAGACATGTGTTTTATTATAGATTAATCTGTATCTATGACATACAAAGACTCAGCTTAATTTTTACTATATTCTAAAATCTATGTGCCAGTGATTGTATAGCGATTCCCTTCTTGAATACTTGTTGGGTAAACATGACATTTGAAATGTGATGTAAAATTCAATGTTAATAAACTTTCTTAAAAAAGAGGCTAGAGGTAAATACCACTAATGTACTTGCTCTAAGTGGTACAGAAATTTTCGTAATGAATCAAGGGGTTTTATTACATCTTTATGCAATTATTTTAGTTCTGAGTGTTCTACACTCAATGATACTTCTGGAAAGATGATATAGCTGACTGTGTAGATGGTATGAAGACATACTGGCCTAAACGTAGAATAAAGCATTGGTAAGTGGCTGTTAGCTGTCAAGATTCTACTGGAATATGTGGAATGAATTTATTAAGCACAATGCAGGCTCTTAGTCAGATCAGGATCAAGATTATGTGGTTCCATGAGATGAATGAGGAAAGATCAGAAAAATCTACTAAGATATCCAGATATACTTTTGAAATTAAGGTATCTGTACTCCTTTTTTTTCTTTCTTGGTGGGGAGCTTGAACTTTGGACCTAGGCAAGGTCTCTTAGTTCTTTTTCCTCAAGGCTAATGCTGTACAAGTTTTAGCCACAACTCCACTTAGTTTTTGGGTGGATAAGTGGAGAGTAGAATCTTACAGTTTTTTTTGTTTTCATTTTTTTGCTTGCAAAGGCTTTGAATCACCTTCTCCCTGGCTAGTAGAATGACAATTATGACCCTCCAGCGCCTGCCTAGTGATTCTTTGAAAATTGGACTTTCTTCCAAATCACGTAAATGGTTCCTAGCAAAGTTTTGAAGCCTGACTTAAATGTGACAGATTTTTGTCGCTTGGAGACACTCTGTGCTGAACGTTAGAAATCTACCAGCTGAGTCACAGTGGCACTTCCAGATTTTGTTTATGTGGTGCTGAGGAATGGAATCCAGGCTTTCATACATGCTAGGCAAGCTTCATTTTCAGCCCAAGGTTTTATGCTTTGTTTTTTCAGTGTTGTTGATTCTAAGGTACTGTATGATGTTCTTTCATTTTCTTTGCTTTTTACCTCTTTTCTTCTTTTTCCCTTTAGTTTTATTCTCTGTAGTCACTGTGTTGAATTCGGGTACCCTGTGTCTTGTACATAGGTTTATGTGATTTGGAATGGAGAGGGTATAATAAAATGGTAAAAAAAATAACCAAAATAAAAAAGGGTGAACCAATTGAACAGTGATACTTGGAAGACACTAAACAGAAATGAACTGAACAATCTGGGTGGAGAGGGGGCTGAGGGTAGGAAAACAGAGAAAAATGAGGGAGGGGATAAAAATTTTCTTAAGAAATATATTCATTACTTATGTAACCGTATGCCAACTATATATTGACTTAACAAAATAAATTAACTTAAAAAATGATTTAGCTGGGTATTGTGGCTCACACTTGTAAATGTAGCTACTCAAGAGGCTGGGATCCAAGGATAGCAGTTCAAAGTCAGCCTGGGCACTGAAGTCCATGTGACTCTTATCTCCAATTAACCACCAGAAACCCGGAAGTGGCCCTATGGCTCAAGGGATAGGGCAGTAGTCTTGAGCTGAAAAGCTCAGTGACAAGACCCAGGTGCAGAATTGCAGTCCCATGACTTGAATGATGAATGATACTAGCCAGGCTCTGTGCGCTCACACTTGGAATCCTATCTACAGAGAATCAGGTTTGAATCCAGCACAAACAAATTGCATGATATTCTGATTTACAGTTCATTACCAAACATCTGGAAGTGGAGCTGTGGATAAAGTGGTAGAACACTAGCCTGAAGCAAAAAAAAAACTTTTAAGGACACTTCCCAGGCCCTGGGTTCAAGTCCCAGGACTTGCATAAAACAACAAAATGTGACGCTGAGTCCTCCATCATTTGGTGTTATACTTCAATATTCTTGATATGCGTCTTAGAAATTAAGTCCCTAGCAAATACTCTCCCCTGAAATTCTGCTTCATAGCTGATTCATAGAATTTCAGCATCATTACTATCACCTTCCAGTTAGCATAGCAGTCTACTACTGAAAATTTGAAGAACACTTTTGAGTAATCCTAATAAATCTGTGTATCATCTGCACACACATCAAATCAGCAGGAGCTATGTTCTACTATTATCTAAATGTATTTAATCCCTTCTTGAGTTAATGAGCCTTAAAGAGTAAAACATATGAAATAGTTATGAAACTAACAGTCACCATTCTTCTACCTAATATTGTAATATAAGTTTATAAATGCAAGGACTATTCTGAAGTGTGCAGAAGATAGCTTCTAATTATAATATTCTCATGAAGTATAGTTTTTAAGAAACATGTTGCTTGCTTTGGGAAATCAAAGGCAAGGAAAAATGATATAAGTAAGTTCCCTATTTATCAGAAGGAAAATACTATTGGGTTTAGATCAACTTCATTCACTCCGTGCTGATGAAACAAATATTTGCAATTCCTGAGGCCAATCACTTCATTGTGATGCACAATCAGCCAGCTTAGATCAATATTCCAAAAAAGGAAAGGAACAAATGAGAAGCAATTAAGGTTTCCAAAATGAACCAGGTGGTGGTGGCAGCTCACACTTGTAATTCTATCTACTCAAGGCCTGAAATCCAAGGATCTGGATTAAGTCTGTCTGGGATGAAAATATTCCTGTCTGTAACATCATCTCTGTTATCTCAGCCCAGCTGATACACTCTGCCCAACAGGTTCCAAACACCAAAGTCCATCTCCTATCTGAAATACTAGCAAACGTACTCACATATTATTTCCTCTTTGGGAGATAGTTGAAACATGTACCAGAAACATTTCCCTGGCTTCAGAGTGGAAGTGGAAATATATACTCACTAGAATCCCATCTAGTAAATTACAGTCAATCATCGTTCCTCACATCTAGTTAGTTAAATTGAACAATGAGTGTTTGGATCAGAAGCAATGTGTATGAGCATACATGTTGTAAAAGTACTGTAATCCTAGCTACTCAAGATAAGCTGAGAACTGAGGATTCCAGTTCAAAATCAGCCACGCAATAAATTCCATAAGATTTTTACCTCTAATTAACCACCAAAAAACAGAGCGTTGAATTGTGCTTAAAATGCCACAGCCCAAAGCTTTGCATTAAAGTGCTAGGGGTAGCATTCAGGATGCCCACTCCCTCCACTCCTTTTTAACATAGTACTAGAATTCCTAGGCAGTGCAATAAGGCAAGAAGCAAGCATAAAGGGGATCCAAGTAGGGAAAGAGGAAATAAAACTATCCCTCTTTGCCGATGACTTGATTCTGTATTTAAAGAATCCTATAGACTCTACTCCCAAGCTCCTTGAGCTGATGCAAAGATTTGGAAGGGTAACAGGCCATAAAATGAACCCTCACAAATCAACTACCTTACTTTACGCCAACACTGAGAGGAACGAGGCAATAATCAGGAAAGAAATTCCTTTCACAGTAGCCTCAAAGAAAATAAAGTACCTAGCAATTAGCTTAACTAAGAATGTAAAGGACCGTTTAGATGAAAACTTTAAAACCCTAAAAAAGGAAATAAAAGCAGAACTAAGGAAATGGAAAAACCTCCCATGCTCCTGGATTGGAAGAATCAACATTGTGAAAATGACAATCTTGCCAAGGGCTATCTACAAATTCAATGTAATACCCATCAACATCCCAATGTCATTCTTTAAAGAAATAGAAGAGGCAATTCAAAATTTCATATGGAATAATAAAAGACCCCGTATAGCAAAAATACTTGTTAGCAAAAAGAACAACGCTGGAGGAATTTCAATTCCAAACTTAAGACTCTCTTACAGAGCTATAATTCTCAAAACAGCTTGGTACTGGCACAAGAACAGGCCTGAAGTCCATTGCAGTAGAACTGCGGACCCAGATATTAAACCACAGACCTATGGCCACCTAATCTTTGACCAGGGAGCCAAAAAAATAGAATGGCAGAAAGATAGCCTCTTCAACAAGTTGTGCTGGCAGAACTGGTTAAACACCTGCAGAAAACTAAAGTTGGATCCTTCTTTGTCACCTTGCACTAGAATTAACTCCAAATGGATCAAAGACCTGGAGGTAAAAGCTGACACACTGAAAAGTTTACAGGAAGGAATAGGAGATACACTAGGCCTCCTTGGCACAGGTCGAAACTTTCTTAATAAGGACCAAGAATCACAACAAATCAGAGAAAGGCTGAATAAGTGGGACTGCATTAAACTGCAGAGCTTTTGTATGGCAACGGATATAGCTAGTAAACTAATCAGGAAGCCTACAGAGTGGGAGAAGATCTTCACCACCCAAACAACGGACAAAGGCCTCATATCTAAAATATATCAACAACTCAAAAAATTGAATCACTCCAAAACTAACCTCCAAAGTAACACCCATCCCATTAAAAATGGGCCAAAGCCTTAAAGAGAGTCTTCTCTGAAGAAAAAACAAAAATGGCCTATAGACACATGAAGAAATGCTCAACAACTCTGGTCATAAAAGAAATGCAAATCAAAACAACTCTAAGATTCCACCTCACTCCAGTTAGAATGGCCAGGATCAGGAAAATGAATGACAACAGATGCTGGAGGCGATGTGGCCAGGAGGGATCACTACTACACTGTTGATGGGAGTGCAAACTCGTTCAACCACTATGGAAAGCAGTGCGGCAGTGCCTCAAAACGCTAAACATACAACTCCCTTATGACCCAGCAATTCCACTACTTGGCATTTACCCAACAATCCAGAAACAAGGGCATACTAAACCCACTAGCACAACAATGTTCATTGCAGCACTATTCACCATAGCAAAGATATGGAACCAACCAAGATGTCCCTCAGTTGATGAGTGGATCAACAAGTTGGGGTATTTGTACACAATGGAATTCTAGGCTGCTGTCAGAAAGAATGACATCGCCCCATTTGTTAGGAAATGGAAAGACTTAGAACAAATCATATTAAGTGAAGTAAGCCAGACTCAAAGGAACTTAGGCTCAGTGGTTTCCCTCATTTATCATAATCAATAGAAACCTTGGGCTCTACTAGCAGAAATTTGCAATAGAGCAAAAGGCCATATATAAGGCCATATAATGTGAATCTAATTGAAAGGACCTCCAGGATATTGAAACAAAAGCCACATAATGAATGATTGTTGTCCTTAATGTACTATGTTGTCTCTCATCTCGTTTGCTGTCCCTTGGTTATCCCATATTGGTATAGAGCCAGAACCACCCCTCACCCAGGTAGAGGCCAATGGTTCTCCAGGTGCTACTAACATTGCCACACCACTAGCTCTGGGTACACGTGACATTCCCTCCACAAGGAGCAGGACTAAGTGAAGGATCAGGAAGCTGCCTATGGGCTTCAGATGATGGCCAGGCTGGCACTACAGATGGCCTCACTCTGTCACCACCTTCCCATGCCTCCATCATTCCTCCATCATGCCTCTCTACCTCCCAACCAATAACCTTGGAAACCAATGAACTGGGCTCTCATCATTCCTCTCATCTCTTCACCCACCTTGCCATTCATCCATCCCTCTGTCACTTCCACCCTACACACATCCCACCACCAGCCACCCTGTAGCTTATGAGGATCCCAGAGGAAGCTCTTGGTGAAGGGCGTGTGACCACAAAACAGTTACTATCACCCGCTCCGGCCTGATCCACCACAGAATAAGAACAGCCAAGCAGGCCCACACTGCAGCAGAGTTGCTCTGCTGCCACCCTGATTTCTTCATGGCCAGGACTTGGCTCTCCTCAGCCTCCCAGCTCAGTAACCAGAACATTGTGCTTTCACAGAGCCATGGCTTCCAGTCTCCACGGACACAATGACATCAAGTTGATGCAAACTTCCCCATCTCTATATACTTCTAACTATGGGATGGGAGCTGAGGTTCTCTTCTGTCACTCCATCTGCTAAGAGGCTCATGCAGATTTCTATCCTTTGCTCATCATGGTGACTCTTTGGTTAACAAATCACTGCTGGGCTTCCAGTTCACCACATATAGAACCCATACTCCAACACTTTTCTTAGAAGGACTGATGACTTTTAAATATTCTCTACTTTTAAATTTCTAGTTCCTTCTCTCTTTCATTTATATATTTCCCTTCCTCACATACTTCCCTTTTTTACCTTCCTTCTTTCATTGCTGGCCTTGAACTCAAGACCTGGAGCTTTTTCTTAGCTTTTCTTTGCTCAAGGTAGCACTCTAGCTCTTGAGTCACAGCTCTACTTCAATCTTTGTTCTTACTCTAAACTGGGAGTAAGAGTCTCATGCATTTTTCCCTTTGCTGGGTTGGTTTTAAACCACAATACTAAGATCAGGATCCTTAATATGCCTCGGATTACAGGTATTATCTAATCAAAACAAATTCCTGATTTCTTTTTTAGAAATAATTAGTTCTTTCAGGTGAGCCACCAGCCACTCATGCAAGAGCATTGCAGGATCCCAGCATTCATCTTGTCTCCAGTCTTATTCCATCCATCTCACAATGGTCATCTAAAACACCCTGCTGCATGCCTGAAGTCGCAAGGAACGTTCTCAAAGCCATGAGAAGCCCCCTTAAGCTCTGCCTCAGACATGCCCAGCCCCCATCCCAATTCCACATGAGCATTTGTTTAGGAGAAATTTCCTGAGTACATCATCATCTTTTCCTCACCATTCAAATTTCATCTTTGGAGTCATTTCTCCCAGACAAAGAGGAACATGATCCATGGTTTGATAGCAGCTCCAGCTTCATAGTTCCAGCCACCAACACCCCCCCATTACCCTGCCAGACACCTGAATTCAAGAACAATGTTTTCACTACCCCTGACTCTTATCAAATGTTTTAACTTATACAGTGCATTAAAATAATTTTACTAAATGGAATAAACACATGGCATCAAGCTTCAGAATCTTTGCACCTGAACTTTGAGTGAATCACAGACACACCAGCATTTCCGTAGGCAACAGAAATCTTACCTTTGAGATTTCAGCATTCCTGGTATCCAAGTTTGGATGTGCTAACACTGCCCTTAATGGGGCACTTCAATCACACAATCCCACAAACAATCAATGTCATTTGACATTCACTGGTAGGTGGTGCTAGGAAAAAGACTGATGTGCCAACTCCATGCTGGCTTGACCTATGCCATCTTCAAACCTGGAGCAAGTGGGGCTCCTCTCTCCATGACACCTTTTGTGTACTACCCCAGGAGGACGTTTACCTTGAGACAAAATTATGAAGACTATCTCTACCAGCAAAGATTCCAGTGAGATGTGCTACATGGATAAAGCTAAAATCTCACTAAAGTGAGGTTGTTGGCAGTGCTGGAGCCTGAACTCAGGGCCTGGCCACTAAGCATTTGTACTCAAGACTAGCCCTTTACCACTTGAGCCCAAACTCCATTCCCAGCTGTTTTTATTTTTGGTAGTAAGAATCTATCAGACTTTCCTGTTCTAGGTGACTTGGAACTTCCATACTCAGATCTCAGCCTCCTGACCAGCCTGGATTAAAAGTGTGGATCAGCCATGCGCCACACCTGAGGACTTCTGCCAGCACATTTTTTCCCAAAAATTGGAAGAGGAAGATGAGGGAGGGTTGGGCTCATCCTGCCCTGCATATGAAGGAGAGCATCAGCACCTGAACTTCATTCCCTGTTGTAGGCTGCTGGAGGAAAAGGAAGCAAATAGGCACAGGCTGGCAGCAGACGCCACAGAAAAACTTGTGACCAAGACTCCCAGAGCAGACCTCAGAATCGATGACAGAGTTGGATCTACCCAGTAACAGAGGCAGTGGTGACACCTGAAACTGTGCGTTTGAGCCTTTGCTGCTAGTAAACAGGGCCACCTATGTCTCAATGAGAAAGGTGAGATTTTGGTGGAGAAGGTGAGATTAAACATTATGTATCATGCAAGAAGACAGACTATAAGGGCTCTTTTATTATTCCAAGTGAAATTTTGGATTTCCTCTTCTGTGTCTTTAAAGAATGACTTTGGGATATTGATGAATATTGCACTGAATTTGTAGATAGTCCTTATCAAGATTGCCATTTTTACAAAATTACTTCTTCCAAAGCAGGAGCATAGGTTTTTGCATTTCCTCAGTTCTGCGTTAATTTCCTTCTCCAGGGTTTATAGTTCCATCAAAAAGGTGGTTTACATTCTAAGTTAATTCCTAGGTATTTTATTTTCTTTGATAGCAAAATGAGTTGCTATCCTCATTGTTGCCTCATTCCTCTCATTTGTTGGCATATAGGAAGGCAGTTGACATTGAGGGTTAATTTTATACCCTGCTACCTTACCAAAGTTTTATATCAGCTCAAGCAGCTTCGGAGTAGAGTCTATAGGTTTCTTTAAATACAGAATCATGTCATCTGTAAGGAGAGAAAGTTTCAGTTCCTCTTTCCCTTTTCCTCCTCACTCCAGTTAGAATGGCCAAGATCCAGCAATCTAATAACGTATCCTGGAGGGGATGTGGCCAGGAGGGATCACTACTACACTGCTGGTGGGATTGAAACTCGTTCAACCACTATGGAAAGCACTATGGCAGTATCCCAAAAAGACTAAACATAGAGCTCCCCTGTGATCCAGAAATTTCACTACTTGCCAATCGTCCAGATAGGACATACTAAATTCACTATAATTCACAATAACATTTATCACAGCACTATTTACTATAGCAAAGGTATGGAACCAACCTAGATGCCCGTCAGTTGATGAGTAGATCAAATATGGTATTTTTACACAATGGAATTCTGTGCTTCTGTCAGAAAGAATGACCTAGAAGAATTTGTAAGGAAATAGAAACATTGTAAAGTTTAGAAATTAGTTTCTGTCTCCTTCTCTCTCTCCTTCTCTAACTCTGTAAAATATAGAAGTTCCTCTTTCTCTTTCTGTCTCTTTTCTCTCTTTCTCTCTCTCTCTCTCTCTCTCTCTCTCTCTCTCTCTCTCTCTCTCTCTCTCTCTCTCTCTCTCTCTCTCTCTTTCTCTCTCTCCAATCCTTAGGCTTGAACTCAGGGCCTGAGCTACTTTTGCTCAAGGTTAGCACTCTACCATTTGAACCACAGTTCTGCTTCTGGCTTGCTCTTTTCCCGTAGTATTGAGGAATCTAACCCAGGCCTTCATCCTTGATAGGTTAGCACTCTACCACTAAGCCACACAGTCAGCTTTTAGAGGTTTCTGACAAAGGTTTTCCTACGTGCTATTATTTCTTCTGTGAGTGCTGTTAATTCTTGCTGAAGGTTGACTTTGTTTAGAAGACTTACCCTAATGCTCCCATATACAGAGATTCTATATATAGCTAAATGTTTTTCATTACTCAGAATTTCTCTATTGTGTATGTTCTGAAATGTACTGAAGACTGACTTCTGATTAAAAGTCATTGCACATTTGTTCTATTCATTAGTTTTCTTTTCTTCTATGGGAATCAGGTTTGTGATGAACACAGAAGTATGCCTTCCAGGTCAAACACTTTCCACATTTGTGGAAATTACAATGAAATCATTACTTTAAATATGTTAATATAAATATAGTTTTAAACAAAAAGATCCACATACACACACACAAACACACACACACACACACGCATACAAAAAAACAACTTTCAAAGTCTAACTATTACTGGGAAGGTAGTGAGAAGAAGTAGAACTTTGGAATAGTTCTGCAAGGAATATAAAACAATCAAAAATTGCGTGGAGAGTGCTAAAAAAGTACTAAATATAGAATTACATAGAAATATGGTCCAACACTTCTATTTCTAGATTTGTACCTAACGGAAGAGAAAGCAGAGACTAGAACAAATATGTGGAGAATCCATTCACAACTCTTAATAATAATCAAAAGGTAGAAATATGCAAAACAATGCATTGAAAATGAAGAATATTTTACTATATTTTACAGATGAATCTTGATTACAGTAAACTAAAAATACAGCAGTCATAAAAGAAGAGCTAGGGTATGTTTTCCCTTCCAGAGCTTACAAGGATCAACAAACCCTTAGAGCCAAATAGCACGATGGTTCCAGAGAATGGAGTAGAGAGGAACAGGAGATGAAGATCACTAGGCTTGAGGAAAGCTGAAGGACAGTGCTCAAACCGAGTTTAAAAAAAGACCAGAAAGCTGAGCATGATGGGGTGGTGGCTCACTTCTATAATCCTAGCTACTCAGGAGGCTGAGATCTGAGGATCAAGGTTTAAAGCCATCCTGGCACAAAAAGACCTGAGACACTTATCTCCAATTTACCTTTAGAAAATGGAAAGTGGGGCTTGGCTCCAGGGTAAGGTGGTAGCCTGGAGCTGAAGAGATCAGGGATAGTGCCCAGGCTGAGTTCAAGATCTATGACCCACCAAAAAAAACCCAAAAAACAAAAAATAAGATGAAAAAATTGGATTCTATGAATTTTATCAGGCATATAAATGTCTTTTTTTACGGTTGAAATAACAAATTGTTTGGAAAACAGTATTTACCTAGAAATGTACACTACAAATGGAATTAACAACAGACACAAAATATGCAAAAGATACAAATTATCACAATATGGGTATCCTGCTTCTGTATCTTTCACTGACTCCTGTTCAAATGAGTCACATATTCTGAATCATTTCTCCCAGTCGATATATGCCACAAGTGTTAGCTTGTACTGTACTTCTTGGGAAATCAAAAGCAAATACTAAGCAAATGTGTGTTAGATTTTGTCAACAGTGATATTTCAAATATAAATCCCTACTCATTGCGTTATTTAATATCAATGCCGGAATCTAACTTACACTGGCAGAACCTTCAATCTTTTGAGAATCTTCAAAAGTGTGTGTAAATATTTAGGATCGTTATGTCTTCCTGGAGGAAAGATCCCTTTAGTAGTATGTAGTAACCTTCTTTGTCTTTTCTTACTAATTTTAGTTTGAAGTCTATTGTATCTGATATGAGGATGGCAACTCCAGCCAGTTTATGGGGGCAGTTAGCTTGATAGAGTTTATTCCAACCTCTCACTTTCAAAAGATGATTGTTTGGGGATAAGATGTGTCTCTTGAAGACAGCAGAATGATGGCTCTTGCTTTTTGATCCAACTAGACAGCCTATGCCGTTTAATTTGAGAGTTAAGTCCATTGATATTGAGAGATAGGATTGAGAGATATTTATTAGTTCCTACCATTTTTAAAAGCTTTTAGTAGGGCCTGTGTCTTGACAGTTCTTGTGGTCCTTAGATGGTATGCTGTTTAGGTGCCATTTCTTTCCCTATATTGCATTTATTTTGGTTTTCTATGTATAGAGCATCTTTGAGAATTCTCCGTAGTGTTGGTTTTGTTTCGACATATTGTTGCAGCTTTTCCCTGGAATGGAATGTTTTTATTGTTCCCTCAGTTATGAATGAGACCTTAGCTGGCTACAGTATTCTTGGTTGGTAGTTGTTTGATTTAAGGGCATGACATATATGCTTCCAGTCACTTCGTGCTTGCATGGTCTCTGCTGAGAAATCTGGGGTTATTCTGATTGGTTTGCCTTTATAGGTTACTGATCCCTTTTCCCTGGCTGCCTTTATGATCTTTTCTTTCATTTCTATTGATCCGGTTCAGATCACAATGTGGCGGTGGGATGTTCTTTTCTGGTCAGGTCTGTTTGGGGTTCTAAAAGGTTCTCGTATCTGGATGGGCCTGCCCTTCTGGATATTTGGGAAATTCTCTTAGATGATTCCCTGAAGTATATTTCCAATACCATTGACCTCTTTCTCCACGCCCTCCTCAATACCAACTAGCCTTAAATTAGGCTTCCTAATTGCATCTTGGACCTCCTGAAGCGCTCTCTCATATTTCCCAGATTTGGATTGACTCATTTTCTGTTCTTTCTCTATAATAACTAAATTATCTTCAGCCCCGGAAATTCTCTCCTCTGCATTGTCTAACCTGCTATCAAAGCTATCTACTTTATTTTTCATCTCCCTTGCTTCTAATTGCTCACTTTTGATTCCTTGCATCTCCTGTTTTAGATCATGTATGAATTTCTTTATCTCCTTGATTTCCTTTTGAGTGGTTAGCTCAGTAGCTTTATTTTCTTTGGACATTTGCTGGAGTTTGGTCACGTTTTTATTTGTGAATTCTATGAATTCATCCATATTTCTTTGAAAAACCTTTATTATGGCCTCCTTTATGGCTTCTTCTTTTTCACTTATCACCTTGCTTATGCTTTCCTCTTATTCAGCTATGGCTTCCTCCATTATCTCTTTCTTTATATTTTCACATTTTTCATTAATGATGTTTATCAATTGCATTTGGGTAGCACTTGGAAGACTCTACTATTAGTATGCCAGTGACTGTTCCATTGTCTGTTTACATTGGGTGGGGGATGTTGTTTCTTGATTTGACATTTTTCTTGAGTTTCTTGTTCTGCCCATTTGAAAATGGGAGCAAGATTACTACTAAATACGATTATAGTTTTTCAGATATAACCAACCTGGACCTCTGTAGCTGGCAGACACTAGATGTTCACAAGTTTTGATTGGTATTATCACTCTTTCTTTTTGTGCACTGACACACCAGTCTAATACAACCACTGATAAGCGATTTATACCCAAAACAATAAGCCTCTCAATCCAATCTCTATTGTCTTTAAGTCCCTCGGAGCCTAGAGAATAATTAACCACCTGCATATACAATATTGCTCAACAGCCATCAAGTGTAGATCCGTGCAGTAGAAGGGTTGAAAGACGAGCAGAGGTCCAGAGATAGAAAAAAAGAATGAGAGAGGTCAGGGGAGGTACAAGAGGATTAACGTAGGAGTGTAAGAATATTGTAGTAATGAAGAAAAGGTATAGCATAAGGATAACTGACCTAAGTTGGTAAGTAGGTAGCATATTTGAGTAGAAAGTTTGGAAAGTATTAGAATAAAACTTATGTGTTGCTGCACGACTAGCTCTTAACCCAACCAGTGGCCTCACAGTGGACCATGGGATGGATCTGTTTTTCTTGTCTACGTTGAGGGAAATGCGTATTTCACAAGATGCAGAAGCGAAGATTTCAGAAGCAAATGCTGTGAGGGAATTAGCTCGTAAAAACCATTTTTATTTTCTTTTATCTTTCTGCCAGTCCTCGGGCTTGAATTCAGGGCCTGAGCACTGTCCTTAGGTTTTCTCAAGTCTAGCCCTCTGCCACTTGAGCCACAGTGCCACATCTAGATTTTCTATCTATGTGATACTGAGCAATCAAACCCAGATCTTCCTAGATGCTAGGCAAGCACTCTACCACTATGCCAAACTCTCAACCCTGACATAGTAATTATAAAGTCATCCTCATCCTATCCAAATATCTTTTCTCCCAAAAAGAATGAACACTTAACTGTGTCTAATGCTTTTTTTTTAATTTCACTAATTCTTCTGTGTTTTTCCCTCTTGCATTTTTTACACTTGACAGCAAAGCTACTCATCAGGAAAAAATTGATTAGGATACAGAAACCTAATAATATCCTAGTAGATTGACGTCAAAAATATGTGCAAGATGCCCTGTGTGTTTCACCTAGTGGTAGAGTACTTGGCTAACAAGCAAAAAGACTCAGGTTTGATTCCTCATTACCACATACATAGAAAACTCTGCAAGTGGTGCTGTGGCTCGGTGGGACAGCAAAAGCATAAAGAAAGGCCAAGAACAATATTCAAACTCTGAGGTCAAGTCCCAAGACTAGCAAAAACAAAAAATTTCGACAAGGGGCAAAATGCAGGCAGAGAAGGCACTGTGAAGCAAATGTTTTGTAAAGGATGAGGGCAATATTGACCCTTAAGATTGGATCTTACCTAAGAAAGGCTCCTTGAGCCTGAGACCAGACTAGTAGTGGGGCCTAGTGGAAGACATTGGGATTGGACAAATATGGTGTGCTGTTTACTACATCCACATGTATATTGTGAGAGTGGAGAAGAGATTCAGCCTCCAGTATATCTTTGGTGAGGTCTTTTGTGAGCAAGGATCTTTGGTCAGTGGGTCCTGAAAGGTGACCCTGCCTCCCTCATAATGGAACAGAATATGGAAAACTGGTAACCAAGCCACTGTAACTAACAACCAGCTCAAGCCAGCTCACTTGGCCTGTGGCTCAGGAGGAAGAAAGATGTTGCTGTGCTGTTGCCAAAGGTCAGGAAACCAGAGTCTCAGGCATGGAAGTTGTGGATGTCTTACTCGGAGATGTACATTCTAGATCATTGCCAAGCCACAAATCCAATATAACAGGCCTTTCCCTAAGAAGAAGCCCAGGAAAATCCAGAGCAACCAGATGAGGAATATTTCTAAGAAGAAATGTATTTGACCCCATCATCCTCCCCACACACTACAACTTTCTTTTTTTTCATTTTTTTATTGTAATTAGTGAAAGGGTTAGATGATATTTGCCAGATAGAAGGTGCATGAATTCATATACATTGATACACTTTCACATGTCTTGGTACCCATTTCCCTCCAGCTCCACACCCCCCACCCGTCTTGGTTTTCCCCCCTTCCCTATGAAATTTCAAATATCCAAATACAAATAAATTCAATATATGAGATAACAAAGTGAGATACTATACCAATATGGGATAACCAAGGGACAGCAAAGGAGATAAGAGACAACATAGTACATTAAGGACAACAATCATTCATTATGTGGCTTTTGTTTCAATATCCTGGAGGTCCTTTCAATTAGATTCACATTATATGGCCTTATATATGGCCTTTTGCTCTATTGCAAATTTCTGCTAGTAGAGCCCAAGGTTTCTATTGATTATGATAAATGAGGGAAACCACTGAGCCTAAGTTCCTTTGAGTCTGGCTTACTTCACTTAATATGATTTGTTCTAAGTCTGTCCATTTCCTAACAAATGGGGCGATGTCATTCTTTCTGACAGCAGCATAGAATTCCATTGTGTACAAATACCGCAACTTGTTGATCCACTCATCAACTGAGGGACATCTTGGTAGGTTCCATATCTTTGCTATGGTGAATAGTGCTGCAATGAACATTGTTGTGCTAGTGGGTTTAGTATGCCCTTGTTTCTGGATTGTTGGGTAAATGCCAAGTAGTGGAATTGCTGGGTCATAAGGGAGTTGTATGTTTAGCGTTTTGAGGCACTGCCGCACTGCTTTCCATAGTGGTTGAACGAGTTTGCACTCCCATCAACAGTGTAGTACTGATCCCTCCTGGCCACATCGCCTCCAGCATCTGTTGTCATTCATTTTCCTGATCCTGGCCATTCTAACTGGAGTGAGGTGGAATCTTAGAGTTGTTTTGATTTGCATTTCTTTTATGACCAGAGTTGTTGAGCATTTCTTCATGTGTCTATAGGCCATTTTTGTTTTTTCTTCAGAGAAGACTCTCTTTAAGGCTTTGGCCCATTTTTAATGGGATGGGTGTTACTTTGGAGGTTAGTTTTGGAGTGATTCAATTTTTTGAGTTGTTGATATATTTTAGATATGAGGCCTTTGTCCGTTGTTTGGGTGGTGAAGATCTTCTCCCAATCTGTAGGCTTCCTGATTAGTTTACTAGCTATATCCGGTGCCATACAAAAGCTCTGCAGTTTAATGCAGTCCCACTTATTCAGCCTTTCTCTGATTTGTTGTGATTCTTGGTCCTTATTAAGAAAGTTTCGACCTGTGCCAAGGAGGCCTAGTGTATCTCCTATTCCTTCCTGTAAACTTTTCAGTGTGTCAGCTTTTACCTCCAGGTCTTTGATCCATTTGGAGTTAATTCTAGTGCAAGGTGACAAAGAAGGATCCAACTTTAGTTTTCTGCGGGTGTTTAACCAGTTCTGCCAGCACAACTTGTTGAAGAGGCTATCTTTCTGCCATTCTATTTTTTTGGCTCCCTGGTCAAAGATTAGGTGGCCATAGGTCTGTGGTTTAATATCTGGGTCCGCAGTTCTACTGCAATGGACTTCAGGCCTGTTCTTGTGCCAGTACCAAGCTGTTTTGAGAATTATAGCTCTGTAAGAGAGTCTTAAGTTTGGAATTGAACTTCTTCCAGCGTTGTTCTTTTTGCTAACAAGTATTTTTGCTATACGGGGTCTTTTATTATTCCATATGAAATTTTGAATTGCCTCTTCTATTTCTTTAAAGAATGACATTGGGATGTTGATGGGTATTACATTGAATTTGTAGATAGCCCTTGGCAAGATTGTCATTTTCACAATGTTGATTCTTCCAATCCAGGAGCATGGGAGGTTTTTCCATTACCTTAGTTCTGCTTTTTTTTCCTTTTTTAGGGTTTTAAAGTTTTCATCTAAACGGTCCTTTACATTCTTAGTTAAGCTAATTGCTAGGTACTTTATTTTCTTTGAGGCTACTGTGAAAGGAATTTCTTTCCTGATTATTGCCTCGTTCCTCTCAGTGTTGGCGTAAAGTAAGGTAGTTGATTTGTGAGGGTTCATTTTATGGCCTGTTACCCTTCCAAATCTTTGCATCAGCTCAAGGAGCTTGGGAGTAGAGTCTATAGGATTCTTTAAATACAGAATCAAGTCATCGACAAAGAGGGATAATTTTATTTCCTCTTTCCCTACTTGGATCCCCTTTATGCTTGCTTCTTGCCTTATTGCACTGCCTAGGAATTCTAGTACTATGTTAAAAAGGAGTGGAGTGAGTGGGCATCCTGAATGCTACCCCTATCACTTTAATGCAAAGCTTTGGGCTGTGGCATTTTAAGCACAATTCAACGCTCTGTTTTTTGGTGGTTAATTAGAGGTAAAAATCTTATGGAATTTATTGCGTGGCTGATTTTGAACTGGAATCCTCAGTTCTCAGCTTATCTTGAGTAGCTAGGATTACAGTACTTTTACAACATGTATGCTCATACACATTGCTTCTGATCCAAACACTCATTGTTCAATTTAACTAACAAGATGTGAGAAACGATGATTGACTGTAATTTACTAGATGGGATTCTAGTGAGTATATATTTCCACTTCCACTCTGAAGCCAGGGAAATGTTTCTGGTACATGTTTCAACTATCTCCCAAAGAGGAAATAATATGTGAGTACGTTTGCTAGTATTTCAGATAGGAGATGGACTTTGGTGTTTGGAACCTGTTGGGCAGAGTGTATCAGCTGGGCTGTGATAACAGAGATGATGTTACAGACAGGAATATTTTCATCCCAGACAGACTTAATCCAGATCCTTGGATTTCAGGCCTTGAGTAGATAGAATTACAAGTGTGAGCTGCCACCACCACCTGGTTCATTTTGGAAACCTTAATTGCTTCTCATTTGTTCCTTTCCTTTTTTGGGAGATTGATCTAAGCTGGCTGATTGTGCATCACAATGAAGTGATTGGCCTCAGGAATTGCAAATATTTGTTTCATCAGCACGGAATGAATGAAGTTGATCTAAACCCCATAGTATTTTCCTTCTGATAAATAGGGAACTTACTTATATCATTTTTCCTTGCCTTTGCTTTCCCAAAGCAAGCAACATGTTTCTTAAAACTATACTTCATGAGAATATTATAATTAGAAGCTATCTTCTGCACACTTCAGAATAGTCCTTGCATTTATAAACTTATATTACAATATTAGGTAGATGAATTGTGACTGTTAGTTTCATAACTCAAGAAGGGATTAAATACATTTAGATAATAGTAAAACATAGCTGCTTCTGATTTGATGTGTGTGCAGATGATACACAGATTTATTAGGATTGCTCAAAAGTTTTCTTCAAATTTTCAGTAGTAGACTGCTATGCTAACTGGAAGGTGATAGTAATGATGCTGAAATTCTATGAATCAGCTATGAAGCAGAATTTCAGGGGAGAGTATTTCCTAGGCACTTAATTTCTGAGACGCATATCAAGAATATTGAACTATAACACGAAATGATGGAGGACTCAGCGTCACCTTTTGTTTGTTTTATGCAAGTCCTGGGACTTGAACCCAGGGCCTGGGAACTGTCCTTAAATGTTTTTTTTTTGCTTCATGCTAGTGTTCTACCACTTGATCCACAGCTCCACCTCCAGATTTTTGGTAATGAACTGTAAATCAGAATATCATGCAATTTGTTTGGGCTGGATTCCAACCTGATTCTGTGTAGATAGGATTCCAAGTGTGAGCGCACAGAGCCTGGCTAGTATCATTCATCATTCAAGTCATGGGACTGCAATTCTGCACCTGGGTCTTGTCACTGAGCTTTTCAGCTCAAGACTACTGCCCTATCCCTTGAGCCATAGGGCCACTTCCGGGTTTCTGGTGGTTAATTGGAGATAAGAGTCACATGGACTTCAGTGCCCAGGCTGACTTTGAACAGCTATCCTTGGATCCCAGCCTCTTGAGTAGCTACATTTACAAGTGTGAGCCACCATACCCGGCTAAATTATTTTTTAAGTTAATGTTTTTATTAAGTGAATATATAGTTGGCATACGGTTACATAAGTAATGAACACATTTCTTAAGAAAATTGTTATCCCCTCCCTCATTTTTTTCTGTTTTCCTACCCTCAGGCCCCTCTCCACCCAGATTGTTCAGTTCATTTCCGTTTAGTGTCTTCCAAGTATCACTGTTCAATTGGTTCACCCTTTTTCCTTTGTTTTTTTTTTACCATTTTATTATACCCTCTCCATTCCCCAAATCACATAAACCTATGTTCAAGACACAGGGTACCCGAATTCAACACAGTGACTACAGAGAATAAAATTAAAGGGAAAAAGAAGAAAAGAGGTAAAAAGCAAAGAAAATGAAAGAACATCATAGAGTACCTTAGAAGCAACAACACTGAAAAAACAAAACATAAAACCTTGGGCTGAAAATGAAGCATGCCTAGCATGTATGAAACCCTGGATTCCATTCCTCAGCACCACATAAACAAAAACATGAATGGCCACTGTGACTCAGCTGGTAGATTTCTAACGTTCAGCACAGAGTGTCTCCAACTGACAAAAATCTGTCACATTTAAGTTAGGCTTCAAAACTTTGCTAGGAACTAGTTACGTGATTTGGAAGAAAGTCCAATTTTCAAAAAATCACTAGCCAGGCGCTGGAGGGTCATAATTGTCATTCTACTAGCCAGGGAGACGGTGATTCAAAGCCTTTGCAAGCAAAAAAACTTAAACAAAAAAACTGTAAGATTCTTCTCTCCACTCATCCACCCAAAAACTAAGTGGAGTTGTGGCTAAAACTGGTACAGCATTAGCCTTGAGGAAAAAGAACTAAGAGACCTTGCCCAGGTCCAAAGTTCAAGCTCCGCACCAAGAAAGAAAAAAAAAGGAGTCCAGATACCTTAGTGTCAAAAGTATATCTGGATATCTTAGAAGATTTTTCTGATCTTTCCTCATTCATCTCATGGAACAACATAATCTTGATCCTGAACTGACTAAGAGCCTGCATTGTGCTTAATAAATTCATTCCACATATTCCAGTAGAATCTGGACAGCTAACAGCCACTTACCAATGCTTTATTCTACGTTTAGGCCAGTATGTCTATGTAGTTATGTTTATATCTCCAAAATTATGTCCAGAACTTTGGGTATCAACTATACAATCATCGCTCTACTACTGTTTGAAACTAATATCCATATATTAAGTATACCATGTACCTTTTGTTCCTTGGTCTTGACTTATCTCACTCAACAGGATTCACTCTAATTTCATCCACTACCCCAAAAATGCCATTATTATTTTTTCTGTGCAGATCTTCTTTTTATGCATTTATTTTTATTGTAATTTATAGAAGGGTTACATTATATTCACCAGATAGAAGGTGCATTACTTCTCATACTTTGATACCCCATGTAATGATATGGTCCCCATTTCCCTTCCCCTACCCCCACTCATGTTCATTTCCCCCTTCCCTATCCAATTTCAAATAACCAATTAGGCACATATGAAATATATCAGAAAACAAGGTGAAATATTGTAACAATATGATATAACGAAGGGATAGCAAAAGAGATAAGAGATCACATAGTTCATTAAGGACAACAATCACTCATTATATGAGTTTTGTTTCTTTATCTTGGAGGTCCTTACATTTAGTGTCATACTATTTGTCACGATGTCTCTAGATTTTGTTTTATTGTAAATCTCTGGTAGCAGAGCCCAAGGTTTCTACTGAATTTGACAAATGAGGGAGACTCTTGGGCCTATGTTCCTTTGAGTTTGGCTTACTTCACTTAATATGATTTTTTTCCTTTTCATCCACTTCCCCGAGAATGCCATTATTTTATCTTGTCGGTTGGCTATGTATCATTCCATTGTGTGTGTGTGTGTGTGTGTGTGTGTGTGTGTGTGTGTGTGTGTGTGTGTGCGTGTATCACATTTTTTGTAGTAGGGCATCTGGTTGTTTCCATCATCCAGCTTCATTTTCTACAGATTTTTTATAGTCTCTTTTTTATTTTCAGCGTAATGTATAGAGGGGTTACGATTACATTTACAGGTAGTGGACTGCATTACTTCTCACACATTTATTCCACTCCGCATGTTTTTGTCCCCAGTTCCCTCTCCCCTCCCCTTCCCAATCATCTTGTTTCCCCCCTTCCCTTTCCTATTTGACATAAACAAATAAACATATATACAATATGCCAGGGAAAAAATCAGATACAGTAACAATCTGACATTAACCAAAGGGCAAAATAAGAGATGAGAAATAACATAGTAGATCAAGGACAAAAATCACACAAGATTAAGAGTAACGATGACACAAGATATAGCTCTTGTTCCCATATCCTAGAGATCCTTTCATTTAGTCTCATCCTATATGACCTTATATACCTAGGTTTTTGAGTTATTGTAATCTTCTGCTAGGAAAGTCCTAGATGTGAACTAATTATTACAAATGAGGGAAACCATTGAGCTTAAGTTTCTTTGGGTCTGGC
This sequence comes from Megascapheus bottae, assembly GCF_031878675.1. NCBI lineage: Eukaryota > Metazoa > Chordata > Mammalia > Rodentia > Geomyidae > Megascapheus > Megascapheus bottae. Next base: position 143,520 of record NW_028327710.1, on the reverse strand, counting down.
TTTCTTCACTTAATATGATTTTTTCCAAGTCTTTCCATTTCCTTACAAATGGGGCGATGTCATTCCTTCTGATGGCAGCATAGCATTCCATTGTGTATAAGTACCACATCTTCTTGATTCAGTCATCTACTGAGTGGCATCTGGGTTGGTTTCATAGCTTTGCTATGGTAAATAGTGCTGCAATGAGCATCATTGTGGTAGTGGCTTTAGTATGTCCTTTTTTCTGGACAATTGGGTAGATGCCAAGTAGTGGATTTGCTGGATCATAGGGGAGCTCTATGTTCAGTCTTTTGAGGAACCACCACACTGCTTTCCCTAGTGGTTGAACGAGTTTACACTCACACCAACAATGTAGGTGTGATCCCCCCTGGTCACTTCCCCACCAGTATCTCTTATTAGATTTTTTGATAATGGCCATTCTGACTGGAGTCAGGTGGAATCTCAAAGTTGTTTTGATTTTCATTTCCCTTATTGCTAGAGATATGGAGCATTTCTTCATGTGTCTAAAGCCCATTTTAATTTTTTCTTCAGAGAATACTCTTTTAAGTCTTTAGCCCACCTTTTAATAGGATGGTTGTTTCTTTGAAGATTTGTTTGGGAGAGATTCATTTTTTTCAGCTATAGATATATTTTAGATAACTACATATATTTTGTAGAAAAAAGAATGGAAGCCATCATGCTGGCTCACAACTTAATTTCAGCTACTTAGGAGGCTCAGGGCTTAGGATCACAGGTCAAACCAACCAGGGCCCTACAGTGTGTGAGATCAAACTCTGTGAACATACAATGACTGTAAGAGGAATCTCACTGCCTGGGAATGTAGCCTAATGGTAGAGTGCTCACCTAGAATGCATGAAGACCTAGGTTCTATTCACCGGTACCGCATACTCAGTAAAAAGCTAGAAGTGGCGCTGTGTCTCAAGAGGCAGAGCACTCACCTTGGGCAAGTGAGTCCAATGAAAATGTCTAGGCCCTGAGTCCAAGCCGTAGGACTGGCAAAAAGAAAAAAAAGAGCAATCTTACTTAAGTAACAAGGAATGTACCCTATATTTATACAGACTGAAAAATTCATTAAGAAATTAGAAAATATATATACAGTGCATAATTTCTTTTGTGTGTTGGCACTGGGTCTTCAACTGAGTGCTTCAGCTCTATCCCTGACCTTTTCTGCTCAAGGCTAGCACTCTACCAATGCAGCCCCAAATCAACTATCTTCAATTGAGATATAAGAGATGAATATTTCAGGGTGCTTCATGAAAAACATTTTTAAAAATTGAAACTTTCAACACAGTCTTATTTTAGTATGAATGTTGAGATGGGAAGAGACAGAAAAAGTGAAATGTTTCCTGATTCCCATAGAGAAGAGACTCAGCAGAACCACTGTGGTCTGCAGGCTTCTTTGTGAGTTTTGTTTGCTTGTTTGATTTTTGTCAATTGTGGGGCTTGAACTCTGGGCCTGGGCACTGTCCCTGAGCTCTTCAGCTCAAGGCTAGTGCTTTAATCTGTGAGCCACAGTGCCACTTCTGGTTTTTCTGGCAGTTAACTGGGTACTTTGGCTGGCTTTGAACTTTGATTCTCAGATCTTAGCCTCCTGAGTAGCTAAGATTATAGGTGTGAGGTACCATCACCATGCTGCTGCTCTGTTACTATGCAGGTTCTGGATCAAGAACTTCAAGTTCTTACTTCAATTTTTTCTTCTCTTGCCTGATACTCTGCCATTTGAACGAAGCCCCAGTTCCTGGTCTTTGTTGGTTAATGAGAGATATTATGATTTTCTAATATTCAGAGCAACGATTATAAAACCCAGCATTTTACTTACTTGAATAAATTAAGAGACAGGACCTAGTGAGATGGAAAACAAAATTTTTTTTCAAGTTGCTATTCTGTTCTAATGCATAAGTCTGGCTATTTTGCTTACACACAAATATATATTTTACCAGTTTCTACTCTATTTTTGCTTAGCTTAAAACCACCACTGCCATTTCATAGATTTTGTTGTTGTTGTTTGCGGTGCTTGAACTCTGTGCCTGGGCTGTTCCTCAGATCTTCAGTTCAATGCCAGTGCTCTACTACTTTTGATTTGGCCAGTCCTGGGCTTGAACTCAGGGACTGAGCACTGTCCTTATATTTTCTCAAGGCTAGGTCTCTACCACTTCAGCCTCAGCACCACTTCCAGCATTTTTCTATGTATGTGGTATTGAGGAATTGAACCCAGGTCTTCGTGCATGCTAGGCAAGCACTCTACCACTAGGCCAAACTTCCAGCCCAAAATTATTCATCATTACTATTAGCTATCTTCTTTTTTTATTATTGATTTGTCATGGTGCTTGGACTTTTGGCCTGGACACTGTCCCTGAGCTCTTCAGCTCAAGGCTAGCGCTCTTCCTCTACAGCTCCATTTTTGGTTTCTGGTAGTTAATTGGTGATGTAAGTCTCACAAACATATGTGTCCAGGCTGGCTTTGGGCTTTGAACCAAGATCCTCCATTCTCAGCCTCCATAGTAGCTAGAATTACATGCTTCAGCCAGCAGTGCCTGACTGTTTGATGTCTCTGTCTCTGTCTCTCTGTCTCTGTCTTTCTCTGTCTGTCTGCCTGTCTGTCTCTCTCTCTGTCTCTCTCTGTCTCTCTGTCTCTCTGTCTCTCTCTGTCTCTCTCTGTTTCTCTCTCTCTCTCTCTCTCTCTCTCTCTCTCTCTCTCTCTCTCTCTCTCTCTCTTTTGGTTGTAAGACTTTAATTGTGCATCTGGGCAGTGTCCCTGGGCTCCTCAGCTCAAGGCTACAACCTTAAACACCTTGAGCCACAGTGTCACTTCTGGTTTTCTGGTGCTTAAGTGGAAGTAACAGTTTCATGGACTTTAGTGTCTGGCCTGGCTTTGAACTGTGATCCTCAGAACCCAACCTTCTGAGATCATTTCCAGCTTTTTTTTGGTGTAAGTGGTACAGAATAATTGAACACAGGGCTTTGTGCATACTAGGCAAGCAAACTACCACTAGTGTGCACTCCAGCCTTAGATAAGGGCTTTCTTTTTCTTTTTCTTTTTTTCACTCATGGGGCTTGAACTCTGGGCCTGGATGTTTACCTTAAGCTCTTCAGCTGAAGGCAAGAGCTCTACCACTTGAGGCACATTGTCATTTTGAATTTTCTGGATTATTTGGAAATAAGATTCTCACAGATTTTTATGCCTGGGCCGTCTTTGAACCTCGATCCTCCAGGGTAGCTAGGATTACCAGGGTGAGCCACCCGTCACGGGCATTAAATTATTATTTTTTGCATGTCCTATGGCTTCAACTCATGGCCAGAGCACTGTCCTAGGGCTCGCTCAAGGATAGCACTTTACTTCAGCCAACCAAGTCCCGGTCCAAATAGGCCACTCTTGAAGCTAGAATTACCGAAATCTGCCATAATACTGGCATGTCATTATCTAAGTATATAATTTTTCTTCTATTTTTGATGGATTTTCCTTAGTGTACATATTTCCTACATATTTTATGGAAAACTTCCTTCCCACTGGGGCCATAAGTTAAGCCTAGTGGAAGAGTTCTTGCCGAGCATGAATGAAGACCCAAGTTCAATTTCTCAGCACAACATAGATAAAAAAAATAAAAGTGGTGCTGTGGCACATGTGATAGAACTTGCGCCTTAAGAATAAACAAAAACAAAAACAAGGATTGTGCTCAGGTCCTGAGTCTAAGCCCAGTACTGGCAAAAAAAATTCTGCCCAAAGTAGACATATAAACTTGTACTTTTCAAAAAATTTGTTGTCAAGGTGATATACAAAGAGATTGCTGTTACATATGTAATGAGTACATTTCTTTTAAACACTGTTACCCCCTTCCCCCTATTCTTTTTCCCTTCACCCCAAGTCATAAATTTCATTTACAACAAATATGTATGTATTTTCATTCCTGAAAAAAATAGTTTAAAATGTGTTCAAATAAATGATGTAGGTTGATATATTTATCAAAATGGATTACTTGAACTCTAAAATAAACATTCTAGGTAATTTTTCTCATAAAATTGTAGTAATGCTATAAAACTAATAAAAAAGGAATTTTAGTTATTAATTTCTTATGTTTTACCTTTAACATTATTACACTAAGCATACTGTTTATGGTATTAATACAGACAGCATGAAATATGATTATGTAAAAAAATTAAATGATTAAAAATAGTAAGGTTGGGGGCCAGTAGTTTGGCTTGGTGGCACACACCCTGGACTGGCAAAAAAGAAGTAGGGTTAGATAAAACAGATTTATTTCCAAATGTGTGGAAAATGGTATGATTTCTTGTTTGGCTAGTCCTGGGGCTTGAACTGAGGGACCAGGAACTGTCCTTGGCCACATTTGTTCAAGGGTGTACTCTGACACCTGAGCCACAGTGCCCCATCTGCTTTTTCTGTGTATGCAGTGCCGAGGAATTGAATCAAGGTCTTCTTGTATACTAGGCGAGCACTCTACAACTAGGCCACATTCAAAGCCAAAGTAGATTTTTGATGCTATTGTGGAGTTTTAATTTTCTTAAATATTTGTACAAAGCACAATGGATATATAAACAGACTTGAACTCACAGAACAGAGTCCCACATAATATTACAGTTACTCTGGCACTTCTCCCGATTGACAAAACACATTTCCAGGCATCTGCTCTGTCCTTAAGCTTTGGTAGCTGACTTGTCTTTCCATGGAGGGCTGGCCTGGATTCCTGGTGATTCCATGCATTTCATAGTTCCCTGTATATCCAGTAAGGTTGTCTTCTATGGGACCAGACCTGTCTGGTTTTTGGCCCACCCAGGACCTATGTGTCTGAGGTCTCACATTCTAAGTGGAAAATAAAACACAGTATAATAAGCACTGAAGAACTGCACACCATAATATTAACAATGAGAGTTTAATAGTTAGCAAAGTAAATACAATGAATACTTGACAAGAATCATGAGAGCAAGATAAAGAGATGTCTTTTTAGGAAGGGGACAGGGAAGCTCTAAATCCAGACTGGCCTCCAAGTTGCCTTCAGACAGTAATTCTACTTCAGAGTCCTCAGAAGGGTCTCCTTCCTCATGAGAAACAGAATGTCCTTCCTGAGTTAAGAGGGGGATGGATTCTGGTTTGTCGAATGGAGATTGAGTCTTTTTTAGGGAGATGGATGGGTCTGGATATTCTGTGAGGATGGATTCATTTTCCTCCAATGAATCCAGTATTGAGAGTACACTTGCTGCTTCCCATGGTGACATTTTCCATGAGCCCAGTGTGTGCCCCTTCAGCTTGCACAATAAGTGGAGTGTTACTCTGACTCAGATGGACTGACTCTGGGTGGAGTGTGAAAGGAAACGGAAGGAAATCTGGCTGCTCTTTTTCTTCCTCCATAGTATCTGCAGGTTCAACTGTGTCACACATGGGGTTCAGAGCAAAAGGTATATCCACAGGACTCTAAACCTGTTTGGTAATTTCTACAGAAGGCCCATGGTTTCTGGAGTGCAGTGATGATTCTCAGTCTCCATCAGTCACCAGCTCCATTGGTGGGTTTTTCATCCGGACTTCAGGATAAGCTCTTCCACGATGACCCAAACCTAAGAATGGAAATAGGTACAGAGTGGACAGAGTGGACTCTGCAAGTTGAAGTGTCACTCAACTTCCATGAGGATCTAATGGAGGAACCTGTAGAACTGGAGTTTGGACTGAACACTGAGGAGGTGTAGGGTCTTTCTAATGAGTGCTTATTCCCGAGTCCGTTCAGAGGACAGACATTACCTGGCTGACACCACCCATAAAGGGCATTTTGCCAAGCTCTGTAGAAGTAAGGGCCAACCAATATCTAGACCACATGGGCTTCCTACTCACAGGCTCTGAGGCACCCACACAAGGACTTCTACTTTTTCTAGGTCTTACTGGTCGCACATTCCTCCAGCTGTTTAGAAGAGCAGGTCCAAAGCCGGCATGTGGAGCCTCGTATAGAGCTTGAGTTGTGTCAGGGTGTGGCAGTTCTTGAACTCGTAGAAATCACTGGGGTAGAAGTCCATTCACATCGTATAGATGGAACACATGGTGCTGTGGGCACATTCGGTACAAGGAAAGTGAGAGCCTTCTCTCTCCATCCTGAGCCTTCTACAAAAGCCCCTTTCTTGCAGGACTCTAATGCTGTGGCTGTCCTGCAGAGATGTGCACTTATGTGCTGGGAGGGGCGTAAAAGACACTCGAGAACAGGATGACTTTTACACCCCACTTCCAGAAGCTTCTGAGAGAGGCCTCTATGCATCTGTCCAAAGTAAACGCACCTTAAATTAACTAAGTAAATGCTCTAAAGAAATCAATAAGTGAATGCTCTAAATAAAGAACTAAATGCTCATTCCTCTAATCTTAGCCACCCAGCAGGCTGAGCTCTGAAGATCACAGTGGAAAGCCAGTCTAGTCAGTAAAAGTCTAAAGGCACTTGTCTTCAATTAGGCAGCAAAAAGCCAGAACTTGACCTATGACTCAAATGGTACAAGTGCTAATTTTTGAACACCAAAGGAATGGTATTTAGACCTGGGTTCAGGTTCAAGTGGCAGCACTGGACCACACACCAAAATGTAAATGCTTTCAGGTTCTAACAGGCAAAGCTCTCACAATCCCTCCCTGATGGCTCAAAAGTGATTCAGCCCCCAGCTTTTCCTCTGACTCCAGTATTTCACAGGCCTCCGCCATTAGTACTGACACCTCATTTCTTACTGGGAAATGGGATTTCCTAGGATGTCACCTAGGTGAGGGCTGCAGTTGGGAGCCACTTACTCATGCCTGAAATCCAACTTCTCAGTAAGCACACTGTTGAGACTCCAGTAGCTTGAGAGGGAAATGAAATGGCATGGTGTCCCAGTCATAATGAAGTAGTTTGTGCACTTGTATCATGCTTAGCTCCCCTGTGAACACCCCAGTGAACCAAACAGGCTCAGAGAGGAGCCAAGTATTCCAAGACTTGGCCAGGAGGGGTGAGCGAACATGGGATGGAGGGGGAACACTCACTTTTTCAAGAGAATTTCCAGCAACTACTACATTGTCCTCCACTATTTGAAATTGTGCAGGAAGTTTCCCACATAAAAGAGATCACCTTTCTGGTAGGCAGGGATCAGCTTTGTCAGCAGCAACTCCAACAGGCCTTCCTCCAGGATCCATAGGTTACAAGGCTCATTCAGAGTCTGAGCTGACTTACCATCACACTGTATTGGCAAAACAGTGGATATTTCAAACGTAGGAATGGGACCACACTTCACACTGAGGAATTGGTATAGAGTAGATTGGAAATGACACACTAATCTCTATGTAGTCACTTGAAAGCACACAAGAAGGTTGTAGTTTGTGGGCAGGATGATGGGTTCAAATAGGTTTCCTCTCAATATACCTCATCTGAGTTTCCCTGGAGTTTCCTGGATTTCTTCCTAGAGAAATGCCTGATATACTGGAATTTTGTCTTGGCCCTGATCCAGCATCTACTTCTTCAAGTGAGACATCCATATCTCTCATGCCTGAGATCCGAGCCTCCTGAACTTTGGCAACAGCACAGCAACATCTTTCTTCCTCCTGAGCCACAGGCCAAGGGAGCTGACTTGAGCTGGTTGTCACATACAGTGGCTTGGTTACCAGGGTTCCATATTCTGTTCCACTGTGAGGGAGGTAGGGTCACCTTTCAAGGCCCAATGACCAAAGCTCCTTGCTCACAGAAGACCTCCCCAAAGACATACTGGAGGCTGAATCTCCCTTCCCACCTCACATATGGATGTAGTAAACAGCACACCTTTTTGTTCAAATCCCAAGTCATTAACTAGGCCTAAGTGCTAGCCTGGTCTCAGGCTCAAGGAGCCTTTCTTAGGTAAGATCCAAACTTAACTGTCACTATTCCCCTTACCCTTCACAAGACATTTTGCTTCACAGTGCCTTCTCAGCTTGCATTTTGCCTCTTGCACATTTTTTTGCTAGTCCTGGGACTTGACCTCAGAGCCTGACCATTGTTCTTAGGCTTTCTTTAGGCTATAGCTGTCCCACCAAGCCACAGCACCACTTCCAGAGTTTTCTATGTATATGGTACTGCAGAATCAAACCGGACTCTTTTTGTGTGGTAGCCAAGCACTCTACAAATAGATGAAACACCCAGGCCATCTTGCACATATTTTTCACTTCAGTCTACTAGGACGTTGTTAGGTTTCTGTATCCTAATCTATTTTTCTTCCTGATGAATATCTGTGCTGTCATCTGTAAAAATGCAAGTGGGAAAATCACAAAAGCATTGGTGACATAAAAAAGTCTTACAGACATAGATAAGTGTTCTTTCTTTGTAGGAGAAAGGATATTTTGATATGATGATGATGACTATTTATAAATACTTTATCGGGGTTTAGAGTTTGGCCCAGTATTAGAGTGCTTGCCTAGCATCCATGAAGATCTAGGTTTGAGTCCTTAATATCACACAGATATAAAAATCCATATGGCAATGTGGCTCAAGTGGCAGAGAGCTAGACTTGGGAAAAGCCAAGAGCAGTGCTCAGGCCCTGAGTTCAAGCCCCAGGAATGGCAGAAAAAACAAAAGAAAAGAAAAGAAAAGAAATGTGCTTTTTACAAGTTATTCACTCACAGCATTTGCCTCTGAATTCTTCGCTTCTGCATCTTGTGACTTATCCCTTTCCCTCAATGTAGACAAGAAAAACAGATTTTCTTACTTGCTATCCTGTTGTCCAATCTTTGGATATTAATTCAAAATACAATATTGCCTGAGATATTGTGTGTGTGCATGTGTGTGTGTGTATCTGCCAATGTGTGCATGCACACATGTGTACAGGGTTTAGGGCTTACTCATAGGGCCTGTGTGATAACCCTCAGCATCTTTTCCTCAAAGGTATTGGTCTTTCACTTGTAGCTTATGATAGCTAATTGGAGTTGAGAGATTCACTCAATTTCTTGCCCTGTGCATTGGAACCCAGTGCTGGGTTCTCATATTGTTAATTGTAGCTATAGAGAAGGCTGAGGTCTGGGGATCCTCGTTAGAATCCAGCCCCTGAAAGAAAGTCACTGATAGAAATCTTTATCTTCAGTTAAGCACGAATAAATAAGGCAAAAGTGGAACTGTGGCTCAGTTCCTCTTGTACCAGCCATGAGAAAATTAGTAATTGGCAGCACCTGGTCCCTGAGAGAAATCCTTAGCACTGGTTCAAAAAAAGAAAGAAAATAATGAAAAAAATTAAAACTTGCTGAGGAATCCATAAGGATAAACGTGCCTGTGAATAATCTTGTCATTTCAGATTCCCTCAAGAGCTTAGGTCTCTCTATATTTTATCAAGTTTTTTTAAAGATATTTACATATTTTCTATCTTTCTTAAACAGAGATAGCCATCCACAAAACACAAACACAAACTCTCACACAGTATACCACCCACCCATAAGTGTCTGGCTATGTATATATGTATAGTCATATATATTGATCTGTCTCTCTATGCTAATATATAAATGCATAAACATATGTATTTAGACAAACAGGAAACATACATAGATAGGTCTCAGGAATTTCCAGATTTTGTGCAAGTCTTCTGAGTGCAACTTACCATTGTATTGTTTGTCAAGATACAGTCCCTCTAACTTTTGGCCAGCTTCTTGTCCTTTGATACTTTTTTCTGCCAGTCCTCGGTTTTGAACGCTAGGCCTGGATGCTGTCACTGAGCTTGAGCTTCTTGCATTCAGTAGTTTATTGCAGATAAGAGTCTCATGGAGTTTCTGTCCTGGGCTGGCTTTGAATTGTGATCCTCAGATCTCAAACTCCTGAGTAGCTAGGATGACAGTCTTGAGCTACCAGTACCTGGTTCCTTTGCCTCTTTTACCCTTTTTTTGGCCCCACCACAGGCATGGTATCTACCTTCCTATGTTCTCTCCACCTGCCCCCAGACAGGGGTCTGACAGATGCTTTCCACCCACTTATTCATGTCCTCCTCTGTATTGGCTGACAGCTAAGACATGCACTCACATGTCTGGATGCCAAACACAAAGCCATGTGATTGTTTCTCAGTCTGGAACATCCTATCAGATTTATAGCACCACAGAGGGTCAGGTTGATGCTCCTCCAGGGCTTCTTAAATTGTTCTCATATTAATCCACAACACGTTTGTCATCACTTGTCCAGCTAATTCATGGACTACAGCAGCATTCCCTACAAACTTAGATCCCAATACCATGAGGACACTCAAGGGTGCATTAGGAGTGCGACCTGCAGGTGGATGTGAGCCTGTCTAAGTTGGAGGGGATTTCTCCACCACAGGAAATGGAATACAAATGTAGAATCTGCTTTCATGCGGTGACAATCTCTGGCAGATGTTCTTATCAAATGTGGCACTGCCTACTTCCAGCTTAAAACATGGGTTGATGACCCAGCATAACAGAGAATGTATTCACCCCGGCCCAACACTTAGGCTGGGACCCTGAACTTTCAGGTAGCATTTGGCTTTGAAGGTCATGAGATCTTAGTCTACAAATGATGAGTCCCCTCCCGTGAGGCTTAGCAAACGGAGCCAAAGTGCAACCCAGTTAAGCACCAGATCAAGCTTCCCTTCTACAGTAGGGTATGGTTTGAAAACTGTGCATAGCTTCTGTTTGAAGCCAGTCCAGAAAGGAAAGTCCATGAAACTCTCATTTGCAGTTATCTGTCAAGAAAAAGCCAAAGATAGAGATGAAGCTCAAGAGAGCTAGAGAGCCATCTGAAAAGAATGGTTACACCCTGCAACATCCTCATTATCTGATCTTAAAAACATCTCTGCGTGCATCCCAGCATGCAGCCAGCATCTGGGGGTGACAGTGATCCCTGCGCCCATTGGCAATCTGCACTGTCTCTGACATCTGTAATGTGAACCTCATTCTGTTGGGTTTGTGAAGCGGTGTCAACCCTGCAGAAGGAACCAACTGTGCCCTAACTCCCAGTGTCCCCTGGGGCCCCTAACATTCCCCCATCTGCACCCGTCCTGTGGCTTCTGATCCTAGGGAGCCCTCCTGCCCTGTCCAACACTCACATGAAGTGCATATTTCTTCTCCTGGGACAACTTCTCCACAGAGAGTACATGACATGCCCACTCTCCAGGCACGGGGAGATCCTGTCAATGTAGCAAATCAGTGATAAGGACATAAAGTGATGAATAGAATTTTAGATCCTGATGGTAGACAGTCTGCAAAATCCAAGGGAGAATGGAATTGGAGGGGACCAGGGATCAGGATGTGGGCATGGAGCTTCCCTGCCAAGGGGGTCGGGGAAGTCACAGGCTGGGGGATGCACAGGATGATCCATGGGCCCTGTGCAGCTACTGGGTCACCCCCTTCTGCATCTCAGCCTTTGTCTTTGAGCTCTGTGATCGTCAAGATGTGCAAAGTCTGTACTCTTCCTGGCAGAAGAAAGGACCCTGGGAAGACAATTGTAGACCCTTTGTGAGTGTAGGAAGGGGTAGGCTGGACACCCAGTCCAAGAGGAGCTAAAACTGGATTCGAGGGGTGTGCAAGGAGTGGGTGTGAGGGTTGTGGGCAGTCACAGTCACGGCAGAGGTGGCTCTGTCTGTGGGGGAGTGCCTCCCTGCAGGCACAGCACTGGACATATCAGAGATCCACATGAAAAGGAAAAGCTGGAAATGGCACTATGGTTCAAATGGTAGAGCATCAACCTTGAGCAAAAGAGCTCAGGGACAGTACCCAGGACCTGAGTTCAAGCCTCATGACTGTAAAAGAAAAAGAACCAGGACTATGAGAGGGAACCTGGTACTCTCTTGGTCTAATCAGACACAAGAAGAGGCCGGGATAGGCTGTGGAAAAACACAGAGAACATCTTCCCCCGGCTCATCCTGTCCTGCATGCTGGGGCAGCCATGTAACTAGGGCTACGGTGAGATCATCTTCACCCCTGTGCTGCCATCTGAATTGGGGTGTCCTGATGGCTGAGCAGGTGCCCTAACCCTAGATGGAGAGCAGCCACTGACTGTGGTATCTAAGGAGAGATCTGTTCCATAGCTATCAGGCCACCCAGCATGGGAGCCATAACCACCCCTCACCCAGGTAGAGGCCAATGGTTCTCCAGGTGCTACTAACATTGCCCCACCCCTAGCTCTGGGTACACATGACATTCCCTCCACAAGGAGCAGGACTAAGTGAAGGATCAGGAAGCTGCCTATGGGCTTCAGATGATGGCCAGGCTGGCACTACAGTTGGCCTCAATCTGTCACCACCTTCCCCTGCCTCCATCATTCCTCCATCATGCCTCTCTACCTCCCACCCATTAACCTTGGAAACCAATGAACTGGGCTCTCATCATTCCTCTCATCTCTTCACCCACCTTGCCATGCGTCCATCCCTCTGTCACTTCCACCCCACACACATCCCACCACCAGCCACCCTGTAGCTTATGAGGATCCCAGAGGAAGCTCTTGGTGAAGGGCTTGTGCCCACAAAACAGTTACTATCACCCGCTCCGGCCTGATCCACCACAGAATAAGAACAGCCAAGCAGGCACACACTGCAGCAGAGTTGCTCTGCTGCCACCCTGATATCTTCATGGCCAGGACTTGGCTCTCCTCAGGCTCTCAGCTCAGGAACCAGAACATTGTGCTTTCACAGAGCCATGGCTTCCAGTCTCCATGGACACAATGACATCATGGTGATGCCAACTTCCCCATCTCTATATACTTCTAACTATGGGATGGGAGCTGAGGTTCTCTTCTGTCACTCCATCCGCTAAGAGGCTCATGCAGATTTTTATCCTTTGCTCATCATGGTGACTCTTTGGTTAACAAGTCACTGCTGGGCTTCCAGTTCACCGCATATAGAACCCATACTCCAACACTTTTCTTAGAAGGACTGATGACTTTTAAATATTCTCTACTTTTAAATTTCTAGTTCCTTCTCTCTTTCATTTATATATTTCCCTTCCTCACATCCTTCTCTTTTTTACCTTCCTTCTTTCATTCCTGGACTTGAACTCAAAACCTGGAGCTTTTTCTTAGCTTTTCTTTGCTCAAGGTAGCACTCTAGCTCTTGAGCCACAGCTCTACTTCAATCTTTGTTCTTGCTCTAAACTGGGAGTATGAGTCTCATGCATTGTTCCCTTTGCTGGGTTGGTTTTAAACCACAATACTAAGATCAGGATCCTTAATATGCCTCGGATTACAGGTATTATCTAATCAAAACAAATTCCTGATTTCTTTTTTAGACATAATTAGTTCTTTCAGGTGAGCCACCAGCCACTCATGCAAGAGCATTGCAGGATCCCAGCATTCATCTTGTCTCCAGTCTTATTCCATCCATCTCACAATGGTCATCTAAAACACCCTGCTGCATGCCTGACGTCGCAAGGAACGTTCTCAAAGCCATGAGAAGCCCCCTTAAGCTCTGCCTCAGACATGTCCAGCCCCCATCCCACTTCCACATGAGCATTTGATTAGGAGAAATTTCCTGAGTACATCATCATCTTTTCCTCACCATTCAAATTTCATCTTTGGAGTCATTTCTCCCAGACAAAGAGGAACATGATCCATGGTTTGATAGCAGCTCCAGCTTCATAGTCCCAGCCACCAACACCCCCCCATTACCTTGCCAGACACCTGAATTCAAGAACAATGTTTTCACTACCCCTGACTCTTATCAAATGTTTTAACTTATACAGTGCATTAAAATAATTTTACTAAATGGAATAAACACATGGCATCAAGCTTCCGAATCTTTGCACCTGAACTTTTAGTGAATAACAGACACACCAGCACTTCTGTAGCCAACAGAAATCTTAGCTTTGAGATTTCAGCATTCCTGGTATCCAAGTTTGGATGTGCTAACACTGCCCTTAATGAGGCACTTCAATCACACAATCCCACAACAATCAATGTCATTTGACATTCACTGGTAGGTGGTGCTAGGAAAAAGACTGATGTGCCAACTCCATGCTGGCTTGACCTATGCCATCTTCAAACCTGGAGCAAGTGGGGCTCCTCTCTCCATGACATCTTTTGTGTACTACCCCAGGAGGACCTTTACCTTGAGACAAAATTATGAAGACTATCTCTACCAGCAATGATTCCAGTGAGATGTGCCTACATGGATAAAGCTAAAATCTCACTAAAGTGAGGTTGTTGGCAGTGCTGGAGCCTGAACTCAGGGCCTGGCCACTAAGCATTTGTACTCAAGACTAGCCCTTTACCACTTGAGCCCAAACTCCATTCCCAGCTGTTTTTATTTTTGGTAGTAAGAATCTATCAGACTTTCCTGTTCTAGGTGACTTGGAACTTCCATACTCAGATCTCAGCCTCCTGACCAGCCTGGATTAAAAGTGTGGATCAGCCATGCGCCACACCTGAGGACTTCTGCCAGCACATTTTTTCCCAAAAATTGGAAGAGGAAGATGAGGGAGGGTTGGGCTCATCCTGCCCTGCATATGAAGGAGAGCATCAGCGCGTGAAATTCATTCCCTGTTGTAGGCTGCTGGAGAAAAGGAAGCAAATAGGCACAGGCTGGCAGCAGATGCCACAGAACACCTTGTGACCAAGACTCCCAGAGCAGACCTCAGAATCGATGACAGAGTTGGATCTATCCAGTAACAGAGGCAGTGGTGACACCTGAAACTGCGCGTTTGAGCCTTTGCTGCTAGTAAACAGGGCCACCTATGTCTCAATGAGAAAGGTGAGATTTTGGTGGAGAAGGTGAGATTAAACATTATGTATCATGCAAGAAGACAGACTATAAGGGGTCTTTTATTATTCCAAGTGAAATTTTGGATTTCCTCTTCTGTTTCTTTAAAGAATGACATTGGGGTATTCATTGAAGATTGCCATTTTTACAATATTACTTCTTCCAAAGCAGGAGCATAGGTTTTTGCATTTCCTCAGTTCTGCGTTAATGTCCTTCTCCAGAGTTTATAGTTCCATCAAAAAGGTGCCTTACATTCTAAGTTAATTCCTAGGTATTTTATTTTCTTTGATAGCAAAATGAGTTGCTATCCTCATTCTTGCCTCATTCCTCTCATTTCTTGGCATATAAGAAGGCAGTTGACATTGAGGGTTAATTTTATACCCTGCTACCTTACCAAGTTTTATATCAGCTCAAGCAGCTTCGGAGTCGAGTCTATAGGGTTCTTTAAATACAGAATCATGTCATCTGTAAGGAGAGAAAGTTTCAGTTCCTCTTTCACTTTTCCTCCTCACTCCAGTTAGAATGGCCAAGATCCAGAAATCTAATAACGTATGCTGGAGGGGATGTGGCCAGGAGGGATCACTACTACACTATGGTGGGATTGCAAACTCGTTCAACCACTATGGAAAGCACTATGGCAGTATCCCAAAAAGACTAAACATAGAGCTCCCCTGTGATCCAGCAATTTCACTACTTGCCAATCGTCCAGATAGGACATACTAAATTCACTAGAACAATAACATTTATCACAGCACTATTTACTATAGCAAAGGTATGGAACCAACCCAGATGCCCGTCAGTTGATGAGTAGATCAAATATGGTATTTTTACACAATGGAATTCTGTGCTTCTGTCAGAAAGAATGACATAGACGAATTTGTAAAGAAATAGAAAGACTGTAAAGTTTAGAAATTAGTTTCTGTCTCCTTCTCTATCTCTGTAAAATTTAGAAGTTCCTGTTTCTCTCACTTTCTGTCTCTTTTCTCTTTTTCTCTCTCTCTTTCTGTCTCTCTCTGTCTCTCTCTTTCTCTCTCTTCCTCTCTCTCTCTCTCTCTCTCTCTCTCTCTCTCTCTCTCTCTCTCTCTCTCTCTCTCTCTCATTCTTAGGCTTGAACTCAGGGACTGAGCTACTTTTGCTCAAGGTTAGCACTCTACCATTTGGACCACAGTGCTGCTTCTGGCTTGCTCTTTTCACGTAGTATTGAGGAATCTAACACAGGCCTTCATCCTTGATAGGTTAGCACTCTACCACTAAGCCACACAGTCAGCTTTTAGAGGTTTCTGACAAAGGTTTTCCTACATGCTATTATTTCTTCTGTGAGTGCTCTTAATGCTTGCTGAAGGTTGACTTTGTTTAGAAGACTTACCCTAATGCTCCCATATACAGAGATTCTATATATAGCTGAATGTTTTTCATTACTCAGAATTTCTCTATTGTGTATGTTCTGAAATGTACTGAAGACTGACTTCTGATTAAAAGTCATTGCACATTTGTTCTATTCATTAGTTTTCTTTTCTTCTATGGGAATCAGGTTTGTGGTGAACACAGAAGTATGCCTTCCAGGTCAAACACTTTCCACATTTGTAATATTCATAAGGTTTTTCTCTCCTATGTGCATTTTATACTTAGTCATGCGTTCATGATGTGTGGTATCATGCAAACTCAACTATGAGTTCTTCAAGAAAATTTCCCTTTCATTTTATTCATAGGATTCTATCCTGTGGGTGTTTAGTGATAAATCTTGACTTGTGCCTTCTGGGGAAAAGACTGAACATTTGCTACATTCATTAAGGGTTTTATCTTGTGTTGGTTCTGTGACACAAGCTGAGTTTTCTTCCACAGACTAAAAAGTCTTTCCTATTTATTACATTGCTAAGGCTTCTCATATGTGTGAACTCTCTTACGCTTCCTGAAGGGTGAATACTGCACGAAAGACTTTCAACTTTGGTTATATTCCTAAGGTTTCTAATATGTGTGAATTCTGTTATGCCTCCTGTAATGTGACTTCCATCTGAAGGTCTTACCACATTTGATGCACTCGTACAGTTTCTCTCCTGTGTGTGTTCTCTGATGCAATTTGAGGGAAGACTTCCATTTGAAAGACATTCCACATCGGTTACATTCATAAGTTTTTTCTCCTGTTTGAATTGTCTTATGCATGTTGAGGTTTGGCTTCTGTGTGAAGGACTTTCCACATATGTTACACTCATAAGGTGTTTCTCCTGAGTATATTCTCTGATGAACATGGAGTTTTACCTTCCATTTGAAAGACTTTCCGCATTCACTACATGCATAAGTTTTCTCTCCTGTGTGTGTTCTATTATGCCCATCAAGATATGACTTCCACTTGAAGGTCTTTCCTCATTTGTTGCACACATAAGGTTTCTCTCCTGTGTGTGTTCTTTGATGCAATTTGAGGGAAGATTTCTGTCTGAAAGACTTTACACATTGGTTACATTCATAAGGTTTCACTCCTGTGTGTATTCTCTGATGAACGAGAAGTTTTCCCTTCCCTTGGAAAGACTTTCCACATTCATTACACTTATAAGATTTCTCTCCTGTGTGTGTTATTTGATGAACTCGAAGGTGTATCTTCTGGGTGAAAGACTTTTCACATTTGTTACATTCATAAAGTTTCTCTTCTGTGTGTCTTCTCTGGTGCAAAGTGAGGTATGATTTCAGTCTAAAAGTCTTCCCACATTTATCCCATTCATAAGATTTCTCTTCTGTGTGAGATCTCTGATGTGTGCTGAGAGCTGAATTCTGGGCAGAAATTTTATTACGTTCCTCATATTCATAAGGTTTGTCTTCTCTTGGAGATCGAGGTTGGAGCGTCACGTCTGACTTCTCAGAAATTAATTTTCACACTTGATGTACGCATCACATATCTCAGGATATTTGCTCTGAGGTATTGTAAGGCGTATTTCATTACTGAAAGATTTCTCACATTCACTACATGTATGAGGAGTCTCTCCTGTGTACATTTTCAGATGTGTAGTGATGGTCGGTGTTAAGTACAATATTTTTCATCACACAGTACATTTAGCAGTTTTCCTCCCTCCCTGAAGAATTTCTTGAGCAGGGAGAACAGAATTATGATACTGCAGATCTTTTGGACTGTCACAATCATGAATAAAATGCTCTGAATAGCCGATGGATTTTTTAAGAACAGGAGACATACGAGATCTATATGCAGCATGCATCTCATCAGGCTTAGGAGACAGAAGCATGTTCTGACAATTAATGAACTCCTCAGTCCTCACCCCTAAGTTGTTACCGTTATTACTAATCAGCTCTGGATTATGTGTAGAGCTCAAATTTAAAGTTGTTGCTAATCTCACGTTTTCCTCCACTTCGATACTACTTGCAACTGCTACTTCACAAAGACATTCATGTGGACTTTCCTGGCAGGTCTTGAACACATTTTCCATTACCTGGACATCTAAAATGAGTCATAGAAAAAAAGACACAAACATACATGAGATACAAATATTCCTTTCTGTAAAGGTAATGACTTTACTTTCCCATCCTAAGTGTTAGATATTTTAAAATATAAAAGTGGAAATTGATTTGTGAGAAATATATGCTTTTCTCCCTAACATATTAAGAAAATGATGTTTTACAATGACCAATAATGTTTTTCTGTGTTTTAGTTCTCTTTTTATATCACAGGAAATATTTATTGAAATTACCCATCTATGTATTGCTACAGTTTTAAGCTGAGTACTACCTATAATATACCTGCAGCTGTTTTTTTTCAAATACTGTTTTGTTTATACATTGAGGAATAGCTGCATTTCTTTTATTTTTGAGAAATAATCTAAATATTGTGCTGTTTTGCATCTTTTTAAAACTTTCTTTTCTTTTCTTTTCTTTTTTTTTTTGTAGTTCATAGGCCTCGGCCCTGTCCCTGAACACTTCAGCAGAAGACTATAACCCCTATCCTTGAGCTACAGCCCCACTTCCTCTTTTCTAGAGTTAACTACAGATAAGAGTCTCAGGTCCTGAGTAGCAGATAGGATTAGCTTACCCAGTTTCAATGCTGTTTGCTTATTAACCATTAAGTGAGGAACACGAATTTTTTCTAGATTCAGCAGCCACAAGTTTGGTTTATATGTCTGTTTGCCTTTGATCCAAGCAAGAACGATTCTTGAGAGTAAGGACTTACACCTATATCCCTTCAGTTACAACTTCTCACTAAAGTCTCAATTTAGGTATTTGTGGGAATTTTGAAATTTGTTCTTTCCATTTGAAGTCTTATAAAAATTCCTTTTCTAACACTCCTGTCCCTCAGAACCATGGAAGACCAGAAAATCCCCAGCTCATTGTCTAGTTAATTTTATTATGTTGATTGAAACTTTGTTGTTTTTTTTCCTTCCATTCCTGGGTTTGAACTTAGGACCTAACCACTGTCCTTGGGTTTTCTCAAGACTAATACCCTACCAATGAAGTCATTACTTCTGGCTTTTTCTATGTATGTGGTAATAAGGAATCAAACCTGTGTCTTTGTGCATGCTAGGCAAGCACTCTACCACTAGGCTCAATTTCTGGTGAAAAGGTCTGGTTCTGAATACCAGTCTCTTCCTACCAGCATAAAGATATTATCCTTATCAGAGAATAGTGCCCTGACTTATTCCTTCTTTGCTCAATCATTTATAGTCTTAGTTTTAAAGAAATGAAATATCTTTCTTTCTTTCTTTCTTTCTTTCTTTCTTTCTTTCTTTCTTTCTTGTTTTGTGGTCATGGGACTTGAATTCTAGACCTGGCTGTTCTTCCTGTGCTCTTCAGCTCAAGGCTACTGCCCTATGTCTTTAGCCTCAACCCCACTTCTCATTTTCTATTGGTTCATTGGAGAGAAGAGTCTAAGGTTTTTTTGTGATAGGTCAGTCTTTGAACCTTGATCCTCAGATCTCAGCCTCCTAAGTAGCTAGGATTACAGGCATGAGCCACGGGCTCATGGCTTTCTCATTTTATTTTGTTTCACAGTGATTTCTACAGAGAAATCTAACTTTAACTCTACTGCCACATAGAATTCATCTTATCACCCTATGATTCTTGGTGCCGGGGTTTGGGCTAGCATGCACAAAGACCTGGTTCAGTTCCTTGGTACTACATACAAAGAAAAAGCCAGAAGTGGTGCTATGACTCAAGAAGTACAGAGCTAGCCTTGAGAAAACCCAAGGACCATGCTCAGGCCTTGAGACCAAGCACAGGATTGGGAAAAGAAAATGATTCTTGATTCATTCACAAAGAATTCCATAGGTTCCACACAGGATTTAGGGTAACTAAGAATATTATTGCTCAGTACATCACAACATGAACTTACCAATGGGGCTCAGGCTCCAACATCAATATGAAGATGCATTCACTCACCTGTGATATTCTTGTCAGAGGAATTTCCTATCCAGAGTTCTGCACAGTGCTCTAGCTTGTCAATTAATACAGGTTTGGGAACACAGGGCCCTGTAAATTAGAAACAGTAGAGAATTATTGCTTATGCTGTGTCATCATTGTTTAAGTTCGCAGACATCCTACTCACAAGTTATCTATTAAATCTTTTTTCTCATTTCTCACTGGCTCCATGGTTGACTTTTCCCCAGCTCTGGATTCATTTTCTATGGCATAAACTTAGCTGTCTTGCTCAAGGCTAGAAAAATACCAGTTTGAGTCCCAGCTCCACTTACATGCATAGGTCTTCATGCATGCTAGGCAAGCACTCAATAACAAAGTCAAACTCTTGACACTCCACTAACATTTTTGAGGGGTTACTTGGAGTTACAGAGTTTCATGGCAATTTTTATGCCATTGCTGGCTTCAAATTAGAATTCTTAGATTTCTTCCTCCTGAATATTTTAAGATTACAGGCATGAAACATTGCACCTAGTGCCAGGTTTCCATTATAAACTCACTGTTTAGTGATTTGTAGATCCTATTTCCAATAATGATATATATTCTATTCTGGATGGTTTATCCACTTACAATTACTGTGTAAGTTTGGAATGTCGTCTCCATTAGAGGAAACATAATGTAGAACTGTTGTCAAAGTATCCTGAAGGTATCCTGAACAATGAGTACAAAATTACCTTAGGTTTTCTTTAGAAAGTAATGATACTTCTCAGGGCCTGGAATCTTTCATTTAAATAGTATTGAAAGTTTGATAAACATTCACGTATCTGCAGAATAACAAGGCACTTGGCCTTGCAAGTGAATTTGACTTTTGCTCACCTAAGGACACCAGGTTGCTGTAGGTCTCCAGCATTACATCTCTGTACAGGGTCCTCTGAGCATTGTGCAGATGCTGCCACTCCTCCCAGCTGAAATCCACAGCTACATCATCAAATGACACCAGATTCTGGAATGGCACATTTTCATCAAGTAATTAGCACTGAGTTATAAACACACAATGTCTGGAATTTTATTCTTTTTTTGTTGGAATTGTATTCCTTTACTTAAATGTTTAGACTTACATGAAATATTGACCTGAAAAGCTTAGGGATGGTGCCTAGGCCCAGAGTTCAAGTCCCAAGACCCACAAAAAAATAAAAAGGCAAGCCAGGTGTTGGTGGCTCACGCCTGTCATCCTAGCTACTCAGAAGACTGAGATCTGAGGACCATGGTTCAAAGCCAGCCTGGCATAAAATTCCATGACACTCCTTTCCAATTACCCACCATAAAATGTTTAATGGCTTGTGGCATATCATGGGAGAGCAATTGTGGTATCGACAAAAATAAGTCGAGGGAGTAGATTTAGGTTATAAATAGAATTATTCCATTGAAAAGGAACTACATTATATGATGACATATGCTGGTACTGTGAGAATATTGCAAAATCTTAGGGTATCAAGTAATAACACTATGAAGTACACCCAGAATGTTGATGTTCTATGTCTGGCATAATAATCACTTGGGGAAGAAACTTTTTTTTTCATTTTTTTGGCTGGGGGATTTGTAAGGCTTGAACTCTGGGCCTGGGCACTGTTCCTGAGCTCTTCAACTCAAGGCTATCACCCTACCGATGAAGCCACAGTGCCATTTCCCATATTCTAGTGGTTAACTGTAGATGAGAGTCTCATAGACTTTCTAATGCGCAGGCTGGCTGAACCAAATCTTTAGATATCAGCCTGATATCTGAGTAGCTAGGATTACAGGTAGAAGTCACTGCACCTGGCAAGAAATTTATTTCTTGCTGTTTTATACTACAAATTTACTGTATGTTTTACTTTTTCAAAAAGACTGAGGATGACCTTTGTTCTGTATATAATGGGAAGAGGGGTAGGGAGCTGTGAGCAGAAGAACTGAGGGGCAATACTCAGGGTAGGACAGTAGCCTTAAAACTAAAGAGCTCACGGCCCAAGATCCAAGCCCCATGACTTTCCCCACTACCCCATTAAAAAAGGGAAAAAAATAGGAGATTGGAGATGATTTTCTAAAAAGAATATATAGAAATAGTAGTTCAAAATGTAGAAAGAAGTTAAATATTAACAGTCATGAGAAAAATTAAAATTACAATGAAATCATTACTTTAAATATGTTAATATAAATATAGTTTTAAACAAAAAGATCCACATACACACACACAAACACACACACACACACACACGCATACAATAAAACAACTTTCAAAGTCTATTACTGGGAAGTTAGTGAGAAGAAGTAGAACTTTGGAATAGTTCTGTAAGGAATATAAAGCAATCAAAAATTGCGTGGAGAGTGCTAAAAAAGTGGTAAATATAGAAGTACATAGAAATATGGTCCAACACTTCTATTTCTAGATTTGTACCTAATGGAAGAGAAAGCAGAGACTAGAACAAATATGTGGAGAATCCATTCACAACTATTAATAATAATCAAAAGATAGAAATATGCAAAACAATGCATTGAAAAGGAAGAACATTTTACTATATTTTACAGATGAATCTTGATTACAGTAAACTAAAAATACAGCAGTCATAAAGGAAGAGCTAGGGTATGTTTTCCCTTCCAGAGCTTCCAAGGATCAACAAACCCTTAGAGCCAAAAAGCACGATGGTTCCAGAGAATGGAGTAGAGAGGAACAGGAGCTGAATGTTTAATGATTATACATGGAAGATGAAAATTGCTCTAGATGGATAGAATGAAGAGAGAACTGTACCCTAAACAATGGTTATGTAGCCACACAGGATGGGACACACCTATACTCCGTGATCTTGGGAAACTCAAGAAGGATTTCTAGCCATCCTAGATGCATGGAAAGATCTATCATAAAAACTAATGTGGAGGGGCTGGGAGTTTGGCATAGTTGTAGAGTGCTTGTATGAAGACGAAGGTTCAATTCCGCAGTACCACATACACAGAAAAAACCAGAAGTAGTGCTGTGGCTCAAGTAGAAGATCACTAGGCTTGAGGAAAGCTGAAGGACAGTGCTCAGACCGAGTTCCAGTCAAAGGGCTTGTTTAAAAAAAACCAGAAAGCTGAGCATGATGGGGTGGTGGCTCACTTCTATAATCCTAGCTACTCAGGAGGCTGAGATCTGAGGATCAAGGTTTAAAGCCATCCTGGCACAAAAAGACCTGAGACTCTTATCTCCAATTTACCTTTAGAAAATGGGAAGTGGGGCTTGGCTCCAGGGTAAGGTGGTAGCCTGGAGCTGAAGAGCTCAGGGATAGTGCCCAAGCTGAGTTCAAGATCTATGACCCACCAAAAAAAAAGAAAAAACAAAAAATAATATGGAAAAATTTGGATTCTATGAATTTTATCAGGCATATAAATGTCTTTTTTTGCTGTTGAAATAACAAATTGTTTGGAAACATTTTAAAAGTTTTTACCTAGAAATGTACACCACAAATGGAATTAATAACAAACACAAAATATGCAAAAGATACAAATTATCACAATATGGGTATCCTGCTTTTGTATCTTTTCACTGACTCCTGTTCAAATGAGTCACATATTCTGAATTATTTCTCCCAGTCGATATATGCCACACATGTTAGCTTGTACTGAACTTCTTGGGAAATCAAAAGCAAATACTAAGCAAATGTGTGTTAGATTTTGTCAACAGTGATATTTCAAATATAAATCCCTACTCATTGCGTTATTTAATATCAATGCCGGAATCTAACTTGCACTGGCAGAAACTTCAATCTTTTGAGAATCTTCAAAAGAGTGTGTAAATATTTAGGATGGTTATGTCTTCCTGGAGGAGAGATCCCTTTAGTAGTATGTAGTAACCTTCTTTGTCTTTTCTTACTAATTTTAGTTTGAAGTCTATTTTATCTGATATGAGGATGGCAACTCCAGCCTGTTTATGGGGGCAGTTAGCTTGATAGAGTTTATTCCAACCTCTCACTTTCAAAAGATGATTGTTTTTGGGTAAGATGTGTCTCTTGAAGACAGCAGAACGATGGCTCTTGCTTTTTGATCCAACTAGACAGCCTATGCCGTTTAATTGGAGAGTTAAGTCCATTGATATTGAGAGTTAGGATTGAGAGATATTTATTAGTTCCCTCCATTTTTAAAAGCTTTTAGTAGGGCCTGTGTCTTGACAGTTCTTGTGGTCCATAGATGGTATGCTGTTTAGGTGCCATTTCTTTCCCTATATTGCATTTATTTTGGTTTCCTATGTATAGAGCATCTTTGAGAATTCTCTGTAGTGTTGGTTTTGTTTCGACATATTGTTGCAGCTTTTCCCTGGAATGGAATGTTTTTCTTGTTCCCTCACTTATGAATGAGAGCTTAGCTGGCTACAGTATTCTTGGTTGGTAGTTATTTGATTTAAGGGCATGACATATATGCTTCCAGTCACTTCATGCTTGCATGGACTCTGCTTTGAAATCTGGGGTTATTCTGATTGGTTTGCCTTTATAGGTTACTGATCCCTTTTCCCTGGCTGCCTTTAGGATCTTTTCTTTCGTTTCTATTGATCAAATGGGGCGATGTCATTCTTTCTGACAGCAGCATAGAATTCCATTGTGTACAAATACCACAACTTGTTGATCCACTCATCAACTGAGGGACATCTGGGTTGGTTCCATATCTTTGCTATGGTGAATAGTGCTGCAATGAACATTGTTGTGCTAGTGGGTTTAGTATGCCCTTGTTTCTGGATTGTTGGGTAAATATGCCAAGTAGTGGAATTGCTGGGTCATAGGGGAGTTTTATGTTTAGCCTTTTGAGGCACTGCCACCCTGCTTTCCATAGGGGTTGAACGAGTTTGCACTCTCACCAACAGTGTAGTAGTTATCCCTCCTGGCCACAACCACTCCAGCGTCCGTTGTCATTCATTTTCCTGATCCTGGCCATTCTAACTGGAGTGAGGTGGAATCTTAGAGTTGTTTTGATTTGCATTTCTTTTATGACCAGAGATGTGGAGCATTTCTTCATGTGTCTATAGGCCATTTTTGTTTCTTCTTCAGAGAAGACTCTCTTTAAGGCTTTGTCCCATTTTTTAATGGGATGGGTGTTACTTTGGAGGTTAGTTTTGGAGTGATTCAATTTTTTGAGTTGTTGATATATTTTAGATATGAGGCCTTTGTCCGTTGTTTGGTTGGTGAAGATCTTCTCCCACTCTGTAGGCTTCCTGATTAGTTTACTAGCTATATCCGTTGCCATACAAAAGCTCTGCAGTTTAATGCAGTCCCACTTATCCAGCCTTTCTCTGATTTGTTGTGATTCTTGGTCCTTATTAAGAAAGTTTCGACCTGTGCCAAGGAGGCCTAGTGTATCTCCTATTCCTTCCTGTAAACTTTTCAGTGTGTCAGATTTTACCTCCAGGTCTTTGATCCATTTGGAGTTAATTCTAGTGCAAGGTGACAAAGAAGGACCCAACCTTAGTTTTCTGCAGGTGCTTAACCAGTTCTGCCAGCACAACTTGTTGAAGAGGCTATCTTTCTTCCATTCTATTTTTTTGGCTCCCTTGTCAAAGATTAGGTGGCCCTAGGTCTGTGGTTTAATATCTGGGTCCGCAGTTCTATTCCATTGGACTTCAGGCCTGTTCTTGTGCCAGTACCAAGCTGTTTTAAGAATTATAGCTCTGTAATAGAGTCTAAAGTTTGGAATTGAAATTCCTCCAGCGCTGTTCTTTCTGCTAAGAAGTGTTTTTGCTATACGGCTCTTTTACTATTCCATATGAAATTTTGAATTGCCTCTTCTATTTCTTTAAAGAATGACATTGGGATGTTGATGGGTATTGCATTGAATTTGTAGATAGCCCTTGGCAAGATTGTCATTTTCACAATGTTGATTCTTCCAATCCAGGAGCATGGGAGGTTTTTCCATTTCCTTAGTTCTGCTTTAATTTCCTTTTTTAGGGTTTTAAAGTTTTCATCTAAACGGTCCTTTACATTCTTAGTTAAGCTAATTCCTAGGTACTTTATTTTCTTTGAGGCTATTGTGAAAGGAGTTTCTTTCCTGATTACTGCCTCGTTTCTCTCACTGTTGGCGTAAAGGAAGGCAGTTGATTTTTGAGGGATGATTTTATGGCCTGCTACCCTTCCAAAGCTTTGAATCAGCTCAAGGATCTTGGGAGTAGAGTCTATAGGATTCTTTAAATACAGAATCATGTCATCTGCAAAGAGGGATAGTTTTATTTCCTCCTTCTCCACTTGGATCCCCTTTATGCTTGCTTCTTGCCTTATTGCACTGTCTAGGCATTCTAGTACTATGTTAAAAAGGAGTGGAGAGAGTGGGCATCCTGATTGCTACCCCTTACCACGTTTATGCAAAGCTTAGGCCTGTGGCATTTTACGCACAATTCAACGCTCTGTTTTTTGCTGGTTAATTAGAGGTAAAAATCTTATGGAATTTATTGCATGGCTGATTTTGAACTGGAATCCTCAGGTCTCAACTTATCTTGAGTAGCTAGGATTACAGTACTTTTACAACCTGTATGCTCATACACATCGCTTCTGATCCAAACACTCATTTTTCAATTTAACTAACAAGATGTGAGGAAAGATGATTGACTGTAATTTACTAGATGGGCTTCTAGTGAGTATATATTTCCACTTCCACTCTGAAGCCAGGGAAATGTTTCTGGTACTTGTTTCAACTATCTCCCGAAGAGGAAATAATGTGTGAGTACGTTTGCTAGTATTTCAGATAGGAGATGGACTTTGGTGTTTGGAACCTGTTGGGCAGAGTGTATCAGGTGGGCTGTGATAACAGAGATGATGTTTCAGACAGGAATATTTTCATAACAGACAGACTTAGTCCAGATCCTTGGATTTCAGGCCTTGAGTAGATAGAATTACAAGTGTGAGCTGCCACCACCACCTGGTTCATTTTGGAAACCTTAATTGCTTCTCATTTGTTCCTTTCCTTTTTTGGAAGATTGATCTAAGCTGGCTGATTGTGCATCACAATGAAGTGATTGGCCTCAGGAATTGCAAATATTTGTTTCATCAGCACGGAATGAATGAAAGTTGATCTAAACCCAATAGTATTTTCCTTCTGATAAATAGGTAACTTACTTATATCATTTTTCCTTGCCTTTGCTTTCCCAAAGCAAGCAACATGTTTCTTAAAAACTATACTTCATGAGAATATTATAATTAGAAGCTATCTTCTGCACACTTCAGAATAGTCCTTGCATTTATA
This sequence comes from Megascapheus bottae, assembly GCF_031878675.1. Taxonomy (NCBI): domain Eukaryota; kingdom Metazoa; phylum Chordata; class Mammalia; order Rodentia; family Geomyidae; genus Megascapheus; species Megascapheus bottae. Next base: position 116,286 of record NW_028327710.1, on the reverse strand, counting down.
AACTTATATTACAATATTAGGTAGAAGAATGGTGACTGTTAGTTTCATAACTATTTCATATGTTTTACTCTTTAAGGCTCATTAACTCAAGAAGGGATTAAATACATTTAGATAATAGTAGATCATAGCTGCTGCTGATTTGATGTGTGTGCAGATGATACACAGATTAATTAGGATTACTCAAAAGTTTAGTTCAAATTTTCAGTAGTAGACTGCTATGCTAACGGGAAGGTGATAGTAATGATGCTGAAATTCTATGAATCAGCTATGAAGCAGAATTTCAGGGGAGAGTATTTGCTAGGGACTTAATTTCTAAGACGCATATCAAGAATATTGAACTATAACACCAAATGATGGAGGACTCAGCGTCACATTTTGTTTGTTTTATGCAAGTCTTGGGACTTGAACCCAGGGCCTGGGAACTGTCCTTAAATGTTTTTTTTTTGGTTCAGGCTAGTGTTCTACCACTTGATCCACAGCTCTACCTCCAGATTTTTGGTAATGAACTGTAAATCAGAATATCATGCAATTTGTTTGGGCTGGATTCCAACCTGATTCTGTGTAGATAGGATTCCAAGTGTGAGCGCACAGAGCCTGGCTAGTATCACTCATCATTCAAGTCATGGGACTGCAATTCTGCACCTGGGTCTTGTCACTGAGCTTTTCAGCTCAAGACTACTGCCCTATCCCTTGAGCCATAGGGCCACTTCTGGGTTTCTGGTGGTTAATTGGAGATAAGAGTCACATGGACTTCAGTGCCCAGGCTGACTTTGAACTGCTATCCTTGGATCCCAGCCTCTTGAGTAGCTACATTTACAAGTGTGAGCCACCATACCCAGCTAAATTATTTTTTAAGTTTATTTTTTTTGTTAAGTCAATATATAGTTGGCATACGGTTACATAAGTAATGAACACATTTCTTAAGAAAATTGTTATTCCCTCCCTCATTTTTCTCTGTTTTCCTACCCTCAGCCCCCTCTCCACCCAGATTGTTCAGTTCATTTCCGTTTAGTGTCTTCCAAGTATCACTGTTCAATTGGTTCACCCTTTTTCCTTTGTTTTTTTTTTTACCATTTTATTATACCCTCTCCATTCCAAATCACATAAACCTATGTACAAGACACAGGGTACCCGAATTCAACACAGTGACTACAGAGAATAAAACTAAAGGGAAAAAGAAGAAAAGAGGTAAAAAGCAAAGAAAATGAAAGAACATCATACAGTACCTTAGAAGCAACAACACTGAAAAAACAAAACATAAAACCTTGGGCTGAAAATGAAGCTTGCCTAGCATGTATGAAACCCTGGATTCCATTTCTCAGCACCACATAAACAAAAAACTGGAAGTGCCACTGTGACTCAGCTGGTAGATTTCTAACGTTCAGCAAAGAGTGTCTCCAAGTGACAAAAATCTGTCACATTTAAGTCAGGCTTCAAAACTTTGCTAGGAACCAGTTACGTGATTTGGAAGAAAGTCCAATTTTCAAAGAATCACTAGCCAGGCACTGGAGGGTCATAATTGTCATTCTACTAGCCAGGGAGAAGGTGAATCAAAGCCTTTGCAAGCAAAAAAACGAAAACAAAAAAAAACTGTAAGATTCTACTCTCCACTTACCTACCCAAAAACTAAGTGGAGTTGTGGCTAAACTTGGTACAGCATTAGCCTTGAGGAAAAAGAACTAAGAGACCTTGCCCAGGTCCAAAGTTCAAGCTCCCCACCAAGAAAGAAAAAAAAAGGAGTACAGATACCTTAGTTTCAAAAGTATATCTGGATATCTTAGTAGATTTTTCTGATCTTTCCTCATTCATCTCATGGAACCACATAATCTTGATCCTGATCTGACTAAGAGCCTGCATTGTGCTTAATAAATTCATTCCACATATTCCAGTAGAATCTTGACAGCTAACAGCCACTTACCAATGCTTTATTCTACGTTTAGGCCAGTATGTCTTCATACCATCTACACAGTCAGCTATATCATCTTTCCAGAAGTATCATTGAGTGTAGAACACTCAGAACTAAAATAATTGCATAAAGATGTAATAAAACCCCTTGATTCATTAAGAAAATTTCTGTACCACTTAGAGCAAGTACATTAGTGGTATTTACCTCTAGCCTCTTTTTAAAAAAAATTTATTAACATTGAAATTTACATCATATTTCAAATGTCATGTTTAACCAACAAGTATTCAAGAAGGGAATCGCTATACAATCACTGGCACATAGATTTTAGAATATAGTAAAAGTTAAGCTGAGTCATTCTATGTCATAGATACAGATTAATCTATAATAAAACACATGTCTATAGAGTGTATAGTCTATCCTAGATTTTTATGTCTATGTAGTTATGTTTATATCTCCAAAATTATGTCCAGAACTTTGGGTATCAACTATTCAATCATCGCTCTACTACTGTTTGAAACTAATATCTATATATTAAGGATATCATGTACCTTTTATTCCTTGGTCTTGACTTATCTCACTCAACAGGATTCACTCTAATTTCATCCACTACCCCAAAAATGCCATTATTATTTTTTTCTGTGCAGATATTCTTTTTATGTATTTATTTTTATTGTAATTTATAGAAGGGTTACATTATATTCACCAGATAGAAGGTGCATTACTTCTCAAACTTTGATACCCCATGTAATGATATGGTCCCCATTACCCTTCCCCTACCCCCACTCATGTTCATTTCCCCCCTTCCCTATCCAATTTCAAATAACCAATTAGGCACATATGAAATATATCAGAAAACAAGGTGAAATATTGTAACAATAGGATATAACCAAGGGATAGCAAAAGAGATAAGAGATCACATAGTTCATTAAGGACAACAATCACTCATTATATGAGTTTTGTTTCTTTATCTTGGAGGTCCTTACATTTAGTGTCATACTATTTGTCACGATGTCTCTAAATTTTGTTCTATTATAAATCTCTGGTAGCAGAGCCCAAGGTTTCTACTGAATTTGACAAATGAGGGAGACTCTTGGGCCTATGTTCCTTTGAGTTTGGCTTACTTCACTTAATATGATTTTTTTCCTTTTCATCCACTTCCCCGAGAATGCCATTATTTTATCTTGTCGGTTGGCTATGTATCATTCCATTGTGTGTGTGTGTGTGTCTGTGTGTGTGTGTGTGTGTGTGTGTGCGTGTATCACGTTTTTTGTAGTAGGGCATCTGGTTGTTTCCATCATCCAGCCTCATTTTCTACAGATATTTTTATAGTCTCTTTTTTATTTTCAGGGTAATGTATAGAGGGGTTACGATTACATTTACAGGTAGTGGACTGCATTACTTCTCACACATTTATTCCACTCCACATGTTTTTGTCCCCAGTTCTCTCTCCCCTCACCTTCCCAATCATCTTGTTTCCCCCCTTCCCTTTCCTATTTGACATAAACAAATAAACATATATACAATATGCCAGGGAAAAAATCAGATACAGTAACAATCTGACATTAACCAAAGGGCAAAATAAGAGATGAGAAATAACATAGTAGTTTAAGGACAAAAATCACACAAGATTAAGAGCAACGATGACACAAGATATAGCTCTTGTTCCCATATCCTAAAGATCCTTTCATTTAGTCTCATCCTATATGACCTTATATACCTAGGTTTTTGAGTTATTGTAATCCTCTGCTAGGAGAGTCCTAGATGTGAACTAATTGTTACAAATGAGGGAAACCATTGAGCTTATGTTTCTTTGGGTCTGGCTTGCTTCACTTAATATGAATTTTTCCAAGTCTTTCCATTTCCTTACAAATGGGGCGATGTCTTTCCTTCTGATGGCAGCATAGCATTCCATTGTGTATAAGTACCACATCTTCTTGATTCAGTCATCTACTGAGTGGCATCTGGGTTGGTTTCATAGCTTTGCTATGGTAAATAGTGCTGCAATGAGCATGATTGTGCTAGTGGCTTTAGAATGTCCTTTTCTCTGGACAATTGGGTAGATGCCAAGTAGTGGATTTGCTGTGTCATAGGGGAGCTCTGTGCTCAGTCTTTTGAGGAACCACCACACTGCTTTCCCTAGTGGTTGAACAAGTTTACACTCACACCAACAGTGTAGGTGTGATCCCCCTGGTCACTTCCCCACCAGTATCTCTTATTAGATTTTTTGATAATGGCCATTCTGACTGGAGTCAGGAGGAATCTCAAAGTTGTTTTGATTTTCATTTTCCTTATTGCTAGAGATATGGAGCATTTCTTCATGTGTCTAAAGCCCATTAAATTTTTTCTTCAGAGAATACTCTTTTAAGTCTTTAGCCCACCTTTTAATAGGATGGTTGTTTCTTTGAAGATTTGTTTGGGAGAGATTCATTTTTTCAGCTATAGATATATTTTAGATAACTACATATATTTTTGTAGAAAAAAGAATGGAAGTCATCATGCTGGCTCACAATTTAATTTCAGCTACTTAGGATGCTCAGGGTTTAGGATCACAGGTCAAAGCCAACCAGGGCCCTACAGTGTGTGAGATCAAACTCTATGAACATACAATGACTGTAAGAGGAATCTCACTGCCTGGGAATGTAGCCTAATGGTAGAGTGCTCACCTAGAATGCATGAAGACCTAGGTTCTATTCACCGGTACCGCATACTCAGAATAAAAGCTAGAAGTGGCGCTGTGTCTCAAGAGGCAGAGCACTCACCTTGGGCAAGTGAGTCCAATGAAAATGTCTAGGCCCTGAGTCCAAGCCGTAGGACTGGCAAAAAGAAAAAAAAAGAGCAATCTTACTTAAGTAACAAGGAATGTACCCTATATTTATGCAGACTGAAAAATTCATTAAGAAATTAGAAAATATGTATAAAGTGCATAATTTCTTTTGTGTGTTGGCACTGGGTCTTCAACTGAGTGCTTCAGCTCTATCCCTGACCTTTTCTGCTCAAGGCTAGCACTCTACCAATGCAGCCCCAAATCAACTATCTTCAATTGAGATATAAGCGATGAATATTTCAGGGTGCTTCATGAAAAACATTTTTAAAAATTGAAACTTTCAACACAGTCTTATTTTAGTATGAATGTTGAGATGGGAAGAGACAGAAAACGTGAAATGTTTCCTGATCCCCATAGAGAAGAGACTCAGCAGAACCACTGTGGTCTGCAGGCTTCTTTGTGAGTTTTGTTTGCTTGTTTGATTTTTGTCAATTGTGGGGCTTGAACTCTGGGCCTGGGCACTGTCCCTGAGCTCTTCAGCTCAAGGCTAGTGCTTTAATCTGTGAGCCACAGTGCCACTTCTGGTTTTTCTGGCAGTTAACTGGGTACTTTGGCTGGCTTTAAACTTTGTTTCTCAGATCTTAGCCTCCTGAGTAGCTAAGATTATAGGTGTGAGGTACCATCAGCAGGCTGCTGCTCTGTTACTATGCAGGTTCTGGATCAAGAACTTCAAGTTCTTACTTCAATTTTTTCTTCTCTTGCCTGATACTCTGCCATTTGAACAAAGCCCCAGTTCCTGGTCTTTGTTGGTTAATGAGAGATATTATGATTTTCTAATATTCAGAGCAACGATTATAAAACCCAGCATTTTACTTACTTGAATAAATTAAGAGACAGGACCTAGTGAGATGGAAAACAAATTTTTTTTCAAGTTGCTATCCTGTTCTAATGCATAAGTCTGGCTATTTTGCTTACACACAAATATGTATTTTACCAATTTCTACTCTATTTTTGCTTAGCTTAAAACCACCACTGCCATTTCATAGATTTTGTTGTTGTTGTTTGCGGTGCTTGAAATCTGTGCCTGGGCTGTTCCTCAGATCTTCAGTTCAATGCCAGTGCTCTACTACTTTTGATTTGGCCAGTCCTGGGCTTGAACTCAGGGCCTGAGCACTGTCCTTATATTTTCTCAAGGCTAGGGCTCTACCACTTCAGCCTCAGCACCACTTCCAGCATTTTTCTATGTATGTGATATTGAGGAATTGAACCCAGGTCTTCGTGCATGCTAGGCAAGCACTCTACCACTAGGCCAAACTCCCAGCCCAAAATTATTCATCATTACTATTAGCTATCTTCTTTTTTTATTATTGATTCGTCATGTTGCTTGGACTTTGGGCCTGGACTGTCCCTGACCTCTTCAGCTCAAGGCTAGCGCTCTTCCTCTACAGCTCCATTTTTGGTTTCTGGTAGTTAACTGGTGATGTAAGTCTCACAAACATATGTGTCCAGGCTGGCTTTGGGCTTTGAACCAAGATCCTCCAATCTCAGCCTCCATAGTAGGTAGAATTACATGCTTCAGCCAGCAGTGCCTGACTGTTTGATGTCTCTGTCTCTGTCTGTCTGTCTCTGTCTGTCTCTGTCGGGCTGCCCCTCTCTCTCTCTCTCTCTCTGTCTGTCTCTCTCTCTCTGTCTCTCTGTGTCTCTCTGTGTCTCTCTGTGTCTCTCTGTGTCTCTCTGTGTCTCTCTCTCTCTCTCTCTCTCTCTCTCTCTCTCTCTCTCTCTCTCTCTCTCTCTCTCTCTCTCTCTCTCTCTCTCTCTCTCGGTTTTAAGACTTTAATTGTGCACCTGGGCAGTGTCCCTGGGCTCTTCAGCTCAAGGCTACAACCTTAAACACCTTGAGCCACAGTGTCACTTCTGGTTTTCTGGTGCTTAAGTGGAAGTAACAGTTTCATGGACTTTAGTGTCTGGCCTGGCTTTGAACTGTGATCCTCAGAACCCAAACTTATGAGATCATTTCCAGCTTTTTTTTTTTGGTGTAAGTGGTACAGAGTAATTCAACACAGGGCTTTGTGCATACTAGGCAAGCAAACTATCACTAGTGTGCACTCCAGCCTTAGATAAGGGCTTTCTTTTTCTTTTTCTTTTTTTCACTCATGGGGCTTGAACTCTGGGCCTGGATGTTTACCTTAAGCTCTTCAGCTCAAGGCAAGAGCTCTACCACTTGAGGCACATTGTCATTTTGAATTTTCTGGATTATTTGGAAATAAGATTCTCACAGATTTTTATGCCTGGGCCGTCTTTGAACCTCGATCCTCCAGGGTAGCTAGGATTACCAGGGTGAGCCACCAGTCACGGGCATTAAATTATTATTTTTTGCATGTCCTATGGCTTCAACTCCTGGCTAGAGCACTGTCCTAGGGCTTGCTCAAGGATAGCACTTTACTTCAGCCAGCCAACTCCCGGTCCAAATAGGCCACTCTTGAAGCTAGAATTACAGAGATCTGCCATAATACTGGCATGTCGTTATCTAAGTATATAATTTTTCTTCTATTTTTGATGGCTTTTCCTTAGTGTACATATTTCCTACATATTTTATGGAAAACTTCCTTCCCACTGGGGCCATAAGTTAAGCCTACTGGAAGAGTTCTTGCCGAGCATGAATGAAGACCCAAGTTCAATTCCTCAGCACAACATAGATAAAAAAAAGATAAAAGTGGTCCTGTGGCACATGTGATAGAACTTGCGCCTTAAGAATAAACAAAAACAAAAACAACGATCGTGCTCAGGTCCTGAGTCTAAGCCCAGTACTGGCAAAAAAAAATTCTGCCCAAAGTAGACATTTAAACACATTGTACTTTTCAAAAAATTTGTTGTCAAGGTGATATAAAAAGAGATTGCTTTTACATATGTAATGAGTACATTTCTTGTAAACACTGTTACCCGCTTCCCCCTTTTCTTTTTCCCTTCCCCCCAAGTCATAAATTTCATTTACAACAAATATGTATGTATTTTCATTCCTGAAAAAAATAGTTTAAAATGTGTTCAAATAAATGATGTAGGTTGATATATTTATCAAAATGGATTACTTGAACTCTAAAATAAACATTCTAGGTAATTTTTCTCATAAAATTGTAGTAATGCTATATAACTAATAAAAAAGGAATTTTAGTTATTAATTTCTTATGTTTTACCTTTAACATTATTACACTAAGCATACTGTTTATGCTATTAATACAGACAGCATGAAATATGATTATGTAAAAAAATTAAATGATTAAAAATAGTAAGGTTGTGGGCCAGTAGTTTGGCTTGGTGGCACACACCCTGGACTGGCAAAAAAGAAGTAGGGTTAGATAAAACAGATTTATTTCCAAATGTGTGGAAAATGGTATGATTTCTTGTTTGGCTAGTCCTGGGGCTTGAACTGAGGGACCAGGAACTGTCCTTGGCCACATTTGTTCAAGGGTGGCACTCTGACACCTGAGCCACAGTGCCCCATCCGCTTTTTCTGTGTATGCAGTGCCGAGGAATTGAATCAAGGTCTTCTTGTATACTAGGCGAGCACTCTACAACTAGGCCACATTCAAAGCCAAAGTAGATTTTTGATGCTATTGTGGAGTTTTTATTTTCTTAAATATTTGTACAAAGCACAATGGATATATAAACAGACTTGAACTCACAGAACAGAGTCCCACATAATATTACAGTTACTCTGGCACTTCTCCCGATTGACAAAACACATTTCCAGGCATCTGCTCTGTCCTTAAGCTTTGGTAGCTGACTTGTCTTTCCATGGAGGCCTGGCCTGGATTCCTGGTGATTCTATGCATTCCATAGTTCCCTGTATATCCAGTAAGGTTGTCTTCTATGGGACCAGACCTGTCTGGTTTTTGGCCCACCCAGGACCTATGTGTCTGAGGTCTCACATTATAAGTGGAAAATAAAACACAGTATAATAAGCACTGAAGAACTGCACACCATAATATTAACAATGAGAGTTTAATAGTTAGCAAAGTAAATACAATGAATACTTGACAAGAATCATGAGAGCAAGATAAAGAGATGTCATTTTAGGAAGGGGACAGGGAAGCTCTAAATCCAGACTGGCCTCCAACTTGCCTTCAGACAGTAATTCTACTTCAGAGTCCTCAGAAGGGTCTCCTTCCTCATGAGAAACAGAATGTCCTTCCTGAGTTAAGAGGGGGATGGATTCTGGTTTGTCGAATGGAGATTGAGTCTCTTTTAGTGAGATGGATGGGTCTGGATATTCTGTGAGGATGGATTCATTTTCCTCCAATGAATCCAGTATTGAGAGTACACTTGCTGCTTCCCATGGGGACATTTTCCATGAGCCCAGCGTGTGCCCCTTTAGCTTGCACAATAAGTGGAGTGTTACTCTGACTCAGATGGACTGACTCTGGGTGGAGTGTGAAAGGAAATGGAAGGAAATCTGGGTGCTCTTTTTCTTCCTCCATAGTATCTGCAGGTTCAACTGTGTCACACATGGGGTTCAGAGCAAAAGGTATATCCACAGGACTCTAAACCTGTTTGGTAATTTCTACAGAAGGCCCATGGTTTCTGGAGTGCAGTGATGATTCTCAGTCTCCATCAGTCACCAGCTCCATTGGTGGGTTTTTCATCCGGAGTTCAGGACTTCTACTTTTTCTTGGTCTTACTGGTCGCACATTCCTCCAGCTGGTCAAAAAGTATGTGTTTAGAAGAGCAGGTCCAAAGCTGTCATTGGAGCCTCATATAGAGCTTGAGTTGTGTCAGGGTGTGGCAGTTCTTGAACTCGTAGAAATCACTGGGGTAGAAGTCCATTCACATCGTATAGATGGAACACATGATGCTGTGGGCACATTCGGTACAAGGAAAGTGAGAGCCCTCTCTCTCCATCCTGAGCCTTTTACCAAAGCCGCTTTCTTGCAGGACTCTAATGCTGTGGCTGTCCTGCAGAGATGTGCACTTATGTGCTGGGAGGGGGGTAAGAGACACTCGAGAACAGGATGACTTTTACACCCCACTTCCAGAAGCTTCTGAGAGAGACCTCTATGCATCTGTCCAAAGTAAACGCACCTTAAATTAACTAAGTAAATGCTCTAAATAAATCAATAAGTGAATGCTCTAAATAAAGAACTAAATGCTCATTCCTCTAATCTTAGCCACCCAGCAGGCTGAGCTCTGAAGATCACAGTGGAAAGCCAGTCTAGTCAGTAAAAGTCTAAAGGCACTTGTCTTCAATTAGGCAGCAAAAAGCCAGAACTTGACCTATGACTCAAATGGTACAAGTGCTAATTTTTGAACACCAAAGGAATGGTATTTAGACCTGGGTTCAGGTTCAAGTGGCAGCACTGGACCGCACACCAAAATGTAAATGCTTTCAGGTTCTAACAGGCAAAGCTCTCACAATCCCTCCCTGATGGCTCAAAAGTGATTCAGCCCCCAGCTTTTCCTCTGACTCCAGTATTTCACAGGCCTCCGCCATTAGTACTGACACCTCATTTCTTACTGGGAAATGGGATTTCCTAGGATGTCACCTAGGTGAGGGCTGCAGTTGGGAGCCACTTACTCATGCCTGAAATCCAACTTCTCAGTAAGCACACTGTTGAGACACCAGTAGCTTGTGAGGGAAATGAAATGGCATGGTGTCCCAGTCATAATGAAGTAGTTTGTGCACTTGTATCATGCTTAGCTCCCCTGTGAACACCCCAGTGAACCAAACAGGCTCAGAGAGGAGCCAAGTATTCCAAGGCTTGGCCAGGAGGGGTGAGCAAACCTGGGTTTGGGGGGGAACACTCACTTTTTCAAGAGAATTTCCAGCAACTACTACATTGTCCTCCACTATTTGAAATTGTGCAGGAAGTTTCCCACATAAAAGAGATCACCTTTCTGGTAGGCAGCGATCAGCTTTGTCAGCAGTATCTCCAACAGGCCTTCCTCCAGGATCCATAGGTTACAAGGCTCATTCAGAGTCTGAGCTGACTTACCATCACATTATGTTGGCAAGCAGTTGATATTTCAAACGTAGGAATGGGACCACACTTCACACTGAGGAATTGGAATAGAGTAGATTGGAAATGACACACTCTAATCTCAGTATAGTCACTTGAAAGCACACAAGAAGGTTGTAGTGTGTGGGCAGGATGATGGGTTCAAATAGGTTTCCTCTCATTATACCTCATCTGAGTTGCCCTGGAGTTTCCTGGCTTTCGTCCTAGAGAAATGCCTGATATACGGGAATTTTGGCTTGGCACTGGTCCAGAATCTACTTCTTCAAGTGAGAGATCCATATCTCTCATGCCTGAGATCCGAGCCACCTGACTGTTGGCAACAGCACAGCAACATCATTCTTCCTCCTGAGCCACAGGCCAAGGGAGCTGGCTTGAGCTGGTTGTCACATGCAGTGGCTTGGTTACCAGGGTTCCATATTCTGTTCCATTGTGAGGTATGTAGGGTCACCTTTCAAGGCCCAATGACCAAAGCTCCTTGCTCACAGAACACCTCCCCAAAGACATACTGGAGGCTGAATCTCCCTTCCCACCTCACATATGGATGTAGTAAACAGCACACCTTTTTGTTCAAATCCCAAGTCATTAACTAGGCGTAAGTGCTAGCCTGGTCTCAGGCTCAAGGAGCCTTTCTTAGGTAAGATCCAAACTTAACTGTCACTATTCCCCTTACCCTTCACAAGACATTTTGCTTCACAGTGCCTTCTCAGCTTGCATTTTGCCTCTTGCACATTTTCTTTGCTAGTCCTGGGACTTGACCTCAGAGCCTGACCATTGTTCTTAGGCTTTCTTTAGGCTATAGCTGTCCCACCAAGCCACAGCAGCACTTCCAGCGTTTTCTATGTATATAGTACTCCAGAATCAAACCAGAGTCTTTTTGTGTGGTAGCCAAGCACTCTACAAATAGATGAAACACCCAGGCCATCTTGCACATATTATTCACTTCAATCTACTAGGACGTTGTTAGGTTTCTGTATCCTAATCTATTTTTCTGCCTGATGAATATCTGTGCTGTCATCTGTAAAAATGCAAGTGGGAAAATCACAGAAGCATGGGTGACATAAAAAACAGTCTTACAGACATAGATAAGTGTTCATTCTTTGTAGGAGAAAGGATATTTTCATATGATGATGATGACTATTTATAAATACTTTATCGGGGTTTAGAGTTTGGCCCAGTGGTAGAGTGCTTGCCTAGCATCCATGAAGATCTAGGTTTGAGTCCTTAATATCACACAGATATAAAAATCCATATGGCAATGTGGCTCAAGTGGCAGAGGGCTAGACTTGGGAAAAGCCAAGAGCAGTGCTCAGGCCCTGAGTTCAAGCCCCAGGAATGGCAGAAAAAACAAAAGAAAAGAAAAGAAAAGAAATGTGCTTTTTACAAGTTATTCACTCACAGCATTTGCCTCTGAATTCTTCGCTTCTGCATCTTGTGACTTATCCCTTTCCCTCAATGTAGACAAGAAAAATAGATTTTATTAGTTGCTATCCTTTGTCCAATCTTTGGATATTAATTCAAAATACAATATTGCCTGAGATATTGTGTGTGTGCATGTGTGTGTGTATCTGCCAATGTGTGCATGCACACATGTGTACAGGGTTTAGGGCTTACTCACAGGGCCTGTGTGATAACCCTCAGCATCTTTTCCTCAAAGGTATTGGTCTTTCATTTGTAGCTTATTATAGCTAATTGGAGTTGAGAGATTCACTCAATTTCTTGCCCTGTGCATTGGAACCCAGTGCTGGGTTCTCATATTGTTAATTGTAGCTATAGAGAAGGCTGAGGTCTGGGGATCCTCGTAAGAATCCAGCCCCTGAAAGAAAGTCACTGATAGAAATCTTTATCTTCAGTTAAGCACGAATAAATAAGGCAAAAGTGGAACTGTGGCTCAGTTCCTCTTGTACCAGCCATGAGAAAATTAGTAATTGGCAGCACCTGGTCCCTGAGAGAAATCCTTAGCACTGGTTCAAAAAAAGAAAGAAAATAATGAAAAAAATTAAAACTTGCTGAGGAATCCATAAGGATAAACGTGCCTGTGAATAATCTTGTCATTTCAGATTCCCTCAAGAGCTTAGGTCTCTCTATATTTTATCAAGTTTTTTTAAAGATATTTACATATTTTCTATCTTTCTTAAACAGAGATAGCCATCCACAAAACACAAACACAAACTCTCACACAGTACACCACCCACCCATAAGTGTCTGGCTATGTATATATGTATAGTCATATGTATTGATCTGTCTCTCTATACTAATATATAAATGCATAAACATATATATGTAGACAAACAGGAAACATACATAGATAGGTCTCACGCATTTCCAGATTTTGTGCAAGTCTTCTGAGTGCAACTTATCATTGTATTTTTTGTCAAGATAGTGTCCCTCTAACTTTTGGCCAGCTTCTTGTCCTTTGATACTTTTTTCTGCCAGTCCTGGGTTTTGAACGCTAGGCCTGGATGCTGTCACTGAGCTTGAGCTTCTTGCATTCAGTAGTTTATTGCAGATAAGAGTCTCATGGAGTTTCAGTCCTGGGCTGGCTTTGAATTGTGATCCTCAGATCTCAAACTCCTGAGTAGCTAGGATGACAGTCTTGAGCTACCAGTACCTGGTTCCTTTGCCTCTTTTACCCTTTTTTTTTTGCCCCATCACAGCCATGGTATCTACCTTCCTATGTTCTCTCCACCTGCCCACAGACAGGGGTCTGACAGATGCTTTCCACCCACTTATTCATGTCCTCTTCTGTATTGGCTGACAGCTAAGACATGCACTCACTTGTCTGGATGCCAAACACAAAGCCATGTGATTGTTTCTCAGTCTGGAACATCCTATCAGATTTACAGCACCACAGAGGGTCAGGTTGATGCTCCTCCAGGGCTTCTTAAATTGTTCTCATATTAATCCACAACACGTTTGTCATCACTTGTCCAGCTAATTCATGGACTAAAGCAGCATTCCCTACAAACTTAGATCACAATACCATGAGGACACTCAAGGGTGCATTAGGAGTGTGACCTGCAGGTGGATGTGAGCCTGTCTAAGTTGGAGGGGATTTCTCCACCACAGGAAATGGAATACAAATTTAGAATCTGCTTTCATGAGGTGACAGTCTCTGGCAGATGTTCTTATCAAATGTGGCACTGCCTACTTCCAGCTTAAAACATGGGTTGATGACCCAGCATAACAGAGAATGTATTCACCCCGGCCCAACACATAGGCTGGGACCCTGAACTTTCAGGTAGCATTTGGCTTTGAAGGTCATGAGATCTTAGTCTACAAATGATGAGCCTCCTCCCGTGAGGCATAGCAAACGGAGCCAAAGTGCAACCCAGTTAAGCACCAGATCAAGCTTCCCTTCTTCAGTAGGGTATGGTTTGAAAACTGTGCATAGCTTCTGTTTGAAGCCAGTCCAGAAAGGAAAGTCCATGAAACTCTTATTTCCAGTTAACTGCCAAGAAAAAGCCAAAGATAGAGATGAAGCTCAAGAGAGCTAGAGAGCCATCTGAAAAGAATGGTTACACCCTGCAACATCCTCATTATCTGATCTTGAAAACATCTCTGCGTGCATCCCAGCATACAGCCAGCATCTGGGGGTGACAGTGACCCCTGCGCCCATTGGCAATCTGCACTGTCTCTGACATCTGTAATGTGAACCTCATTCTGTTGGGTTTGTGAAGCGGTGTCAACCCTGCAGAAGGAACCAACTGTGCCCTAACTCCCACTGTTCCCTGGTGCCCCTAGCATTCCCCCATCTGCACCCCTCCTGTGGCTTCTGATCCTAGGGAGCCCTCCTGCCCTGTCCAACACTCACATGAAGTGCATATTTCTTCTCCTGGGGCAACTTCTCCACAGAGAGTACATGACATGCCCACTCTCCAGGCACGGGGAGATCCTGTCAATGTAGCAAATCAGTGATAAGGACATAAAGTGATGAATAGAATTTTAGATCCTGATGGTAGACAGTCTGCAAATCCAAGGGAGAATGGAATTGGAGGGGACCAGAGATCAGGATGTGGGCATGGAGCTTCCCTGCCAAGGGGGTGGGGGAAGTCACAGGCTGGGGGATGCACAGGATGATCCATGGGCCCTGTGCAGCTACTGGGTCACCCCCTTCTGCATCTCAGCCTTTGGCTTTGAGCTCTGTGATCGTCAAGATGTGCACAGTCTGTACTCTGGCTGGCAGAAGAAAGGACCCTTTGAAGACAATTGTAGACCCTTTGTGAGTGTAGGTAGGGGTAGGCTGGACACCCAGTCCAAGAGGAGCTAAAACTGGAGTCGAGGGGTGTGCAAGGAGTGGGTGTGAGGGTTGTGGGCAGTCACAGTCACGGCAGAGGTGGCTCTGTCTGTGGGGTGAGTGCCTCCCTGCAGGCACAGCACTGGACATATCAGAGATCCACATGAAAAGGAAAAGCTGGAAATGGCACTATGGTTCAAATGGTAGAGCATCAACCTTGAGCAAAAGAGCTCAGGGACAGTACCCAGGACCTGAGTTCAAGCCTCATGACTGTAAAAGAAAAAGAACCAGGACTATGAGAGGGAACCTGGTACTCTCTTGGTCTAATCAGACACAAGAAGAGGCTGGGATAGGCTGTGGAAAAACACAGAGAACATCTTCCCCCGGCTCATCCTGTCCTGCATGCTGGGGCAGCCATGTAACTAGGGCTACGGTGAGATCATCTTCACCCCTGTGCTGCCATCTGAATTGGGGTGTCCTGATGGCTGAGCAGGTGCCCTAACCCTAGATGGAGAGCAGCCACTGACTGTGGTATCTAAGGAGAGATCTGTTCCATAGCTATCAGGCCACCCAGCATGGGAGCCATAACCACCCCTCACCCAGGTAGAGGCCAATGGTTCTCCAGGTGCTACTAACATTGCCCCACCCCTAGCTCTGGGTACACGTGACATTCCCTCCACAAGGAGCAGGACTAAGTGAAGGATCAGGAAGCTGCCTATGGGCTTCAGATGATGGCCAGGCTGGCACTACAGTTGGCCTCAATCTGTCACCACCTTCCCCTGCCTCCATCATTCCTCCATCATGCCTCTCTACCTCCCACCCATTAACCTTGGAAACCAATGAACTGGGCTCTCATCATTCCTCTCATCTCTTCACCCACCTTGCCATGCGTCCATCCCTCTGTCACTTCCACCCCACACACATCCCACCACCAGCCACCCTGTAGCTTATGAGGATCCCAGAGGAAGCTCTTGGTGAAGGGCTTGTGCCCACAAAACAGTTACTATCACCCGCTCCGGCCTGATCCACCACAGAATAAGAACAGCCAAGCAGGCACACACTGCAGCAGAGTTGCTCTGCTGCCACCCTGATTTCTTCATGGCCAGGACTTGGCTCTCCTCAGCCTCCCAGCTCAGGAACCAGAACATTGTGCTTTCACAGAGCCATGGCTTCCAGTCTCCATGGACACAATGACATCAAGGTGATGCCAACTTCCCCATCTCTATATACTTCTAACTATGGGATGGGAGATGAGGTTCTCTTCTGTGACTGCATCCACTAAGAGGCTCATGCAGATTTCTATCCTTTGCTCATCATGGTGACTCTTTGGTTACCAAGTCACTGCTGGGCTTCCAGTTCACCACATATAGAACCCATACTCCAACACTTTTCTTAGAAGGACTGATGACTTTTAAATATTCTCTAGTTTTAAATTTCTAGTTCCTTCTCTCTTTCATTTATATATTTCCCTTCCTCACATACTTCCCTTTTTTTACCTTCCTTCTTTCATTCCAGGCCTTGAACTCAAGACCTGGAGCTTTTTCTTAGCTTTTCTTTGCTCAAGGTAACACTCTAGCTCTTGAGTCACAGCTCTACTTCAATCTTTGTTCTTGCTATAAACTGGGAGTATGAGTCTCATGCATTTTTTCCCTTTGCTGTGTTGGTTGTAAACCACAATACTAAGATCAGGATCCTGAATATGCCTCGGATTACAGGTATTATCTAATCAAAACAAATTCCTGATTTCTCTTTTAGACATAATTAGTTCTTTCAGGTGAGCCACCAGCCACTCATGCAAGAGCATTGCAGGATCCCAGCATTCGTCTTGTCTCCAGTCTTATTCCATCCATCTCACCATGGTCATCTAAAACACCCTGCTGCATGCCTGAAGTCGCAAGGAACGTTCTCAACGCCATGAGAAGCCCCCTTAAGCTCTGCCTCAGATATGCGCAGCCCCCATCCCACTTCCACATGAGCATTTGTTTAGGAGAAATTTGCTGAGTATATCATCATGTTTTCCTCACCATTCAAATTTCATCTTTGGAGTCATTTCTCCCAGACAAAGAGGAACATGATCCATGGTTTGATAGCAGCTCCAGCTTCATAGTCCCAGCCACCAACACCCCCCCCCATTACCCTGCCAGACACCTGAATTCAAGAACAATGTTTTCACTACCCCTGACTCTTATCAAATGTTTTAACTTATACAGTGCATTAAAATAATTTTACTAAATGGAATAAACACATGGCATCAAGCTTCAGAATCTTTGCACCTGAAATTTTAGTGAATCACAGACACACCAGCATTTCTGTAGCCAACAGAAATCTTAGCTTTGAGATTTCAGCATTCCTGGTATCCAAGTTTGGATGTACTTACACTGCCCTTAATGGGGCACTTCAATCACACAATCCCACAACAATCAATGTCATTTGACATTCACTGGTAGGTGGTGCTAGGAAAAAGACTGATGTGCCAACTCCATGCTGGCTTGACCTATGCCATCTTCAAACCTGGAGCAAGTGGGGCTCCTCTCTCCATGACATCTTTTGTGTACTACCCCAGGAGGACCTTTACCTTGAGACAAAATTATGAAGACTATCTCTACCAGCAAATATTCCAGTGAGATGTGCCTACATGGATAAAGCTAAAATCTCACTAAAGTGAGGTTGTTGGCAGTTCTGGAGGCTGAACTCAGGGCCTGGGCACTAAGCATTTGTGCTCAAGACTAGCCCTTTACCACTTGAGCCCAAACTCCATTCCCAGCTGTTTTTATTTTTGGTAGTAAGAATCTATCAGACTTTCCTGTTCTAGGTGACTTGGAACTTCCATACTCAGATCTCAGCCTCCTGTCCAGCCTGGACTAAAAGTGTGGATCAGCCATGCACCACACCTGAGGACTTTTGCCAGCACATTTTTTCCCAAAAATTAGAAGAGGAAGATGTGGGAGGGTTGGGCTCATCCTGCCCTGCATATGAAGGAGAGCATCAGCGCCTGAACTTCATTCCCTGTTGTAGGCTGCTGGAGGAAAAGGAAGCAAATAGGCACAGGCTGGCAGCAGATGCCACAGAACAACTTGTGACCAAGACTCCCAGAGCAGACCTCAGAATCGATGACAGAGTTGGATCTACCCAGTAACAGAGGCAGTGGTGACACCTGAAACTGCGCGTTTGAGCCTTTGCTGGTAGTAAACAGGGCCACCTATATCTCAATGAGAAAGGTGAGATTTTGGTGGAGAAGGTGAGATTAAACATTATGTATCATGCAAGAAGACAGACTATAAGGGGTCTTTTATTATTCCAAGTGAACTTTTGGATTTCCTCTTCTGTTTCTTTAAAGAATGACATTGGGATATTGATGAATATTGCACTGAATTTGTAGATAGTCCTTATCAAGATTGCCATTTTTACAATATTACTTCTTCCAAAGCAGGAGCATAGGTTTTTGCATTTCCTCAGTTCTGCGTTAATTTCCTTCTCCAGAGTTTATAGTTCCATCAAAAAGGTGCTTTACATTCTAAGTTAATTCCTAGGTGTTTTATTTTCTTTGATAGCAAAATGAGTTGCTATCCTGATTCTTGCCTCATTCCTCTCATTTGTTGGCATATAGGAAGGCAGTTGACATTGAGGGTTAATTTTATACCCTGCTACCTTACCAAAGTTTTATATCAGCTCAAGCAGCTTTGGAGTAGAGTCTATAGGGTTCTTTAAATACAGAATCATGTCATCTGTAAGGAGAGAAAGTTTCAGTTCCTCTTTCCCTTTTCCTCCTCACTCCAGTTAGAATGGCCAAGATCCAGAAATCTAATAACGTATGCTGGAGGGGATGTGGCCAGGAGGGATCACTACTACACTGCTGGTGGGATTGCAAACTCGTTCAACCACTATGGAAAGCACTATGGCAGTATCCCAAAAAGACTAAACATAGAGCTCCCCTGTGATCCAGCAATTTCACTACTTGCCAATCGTCCAGATAGGACACACTAAATTCACTAGAACAATAACATTTATCACAGCACTATTTACTATAACAAAGGTATGGAACCAACCCAGATGCCCGTCAGTTGATGAGTAGATCAAATATGGTATTTTTACACAATAGAATTCTGTGCTTCTGTCAGAAAGAATGACATAGACGAATTTGTAAGGAAATAGAAAGACTGTAAAGTTTAGAAATTAGTTTCTGTCTCCTTCTCTCTCTCCTTCTCTATCTCTGTAAAATTTAGAAGTTCCTGTTTCTCTCTCTTTTCTCTCTTTCTCTCTCTCTTTCTGTCTCTCTCTTTCTGTCTCTGCCTCTCTCTCTCTCTCTTTCTCTGTCTCTCTGTCTCTCTCTCTCTCTGTCTCTCTCTCTCTGTCTCTCTCTCTCTGTCTCTCTCTCTCTGTCTCTCTCTCTCTCTCTCTCTCTCTCTCTCTCTCTCTCTCTCTCTCTCTCTCTCTCTCTCTCTCTCTCCAATCCTTAGGCTTGAACTCAGGGCCTGAGCTACTTTTGCTCAAGGTTAGCACTCTACCATTTGAACCACAGTGCTGCTTCTGGCTTGCTCTTTTCACGTAGTATTGAGGAATCTAACCCAGGCCTTCATCCTTGATAGGTTAGCACTCTACCACTAAGCCACACAGTCAGCTTTTAGAGGTTCCTCACAAAGGTTTTCCTACATGCTATTATTTCTTCTGTGAGTGCTCTTAATGCTTGCTGAAGGTTGACTTTGTTTAGAAGACTTACCCTAATGCTCCCATATACAGAGATTCTATATATAGCTAAATGTTTTTCATTACTCAGCATTTCTCTATTGTGTATGTTCTGAAATGTACTGAAGACTGACTTCTGATTAAAAGTCATTGCACATTTGTTCTATTCATTAGTTTTCTTTTCTTCTATGGGAATCAGGTTTGTGATGAACACAGAAGTATGCCTTCCAGGTCAAACACTTTCCACATTTGTAATATTCATAAGGTTTTTCTCTCCTATGTGCATTTTATACTTAGTCATACGTTCATGATGGATTTTTCATATTCTTATATTCATACGATTTTTATCCTGTGTCTGTGTGGTATCATGCAAACTCAACTATGAGTTCTTCAAAAAAATTTCCCTTTCATTTTATTCATAGGATTCTATCCTGTGGGTGTTTAGTGATAAATCTTGACTTGTGCCTTCTGGGGAAAAGACTGAACATTTGCTACATTAATTAAGGGTTTGATCTTGTGTTGGTTCTGTGACACAAGCTGAGTTGTCTTCCACAGACTAAAAAGTCTTTCCTATTTATTACATTGCTAAGGCTTCTCATATGTGTGAACTCTCTTACGCTTCCTGAAGGGTGAATACTGCACGAAAAACTTTCAACTTTGGTTATATTCCTAAGGTTTCTAATATGTGTGAATTCTGTTATGCCTCCTGTAATGTGACTTCCTTCTGAAGGTCTTACCACATTTGATGCACTCGTACAGTTTCTCTCCTGTTTGTGTTCTCTGATGCAATTTGAGGGAAGACTTCCATTTGAAAGACATTCCACATCGGTTACATTCATAAGGTTTTTCTCCTGTTTGAATTGTCTTATGCATGTTGAGGTTTGGATTCTGTGTGAAGGACTTTCCACATATGTTACACTCATAAGGTGTTTCTTCTGAGTATATTCTCTGATGAACATGGAGTTTTACCTTCCATTTGAAAGACTTTCCGCATTCACTACATGCATAAGTTTTCTCTCCTGTGTGTGTTCTATTATGCCCATCAAGATATGACTTCCACTATAAGGTCTTTCCACATTTGTTGCACACATCAGGTTTCTCTCCTGTGTGTGTCCTTTGATGCAATTTGAGGGAAGATTTCTGTCTGAAAGACTTTACACATTGGTTACATTCATAAGGTTTCACTCCTGTGTGTATTCTCTGATGAACACGAAGTTTTCCCTTCCCTTGGAAAGATTTTCCACATTCATTACACTTATAAGATTTCTCTCCTGTGTGTGTTATTTGATGAACACGAAGGTGTATCTTCTGGGTGAAAGACTTTTCACATTTGTTACATTCATAGGGTTTCTCTTCTGTGTGTCTTCTCTGGCGCAAAGTGAGGTATGATTTCAGTCTAAAAGTCTTCCCACATTTATCCCATTCATAAGATTTCTCTTCTGTGTGAGATCTCTGATGTGTGCTGAGAGCTGAATTCTGGGCAGAAATTTTATTACGTTCCTCATATTCATAAGGTTTGTCTTCTCTTGGAGATCGAGGTTGGAGCGTCAGGTCTGACTTCTCAGAAATTAATTTTCACACTTGATGTACGCATCACATATCTCAGGATATTTGCTCTGAGGTATTGTAAGGCGTATTTCATTACTGAAAGATTTCTCACATTCACTACATGTATGAGGAGTCTCTCCTGTGTTCATTTTCAGATGTGTAGTGATGGTCGGTGTTAAGTACAATATTTTTCATCACACAGTACATTTAGCAGTTTTCCTCCCTCCCTGAAGAATTTCTTGGGCAGGGAGAACAGAATTATGATACTGCAGATCTTTTGGACGGTCCCAATCATGAATAAAATGTTCTGAATATCCTTTGGATTTTCTTAAGAACAGGAGACATACGAGATCTATATGCAGCATGCATCTCATCAGGCTTAGGAGACAGAAGCATGTTCTGACACCTAATGAACTCCTCAGTCCTCACCCCTATGTTGTTACCGTTATTCCTAATCAGCTCTGGATTGTGTGTAGAGCTCAAATTTAAAGTTGTTGCTAATCTCACGTTTTCCTCCACTTTGATACTACTTGCAACTGCTACTTCACAAAGACATTCATGTGGACTTTCCTGGCAGGTCTTGAACACATTTTCCATTACCTGGACATCTAAAATGAGTCATAGAAAAAAAGACACAAACATACATGAGATACAAATATTCCTTACTGTAAAGGTAATGACTTTACTTTCCCATCCTAAGTGTTAGATATTTTAAAATATAAAAGTGGAAATTGATTTGTGAGAAATATATGCTTTTCTCCCTAACATATTAAGAAAATGATATTTTACAATGACCAATAATGTTTTTCTGTGTTTTGGTTCTCTTTTTATATCACAGAAAATATTTATTGAAATTACCCAACTATGTATTGCTACAGTTTTAAGCTGAGTACTACATATACTATACCTGAAGATGTTTTTTTTCAAATACTGTTTTGTTTATACATTGAGGAATAGCTGACTTTCTTTTATTTTTGAGAAATAATCTAAATACTGTGCTGTTTTGCATCTTTTTAAAACTGTTTTTCCTTTTCTTTTCTTTTTTTTTTGTAGTTCATAGGCCTCGGCCCTGTCCCTGAACACTTCAGCAGAAGACTATAACCCCTATCCTTGAGCTACAGCCCCACTTCCTGTTTTCTAGAGTTAACTACAGATAAGAGTCTCAGGTCCTGAGTAGCAGATAGGATTACCTTACCCAGTTTCAATGCTGTTTGCTTATTAACCATTAAGTGAGGAACACGAATTTTTTCTAGATTCAGCGGCCACAAGTTTGGTTTATATGTCTGTTTGCCTTTGATCCAAGCAAGAACGATTCTTGAGAGTAAGGACTTACACCTATATCCCTTCAGTTACAACTTCTCACTAAAGTCTCAATTTAGGTATTTGTGGGAATTTTGAAATTTGTTTCTTTCCATTTGAAGTCTTATAAAAATTCCTTTTCTAACACTCCTGTCCCTCAGAACCATGGAAGACCAGAAAATCCCCAGCTCATTGTCTAGTTAATTTTCTTATGTTAATTGAAACTTTGTTGTTGTTTTTTTTCCCTTCCATTCCTGGGTTTGAACTTAGGACCTAACCACTCTCCTTGGGTTTTCTCAAGACTAGAACCCTACCAATGAAGTCATTACTTCTGGCTTTTTCTATGCATGTGGTAATAAGGAATGAAACCTGTGTCTTTGTGCATGCTAGGCAAGCACTCTACCACTAGGCTCAATTTCTGGTGGAAAGGTCTGGTTCTGAATACCAGTCTCTTCCTACCAGCAAAAAGATATTATCCTTATCAGAGAATAATGCCCTAACTTATTCCTTGTTTGCTCAATCATTTATAGTCTTAGTTTTAAAGAAATGAAATATAATTCTTTCTTTCTTTCTTTTTTCTTCCTTTGCTGGCTTCAAATTAGAATTCTTAGATTTCTTCCTCCTGAATATTTTAAGATTACAGGCATGAAACATTGCACCTAGTGCCAGGTTTCCATTATAAACTCACTGTTTAGTGATTTGTAGATCCTATTTCCAATAATGATATATATTCTATTCTGGATGGTTTATCCACTTACAATTACTGTGTAAGTTTGGAATGTCGTCTCCATTAGAGGAAACATAATTTAGAACTGTTGTCAAAGTATCCTGAAGGTATCCTGAAGAATGACTACAAAATTACCTTAGGTTTTCTTTAGAAAGTAATGATACTTCTCAGGGCCTGGAATCTTTCATTTAAATAGTATTGAAAGTTTGATAAACATTCACGTATCTGCAAAATAACAAGGCACTTGGCCTTGCAAGTGAATTTGACTTTTGCTCACCTAAGGACACCAGGTTGCTGTGGGTCTCCAGCATTACATCTCTGTACAGGGTCCTCTGAGCATTGTCCAGATGCTGCCACTCCTCCCAGCTGAAATCCACAGCTACATCATCAAATGATACCAGCTTCTGGAATGGCACATTTTCATCAAGTAATTAGCACTGAGTTATAAACACACCATGTCTGGAATTTTATGCTTTTTTTGTTGGAATTGTATTCCTTTACTTAAATGTTTAGACTTACATGAAATATTGACCTGAAAAGCTTAGGGATGGTGCCTAGGCCCAGAGTTCAAGTCCCAAGACCCACAAAAAAATAAAAAGGCAAGCCAGGTGTTGGTGGCTCACGCCTGTCATCCTAGCTACTCAGGAGACTGAGATCTGAGGACCATGGTTCAAAGCCAGCCTAGCACAAAATTTCATGAGACGCCTTTCCAATTACCCACCATAAAATGTTTAATGGCTTGTGGCATATCATGGTAGAGCAATTGTGGTATCGACAAAAATAAGTCGGGGGAGTAGATTTAGGTTATAAATGGAATTATTCCATTGAAAAGGAACTACATTATATGATGACATATGCTGGTACTGTGAGAATATTGCAAAATCTTAGGGTATCAAGTAATAATACTGTGAAGTACACCCAGAATGTTAATGTTCTATGTCTGGCATAATAATCACTTGGGGAAAAAACTTTTTTTTCTATTTTTGGCTGGGGGATTTGTAAAGCTTGAACTCTGGGCCTGGGCACTGTTCCTGAGCTCTTCAACTCAAGGCTATCACCCTACCTATGAAGCCACAGTGCCATTTCCCATATTCTAGTGGTTAACTGTAGATGAGAGTCTCATAGATTTTCTAATGCCCAGGCTGGCTTTGAACCAAATCTTTAGATATCAGCCTGATATCTGAGTAGCTACGATTACAGGTAGAAGTCACTGCACCTGGCAAGAAATTTATTTCTTGCTGTTTTATACTACAAATTTACTGTATGTTTTACTTTTTCAAAAAGACTGAGGATGACCTTTGTTCTGTATATAATGGGAAGAAGGGTAGGGAGCTGTGAGCAGAAGAACTGAGGGGCAATACTCAGGGTAGGACAATAGCCTTAAACTAATGAGCTCACTGCCCAAGGTCCAAGCCACATGACTTTCCCCACTACCCCACAAAAAAAGGGAAAAAATTGGAGATTGGAGAGGATTTTCTAAAAAGAATATATAGAAATAGTTGTTCAAAATGTAGAAAGAAGCTCAATATTAACAGTCATGAGAAAAATTAAAATTACAATGAAATCATTACTTTAAATATGTTAATATAAATATAGTTTTAAACAAAAAGATCCACATACACACACACAAACACACACACACACGCATACAAAAAAACAACTTTCAAAGTCTAACTATTACTGGGAAGGTAGTGAGAAGAAGTAGACCTTTGGAATAGTTCTGCAAGGAATATAAAACAATCAAAAATTGCGTGGAGAGTGCTAAAAAAGTACTAAATATAGAATTACATAGAAATATGGTCCAACACTTCTATTTCTAGATTTGTTCCTAATGGAAGAAAAAGCAGAGACTAGAACAAATATGTGGAGAATCCATTCACAACTATTAATAATAATCAAAAGATAGAAATATGCAAAACAATGCATTGAAAAGGAAGAACATTTTACTATATTTTACAGATGAATCTTGATTACAGTAAACTAAAAATACAGCAGTCATAAAGGAAGAGCTAGGGTATGTTTTCCCTTCCAGAGCTTCCAAGGATCAACAAACCCTTAGAGCCAAAAAGCACGATGGTTCCAGAGAATGGAGTAGAGAGGAACAGGAGCTGAATGTTTAATGATTATACATGGAAGATGAAAATTGCTCTAGATGGGTAGAATGAAGAGAGAACTGTACCCTAAACAATGGTTATGTAGCCACACAGGATGGGACACACCTATACTCCCTGATCTTGGGAAACTCAAGAAGGATTTCTAGCCATCCTGGATGCATGGAAAGATCTATCATAAAAACTAATGTGGAGGGGCTGGGAGTTTGGCATAGTTGTAGAGTGCTTGTATGAAGACCAAGGTTCAATTCCGCAGTAACACATACACAGAAAAAACCAGAAGTAGTGCTGTGGCTCAAGTAGAAGATCACTAGGCTTGAGGAAAGCTGAAGGACAGTGCTCAGACCGAGTTCCAGCCAAAGGGCTTGTTTAAAAAAACCCCAGAAAGCTGAGCATGATGGGGTGGTGGCTCACTTCTATAATCCTAGCTACTCAGGAGGCTGAGATCTGAGGATCAAGGTTTAAAGCCATCCTGGCACAAAAAGACCTGAGATTCTTATCTCCAATTTACCTTTAGAAAATGGGAAGTGGGGCTTGGCTCCAGGGTAAGGTGGTAGCCTGGAGTTGAAGAGCTCAGGGATAGTACCCAGGCTGAGTTCAAGATCTATGACCCACCAAAAAAAAAAACCAAAAAACAAAAATAATATGGAAAAATTTGGATTCTGTGAATTTTATCAGGCATATAAATGTTTTTTGCTGTTGAAATAACAAATTGTTTGGAAATATTTTAAAAGTTTTTACCTAGAAATGTACACTACAAATGGAATTAATAACAAACACCAAATATGAAAAAGATACAAATTATAACAATATGGGTATCCTGCTTCTGTATCTTTCACTGACTCCTGTTCAAATGAGTCACATATTCTGAATCATTTCTCCCAGTCGATATATGCCACACATGTTAGCTTGTACTGAACTTCTTGGGAAATCAAAAGCAAATACTAAGCAAATGTGTGTTAGATTTTGTCAAAAGTGATATTTCAAATATAAATCCCTACGCATTGCATTATTTAATATGAATGCCGGAATCTAACTTACACTGGCAGTATCTTCAATCTTTTGAGAATCTTCAAAAGGGTGTGTAAATATTTAGGATCGTTATGTCTTCCTGAAGGAAAGATCCCTTTAGTAGTATGTAGTAACCTTCTTTGTCTTTTCTTACTAATTTTAGTTTGAAGTCTATTGTATCTGGTATGAGGATGGCAACTCCAGCCTGTTTATGGGGGCAGTTAGCTTGATAGAGTTTATTCCAACCTCTCACTTTCAAAAGATGATTGTTTTTGGGTAAGATGTGTCTCTTGAAGACAGCAGAACGATCGCTCTTGCTTTTTGATCCAAGTAGACAGCCTATGCCGTTTAATTGGAGAGTTAAGTCCATTGATATTGAGAGTTAGGATTGAGAGATATTTATTACTTCCTACCATTTTTAAAAGCTTTTAGTAGGGCCTGTGTCTTGACAGTTCTTGGGGTCCTTAGATGGTATGCTGTTTAGGTGCCATTTCTTTCCCTATATTGCATTTATTTTGGTTTTCTATGTATAGAGCATCTTTGAGAATTCTCTGTAGTGTTGGTTTTGTTTCGACATATTGTTGCAGCTTTTCCCTGGAATGGAATGTTTTTATTGTTCCCTCAGTTATGAATGAGAGCTTAGCTGGCTACAGTATTCTTGGTTGGTAGTTATTTGATTTAAGGGCATGACATATATGCTTCCAGTCACTTCGTGCTTGCATGGTCTCTGCTGAGAAATCTGGGGTTATTCTGATTGGTTTGCCTTTATAGGTTACTGATCCCTTTTCCCTGGCTGCCTTTAGGATCTTTCCTTTCGTTTCTATTGATCCAGTTTGGATCAAAATGTGGCGGTGCGATGTTCTTTTCTGGTCAGATCTGTTTGGGGTTCTAAAAGCTTTTCATATCTGGATGGGCCTGCCCTTCTGGATATTTGGGAAATTCTCTGAGATGATTCCCTGAAGTATATTTCCAATACCATTGACCTCTTTCTCCACGCCCTCCTCAATACCAACTAGCCTTAAATTTGGCTTCCTAATTGCATCTTGGACCTCCTGAAGCACTCTCTCATATTTCCTAGATTTGGATTGACTCATTTTCTGTTCTTTCTCTATAATACCTAAATTATCTTCAGCCCCGGAAATTTTCTCCTCTGCATTGTGTAACCTGCTATCAAAGCTATCTACTTTATTTTTCATCTCCCTTGCTTCTAATTGCTCACTTTTGATGCCTTGCATCTCTTTTTTTAGATCATGTGTGGATTTCTTTATCTCCTTGATTTCCTTTTGCGTGGTTAGCTCAGTAGCTTTGTTTTCTTTGGACATTTGCTGGAGTTTGGTCACGTTTTTATTTGTGGATTCTATGAATTCATCCGTCTTTCTTTGAAAAACCTTTATTATGGCCTCCTTTATGGCTTCTTCTTTTTCACTTATCACCTTGTTTTTGCTTTCCTCTTGTTCAGCTATGGCTTCCTCCATTATTTCTTTCTTTATATTTTCACATTTTCCATTAATGATGTTTATCAATTGCATTTGTGTAGCACTTGGAAGACTCTGGTCTAGGTTTGCCAGTGACAGTTCCATTGTCTGTTTACATTGGGTGGGGGATGTTGTTTCTTGATTTGACATTTTTCTTGAGTTTCTTGTTCTGCCCATTTGAAAATGGGAGCAAGATTACTACTAAATACGATTATAGTTTTTCAGATATAACCAACCTAGACCTCTGTAGCTGGCAGACACTAGATGTTCACAAGTTTTGATTGGTATTATCACTCTTTCTTTTTGTGCACTTACAGACCAGTCTAATACAACCACTGATAAGCGATTTATACCCAAAACAATAAGCCTCTCAATCCAATCTCTATTGTCTTTAAGTCCCTCTGAGCCTAGAGAATAATTAACCACCTGCATATATAATATTGCTCAACAGCCATCAAGTGTAGATCCGTGTATTATAAGGGTTGAAAGACGAGCAGTGGTCCAGAGATAGAAAAAAAGTATGAGACAGGTCAGGGGAGGTGCACGAGGATTAACGTAGGAGTGTAAAAATATTGCAGTAAAGAAAAAAAGGAATAGCATAAGGATAACTGACCTAAGTTAGTAAGTAGGTAGCATATTTGAGTACAAAGTTTGGAAAGTATTAGAATAAAACTTATGTGTTGCTGCACGACTAGCTGGTAGCCCAACCAGTGGCCTCACAGTGGACCATGGGATGGATCTGTTTTTCTTGTCTACGTTGAGGGAAAGGGGTATTTCACAAGATGCAGAAGAGAATATTTCAGAAGCAAATGCTGTGAGTGAATTAGCTAGAAAAAAGCATTTTTATTTTCTTTTATCTTTCTGCCAGTCTTGGGACTTGAATTCAGGGCCTGAGCACTGTTTTCTCAAGTCTAGCCCTCTGCCACTTGAGCCACAGTGCCACATCTAGATTTTCTATCTATGTGATACTGAACAATCAAACCCAGATCTTCATGGATGCTAGGCAAGCACTCTACCACTATGCCAAACTCTCAACCCTGACATAGTAATTATAAAGTCATCATCACTAATTCTTCTGTGTTTTTCCCTCTTGTATTTTTTACACATGACAGCAAAGCTAATTATCAGGAAAAAAATTGATTAGGATACAGAAACCTAATAATATCCTAGTATATTGACCTCAAAAATATGTGCAAGATGCCTGTGTGTTTGACCTAGTGGTAGAGTCCTTGGCTACGACGCAAAAAGACTCAGGTTTGATTCCTCATTACCACATACATAGAAAACACTGCAAGTGGTGCTGTGGCTCGGTGGGACAGCAAAACCCCGAAGAAAGCCCAAGAACAATGTTCACACTCTGAGGTCAAGTCCCAAGACTAGCAAAAACAAAAAAAAATTTCGACAAGGGGCAAAATGCAGGCAGAGAAGGCACTGTGAAGCAAATGTTTTGTAAAGGATGAGGGCAATCTTGACCCTTAAGTTTGGATCTTACCTAAGAAAGGCTCCTTGAGCCTGAGACCAGACTGGTAGTTGGGCCTAGTGGAAGACATTGGTATTGAACAAATAAGGTGTGCTGTTTACTACATCCACATGTATATTGTGAGATTGGAGGAGAGATTTAGCCTCCAGTATGTCTTTGGTGAGGTCTTCTGTGAGCAAGGATCTTTGGTCATTGGGCCCTGAAAAATGACCCTGCCTCCCTCACAATGGAACAGAATATGGAACCCTGGTAACCAAGCCACTATAACTAACAACCAACTCAAGCCAGCTCACTTGGCCTGTGGCTCAGGAGGAAGAAAGATGTTGTTGCTGTGCTGTTGCCAAAGGTCAGGAAACTCGAGTCTCAGGCATGGAAGTTGTGGATGTCTTACTCGAAGATGTACATGCTAGATCATTGCCAAGCCACAAATCCAGTATAATAGGCCTTTCTCTAAGAGGAAGGCCAGGAAAATCCAGGGCAACCAGATGAGGTAAATTTCTAAGAAGAAATGTATTTGACCCCATCATCCTCCCCACACACTACAACTTACTTTTTTTTAAATTTTTTTTATTGTAAATAGTAAAAGGGTTACATGATATTTGCCAGATAGAAGGTGCATTAATTCACATACATTGATACCCTTTCACATGTCTTGGTACCCATTTCCCTCCAACCCCACACCCCCCACCCGTCTTGGTTTTCCCCCCTTCCCTATCAAATTTCAAATATCCAAATACAAATAAATTCAATATATCAGATAACAAAGTGAGACACTACACCAATATGGGATAACCAAGGGACAGCAAAGGAGATGAGAGACAACATAGTACATTAAGGACAACAATCATTCATTATGTGGGTTTTGTTTCAATATCCTGGAGGTCCTTTCAATTAGCTTCACATTATATGGCCTTATATATGGCCTTTTGCTCTATTGCCAATCTCTGCTAGTAGAGCCCAAGGTTTCTACTGATTATGACGAATGAGGGAAACCACTGAGCCTAAGTTCCTTTGCGTCTGGCTTACTTCACTTAATATGATTTGTTCTAAGTCTTTCCATTTCCTAACAAATGGGGCGATGTCACTCTTTCTGACAGCAGCATAGAATTCCATTGTGTACAAATACCACAACTTGTTGATCCACTCATCAACTGAGGGACATCTGGGTTGGTTCCATATCTTTGCTATGGTGAATAGTGCTGCAATGAACATTGTTGTGCTAGTGGGTTTAGTATGCCCTTGTTTCTGGATTGTTTGGTAAATGCCATGTAGTGGAATTGCTGGGTCATAGGGAGTTCTATGTTTAGCCTTTTGAGGCACTGCCGCACTGCTTTCCATAGTGGTTGAACGAGTTTGCACTCCCACCAACAGTGGAGTAGTGATCCCTCCTGGCCACATCCCCTCCAGCATCTCTTGTCATTCGTTTTCCTGATCCTGGCCATTCTAACTGGAGTGAGGTGGAATCTTAGACTTGTTTTGATTTGCATTTCTTTTATGACCAGAGATGTTGAGCATTTCTTCATGTGTCTATAGGCCATTTTTGTTTCTTCTTCAGAGAAGACTCTCTTAAGTCTTTGGCCCATTTTTAGTGGGTGGGTGTTACTTTGGAGGTTAGTTTTGGAGTGATTCAATTTTTTGAGTTGTTGATATATTTTAGATATGAGACCTTTGTCCGTTGTTTGGTTGGTGAAGATCTTCTCCCACTCTGTAGGCTTCCTGATTAGTTTACTAGGTACATCCGTTGCCATACAAAAGCTCTGCAGTTTAATGCAGTCCCACTTATCCAGCCTTTCTCTGATTTGTTGTGATTCTTGGTCCTTATTAACAAAGTTTCGACCTGTGCCAAGGAGGCCTAGTGTATCTCCTATTCCTTCCTGTAAACTTTTCAATATGTCAGCTTTTACCTCCAGGTCTTTGATCCATTTGGAGTTAATTCTAGTGCAAGGTGACAAACAAGGATCCAACTTTATTTTCTGCAGGTGCTTAACCAGTTCTGCCAGCACTACTTGTTGAAGAGGCTATCTTTCTTCCATTCTATATTTTTGGCTCCCTTGTCAAAGATTAGGTGGCCATAGGTCTGTGGTTTAATATCTGGGTCCGCAGTTCTATTCCTTTGGGCTTCATGCCTGTTCTTATGCCAGTACCAAGCTGTTTTGAGAATTATAACTCTGTAATAGCGTCTAAAGTTTGGAATTGAAATTCCTCCAGCGCTGCTCTTTCTGCTAAGAAGTGTTTTTGCTATACGGGGTCTTTTATTATTCCATATGAAATTTTGAATTGCCTCTTCTATTTCTTTAAAGAATGACATTGGGATGTTGATGGGAATTGCATTGAATTTGTAGATAGCCCTGGGCAAGATTTTCATTTTCACAATGTTGATTCTTCCAATCCAGGAGCATGGGAGGTTTTTCCATTCCCTTAGTTCTGCTTTAATTTCCTTTTTTAGGGTTAAAGTTTTCATCTAAACGGTCCTTTACATTCTTAGTTAAGCTAATTGCTAGGTACTTTATTTTCTTTGAGGCTATTGTGAAAGGATTTTCTTTCCTGATTATTTCCTCGTTACTCTCACTCTTGGCGTTAAGGAAGGCAGTTGATTTGTGAGGGTTGATTTTATGGCCTGCTACCCTTCCAAAGCTTTGAATCAGCTCAAGGAGCTTGGGACTAGAGTCTATAGGATTCTTTAAATACAGAATCATGTCATCTGCAAAGAGGGATAGTTTTATTTCCTTTTTCCCTACTTGGATCCCCTTCATGCTTGCTTCTTGCCTCATTGCACTGCCTAGGAATTCTAGTAGGATCTTAAAAAGGAGTGGAGAGAGTGGGCATCCTTGTCTTGTTCCTGATTTTAGAGAGAATGGCTTTAGATTTTCACGATTAAGTATAGTACTAGCAGTGGGTTTCTCATACACAGCCTTTATTACATTGAGAAATGTTCCATGAATTCCTAGTTTCTCCACATCTTTTAACATAAAGGGGTTTTGGATCTTGTCAAATGCCTTTTCCGCATCTATTGAGACAATCATGTGATTTTTGTCCTTGCTCCTGTTGATGTGTTGAATTATATTAATTGATTTGTGTATGTTGAACCAGCTTTGCCTCCTTGTGATGAATCAAGTTTGATCATAGTGTATAATTTTTTGATGAGTTGTTGTAGACGGTTGAACAGTATTTTGTTGAGAAGTGTTGCATCGATATTCATCAAAGAAATGGGTCTATAGTTCCCTTTCTTTGATGAATCTCTGTCTGGTTTGGGGATGGGGGATATACTGGCTTCAAGAATGAGTTTGGTAAAGAACCTTCATTTTCAATTTCGTTGAAGAGCTTGAGGAGTATTGGTGTGAGCTCTGCTTTGAAGTCCTTATAGGATTCAGCTGTGAATCCATCTGGCTCTGGGCTCTTTTTAAGTGGAAGTTGTCTAATTTCCATTTCTATTTCAGAGCTTGAAAGAGGTCTGTTGAGTTGGGTTAGCTCTTCTTGGTTCAGTGTGGGTATGTTAATATTGTCTAGAATTCATCCATTTCTTCTAGATTCTCAAATTTGTTGGCGTAAAGGTTTGAGAAGTATTCCCTCATGATATTCTGGATCTTGGTAATTTCTGTCGTGATATTACCATTTTCATCTGCGATTTTGCTTATTTCGATATGCTCTCTTCTTTTTTTTGGAAGATTTGCTAAGGGCTTGTCAATTTTGTTAATTCTTTCAAAGAACCAACTCCTTGTTTTGTTGATTCTTTATATACATTTTTTTATTCCAAATCATTTAATTCTGCTTTGATTTTAATAATTTGCTTTCTCCTAATGGGTTTAGGGATGGTTTGTTGCTCTATTTCCATGAGGTTAAGGTGAGACATTAACTAGTTGGTTTGCCATTTTTCCAACTTGCTGTTGTAGGCACTCAGCGCTATAAATTTTCCTCTGAGTACTGCCTTTGTTGTGTCCCTAAGGAGTTGATATTTGTGTGCTCCTTATTGTTAAATTTCATAAGCAGTTGGATATCTGTTCTGATCTCTTCGATTACCCATTGTTTTTGATTCAACAATGTGTTGTTCAGTCTCCATGAGTTACAGGGTTTTCTTTGGTGGAGATGTGTGTTCATCTCCAATTTGATGCCTTTATGGTCTGAGAGTGTGCATGGAATAATTTCAGTGTTTCTGAATCTGTCCAGGTTTGCTTTATGGCCTAAGATGTGGTCTATTTTGGAAAATGTTCCATGTGCTGCTGAGAAAAACGTATATTGTGGTGTTACTGGGTGGAATATTCTGCAGATGTCTGTTAGATCTAGTTGGTCTATATAATTGTTCAGTTCTAAGGTTTCTCTGTTGAGTTTTTGCCTTGTTGATCTGTCCATAGGTGAGAGTGGTGTGTTAAACTCACCAACAATCACTGTATTTCGATCTATGTATGGTTTCAGTGTAAGTAAAGTTTGCTTGATGAAGTTTGGAGCTCCGGGATTGGGTGTGTAAATATTTAGGATCGTTATGTCTTCCTGGAGGAAAGATCCCTTTAGTAGTATGTAGTAACCTTCTTTGTCTTTTCTTACTAATTTTAGTTTGAAGTCTATTGTATCTGATATGAGGATGGCAACTCCAGCCTGTTTATGGGGGCAGTTAGCTTGATAGAGTTTATTCCAACCTCTCACTTTCAAAAGATGATTGTTTTTGGTAAGATGTGTCTCTTGAAGACAGCAGAACGATGGCTCTTGCTTTTTGATCCAACTAGACAACCTATGCCGTTAAATTGGAGAGTTAAGTCAATTGATATTGAGAGTTAGGATTGAGAGATATTTATTAGTTCCTACCATTTTTAAAAGCTTTTAGTAGGGTCTGTGTCTTGACAGTTCTTGTGGTCCTTAGATGGTATGCTGTTTAGGTGCCATTTCTTTCCCTATATGGCATTTATTTTGGTTTTCTATGTATAGAGCATCTTTGAGAATTCTCTGTAGTGTTGGTTTTGTTTCGCCATATTGTTGCAGCTTTTCCCTGGAATGGAATGTTTTTATTGTTCCCTCAGTTATAAATAAGAGCTTAGCTGGCTACAGTATTCTTGGTTGGTAGTTATGTGATTTAAGGGCATGACATATATGCTTCCAGTCACTTCGTGCTTGCATGGTCTCTGCTGAGAAATCTGGGGTTATTCTGATTGGTTTGCCTTTGTAGGTTACTGATCCCTTTTCCCTGGCTGCCTTTAGGATCTTTCCTTTCGTTTCTATTGATCCAGTTCGGATCACAATGTGGCGTTGGGATGTTCTTTTCTGGTCAGGTCTGTTTGGGGTTCTAAAAGCTTCTCGTATCTGGATGGGCATGCCCTTCTGGATATTTGGGAAATTCTCTGAGATGATTCCCTGAAGTATATTTCCAATACCATTGACCTCTTTCTCCACGCCCTCCTCAATACCAACTAGCCTTAAATTAGGCTTCCTAATTGTATCTTGGACCTCCTGAAGCGCTCTCTCATATTTCCTAGATTTGGATTGACTCATTTTCTGTTCTTTATAATACCTAAATTATCTTCAGCCACGGAAATTCTCTCCTCTGCATTGTCTAACCTGCTATCAAAGCTATCTACTTTATTTTTCATCTCCCTTGCTTCTAATTGCTCACTTTTGATGCCTTGCATATCTTGTTTTAGATGATGTATGGATTTCTTTATCTCCTTGATTTCCTTTTGAGTGGTTAGCTCAGTAGCTTTATTTTCTTTGGACATTTGCTGGAGTTTGGTCACGTGTTTATTTGTGGATTCTATTAATTCATCCATCATTCTTTGAAAAATCTTTATTATGGCCTCCTTTATGGCTTCTTCTTTTTCACTTATCACCTTGTTTTTGCTTTTCTCTTGTTCAGCTATGGCTTCCTCCATTATTTCTTTCTTTATATTTTCACATTTTTCATTAATGATGTTTATCAATTGCATTTGTGTAGCACTTGGAAGACTCTCCTCTAGGTTTGCCAGTGACTGTTGCATTGTCTGTTTACATTGGGTGGGGGATGTTGTTTCTTGATTTGACCTTTTTTTTGAGTTTCTTGTTCTGCCCATTTGAAAATGGGAGCAAGATTACTACTAAATATGATTATAGTTTTTCAGATATAACCAACCTAGACCTCTGTAGCTGGCAGACACTAGATGTTCACAAGTTTTGATTGGTATTATCACTCTTTCTTTTTGTGCACTTACAGACCAGTCTAATACAACCACTGATAAGCGATTTATACCCAAAACAATAAGCCTCTCAATCCAATCTCTATTGTCTTTAAGTCCCTCTGAGCCTAGAGAATAATTAACCACCTACATATACAATATTGCTCAACAGCCATCAAGTGTAGATCCGTGCAGTATAAGGGTTGAAAGACGAGCAGAGGTCCAGAGATAGAAAAAAAGAATGAGAGAGGTCAGTGGAGGTGCAAGAGGATTAACGTAGGAGTGAAGAATATTGTAGTAATGAAGAAAAGTTATAGCATAAGGATAACTGACCTAAGTTGGTAAGTAGGTAGCATATTTGAGTACAAAGTTTGGAATGTATTAGAATAAAACTTATGTGTTGCTGCACGACTAGCTCTTAGCCCAACCAGTGGCCTCACAGTGGACCATGGGATGGATCTGTTTTTCTTGTCTACGTTGAGGGAAAGGTGTATTTCACAAGATGCAGAAGCGAAGATTTCAGAAGCAAATGCTGTGAGTGAATTAGTTCGTAAAAAGCATTTTTATTTTCTTTTATCTTTCTGCCAGTCTTGGGGCTTGAATTCAGGGCCTGAGCACTGTCCTCGGGTTTTCTCAAGTCTAGCCCTCTGCCACTTGAGCCACAGTGCCACATCTAGATTTTCTATCTATGTGATACTGAGCAATCAAACTCAGATCTTCATGGATGCTAGGCAAGCACTCTATCACTATGCCAAACATTCAACCCTGACATAGTAAGTATAAAGTTATCATCATCATCATCATATCCAAACATCCTTTCTCCTACAAAGAATGAACACTTAACTGTGTCTAATGCTTTTTTTAAATTTCACTAATTCTTCTGTGTTTTTCCCACTTGCATTTTTTACATATGACAGCAAATCTAATCATCAGGAAAAAATTGCTTAGGATACAGAACCCTAATAATATCCTAGTAGATTGACGTCAAAAATATGTGCAATATGCCCTGTGTGTTTGACCTAGTGGTAGAGTACTTGGCTACCAAGCAATAAGCCTCAGGTTTGATTCCTCATTACCACATACATAGAAAACACTGCAAGTGGTGCTGTGGCTCGGTGGGACAGCTAAAGCCTAAAGAATGCCCAAGAACAATGTTCACACTCTGAGGTTATGTCCCAAGACTAGCAAAACCAAAAAAAATGCGACAAGAGGCAAAATGCAGGCAGAGAAGGCACTGTGAAGCAAATGTTTTGTAAAGGATGAGGGCAATGTTGACCCTTAAGTTTGATTCTTACCTAAGAAAGACTCCTGGAGCCTGAGACCTGACTGGTAGTTGGGCCTAGTGGAAGACATTGGGATTGGACAAATAAGGTGTGCTGTATACTACATCCACATGTATATTGTGAGATTGGAGGAGAGATTCAGCCTCCAGTATGTCTTTGGTGAGGTCTTTTGTGAGCAAGGATCTTTGGTCATTGGGCTCTGAAAGGTGACCCTGCCTCCCTCACAATGGAACAGAATATGGAACCCTGGTAACCAAGCCACTGTAACTAACAACCAACTCAAGCCAGCTCACTTGGCCTGTGGCTCAGGAGGAAGAAAGATGTTGCTGTGCTGTTGCCAAAGGTCAGGAAACTCGAGTCTCAGGCATGGAAGTTGTGGATGTCTTACTCGAAGATGTACATGCTAGATCATTGCCAAGCCACAAATCCAGTATAACAGAACTTTCTCTAAGAAGAAGGCCAGGAAAATCCAGGGCAACCAGATGAGGTAAATTTCTAAGAAGAAATGTATTTGACCCCATCATCCTCCCCACACACTACAACTTTCTTTTTTTTCATTTTTTATTGTAATTAGTAAAAGGGTTAGATGATATTTGCCAGATAGAAGGTGCATTAAGTCACATACATTGATACCCTTTCACATGTCTTGGTACCCATTCCCCTCCAACCCCACACCCCCCACCCGTCTTGGTTTTGCCCCCTTCCCTATCAAATTTCAAATATCCAAATACAAATAAATTCAATATATCAGATAACAAAGTGAGATACTATACCAATATGGGATAACCAAGGGACAGCAAAGGAGATGAGAGACAACATAGTACATTAAGGACAACAATCATTCATTATATGGCTTTTGTGTCAATATCCTGGAGGTCCTTTCAATTAGCTTCACATTATATGGCCTTATATATGGCCTTTTGCTCTATTGCCAGTCTCTGCTAGTAGAGCCCAAGGTTTCTACTGATTATGACAAATGAGGGAAACCACTGATCCTAATTTCATTTGAGTCTGCCTTACTTCACTTAATATGATTTGTTCTAAGTCTTTTCATTTCCTAACAAATGGGGCGATGTCATTCTTTCTGACAGCAGCACAGAATTCCATTGTGTACAAATACCACAACTTGTTGATCCACTCATCAACTGAGGGACATCTGGGTTGGTTCCATATCTTTGCTATGGTGAATAGTGCTGCAATGAACATTGTTGTGCTAGTGGGTTTAGTATGCCCTTGTTTCTGGATTGTTGGGTAAATGCCAAGTAGTGGAATTGCTGAGTCATAGGGGAGTTGTATGTTTAGCCTTTTGAGGCACTGCCGCACTGCTTTCCATAGTGGTTGAACGAGTTTGCACTCCCACCAACAGTGGAGTAGTGATCCCTCCTGGCCACATCCCCTCCAGCATCTCTTGTCATTCGTTTTCCTGATCCTGGCCATTCTAACTGGAGTGAGGTGGAATCTTAGAGTTGTTTTGATTTGCATTTCTTTTATGACCAGAGATGTTGAGCATTTCTTCATGTGTCTATAGGCCATTTTTGTTTCTTCTTCAGAGAAGACTCTCTTTAAGTCTTTGGCCCATTTTTAATGGGATGGGTGTTACTTTGGATGTTAGTTTTGGAGTGATTCAATTTTTTGAGTTGTTGATATATTTTAGATATGAGGCCTTGGTCCGTTGTTTGGTTGGTGAAGATCTTCTCCCACTCTGTAGGCTTCCTGATTAGTTTACTAGCTATATCCGTTGCCATACCAATGCTCTGCAGTTTAATGCAGTCCCACTTATCCAGCCTTTCTGTGATTTGTTGTGATTCTTGGTCCTCATTAAGAAAGTTTCGACCTGTGCCAAGGAGGCCTAGTGTATCTCCTATTCCTTCCTGTAAACTTTTCAGTGTGTCAGCTTTTACCTCCATGTCTTTGATCCATTTGGAGTTATTTCTAGTGCAAGGTGACAAAGAAGGATCCAACTTTAGTTTTCTGCAGGTGTTTAACCAGTTCTGCCAGCACAACTTGTTGAAGAGGCTATCTTTCTTCCATTCTATTTTTTTGGCTCCCTGGTCAAAGATTATGTGGCCCTAGGTCTGTGGTTTAATATCTGGGTCCGCAGTTCTATTCCATTGGACTTCAGGCCTGTTCTTGTGTCAGTACCAAGCTGTTTTGAGAATTATAGCTCTGTAATAGAGCCTTAAGTTTGGAATTGAAATTCCGCCAGCGCTGTTCTTTCTGCTAAGAAGTGTTTTTGCTATACGGGGTCTTTTATTATTCCATATGAAATTTTGAATTGCCTCTTCTATTTCTTTAAAGAATGACATTGGGATGTTGATGGGTATTACATTGAATTTGTAGATAGCCCTTGGCAAGATTGTCATTTTCACAATATTGATTCTTCCAATCCAGGAGCATGGGAGGTTTTTCCATTTCCTTAGTTCTGCTTTAATTTCCTTTTTTATCGTTTTAAATTTTCATCTAAACGGTCCTTTACATTCTTAGTTAAGCTAATTGCTAGGTACTTTATTTTCTTTGAGGCTATTGTGAAAGGAGTTTCTTTCCTGATTATTGCCTCGTTCCTCTCAGTGTTGGCGTAAAGTAAGGCAGTTGATTTGTGAGGGTTGATTTTATGGCCTGCTACCCTTCCAAAGCTTTGAATCAGCTCAAGGATCTTGGGAGTAGAGTCTATAGGATTCTTTAAATACAGAATCATGTCATCTGCAAAGAGGGATAGTTTTATTTCCTCTTTCCCTACTTGGATCCCCTTTATGCTTGCTTCTTGCCTTATTGCACTGCCTAGGAATACTAGTACTATGTTAAAAAGGAGTGGAGAGAGTGGGCATCCTTGTCTCGTTCCTGATTTTAGAGGGAATGGCTTTAGATTTTCACCATTTAGTATAATACTGGCAGTGGGTTTCTCATACACAGCCTTTATTACATTGAGAAATGTTCCATGGATTCCTAGTTTCTACACATGTTTTAACATAAAGGGGTTTTTGATCTTGTCAAATGCCTTTTCCGCATCTATTGAGATAATCATGTGATTTTTGTCCTTGCTTCTGTTGATGTGTTGAATTATATTAATTGATTTGTGTATGTTGAACCAACTTTGCCTCCCTGTGATGAATCCAGTTGATCATAGTGTATAATTTTTTTGATGAGTTGTTCATCAAAGAAATGGGTCTATAGTTCCCTTTCTTTGATGAATCTCTATCTGGTTTGGTGATGAGGGATATAGTGGCTTCATTGAATGAGTTTGGTAAAGAACCTTCATTTTCAATTTCGTTGAAGAGCTTGAGGAGTATTGGTGTGAGCTCTGCTTTGAAGACCTTATAGAATTCAGCTGTGAATCCATCTGGCCCTGGGCTCTTTTTAAGTGGAAGTTGTCTAATTTCCATTTCTATTTCAGAGCTTGAAATAGGTCTGTTGAGTTGGGTTAGCTCTCCTTGGTTCAGTGTGGGTATGTTAATATTGTCTAGGAATTCATCGATTTCTTCTAGATTCTCAAATTTGTTGGCGTAAAGTTTTGAGAAGTATTCCCTCATGATATTCTGGACCTTGGTAATTTCTGTCGTGATATTACCATTTTCATCTGCGATTTTGTTCATTTCGATGTGCTCTCTTCTTTTTTTGGTAAGATTTGCTAAGGGCTTGTCAATTTTGTTAATTCTTTCAAAGAACCAACTCCTTGTTTTGTTGATTCTTTCTATAGATTTTTTTTATTCCAAATCATTTAATTCTGCTTTGATTTTAATAATTTGCTTTCTCCTAATGGGTTTAGGGTTGTTTTGTTGCTGTTTTTCCAGGAGGTTAAGGTGAGACATTAACTAGTTGGTTTGCCATTTTTCCAACTTGCTGTTGTAGACACTCAGCGTTATAAATTTTCCTCTGAGTACTGCCTTTGTTGTGTCCCTAAGGAGTTGATATTTGTGTGCTCCTTATTGTTAAATTTCATAAACAGTTGGATATCTGTTCTGATCTCTTCGATTACCCATTTTTTTTGATTCAACAATGTGTTGTTCAGTCTCCATTACTTACAGGGTTTTCTTTGGTGGAGATGTGTGTTCAGCTCCAATTTGATGCTTTCATGGTCTGAGAGTGTGCATGGAATAATTTCAGTGTTTCTGAATCTGTCCAGGTTTGCTTTATGGCCTAAGATGTGGTCTATTTTGGAAAATGTTCCATGTGCTGCTGAGAAAAACGTATATTGTGGTGTTACTGGGTGGAATATTCTGCAGATGTCTGTTAGATCTAGTTGGTCTATATAGTTGTTCAGTTCTAAGGTTTCTCTGTTGAGTTTTTGCCTTGTTGATCTGTCCATAGGTGAGAGTGGTGTGTTAAACTCACCAACAATCACTGTATTTCGATCTATGTATGGTTTAAGTGTAAGTAAAGTTTGCTTGATGAAGTTTGGAGCACCGGGATTGGGTGTGTAAATATTTAGGATCGTTATGTCTTCCTGGAGGAAAGATCCCTTTAGTAGTATGTAGTAACCTTCTTTGTCTTTTCTTACTAATTCTAGTTTGAAGTCTATTGTATCTGATATGAGGATGGCAACTCCAGCCTGTTTATGGGGGCAGTTACCTTGATAGAGTTTATTCCAACCTCTCCCTTTCAAAAGATGATTGTTTTGGGGTAAGATGTGTCTCTTGAAGACCGCAGAACGATGGCTCTTGCTTTTTGATCCAACTAGACAGCCTATGCCGTTTAATTGGAGAGTTAAGTCCATTGATATTGAGAGTTAGGATTGAGAGATATTTATTAGTTCCTACCATTTTTAAAAGCTTTTAGTAGGGCCTGTGTCTTGACAGTTCTTGTGGTCCTTAGATGGTATGCTGTTTAGGTGCCATTTCTTTCCCTATATTGCACTTATTTTGGTTTTCTATGTATAGAGCATCTTTGAGAATTCTCTGTAGTGTTGGTTTTGTTTCGACATATTGTAGCAGCTTTTCCCTGGAATGGAATGTTTTTATTGTTCCCTCAGTTATGAATGAGAGCTTAGCTGGCTACAGTATTCTTGGTTGGTAGTTATGTGATTTAAGGGTATGACATATATGCTTACAGTCACTTTGTGCTTGCATGGTCTCTGCTGAGAAATCTGGGGTTATTCTGATTGGTTTGCCTTTATAGGTTACTGATCCCTTTTCCCTGGCTGCCTTTAGGATCTTTTCTTTCGTTTCTATTGATCCAGTTCGGATCACAATGTGGCGTTGGAATGTTCTTTTCTGGTCAGGTCTGTTTTGGGTTCTAAAAGCTTCTCGTGTCTGGATGGGCCTGACCTTCTGGATATTTGGGAAATTCTCTGAGATGATTCCCTGAAATATATTTCCAATACAATTGACTTCTTCCTCCACACCCTCCTCAATTCCAGCTAGCCTTAAATTAGGCTTCCTAATTGCATTATTGATCTCTTGAAGCGCTCTCTCATATTTCCTAGATTTGGATTGACTCATTTTCTGTTCTTTCTCTATAATAACTAAATTATCTTCAGCCCCGGAAATTCTCTCCTCTGCATTGTCTAACCTGCTATCAAAGCTATCTACTTTATTTTTCATCTCCCTTGCTTTTAATTGCTCATTTTTAATGCCTTGCATCTTCTGATTTAGATCATGCGTGGATTTCTTTATCTCCTTGATTTCCTTTTGAGTGGTTAGCTCAGTAGATTATTTTCTTTGGACATTTGCTGGAGTTTGGTCACGTTTTTATTTGTGGATTCTATGAACTCATCCATCTTTCTTTGAAAAACCTTTATTATGGCCTCCTTTATGGCTTCTTCTTTTTCACATATCACCTTGTTTATGCTTTCCTCTTGTTCAGCTATGGCTTCCTCCATTATCTCTTTCTTTATATTTTCACATTTTCCATTAATGATGTTTATCAATTGCATTTGTGTAGCACTTGGAAGACTCTCCTCTAGGTTTTCCAGTGAATGTTCCATTGTCTGTTTACATTGGGTGGAGGATATTGTTTCTTGATTTGACATTTTTCTTGAGTTTCTTGTTCTGCCCTCATGAAAATGGGAGCAAGATTACTACTAAATACGATTATAGTTTTTCAGATATAACCAACCTAGACCTCTGTAGCTGGCAGACACTAGATGTTCACAAGTTTTGATTGGTATTATCACACTTTTTTTGTGCACTTACAGACCCGTCTAATACAACCACTGATAAGAGATTTATACCCAAAACAATAAGCCTCTCAATCCAATCTCTATTGTCTTTAAGTCCCTCTTAGCCTAGAGAATAATTGACCCCCTACATATACAATATTGCTCAACTGCCATCAAGTGTAGATCCGTGCAGTATAAGGGTTGAAAGACGAGCAGAGATCCAGAGATAGAAAAAAAGAAGGAGAGAGGTCAGGGGGTACAAGAGGATTAACGTAGGAGTGTAAGAATATTGTAGTAATGAAGAAAAGGTATAGCATAAGGATAACTGACCTGAGTTGGTAAGTAGGTAACATATTTGAGTACAAAGTTTGGAAAGTATTAGAATAAAAATTGTGTGTTGCTGCACGACTAGCTCTTACCCCAACAAGTGGCCTCACAGTGGACCATGGGATGGATTTTTTTTTCTTGTCTACGTTGAGGGAAAGGGGTATTTCACAAGATGCAGAAGCCAAGATTTCAGAAGCAAATGCTGTGAGTGAATTAGCTCATAAAAAGCATTTTTATTTTCTTTTATCTTTCTGCCAGTCTTGGGGCTTGAATTCAGGGCCTAAGCACTGTCCTAGGGTTTTCTCAAGTCTAGCCCTCTGCCACTTGAGCCACAGTGCCACATCTAGATTTTCTATCTATGTGATACTGAGCAATCAAACCCAGATCTTCATGGATGCTAGGCAAGCAATCTACCACTATGCCAAACTCTCAACCCTGACATAGTAATTATAAAGTCATCATCATCATATCAAAATAACCTTTCTCCTACAAAGAATGAACACTTATCTATGTGTGTAATGTTTTTTTTAAATTTCACTACTACTTCTGTGTTTTACCCTCTTGCATTTTTACACATGACAGCAAAGCTAATCATAAGGAAGAAATTGATTAGGATACAGAAACCTAATAATATCCTAGTAGATTGACGTCAAAAATATGTGCAAGATGCCCTGTGTGTTTGACCTAGTGGTAGAGTCCTTGGCTACCACGCAAAAAGCCTCAGGGTTGATTCCTCATTAACACATACATAGAAAATGCTGCAAGTGGTGCTGTGGCTCGGTGGGACAGCTAAAGCCTAAAGAAAGCCCAAGAACAATGTTCAAACTCTGAGGTCAAGTCCCAAGACTAGCAAAAACAAAAAAAATTCGACAAGAGGCAAATTGCAGGCAGAGAAGGCACTGTGAAGCAAATGTTTTGTAAAGGATGAGGGCAATATTGACCCTTAAGTTTGGATCTTACCTAAGAAAGGCTCCTTGAGCCAGAGACCAGACTGGTAGTTGGGCCTAGTGGAAGACATTGGGATTGGACAAATAAGGTGTGATGTTTACTACATCCACATGTATATTGTGAGATTGGAGGAGAGATTCAGCCTCCAGTATGTCTTTGGTGAGGTCTTCTGTGAGCAAGGATCTTTGGTCATTGGGCCCTGAAGGGTGACCCTGCCTCCCTCACAATGGAACAGAATATGGAACCCTGGTAACCAAGCCACTGTAACTAACAACCAACTCAAGCCAGCTCACTTGGCCTGTGGCTCAGGAGGAAGAAAGATGTTGCTGTGCTGTTGCCAAAGGTCAGGAAACTCGAGTCTAAGGCATGGAAGTGTGGATGTCTTCTTCGGACATGTCCATGCTAGATCATTGCCAAGCCACAAATCCAGTATAACAGGCCTTTCTCTAAGACGAAGGCCAGGAAAATCCAGGGCAACCAGATGAGGTATATTTCTAAGAAGAAATGTATTTGACCCCATCATCCTCCCCACACATTACAACTTTCTTTTTTTA
This sequence comes from Megascapheus bottae, assembly GCF_031878675.1. Lineage (NCBI taxonomy): Eukaryota > Metazoa > Chordata > Mammalia > Rodentia > Geomyidae > Megascapheus > Megascapheus bottae. The sequence continues at coordinate 71,697 of NW_028327710.1, read as the reverse complement.
AATTTTTTTATTGTAATCAGTAAAAGGGTTACATGATATTTGTCAGATAGAAGGTGCATTAGTTCACATACATTGATACCCATTCACATGTCTTGGTACCCATTTCCCTCTAACGCTACACCCCCACCCGTCTTGGTTTTCCCCCCTTCCCTATCAAATTTCAAATATCCAAATACAAATAAATTCAATATATCAGATAACAAAGTGAGACACTACACCAATATGGGATAACCAAGGGACATGAAAGGAGATGAGAGACAACATAGTACATTAAGGACAACAATCATTCATTATGTGGCTTTTGTTTCAATATCCTGGAGGTCCTTTCAATTAGCTTCACATTATATGGCCTTATATATGGCCTTTTGCTCTATTGCAAATCTCTGCTAGTACAGCCCAAAGTTTCTACTGATTATGACGAATGAGGGAATCCACTGAGCCTAAGTTCCTTTGAGTCCGGCTTACTTCACTTAATATGATTTGTTCTAAGTCTTTCCATTTCCTAACAAATGGGGCGATGTCATTCTTTCTGACAGCAGCATAGAATTCCATTTTGTACAAATACCCCAACTTGTTGATCCACTCATCAACTGAGGGACATCTTGGTTGGTTCCATATCTTTGCTATGGTGAATAGTGCTGCAATGAACATTGTTGTGCTAGTGGGTTTAGTATGCCCTTGTTTCTGGATTGTTGGGTAAATGCCAAGTAGTGGAATTGCTGGGTCATAGGGGAGTTCTATGTTTAGCCTTTTGAGGCACTGCCACCCTGCTTTCCATAGTGGTTGAACGAGTTTGCACTCCCACCAACAGTGTAGTAGTTATCCCTCCTGGCCACAACCACTCCAGCATCCGTTGTCATTCGTTTTCCTGATCCTGGCCATTCTAACTGGAGTGAGGTGGAATCTTAGAGTTGTTTTGATTTGCATTTGTTTTATGACCAGAGATGTGGAGCATTTCTTCATGTGTCTATAGGCCATTTTTGTTTCTTCTTCAGAGAAGACTCTCTTTAAGTCTTTGGCCCATTTTAATAGGATGGGTGTTACTTTGGAGGTTAGTTTTGGAGTGATTCAATTTTTTGAGTTGTTGATATATTTGAGATATGAGGCCTTTGTCCGTTGTTTGGTTGGTGAAGATCTTCTCCCACTCTGTAGGCTTCCTGATTAGTTTACTAGCTATATCCGTTGCCATACAAAAGCTCTGCAGTTTAATGCAGTCCCACTTATCCAGCCTCTCTCTGATTTTTGAGGGATGATTTTTTGGCCTCCTACCCTTCCAAAGCTTTGAAGCAGCTCAAGGAGCATTGGAAAAGAGTCTATAGGATTCTTTAAATACAGAATCATGTCATCTGCAAAGAGGGATAGTTTTATTTCCTCTTTCTCCACTTGGATCCCCTTTATGCTTGCTTCTTGCCTTATTGCACTGCCTAGGAATTCTAGTACTATGTTAAAAAGGAGTGGAGAGTGTGGGCATCCTGAATGCTACCCCTTATCACTTTTATGCAAAGCTTAGGCCTGTGGCATTTTACGCACAATTCAACACTCTGTTTTTTGCTGGTTAATTAGAGGTAAAAATCTTATGGAATTTATTGCATGGCTGATTTTGAACTGGAATCCTCAGGTCTCAGCTTATCTTGAGTAGCTAGGATTACAGTACTTTTACAACCTGTATGCTCATACACTTCGCTTCTGATCCAAACACTCATTGTTCAATTTAACTAACAAGATGTGAGGAAAGATGATTGACTGTAATTTACTAGATGGGCTTCTAGTGAGTATATATTTCCACTTCCACTCTGAAGCCAGGGAAATGTTTCTGGTACTTGTTTCAACTATCTCCCAAAGAGGAAATAATATGTGAGTACGTTTGCTAGTATTTCAGATAGGAGATGGACTTTGGTGTTTGGAACCTGTTGGGCAGAGTGTATCAGCTGGGCTGTGATAACAGAGATGATGTTTCAGACAGGAATATTTTCATCCCAGACAGACTTAATCCAGATCCTTGGATTTCAGGCCTTGAGTAGATAGAATTACAAGTGTGAGTTGCCACCACCACCTGGTTCATTTTGGAAACCTTAATTGCTTCTCATTTGTTCCTTTCCTTTTTTGGAAGATTGATCTAAGCTGGCTGATTGTGCATCACAATGAAGTGACTGGTCTCAGGAATTGCAAATATTTGTTTCATCAGCACGGAATGAATGAAAGTTGATCTAAACCCAATAGTATTTTCCTCTGATAAATAGGGAACTTACTTATATCATTTTTCCTTGCCTTTGCTTTCCCAAAGCAAGCAACATGTTTCTTAAAAACTATACTTCATGAGAATATTATAATTAGAATCTATCTTCTGCACACTTCAGAATAGTCCTTGCATTTATAAACTTATATTACAATATTAGGTAGAAGAATGGTGACTGTTAGTTTCATAACTATTTCATATGTTTTACTCTTTAAAGCTCATTAACTCAAGAAGGGATTAAATACATTTACATAATAGTAGATCATAGCTGCTGCTGATTTGATGTGTGTGCAGATGATACACAGATTAATTAGGATTACTCAAAAGTTTTGTTCAAATTTTCAGTAGTAGACTGCTATGCTAACGGGAAGGTGATAGTAATGATGCTGAAATTCTATGAATCAGCTATGAAGCAGAATTTCAGGGGAGAGTATTTGCTAGGGACTTAATTTCTAAGATGCATATCAAGAATATTGAACTATAACAACAAATGATGGAGGACTCAGCATCACATTTTGTTTGTTTTATGCAAGTCTTGGGACTTGAACCCAGGTACTGGGAACTGTCCTTAAATGTTTTTTTTTTGCTTCAGGCTAGTGTTCTACCACTTGATCCACAGCTCCACCTCCAGATTTTTGGTAATGAACTGTAAATCAGAATATCATGCAATTTGTTTGGGCTGGATTCCAACCTGATTCTGTGTAGATAGGATTCCAAGTGTGAGCGCACAGAGCCTGGCTAGTATCATTCATCATTCAAGTCATGGGACTGCAATTCTGCACCTGGGTCTTGTCACTGAGCTTTTCAGCTCAAGACTACTGCCCTATCCCTTGAGTCATAGGGCCACTTCTGGGTTTCTGGTGGTTAATTGGAGATGAGTCACATGGACTTCAGTGCCCAGGTTGACTTTGAACTGCTATCCTTGGATCCCAGGCTCTTGAGTAACTACATTTACAAGTGTGAGCCACCATACCCAGCTAAATTATTTTTAAGTTAATTTTTTTGTTAAGTCAATATATAGTTGGCATACGGTTACATAAGTAATGAACACATTTCTTAAGAAAATTGTTATCCCCTCCCTCCTTTTTCTCTGTTTTCCTACCCTCAGCCCCCTCTCCACCCAGATTGTTCAGTTCATTTCCGTTTAGTGTCTTCCAAGTATCACTGTTCAATTGGTTCACCCTTTTTCCTTTGTTTTTTTTTTTTACCATTTTATTATACCCTCTCCGTTCCAAATCACATAAACCTATGTACAAGACACAGGGTACCCGAATTCAACACAGTGACTACAGAGAATAAAACTAAAGGGAAAAAGAAGAAAAGAGGTAAAAAGCAAAGAAAATGAAAGAACATCATACAGTACCTTAGAAGCAACAACACTGAAAAAACAAAACATAAAACCTTGGGCTGAAAATGAAGCTTGCCTAGCATGTATGAAACCCTGGATTCCATTCCTCAGCACCACATAAACAAAAACTGGAAGTGCCACTGTGACTCAGCTGGTAGATTTCTAACGTTCAGCACAGAGTGTCTCCAAGTGACAAAAATCTGTCACATTTAAGTCAGGCTTCAAAACTTTGCTAGGAACCAGTTACGTGATTTGGAAGAAAGTCCAATTTTCAAAAAATCACCAGCCAGGCGCTGGAGGGTCATAATTGTCATTCTACTAGCCAGGGAGAAGGTGAATCAAAGCCTTTGCAAGCAAAAAAACGAAAACAAAAAAACTGTTAGATTCTTCTCTCCACTTATCCACCCAAAAACTAAGTGGAGTTGTGGCTAAAACTGGTACAGAATTAGCCTTGAGGAAAAAGAACTAAGAGACCTTGCCCAGGTCCAAAGTTCAAGCTCCCCACCAAGAAAGAAAAAAAAGGAGTACAGATACCTTAGTTTCAAAAGTATATCTGGATATCTTAGTAGATTTTTCTGATCTTTCCTCATTCATCTCATGGAACCACATAATCTTGATCCTGAACTGACTAAGAGCCTGCATTGTGCTTAATAAATTCATTCCACATATTCCAGTAGAATCTTGACAGCTACTAGCCACTTACCAATGCTTTATTCTACGTTTAGGCCAGTATGTCTTCATACCATCTACACAGTCAGCTATATCATCTTTCCAGAAGTATCATTGAGTGTAGAACACTCAGAACAAAAATAATTGCATAAAGATGTAATAAAATCCCTTGATTCATTAAGAAAATTTCTGTACCACTTAGAGCAAGTACATTAGTGGTATTTACTTCTAGCCCCTTTTTTTAAAAAAATTTATTAACATTGAATTTTACATCATATTTCAAATGTCATGTTTAACCAACAAGTATTGAAGAAGGGAATCGCTATACAATCACTGGCACATAGATTTTAGAATATAGTAAAAATTAAGCTGAGTTTTTGTATCTCCTAGATACAGATTAATCTATAATAAAACACATGTCTATAGAGTGTATAGTCTATCCTAGATTTTTATGTCTATGTAGTTATGTTTATATCTCCAAAATTATGTCCAGAACTTTGGGTATCAACTATTCAATCATCGCTCTACTACTGTTTGAAACTAATATCCATATATTAAGGATACCATGTACCTTTTGTTCCTTGGTCTTGACTTATCTCACTCAACAGGATTCACTCTAATTTCATCCACTACCCCAAAAATGCCATTATTATTTTTTTCTGTGCAGATCTTCTTTTTATGTATTTATTTTTATTGTAATTTATAGAAGGGTTACATTATATTCACCAGATAGAAGGTGCATTACTTCTCAAACTTTGATACCCCATGTAATGATATGGTCCCCATTTCCCTTCCCCTACCCCCACTCATGTTCATTTCCCCCCTTCCCTATCCAATTTCAAATAACCAATTAGGCACATATGAAATATATCAGAAAACAAGGTGAAATATTGTAACAATATGATATAACCAAGGGATAGCAAAAGAGATAAGAGATCACATAGTTCATTAAGGACAACAATCACTCATTATATGAGTTTTGTTTCTTTATCTTGGAGGTCCTTACATTTAGTGTCATACTATTTGTCACGATGTCTCTAGATTTTGTTCTATTGTAAATCTCTGGTAGCAGAGCACAAGGTTTCTACTGAATTTGACAAATGAGGGAGACTCTTGGGCCTATGTTCCTTTGAGTTTGGCTTACTTCACTTAATATGATTTTTTTCCTTTTCATCCACTTCCCCGAGAATACCATATTTTATCTTGTCTTTTGGCTATGTATCATTCCATTGTGTGTGTGTGTGTGTGTGTGTGTGTGTGTGTGTGTGTGTGTGTATCACATTTTTTGTAGTAGGGCATCTGGTTGTTTCCATCATCCAACCTCATTTTCTACAGATATTTTTATAGTCTCTTTTTTATTTTCAGGGTAATGTATAGAGGGGTTACGATTACATTTACAGGTAGTGGACTGCATTACTTCTTACACATTTATTCCACTCCACATGTTTTTGTCCCCAGTTCCCTCTCCCCTCCCCTTCCCAATCATCTTGTTTCCCCCCTTCCCTTTCCTATTTGACATAACCAAATAAACATATATACAATATGCCAGGGAAAAAATCAGATACAGTAACAATCTGACATTAACCAAAGGGCAAAATAAGAGATGAGAAATAACATAGTAGATTAAGGACAAAAATCACACAAGATTAAGAGCAACGATGACGTAAGATATAGCTCTTTTTCCCATATCCTAGAGATCCTTTCATTTAGTCTCATCCTATATGACCTTATATACCTAGGTTTTTGAGTTATTGTAATCCTCTGCTAGGAGAGTCCTAGATGTGAACTAATTATTACAAATGAGGGAAATCATTGAGCTTATGTTTCTTTGGGTCTGGCTTGCTTCACTTAATATGAATTTTTTCCAAGTCTTTCCATTTCCTTACAAATGGGGCGATGTCTTTCCTTCTGATGGCAGCATAGCATTCCATTGTGTATAAGTACCACATCTTCTTGATTCAGTCATCTACTGAGTGGCATCTGGGTTGGTTTCATAGCTTTGCTATGGTAAATAGTGCTGCAATGAGCATCATTGTGCTAGTGGCTTTAGTATGTCCTTTTTTCTGGACATTTGTGTAGATGCCAAGTAGTGGATTTGCTGGATCATAGGGGAGCTCTATGTTCAGTCTTTTGAGGAACCACCACACTGCTTTCCCTAGTGGTTGAACGAGTTTACACTCACACCAACAGTGTAGGTGTGATCCCCCCTGGTCACTTCCCCACCAGTATCTCTTATTAGATGTTTTGATAATGGCCATTCTGACTGGAGTCAGGAGGAATCTCAAAGTTGTTTTGATTTTCATTTCCCTTATTGCTAGAGATATGGAGCATTTCTTCATGTGTCTAAAGCCCATTTTAATTTTTCCTTCAAAGAATACTCTTTTAAGTCTTTAGCCCACCTTTTAATAGGATGGTTGTTTCTTTGAAGATTTGTTTGGGAGAGATTCATTTTTTTCAGCTATAGATATATTTTAGATAACTACATATATTTTTGTAGAAAAAAGAATGGAAGCCATCATGCTGGCTCACAACTTAATTTCAGCTACTTAGGAGGCTCAGGGCTTAGGATCACAGGTCAAAGCCAACCAGGGCCCTACAGTGTGTGAGATCAAACTCTGTGAACATACAATGACTGTAAGAGGAATCTCACTGCCTGGGAATGTAGCCTAATGATAGAGTGCTCACCTAGAATGCATGAAGACCTAGGTTCTATTCACCGGTACTGCATACTCAGAAAAAAGCTAGAAGTGGCGCTGTGTCTCAAGAGGCAGAGCACTCACCTTGGGCAAGCGAGTCCAATGAAAATGTCTAGGCCCTGAGTCCAAGCCGTAGGACTGGCAAAAAGAAAAAAAAAAGAGCAATCTTACTTAAGTAACAAGGAATGTACCCTATATTTATACAGACTGAAAAATTCATTAAGAAATTAGAAAATATGTATAAAGGGCATAATTTCTTTTGTGTGTTGGCACTGGGTCTTCAACTGAGTGCTTCAGCTCTATCCCTGACCTTTTCTACTCAAGGCTAGCACTGTACCAATGCAGCCCCAAATCAACTATCTTCAATTGAGATATAAGCGATGAATATTTCAGGGTGCTTCATGAAAAGCATTTTTATAAATGGAAACTTTCAACACAGTCTTATTTTAGTATGAATGTTGAGATGGGAAGAGACAGAAAAAGTGAAATGTTTCCTGATCCCCATAGAGAAGAGACTCAGCTGAACCACTGTGGTCTGCAGGCTTCTTTGTGAGTTTTGTTTGCTTGTTTGATTTTTGTCAATTGTGGGGCTTGAACTCTGGGCCTGGGCACTGTCCCTGAGCTCTTCAGCTCAAGGCTAGTGCTTTAATCTGTGAGCCACAGTGCCACTTCTGGTTTTTCTGGCAGTTAACTGGGTACTTTGGCTGGCTTTAAACTTTGATTCTCAGATCTTAGCCTCCTGAGTAGCTAAGATTATCGATGTGAGGTACCATCACCAGGCTGCTGCTCTGTTACTATGCAGGTTCTGGATCAAGAACTTCAAGTTCTTACTTCAATTTTTTCTTCTCTTGCCTGATACTCTGCCATTTGAACGAAGCCCCAGTTCCTGGTCTTTGTTGGTTAATGAGAGATATTATGATTTTCTAATATTCAGAGCAATGATTATAAAACCCAGCATTTTACTTACTTGAATATATTAAGAGACAGGACCTAGTGAGATGGAAAACAAATTTTTTTTCAAGTTGCTATCCTGTTCTAATGCATAAGTCTGGCTATTTTGCTTACACACAAATATATATTTTACCAGTTTCTACTCTATTTTTGCTTAGCTTAAAACCACCACTGCCATTTCACAGATTTTGTTGTTGTTGTTTGCGGTGCTTGAACTCTGTGCCTGGGCTGTTCCTCAGATCTTCAGTTCAATGCCAGTGCTCTACTACTTTTGATTTGGCCAGTCCTGGGCTTGAACTCAGGGACTGAGCACTGTCCTTATATTTTCTCAAGGCTAGGGCTCTACCACTTCAGCCTCAGCACCACTTCCAGCATTTTTCTATGTATGTGGTATTGAGGAATTGAACCCAGTTCTTCGTGCATGCTAGGCAAGCACTCTACCACTAGGCCAAACTCCCAGCCCAAAATTATTCATCATTACTATTAGCTATCTTCTTTTATTATTATTGATTCATCATGGTGCTAGGACTTTGGGCCTGGACACTGTCCCTGAGCTCTTCAGCTCAAAGCTAGCGCTCTTCCTCTACAGCTCCATTTTTGGTTTCTGGTAGTTAATTGGTGATGTAAGTCTCACAAACACATGTGTCCAGGGTGACTTTGGGCTTTGAACCAAGATCCTCCAATCTCAGCCTCCATAGTAGCTAGAATTACATGCTTCAGCCAGCAGTGCTTGACTGTTTGATGTCTCTGTCTCTGTCTCTCTGTCTCTGTCTGTCTGCCTGTCTGTCTGTCTCTCTCTCTGTCTCTGTGTCTCTCTCTCTGTCTGTCTGTCTCTCTGTCTCTCTGTCTGTCTGTCTCTCTGTCTCTCTCTCTGTCTCTCTCTCTGTCTCTCTCTGTCTCTCTGTCTCTCTGTCTCTCTCTCTCTCTCTCTGTCTCTCTCTCTTTTGGTTGTAAGACTTTAATTGTGCACCTGGGCAGTGTCCCTGGGCTCTCCAGCTCAAGGCGACAACCTTAAACACCTTGAGCCACAGTGTCACTTCTGGGTTTCTGGTGCTCAAGTGGAAGTAACAGTTTCATGGACTTTAGTGTCTGGCCTGGCTTTGAACTGTGATCCTCAGAACCCAACCTTCTGAGACCATTTCCAGCTTTTTTTTTTTGGTGTAAGTGGTACAGAGTAATTGAACACAGGGCTTTGTGCATACTAGGCAAGCAAACTACCACTAGTGTGCACTCCAGCCTTAGATAAGGGCTTTCTTTTTCTTTTTCTTTTTTTCACTCATGGGGCTTGAACTCTGGGCCTGGATGTTTACCTTAAGCTCTTCAGCTCAAGGCAAGAGCTCTACCACTTGAGGCACATTGTCATTTTGAATTTTCTGGATTATTTGGAAATAAGATTCTCACAGATTTTTATGCCTGGGCCGTCTTTGAACCTCGATCCTCCAGGGTAGCTAGGATTGCCAGGGTGAGCCACCCGTCACGGGCATTAAATTATTATTTTTTGCATGTCCTGTGGCTTCAACTCATGGCCAGAGCACTGTCCTAGGGCTTGCTCAAGGATAGCACTTTACTTCAGCCAGCCAACTCCCAGTCCAAATAGGCCATTCTTGAAGCTAGAATTACAGTGATCTGCCATAATACTGGCATGTCGTTATCTAAGTATATAATTTTTCTCCTATTTTTGATGGCTTTTCCTTAGTGTACCTATTTCCTACATATTTTATGGAAAACTTCCTTCCCACTGGGGCCATAAGTTAAGCCTAGTGGAAGAGTTCTTGCCAAACATGAATGCAGACCCAAGTTCAATTCCTCAGCACAACATAGATAAAAAAAAAGTGGTGCTGTGGCACATGTGATAGATCTTGCGCCTTAAGAATAAACAAAAACAAAAACAAGGATCGTGCTCAGGTCCTGAGTCTAAGCCCAGTACTGGCAAAAAAAATTCTGCCCAAAGTAGACATTTAAACTTACTGTACTTTTCAAAAAATTTGTTGTCAAGGTGATATACAAAGAGATTGCTGTTACATATGTAATGAGTACATTTCTTGTAAACACTGTTACCCCCTTCCACTTTTCTCTTTCCCATCCCCCCAAGTCATAAATTTCATTTACAAGAAATATATATGTATTTTCATTCCTGAAAAAAATAGTTTAAAATGTGTTCAAATAAATGATGTAGGTTGATATATTTACCAAAATGGATTACTTGAACTCTAAAATAAACATTCTAGGTAATTTTTCTCATAAAATTGTAGTAATGCAATAAAACTAATAAAAAAGGAATTTTAGTTATTAATTTCTTATGTTTTACCTTTAACATTATTACACTAAGCATACTGTTTATGCTATTAATACAGACAGCATGAAATATGATTATGTAAAAAAATTAAATGATTAAAAATAGTAAGGTTGTGGGCCAGTAGTTTGGCTTGGTGGCACACACCCTGGACTGGCAAAAAAGAAGTAGGGTTAGATAAAACAGATTTATTTCCAAATGTGTGGAAAATGGTATGATTTCTTGTTTGGCTAGTCCTGGGGCTTGAACTGAGGGCCAGGAACTGTCCTTGGCCACATTTGTTGAAGGGTGGCACTCTGACACCTGAGCCACAGTGCCCCATCTGCTTTTTCTGTGTATGCAGTGCCGAGGAATTGAATCAAGGTCTTCTTGTATACTAGGCGAGCACTCTACAACTAGGCCACATTCAAAGCCAAAGTAGATTTTTGATGCTATTGTGGAGTTTTAATTTTCTTAAATATTTGTACAAAGCACAATGGATATATAAACAGACTTGAACTCACAGAACAGAGCCCACATAATATTACAGTTACTCTGGCATTTCTCCCGATTGACAAAACACATTTCCAGGCATCTGCTCTGTCCTTAAGCTTTGGTAGCTGACTTGTGTTTCCATGGAGGGCTGGCCTGGATTCCTGGTGATTCCATGCATTTCATAGTTCCCTGTATATCCAGTAAGGTTGTCTTCTATGGGACCAGACCTGTCTGGTTTTTGGCCCACCCAGGACCTATGTGTCTGAGGTCTCACATTATAAGTGGAAAATAAAACGCAATATAATAAGCACTGAAGAACTGCACACCATAATATTAACAATGAGAGTTTAATAGTTAGCAAAGTAAATACAATGAATACTTGACAAGAATCATGAGAGCAAGATAAAGAGATGTCTTTTTAGGAAGGGGACAGGGAAGCTCTAAATCCAGACTGGCCTCCAAGTTGCCTTCAGACAGTAATTCTAGTTCAGAGTCCTCAGAAAGGTCTCCTTCCTCATGAGAAACAGAATGTCCTTCCTGAGTTAAGAGGGGGATGGATTCTGGTTTGTCGAATGGAGATTGAGTCTATTTTAGTGAGATGGATGGGTCTGGATATTCTGTGAGGATGGATTCATTTTCTTCCAATGAATCCAGTATTGAGAGTACACTTGCTGCTTCCCATGGGGACATTTTCCATGAGCCCAGCGTGTGCCCCTTCAGCTTGCACAATAAGTGGAGTGTTACTCTGACTCAGATGGACTGACTCTGGGTGGAGTGTGAAAGGAAACGGAAGGAAATCTGGCTGCTCTTTTTCTTCCTCCATAGTATCTGCAGGTTCAACTGTGTCACACATGGGGTTCAGAGCAAAAGGTATATCCACAGGACTCTATACCTGTTTGGTAATTTCTACAGAAGGCCCATGCTTTCTGGAGTGCAGTGATTATTCTCAGTCTCCATCAGTCACCAGCTCCATTGGTGGGTTTTTCATCCGGAGTTCAGGATAAGCTCTTCCACAATGACCCAAACCTAAGAATGGAAATAGGTACAGAGTGGACAGAGTGGACTCTGCAAGTTGAAGTGTCACTCAACTTCCATGTGGATCTAATGGAGGAACCTGTAGAACTGGAGTTTGGACTGAACACTGAGGAGGTATAGTGTCTTTCTAATGAGTGCTTATTCCCGAGTCCTTTCAGAGGACAGACATTACCTGGATGACACCACCCATAAAGGGGATTTTGCCAAGCTCTGTAGAAGTAAGGGCTAACCAATATCTAGACCACATGGGCTTCCTACTCACAGACTCTGAGGCACCCACACCAGGACTTCTACTTTTTCTTGGTCTTACTGGTCGCACATTCCTCCAGCTGGTCAAAAAGTATGTGTTTAGAAGAGCAGGTCCAAAGCCGGCATGTGGAGCCTCATATAAAGCTTGAGATGTGTCAGGGTGTGGCAGTTCTTGAACTCGTAGAAATCACTGGGGTAGAAATCCATTCACATCGTATAGATGGAACACATGATGCTGTGGGCACATTCGCTTCAAGGAAAGTGAGAGCCTTCTCTCTCCATCCTGAGCCTTCTACAAAAGGCCCTTTCTTGCAGAACTCTAATGCTCTGGCTGTCCTGCAGAGATGTGCACTTATGTGCTGGGAGGGGGGTAAGAGACACTCGAGAACAGGATGACTTTTACACCCCACTTCCAGAAGCTTCTGAGAGAGGCCTCTATGCATCTGTCCAAAGTAAACGCACCTTAAATTAACAAAGTAAATGCTCTAAATATCAATACGTGAATGCTATAAATAAAGAACTAAATGCTCATTCCTCTAATCTTAGCCACCCAGCAGGCTGAGCTCTGAAGATCAAGTGGAAAGCCAGTCTATTCAGTAAAAGTCTAAAGGCACTTGTCTTCAATTAGGCAGCAAAAAGCCAGAACTTGACCTATGACTCAAATGGTACAGTGCTAATTTTTGAACACCAAAGCGATGGCATTTAGACCCGGGTTCAGGTTCAAGTGGCAGCACTGGACCACACACCAAAATGTAAATGCTTTCAGGTTCTAACAGGCAAAGCTATCACAATCCCTCCCTAATGGCTCAAAAGTGATTCACCCCCAGCTATTCCTCTGACTCCAGTATTTCACAGGCCTCTGCCATTAGTACTGACACCTCATTTCTTACTGGGAAATGGGATTTCCTAGGATGTCACCTAGGTGAGGGCTGCAGTTGGGAGCCACTTACTCATGCATGAAATCCAACTTCTCAGTAAGCACACTGTTGAGCCTCCAGTAGCTTGTGAGGGAAATGAAATGGCATGGTGTCCCAGTCATAATGAAGTAGTTTGTGCACTTGTATCATGCTTAGCTCCCCTGTGAACACCCCAGTGAACGAAACAGGCTCAGAGAGGAGCCAAGTATTCCAAGACTTGGCCAGGAGGGGTGAGCAAACCTGGGTTTGGGGGGGAACACTCACTTTTTCAAGAGAATTTCCAGCAACTACTACATTGTCCTCCACTATTTGAAATTGTGCAGGAAGTTTCCGACATAAAAGAGATCACCTTTCTGGTAGGCAGAGATCAGCTTTGTCAGCAGCATCTCCAACAGGCCTTCCTCCAGGATCCATAGGTTACAAGGCTCATTCAGAGTCTGAGCTGACTTACCATCACACTATGTTGGCAAAACAGTGGATATTTCAAACGTAGGAATGGGACCACTCTTCACATTGAGGAATTGGAATAGAGTAGATTGGAAATGACACACTCTAATCTCAGTATAGTCACTTGAAAGCACACAAGAAGGTTGTAGTGTGTGGGCAGGATGATGGGTTCAAATAGGTTTCCTCTCAATATGCCTCATCTGAGTTGCCCTGGAGTTTCCTGGCTTTCTTCCTAGAGAAATGCCTGATATACGGGAATTTTGGTTTGGCACTGATCCAGCATCTACTTCTTCAAGTGAGAGATCCATATCTCTCATGCCTGAGATCCGAGCCTCCTGATCTTTGGCAACAGCACAGCAACATCTTTCTGGTTCCTGAGCCACAGGCCAAGGGAGCTGGCTTGAGCTGGTTGTCACATACAGTGGCTTGGTTACCAGGGTTCCATATTCTGTTCCATTGTGAGGGAGGTAGGGTCACCTTTCAAGGCCCAATGACCAAAGCTCCTTGCTCACAGAAGACCTCCCCAAAGACATACTGGAGGCTGAATCTCCCTTCCCACCTCACATATGGATGTAGTAAACAGCACACCTTTTTGTTCAAATCCCAAGTCATTAACTAGGCGTAAGTGCTAGGCTGGTCTCAGGCTCAAGGAGCCTTTCTTAGGTAAGATCCAAACTTAACTGTCACTATTCCCCTTACCCTTCACAAGACATTTTGCTTCACAGTGCCTTCTCAGCTTGCATTTTGCCTCTTGCACCTTTTTTTGCTAGTCCTGGGACTTGACCTCAGAGCCTGACCATTGTTCTTAGGCTTTCTTTAGGCTATAGCTGTCCCACCAAGCCAGAGCACCACTTCCAGCATTTTCTATGTATATGGTACTGCAGAATCAAACCGGAGTCTTTTTTGTGGTAGCCCAGCACTCTACAAATAGATGAAACACCCAGGCCATCTTGCACATATTTTTCACTTCAATCTACTAGGACGTTGTTAGGTTTCTGTATCCTAATCTATTTTTCTTCCTGATGAATATCTGTGCTGTCATCTGTAAAAATGCAAGTGGGAAAATCACAGAAGCATTGGTGACATAAAAAAAAGTCTTACAGACATAGATAAGTGTTCATTCTTTGTAGGAGAAAGGATATTTTGATATGATGATGATGACTATTTATAAATACTTTATCGGGGTTTAGAGTTTGGCCCAGTGGTAGAGTGCTTGCCTAGCATCCATGAAGATCTAGGTTTGAGTCCTTAATATCACACAGATATAAAAATCCATACTGAACATTTGCTACATTAATTAAGGGTTTTATCTTGTGTTGGTTCTGTGACACAAGCTGAGTTTTCTTCCACAGACTAAAAAGTCTTTCCTATTTATTACATTGCTAAGGCTTCTCATATGTGTGAACTCTCTTACGCTTCCTGATGGGTGAATACTGCACGAAAGACTTTCAACTTTGGTTATATTCCTAAGGTTTCTAATATGTGTGAATTCTGTTATGCCTCCTGTAATGTGACTTCCATCTGAAGGTCTTACCACATTTGATGCACTCGTACAGTTTCTCTCCTGTGTGTGTTCTCTGATGCAATTTGAGGGAAGACTTCCATTTGAAAGACATTCCACATCGGTTACATTCATAAGGTTTTTCTCCTGTTTGAATTGTCTTATGCATGTTGAGGTTTGGCTTCTGTGTGAAGGACTTTCCCCATATGTTACACTCATAAGGTGTTTCTCCTGAGTATATTCTCTGATGAACATGGAGTTTTACCTTCCATTTGAAAGACTTTCCGCATTCACTACATGCATAAGTTTTCTCTCCTGTGTGTGTTCTATTATGCCCATCAAGATATGACTTCCACTTGAACGTCTTTCCACATTTTTTGCACACATAAGTTTTCTCTCCTGTGTGTGTTTTTTGATGCAATTTGAGGGAAGATTTCTGTCTGAAAGACTTTACACATTGGTTACATTCATAAGGTTTCACTCCTGTGTGTATTCTCTGATAAACACGAAGTTTTCCCTTCCCTTGGAAAGACTTTCCACATTCATTACACTTATAAGATTTCTCTCCTGTGTGTGTTATTTGATGAACTCGAAGGTGTATCTTCTGGGTGAAAGACTTTTCACATTTGTTACATTCATAAGGTTTCTCTTCTGTGTGTCTTCTCTGGTGCAAAGTGAGGTATGATTTCAGTCTAAAAGTCTTCCCACATTTATCCATTAAAGATTTCTCTTCTGTGTGAGATCTCTGATGTGTGCTGAGAGCTGAATTCTGGGCAGAAATTTTATTACGTTCCTCATATTCATAAGGTTTGTCTTCTCTTGGAGATCGAGGTTGGAGCGTCAGGTCTGACTCCTCAGAAATTAATTTTCACACTTGATGTACGCATCACATATCTCAGGATATTTGCTCTGAGGTATTGTAAGGCGTATTTCATTACTGAAAGATTTCTCACATTCACTACATGTATGAGGAGTCTCTCCTGTGTACATTTTTGGATGTGTAGTGATGGTCGGTGTTAAGTACAATATTTTTCATCACACAGTACATTTAGCAATTTTCCTCCCTCTCTGAAGAATTTCTTGGGCAGGGAGAACAGAATTATGATACTGCAGATCTTTTGGACTGTCACAATCATGAATAAAATGCTGTGAATATCCGATGGATTTTTTAAGAACAGGTGACATACGAGATCTATATGCAGCATGCATCTCATCAGGCTTAGGAGACAGAAGCATGTTCTGACACTTAATGAACTCCTCAGTCCTCACCCCTAAGTTGTTACCGTTATTACTAATCAGCTCTGGATTATGTGTAGAGCTCAAATTTAAAGTTGTTGCTAATCTCACGTTTTCCTCCACTTCGATACTACTTGCAACTGCTACTTCACAAAGACATTCATGTGGACTTTCCTGGCAGGTCTTGAACACATTTTCCATTACCTGGACATCTAAAATGAGTCATAGAAAAAAAGACACAAACATACATGAGATACAAATATTCCTTACTGTAAAGGTAATGACTTTACTTTCCCATCCTAAGTGTTAGATATTTTAAAATATAAAAGTGGAAATTGATTTGTGAGAAATATATGCTTTTCTCCCTAACATATTAAGAAAATGATATTTTACAATGACCAATAAGTTTTTCTGTGTTTTAGTTCTCTTTTTTTTGTATTTTTTTAATTGTATTTGGTAAAAGGGTTACATGATATTAGCCAGATAGAAGGTGCATTAATTCACATACATTGATACCCTTTCACATGTCTTGGTACCCGTATCCCTCCCCCCCACACCCCCCACCCGTCTTGATTTCCCCCCCGTCCCTATCAAATTTCAAATATCCAAATACAAATAAATTCAATAAATCAGATGACAAAGTGAGATACTATACCAATATGAGATAACCAAGGGACAGCAAAGGAGTGCTCCAGTGGCGCAATCGGTTAGAGCGCGGTACTTATATAATAGTTCTCTTTTTATATCACAGGAAATATTTATTGAAATTACCCATCTATGTATTGCTACAGTTTTAAGCTGAGTACTACCTATAATATACCTGCAGCTGTTTTTTTTCAAATACTGTTTTGTTTATACATTGAGGAATAGCTGCATTTCTTTTATTTTTGAGAAATAATCTAAATATTGTGCTGTTTTGCATCTTTTTAAAACTTTCTTTTCTTTTCTTTTCTTTTTTTTTTTTGTAGTTCATAGGCCTCGGCCCTGTCCCTGAACACTTCAGCAGAAGACTATAACCCCTATCCTTGAGCTACAGCCCCACTTCCTCTTTTCTAGAGTTAACTACAGATAAGAGTCTCAGGTCCTGAGTAGCAGATAGGATTACCTTACCCAGTTTCAATGCTGTTTGCTTATTAACCATTAAGTGAGGAACACGAATTTTTCTAGATTCAGCGGCCACAAGTTTGGTTTATATGTCTGTTTGCCTTTGATCCAAGCAAGAACGATTCTTGAGAGTAAGGACTTACACCTATATCCCTTCAGTTACAACTAAAGTCTCAATTTAGGTATTTGTGGGAATTTTGAAATTTGTTTCTTTCCATTTGAAGTCTTATAAAAATTCCTTTTCTAACACTCCTGTCCCTTAGAACCATGGAAGACCAGAAAATCCCCAGCTCATTGTCTAGTTAATTTTCTTATGTTGATTGAAACTTTGTTGTTTTTTTTCCCTTCCATTCCTGGGTTTGAACTTAGGACCTAACCACTGTCCTTGGGTTTTCTCAAGACTAGAACCCTACCAATGAAGTCATTACTTCTGGCTTTTTCTATGCATGTGGTAATAAGGAATGAAACCTGTGTCTTTGTGCATGCTAGGCAAGCACTCTACCACTAGGCTCAATTTCTGGTGGAAAGGTCTGGTTCTGAATACCAGTCTCTTCCTACCAGCAAAAAGATATTATCCTTATCAGAGAATAATGCCCTGACTTATTCCTTGTTTGCTCAATCATTTATAGTCTTAGTTTTAATGAAATATCATTCACTCTTTCTTTCTTTCTTTCTTTCTTTCTTTCTTTCTTTCTTTCTTTCTTTCTTTCTTTGTTTCTTCCTTTCCTTCCTTCCCTCTTCATTCCCTCTTCCTTCCCTCTTTCTTTCTTTCTTTCTTTCTTTCTTTCTTTCTTTCTTTCTTTCTTTCTTTCTTTCTTTCTTTCTTGTTTTGCAGTCATGGGACTTAAATTCTAGACCTGGCTGTTCTTCCTGAGCTCTTCAGCTCAAGGCTACTGCCCTATGTCTTTAGAATCAACCCCACTTCTCATTTTCTATTGGTTCATTGAAGAGAAGAGTCTAAGGTGTTTTTGTGATAGGTCAGTCTTTGAACCTTGATCCTCACATCTCAGCCTCCTAATTAGCTAGGATTACAGGCATGAGCCACGGGCTCATGGCTTCCTCATTTTATTTTGTTTCACAGTGATTTCTACAGAGAAATCTAACTTTAACTCTACTGCCACATAGAATTCATCATATCACCCTATGATTCTTGGTGCCGGTGGTTTGGGCTAGCATGCACAAAGACCTGGTTCAGTTCCTTGGTACTACATACAAAGAAAAAGCCAGAAGTGGTGCTATGACTCAAGAAGTAGAGAGCTAGCCTTGAGAAAACCCAAGGACCATGCTCAGGCCCTGAGACCAGGCATAGGATTGGGAAAAGAAAATGATTCTTGATTCATTCACAAAGAATTCCATAGGTTCCACACAGGATTTAGGGTAACTAAGAGTATTATTGCTCAGTACATCACAACATGAACTTACCAATGGGGCTCAGGCTCCAACATCAATATGAAGATGAATTCACTCACCTGTGATATTCTTGTCAGAGGAATTTCCTATCCAGAGTTCTGCACAGTCGTCTAGCTTGTCAATTAATACAGGTTTGGGAACACAGGGCCCTGTAAATTAGAAACAATAGAGAATTATTGCTTATGCTGTGTCATCATTGCTTTAAGTTCGCAGACATCCTACTCACAAGTTATCTATTAAATCTTTTTTCTCATTTCTCACTGGCTCCATGGTTGACTTTTCCCCAGCTCTGGATTCTTTTTGTATGGCATAAACTTAGCTGTCTTGCTCAAGGCTAGAAAAATACCAGTTTGAGTCCCAGCTCCACTTACATGCATAGGTCTTCATGCATGCTAGGCAAGCACTCAACCACTAAGTCAAACTCTTGACACTCCACTAACATTTTTGAGGGGTTACTTGGAGTTATAGAGTTTCATGGCAATTTTTATGCCATTGCTGGCTTCAAATTAGAATTCTTAGATTTCTTCCTCCTGAATATTTTAAGATTACAGGCATGAAACATTGCACCTAGTGCCAGGTTTCCATTATAAACTCACTGTTTAGTGATTTGTAGATTCTATTTCCAATAATGATGTATATTCTATTCTGGATTGTTTATCCACTTACAATTACTGTGTAAGTTTGGAATGTCGTCTCCATTAGAGGAAACATAATTTAGAACTGCTGTCAAAGTATCCTGAAGGTATCCTGAAGAATGAGTACAAAATTACCTTAGGTTTTCTTTAGAAAGTAATGATACTTCTCAGGGCCTGGAATCTTTCATTTAAATAGAATTGAAAGTTTGATAAACATTCACGTATCTGCAAAATAACAAGGCACTTGGCCTTGCAAGTGAATTTGACTTTTGCTCACCTAAGGACACCAGGTTGCTGTAAGTCTCCAGCATTACATCTCTGTACAGGGTTCTCTGAGCATTGTCCAGATGCTGCCACTTCTCCCAGCTGAAATCCACAGCTACATCATCAAATGATACCAGCTTCTGGAATAGCACATTTTCATTAAGTAATTAGCACTGAGTTATAAACACACCATGTCTGGAATTTTATTCGTTTTTTTGTTGGAATTGTATTCCTTTACTTAAATGTTTAGACTTACATGAAATATTGACCTGAAAAGCTTAGGGATGGTGCCTAGGCCCAGAGTTCAAGTCCCAAGACCCACAAAAAAATAAAAAGGCAAGCCAGGTGTTGGTGGCTCACGCCTGTCATCCTAGCTACTCAGGAGACTGAGATCTGAGGACCATGGTTCAAAGCCAGCCTAGCACAAAATTCCATGAGACTCCTTTCCAATTACCCACCATAAAATGTTTAATGGCTTGTGGCATATCATGGTAGGGCAATTGTGGTATCGACAAAAATAAGTCAGGGGAGTAGATTTAGGTTATAAATGGAATTATTCCATTGAAAAGGAACTACATTATATTATGACATATGCTGGTACTGTGAGAATATTGCAAAATCTTAGGGTATCAAGTAATAATACTGTGAAGTACACCCAGAATGTTAATGTTCTATGGCTGGCATAATAATCACTTGGGGAAGAAACTTTTTTTCTTTTTTTGGCTGGGGGATTTGTAAGGCTTGAACTGTGGGCCTGGGCACTGTACCTGAGCTCTTCAACTCAAGGCTATCACTCTACCTATGAAGCCACAGTGCCATTTCCCATATTCTAGTGGTTAACTGTAGATGAGAGTCTCATAGACTTTCTAATGCCCAGGCTGGCTTTGAACCAAATCTTTAGATATCAGCCTGATATCTGAGTAGATAGGATTACAGGTAGAAGTCACTGCACCTGGCAAGAAATTTATTTCTTGCTGTATCATACTACAAATTTACTGTATGTTTTACTTTTTCAAAAAGTCTGAGGATGACCTTTGTTCTGTATATAATGAGAAGAGGGGTAGGGAGCTGTGAGCAGAAGAACTGAGGGGCAATACTCAGGGTAGAACAATAGCCTTAAACTAAAGAGCTCACTGCCCAAGGTGCAAGCCCCATGACTTTCCCCACTACCCCACAAAAAAAAGGGAAAAAATTGGAGATTGGAGAGGATTTTCTAAAAAGAATATATAGAAATAGTAGTTCAAAATGTAGAAAGAAGTTCAATATTAACAGTCATGAGAAAAATTAAAATTACAATGAAATCATTACTTTAAATACGTTAATATAAATATAATTTTAAACAAAAAGATCCACATACACACACACAAACACACACACACACACGCATACAAAAAAAACAACTTTCAATGTCTAACTATTACTGAGAAGGTAGTGAGAAGAAGTAGACTTTGGAATAGTTCTGCAAGGAATATAAAACAATCAAAAATTGCGTGGAGAGTGCTAAAAAGTACTAAATATAGAATTACATAGAAATATGGTCCAACACTTCTATTACTAGATTTGTACCTAACGGAAGAGAAAGCAGAGACTAGAACAAATATGTGGAGAATCCATTCACAACTATTAATAATAATCCAAAGATAGAAATATGCAAAACAATGCATTGAAAAGGAAGAACATTTTACCATATTTTACAGATGAATCTTGATTACAGTAAACTAAAAATACAGCAGTCATAAAGGAAGAGCTAGGGTATGTTTTCCCTTCCAGAGCTTCCAAGGATCAACAAACCCTTAGAGCCAAAAAGCACGATGGTTCCAGAGAATGGAGTAGAGAGGAACAGGAGCTGAATGTTTAATGATTATACATGGAAGATGAAAATTGCTCTAGATGGGTAGAATGAAGAGAGAACTGTACCCTAAACAATGGTTATGTAGCCACACAGGATGGGACACACCTATACTCCCTGATCTTGGGAAACTCAAGAAAGATTTCTAGCCATCCTGGATGCATGGAAAGATCTATCATAAAAACTAATGTGGAGGGGCTGGGAGTTTGGCATAGTTGTAGATTGCTTGTATGAAGACGAAGGTTCAATTCCGCAGTAACACATACACAGAAAAAACCAGAAGTAGTGCTGTGGCTCAAGTAGAAGATCACTAGGCTTAAGGAAAGCTGAAGGACAGTGCTCAGACCGAGTTCCAGCCAAAGGGCTTGTTTAAAGAAAAAACCAGAAAGCTGAGCATGATGGGGTGGTGGCTCACTTCTATAATCCTAGCTACTCAGGAGGCTGAGATCTGAGGATCAAGGTTTAAAGCCATCCTGGCACAAAAAGACCTGAGACTCTTATCTCCAATTTACCTTTAGAAAATGGGAAGTGGGGCTTGGCTCCAGGGTAAGGTGGTACCCTGGAGCTGAAGAGCTCAGGGATAGTGCCCAGGCTGAGTTCAATATCTATGACCCACCAAAAAAAACAAAAAAACAAAAAATAATATGGAAAAATTTGGATTCTGTGAATTTTATCAGGCATATAAATGTTTTTTTGCTGTTGAAATAAATTGTTTGGAAATATTTTAAAAGTTTTTACCTAGAAATGTACACTACAAAGGGAATTAATAACAAACACAAAATATGAAAAAGATACAAATTATCACAATTTGGGTATCCTGCTTCTGTATCTTTCACTGACTCCTGTTCAAATGAGTCACATATTCTGAATCACTTCTCTCAGTCGATATATGCCACACATGTTAGCTTGTACTAAACTTCTTGGGAAATCAAAAGCAAATACTAAGCAAATGTGTGTTAGATTTTGTCAACAGTGATATTTCAAATATAAATCCCTACTCATTGCATTATTTAATATCAATGCCGGAATCTAACTTACACTGGCAGAATCTTCAATCTTTTGAGAATCTTCAAAAGGGTGTGTAAATATTTAGGATCGTTATGTCTTCCTGGAGGAAAGATCCCTTTAGTAGTATGTAGTAACCTTCTTTGTCTTTTCTTACTAATTTTAGTTTGAAGTCTATTGTATCTGATATGAGGATGGCAACTCCAGCCTGTTTATGGGGGCAGTTAGCTTGATAGAGTTTATTCCAACCTCTCACTTTCAAAAGATGATTGTTTTGGGGTAAGATGTGTCTCTTGAAGACAGCAGAACGATGGCTCTTGTTTTTGATCCAACTAGACAGCCTATGCCGTTTAATTGGAGAGTTAAGTCCATTGATATTGAGAGATAGGATTGAGAGATATTTATTAGCTCCTACCATTTTTAAAAGCTTTTAGTAGGGCCTGTGTCTTGACAGTTCTTGTGGTCCTTAGATGGTATGCTGTTTAGGTGCCATTTCTTTCCCTATATTGCATTTATTTTGGTTTTCTATGTATAGAGCATCTTTGAGAATTCTCCGTAGTGTTGGTTTTGTTTCGACATATTGTTGCAGCTTTTCCCTGGAATGGAATGTTTTTATTGTTCCCTCAGTTATGAATGATGTTTATCAATTGCATTTGTGTAGCACTTGGAAGACTCTCCTCTAGGTTTGCCAGTGACTGTTCCATTGTCTGTTTACATTGGGTGGGGGATGTTGTTTCTTGATTTGACATTTTCTTGAGTTTCCTGTTCTGCCCATTTGAAAATAGGAGCAAGATTACTACTAAATACGATTATAGTTTTTCAGATATAACCAACCTAGACCTCTGTAGCTGGCAGACACTAGATGTTCACAAGTTTTGATTGGTATTATCACTCTTTCTTTTTGTGCACTTACAGACCAGTCTAATACAACCACTGATAAGCGATTTATACCCAAAACAATAAGCCTCTCAATCCAATCTCTATTGTCTTTAAGTCCCTCTGAGCCTAGAGAATAATTAACCACCTGCATATACAATAATGCTCAACAGCCATCAAGTGTAGATCCGTGCAGTATAAGGGTTGAAAGACGAGCAGAGGTACAGAGAAAGAAAAATAGAATGAGAGAGGTCAGGGAGGTACAAGAGGATTAACGTAGGAGTGTAAGAATATTGTAGTAATGAAGAAAAGTTATAGCGTAAGGATAACTGACCTAAGTTGGTAAGTAGGTAGAATATTTCAGTACAAAGTTTGGAAAGTATTAGAATAAAACTTATGTGTTGCTGCACGACTAGCTCTTAGCCCAACCAGTGGCCTCACAGTGGACCATGGAATGGATCTGTTTTTCTTGTCTACGTTGAGGGAAAGGGGTATTTCACAAGATGCAGAAGCGAAGATTTCAGAAGCAAATGCTGTGAGTGAATCAGCTCGTAAAAAGCATTTTTATTTTCTTTTATCTTTCTGCCAGTCTAGGGGCTTGAATTCAGGGCCTGAACACTGTCCTCGGGTTTTCTCAAGTCTAGCCCTCTGCCACTTGAGCCACAGTGCCACATCTAGATTTTCTATCTATGTGATACTGAGCAATCAAACCCAGATCTTCATGGATGCTAGGCAAGCACTCTACCACTATGCCAAACTCTGAACCCTGACATAGTAATTATAAAGTCATCATCATCATATCAGAATATCCTTTCTCCCACAGAGAATGAACACTTATCTATGTGTGTAATGGTTTTTATAAAATTTCACTAATGCTTCTGTGTTTTTCCCTCTTGCATTTTTTACACATGACAGCAAAGCTAATCATCAGGAAAAAATTGATTAGGATAGAGAAACCTAATAATATCCTAGTAGATTGACGTCAAAAATATGTGCAAGATGCCCTGTGTGTTTGACCTAGTGGTAGAGACCTTGGCTACCACGAAAAAGAATCAGGTTTGATTCCTCAATACCACATACATAGAAAACGCTGCAAGTGGTGCTGTGTCTCGGTGGGACAGCTAAAGCCTAAAGAAAGCCCAAGAACAATGTTCACACTCTGAGGTCAAGTCCCAAGACTAGCAAAAAAAAAATTCGACAAGGGGCAAAATGCAGGCAGAGAAGGCACTGTGAAACAAATGTTTTATAAATGATGATGGCAATCTTGACCCTTAAGTTTGGATCTTACCTAAGAAAGGCTCCTTGAGCCTGAGACCAGACTGGTAGTTGGGCCTACTAAAAGATATTGGGATTGGACAAATAAGGTGTGCTGTTTACTACATCCACATGTATATTGTGAGATTGGAGGAGAGATTCAGCCTCCAGTATGTCTTTGGTGAGGTCTTCTGTGAGCAACGATCTTTGGTCATTGGGCCCTGAAAGGTGACACTGCCTCCCTCACAATGGAACAGAATATGGAACCCTGGTAACCAAGCCACTGTATCTAACAAGCAGCTCAAGCCAGCTCACTTTGCCTGTGGCTCAGGAGGAAGAAAGATGTTGCTGTGCTGTTGCCAAAGGTCAGGAAACTCGAGTCTCAGGCATGGAAGTTGTGGATGTCTTACTCGAAGATATACATGCTAGATCATTGCCAAGCCACAAATCCAGTATAACAGGCCTTTCTCTAAGAAGAAGGCCAGGAAAATCCAGGGCAACCAGATGAGGTAAATTTCTAAGAAGAAATGTATTTGACCCCATCATCCTCCCCACACACTACAACTTACTTTTTTTTAATTTTTTTTATTGTAAATAGTAAAAGGTTTACATGATATTTGCCAGATAGAAGGTGCATTAATTCACATACATTGATACCCTTTCACATGTCTTGGTACCCATTTCCCTCCAACCCCACACCCCCCACCCGTCTTGGTTTTCCCACCTTCCCTATCAAATTTCAAATATCCAAATACAAATAAATTCAATATATCAGATAACAAAGTGAGACACTACACCAATATGGGATAACCAAGGGACAGCAAAGGAGATGAGAGACAACATAGTACATTAAGGACAACAATCATTCAAGATATGGCTTTTGTTTCAATATCCTGGAGGTCCTTTCAATTAGCTTCACATTATATGGCCATATATATGGCCTTTTGCTCTATTGCAAATCTCTGCTAGTACAGCCTAAGGTTTCTACTGATTATGACGAATGAGGGAAACCAGTGAGCCTAAGTTCCTTTGAGTCTGGCTTACTTCACTTAATATGATTTGTTCTAAGTCTTTCCATTTCCTAACAAATGGGGCGATGTTACTCTTTCTGACAGCAGCATAGAATTCCATTGTGTACAAATACCACAACTTGTTGATCCAGTCATCAACTGACGGACATCTGGGTTGGTTCCATATCTTTGCTATGGTGAATAGTGCTGCAATGAACATTGTTGTGCTAGTGGGTTTAGTATGCCCTTGTTTCTGGATTGTTTGGTAAATGCCAAGTAGTGGAATTGCTGGGTCATAGGGGAGTTCTATGTTTAGCCTTTTGAGGCACTTCCACTCTGCTCTCCACAGTGGTTGAACACGTTTGCACTCCCACGAACAGTGTAGTAGTGATCCCTCCTGGCCACAACCCCTGCAGCATCCGTTGTCATTCGTTTTCCTGATCCTGGTCATTCTAACTGGAGTGAGGTGGAATCTTAGAGTTATTTTGATATGCATTTCTTTTATGACCAGAGATGTGGAGCATTTCTTCATGTGTCTATAGGCCATTTTTATTTCTTCTTCAGAGAAGACTCTCTTTAAGTCTTTGGCCCATTTTTTAATGGGATGGGTGTTACTTTGGAGGTTAGTTTTGGAGTGATTCAATTTTTTGAGTTGTTGATATATTTTAGATATGAGGCCTTGGTTCGTTGTTTGGTTGGTGAAGATCTTCGCCCACTCTGTAGGCTTCCTGATTAGTTTACTAGCTATATCCGTTGCCATACAAAAGCTCTGCAGTTTAATGCAGTCCCACTTATCCAGCCTTTCTCTGATTTTTTGTGATTCTTGGTCCTTATTAAGAAAGTTTCGACCTGTGCCAAGGAGGCCTAGTGTATCTCCTATTCCTTCCTGTAAACTTTTCAGTGTGTCAGCTTTTACCTCCAGGTCTTTGATCCATTTGGAGTTAATTCTAGTGCAAGGTGACAAAGAAGGATCCAACTTTAGTTTTCTGCAGGTGTTTAACCAGTTCTGCCATCACAACTTGTTGAAGAGGCTATCTTTCTTCCATTCTATTTTTTTGGCTCCCTGGTCAAAGATTAGGTGGCCATAGGTCTGTGGTTTAATATCTGGGTCCACAGTTCTACTCCATTGGACTTCAGGCCTGTTCTTGTGCCAGTACCAAGCTGTTTTGAGAATTATAGCTCTGTAATAGAGTCTTAAGTTTGGAATTGAAATTCCTCCAGCGCTGTTCTTTCTGCTAAGAAGTGTTTTTGCTATACGGGGTCTTTTATTATTCCATATGAAATTTTGAATTGCCTCTACTATATCTTTAAAGAATGACATTGGGATGTTGATTGGTATTACATTGAATTTGTAGATAGCCCTTGGCAAGATTGTCATTTTCACAATGTTGATTCTTCCAATCTAGGAGCATGGGAGGTTTTTCCATTTCCTTAGATCTGCTTTAATTTCCTTTTTTACCGTTTTAAAGTTTTCATCTAAACGGTCCTTTACATTCTTAGTTAAGCTAATTCCTAGGTACCTTATTTTTTTGAGGCTATTGTGAAAGGATTTTCTTTCCTGATTATTGCCTCGTTCCTCTCAGTGTTGGCGTAAAGTAAGGCAGTTGATTTGTGAGGGTTGATTTTATGGCCTGCTACCCTTCCAAAGCTTTGAATCAGCTCAATGAGCTTGGGAGTAGAGACTATAGAATTCTTGAAATACAGAATCATGTCATCTGCAAAGAGGGATAGTGTTATTTCCTCTTTCCCTACTTGGATCCCCTTTATGCTTGCTTCTTGCCTTATTGCACTGCCTAGGAATTCTAGTATTATGTTAAAAAGGAGTGGGGAGAGTGGGCATCCTTGTCTCGTTCCTGATTTTAGAGGGAATGGCTTTAGATTTTCACCATTAAGTATAATACTAGCAGTGGGTTTCTCATACACAGCCTTTATTACATTGAGAAATGTTCCATGGATTCCTAGTTTCTCCACATCGTTTTACATAAAGGGGTTTGGATCTTGTTAAATGGCTTTTCCGCATCTATTGAGACAATCATGTGATTTTATCCCTGCTCCTGTTGATGTGTTGAATTATATTAATTTATTTGTGTATGTTGAACCAGCTTTGCCTCCCTGTGATGAATCCAGTTTGATCATAGTATATAATTTTTTTTGATGAGTTGTTCTAGACGGTTGGCCAGTATTTTGCTGAGAAGTTTTGCATCGCTGTTCATCAAAGAAATGGGGCTTCACAGAATGAGTTTGGTAAAGAACCTTCATTTTCAATTTCGTTGAAGAGCTTGAGGTGTATTGGTGTGAGCTCTGCTTTAAAGACCTTATAGAATTCAGCTGTGAATCCATCTGGCCCTGGGCTCTTTTTAAGTGGAAGTTGTCTAATTTCCATTTCTATTTCAGAGCTTGAAATAGGCCTGTTGAGTTGGGTTAGCTCTTCTTGGTTCAGTGTGGGTATGTTAATATTGTCTAGGAATTCATCCATTTCTACTAGATTCTCAAATTTGTTGGCGTAAAGTTTTGAAAAGCATTCCCTCATGATATTCTGGATCTTGGTAATTTCTGTCATGATATTACCATTTTCATCTGCGATTTTGTTTATTTCGATATGCTCTCTCCTTTTTTTGGTAAGATTTGCTAAGGGCTTGTCAATTTTGTTAATTCTTTCAAAGAACCAACTCCTTGTTTTGTTGATTCTTTCTATAGTATTTTTATTCCAAATCATTTAATTCTGCTTTGATTTTATTAATTTGCTTACTCCTAATGGGTTTAGGGTTGGTTTGTTGCTCTTTTTCCCTGAGGGTAAGGTGAAACATTAACTAGTTGGTTTGCCATTTTTCCAACTTGCTGTTGTTGGCACTCAGCGCTATAAATTTTCCTCTGAGTACTGCCTTTGTTGTGTCCCTAAGGAGTTGATATTTGTGTGCTCCTTATTGTTAAATTTCATAAACAGTTGGATATCTGTTCTGATCTCTTCGATTACCCATTGTTTTTGATTCAACAATGTGTTTTTCAGTCTGCATTAGTTACAGGGTTTTCGTTCCAATTTGATGACTTTATGGTCTGAGAGTGTGCATTAAATGATTTCAGTGTTTCTGAATCTGTCCAGGTTTGTTTTATGGCCTAAGATGTGGTCTATTTTAGAAAATGTTCCATGTGATGCTGAGGAAAACGTATATTGTGTTGTTACTGTGTGGAATATTTTGCAGATGTCTGTTAGATCTAGTTGGTCTTTATAGTTGTTCAGTTCTAAGTTTTCTCTGTTTAGTTTTTGCCTTGTTGATCTGTCCATAGGTGAGAGTGGTGTGTTAAACTCACCAACAATCACTGTATTTCGATCTATGTATGGTTTCAGTGTAAGTAAAGTTTGCTTGATGAAGTTTGGAGCTCCGGGATTGGATGTGTAAATATTTATGATCGTTATGTTTTCCTGGAGGAAAGATCCCTTTAGTAGTATGTAGTAACCTTCTTTGTCTTTTCTTACTAATTTTAGTTTGAAGTCTATTGTATCTGATATGAGGATGGCAACTCCAGCCTGTTTATGGGGGCAGTTAGCTTGATAGAGTTTATTCCAACTTCTCACTTTCAAAAGATGATTCTTTTGGGGTAAGATGTGTCTCTTGAAGAGAGCAGAACGATGGCTCTTGCATTTTGATCCAACTAGACAGCCTATGCTGTTTAATTGGAGAGTTAAGTCCATTGATGTTGAGAGTTAAGATTGAGAGATATTTATTAGTTCCTACCATTTTTAAAAGCTTTTAGTAGGGTTTGTGTGTTGACAGTTCTTGTGATCCTTAGATGGTATGCTATTTAGGTGCCATTTCTTTCCCTATATTGCATTTATTTTGGTTTTCTATGTATAGAGCATCGTTGAGAATTCTCTGTAGTGTTGGTTATGTTTTGACATATTGTTGCAGCTTTTCCCTGGAATGGAATGTTTTTCTTGTCCCCTCAGTTATGAATGAGAGCTTACCTGGCTACAGTATTATTGGTTGGTAGTTATTTGGTTTAAGGGCATGACATATATGCTTCCAGTCACTTCGTGCTTGCATGGTCTCTGCTGAGAAATCTGGGGTTATTCTGATTGGTTTGCCTTTATAGGTTACTGATCCATTTTCCCTGGCTGCCTTTAGGATCTTTTCTTTCGTTTCTATTGATCCAGTTCGGAATACAATGTGGCGGTGGGATGTTCTTTTCTGGTCAGGTCTGTTTTGGCTTCTAAAAGCTTCTCGTATCTGGATGGGCCTGCCCTTCTGGATATTTGGGAAATTCTCTGAGATGATTCCCTGAAGTATATTTCCAATACCATTGACCTCTTTCTCCACGCCCTCCTCAATACCAACTAGCCTTAAATTAGGCTTCCTAATTGCATCTTGGACCTCCTGAAGCGCTCTCTATATTTCCTAGATTTCGATTGACTCATTTTCTGTTTTTTCTCTATAATAACTAAATTATCTTCAGCCCCGGAATTTCTCTCCTCTGCATTGTCTAACCTGCTATCAAAGCTACCTACTTTATTTTTAATCTCCCTTGCTTCTAATTGCTCACTTTTGATGCCTTGCATCTCTTGTTTTAGATCATGTATGGATTTCTTTATCTCCTTGATTTCCTTTTGAGTGGTTAGCTCAGTAGCTTTATTTTCTTTGGACATTTGCTGGAGTTTGGTCACGTTTTTATTTGTGGATTCAATGAATTCATCCATCTTTCTTTGAAAAACTTTTATTATGGCCTCCTTTATGGCTTCTTCTTTTTCACTTATCACCTTGTTTTTGCTTTCCTCTTGTTCAGCTATGGCTTCCTCAATTATCTCTTTCTTTATATTTTCACATTTTTCATTAATGATGTTTATCAATTGCATTTGTGTAGCACTTGGAAGACTCTCCTCTAGGTTTGCCAGTGACTGTTCCATTGTCTGTTTATATTGGGTGGGGGATGTTGTTTCTTGATTTGACATTTTTCTTGAGTTTCTTGTTCTGCCCATTTGAAAATGTGAGCAAGATTACTACTAAATACGATTATAGTTTTTCAGATATAACCAACCTAGACCTCTGTAGCTGGCAGACACTAGATGTTCACAAGTTTTGATTGGTATTATCACTCTTTCTTTTTGTGCACTTACAGACCAGTCTAATACAACAACTGATAAGCGATTTATACCCAAAACAATAAGCCTCTCAATCCAATCTCTATTGTCTTTAAGTCCCTCTGAGCCTAGAGAATAATTAACCACCTACATATACAATATTGCTCAACAGCCATCAAGTGTAGATCGGTGCAGTATAAGGGTTGAAAGACGAGCAGAGGTCCAGAGATACAAAAAAAGAATGAGAGAGGTCAGGGGAGGTACAAGAGGATTAACGTAGGAGTGTAAGAATATTGTAGTAAGGAAGAAAAGGTACAGAATAAGGATAACTGACCTAAGTTGGTAAGTAGGTAGCATATTTGAGTACAAAGTTTGGAAAGTATTAGAATAAAACTTATGTGTTGCTGCACGACTAGCTCTTAGCCCAACCAGAGGCCTCACAGTGCACCATGGGATGAATCTGTTTTTCTTGTCTACGTTGAGGGAAAGGGGTATTTCACAAGATGCAGAAGCGAAGATTTCAGAAGCAAATGCTGTGAGTGAATTAGCTCGTAAAAAGCATTTTTATTTTCTTTTATCTTTCTGCCAGGCTTGGGGCTTGAATTCAGGGCCTGAGCACTGTCCTCGGGATTATCAAGTCTAGCCCTCTGCCACTTGAGCCACAGTTCCACATCTAGATTTTCTATCTATGTGATACTGAGCAATCAAACACAGATCTTCATGGATGCTAGGCAAGCACTCTACCACTATGCCAAACTCTCAACCCTGACATAGTAATTGTAAAGTCACTATCATCATATCAAAATATCCTTTCTCCTACAAAGAATGAACACTTATCTATGTGTGTAATGCTTTTTTTTTAATTTCACTAATTCTTCTGCGTTTTTCCCTCTTGCATTTTTTTACACATGACAGCAAAGCTAATCATCAGGAAAAAATTGATTAGGATACAGAACCCTAATAATATCCTAGTAGATTGACGTCAAAAATATGTGCAAGATGCCCTGTGTGTTTGACCTAGTGGTAGAGTCCTTGGATACCACGCAAAAAGACTCAGGTTTGATTCCTCATTACCACATACATAGAAAACGCTGCAAGTGGTGCAGTGGCTCGGTGGGACAGCTAAAGCCTAAAGAAAGCCCAAGAACAATGTTCACACTCTGAGGTCAATCCCAAGACTAGCAAAAACAAAAAAAATTCGACACGGGGCAAAATGCAGGGAGAGAAGCCACTGTGAAGTACATGTTTTGTAAAGGATGTGGGCAGTATTGACCCTTAAGTTTGGATCTTACCTAAGAAAGGCTCTTTGAGCCTGAGACCAGACTGGTAGTTGGGCCTAGTGGAAGACATTGGGGTTGGACAAATAAGGTGTGCTGTTTACTACATCCACATGTATATTGTAAGATTGGAGGAGAGATTCAGCCTCCAGTATGTCTTTGGTGAGGTCTTCTGTGAGCAAGGATCTTTGGTCATTGTGCCCTGAAAGGTGACCCTGCCTCCCTCACAATGGAACAGAATATGGAACCCTGGTAACCAAGCCACTGTAACTAACAACCAACTCATGCCAGCTCACTTTGCCTGTGGCTCAGGAAGAAGAAAGATGTTGCTGTGCTGTTGCCAAAGTTCAGGAAACTCGAGTCTCAGGCATGGAAGTTGTGGCTGTCTTACTCGAAGATGTACATGCTAGATAATTGCCAAGCCACAAATCCAGTATAACAGGCCTTTCACTAAGAAGAAGGGCAGGAAAACCCAGGGCAACCAGATGAGGTATATTTCTAAGAAGAAATGTATTTGATCCCATCATCCTCCCAACACACTACAACTTTCTTTTTTTCATTTTTTTATTGTAATTAGTAAAAGGGTTACATGATATTTGCCAGATAGAAGGTGCATTAATTCACATACATTGATACCCTTTCACATGTCTTGGTACCCATTTCCCTCCAACCCCACACTCCCCACACGTCTTGGTTTTCCCCCCTTCCCTATCAAATTTCAAATATCCAAATACAAATAAATTCAATATATCAGATAACAAAGTGAGATACTATACCAATAAGGGATAACCAAGGGACAGCAAACGAGATGAGAGACAACATAGTACGTTAAGGACCACAATCATTCATTATGTGGCTTTTGTTTGAATACCATGGAGGTCCTTTCAATTAGCTTCACATTATATGGCCTTATATACGGCCTTTTCTCTATTGCAAATCTCTGCTAGTAGAGCCCAAGGTTTCTACTGATTATGACGAATGAGGGAAACCACTGAGCCTAAGTTCCTTTGAGTCTGGCTTACTTCACTTAATATGATTTGTTCTAAGTCTTTCCATTTCCTAACAAATGGGGCGATGTCATTCTTTCTGACAGCAGCATAGAATTCCATTGTGTAGAAATACCACAACTTGTTGATCCACTCATCAACTGAGGGATATCTGGGTTGGTTCCATATCTTTGCTATGGAGAATAGTGCTGCAATGAACATTGTTGTGCTAGTGGGTTTAGTATGCCCTTGTTTCTGGATTGTTGGATAAATGCCAAGTAGTGGAATTGCTGGGTCATAGGGGAGTTCTATGTTTAGCCTTTTTAGGCACTGCCACACAGCTTTCCATAGTGGTTGAACGAGTTTGCACTCCCACCAACAGTGTAGTAGTGATCCCTCCTGGCCACGTCCCCTTCATCATCTGTTGTCATTCGTTTTCCTGATCCTGGCCATTCTAACTGGAGTGAGGTGGAATCTTAGAGTTGTTTTGATTTGCATTTCTTTTATGACTAGAGATGTTGAGCATTTTTTCATGTGTCTATAGGCCATTTTTGTTTCTTCTTCAGAGAAGACTCTCTTTAAGTCTTTGGCCCATTTTTTACTGGGATGGGTGATACTTTGGAGGTTAGTTTTGGAGTGATTCAATTTTTTGAGTTGTTGATATATTTTAGATATGAGGCCTTTGTCCGTTGTTTGGTTGGTGAAGATCTTCTCCCACTCTGTAGGCTTCCTGATTAGTTTACTAGCTATATCCGTTGCCATACAAAAGCTCTGCAGTTTAATGCAGTCCCACTTATCCAGCCATTCTCTGATTTGTTGTGATTCTTGGTCCTTATTAAGAAAGTTTCGACCTGTGCCAAGGAGGTCTAGTGTATCTCCTATTCCTTCTTGTATACTTTTCAGTGTGTCAGCTTTTACCTCCAGGTCTTTGATCCATTTGGAGTTAATTCTAGTGCAAGGTGACAAAGAAGGATCCAACTTTAGTTTTCTGCAGGTGCTTAACCAGTTCTGCCATCACAACTTGTTGAAGAGGCTATCTTTCTTCCATTCTATATTTTGGCTCCCTGGTCAAAGATTAGGTGGCCATAGGTCTGTGGTTTAATATCTGGCTCCGCAGTTCTATTCCATTAGACTTCAGGCCTGTTCTTGTGCAGAACCAAGCTGTTTTGAGAATTATAGCTCTGTAATAGAATCTAAAGTTTGGAATTGAAATTCCTCCAGCGCTGTTCTTTCTGATAAGAAGTGTTTTTGCTATACGGGGTCTATTGTTATTCCATATGAAATTTTGAATTGCTTCTTCTATTTCTTTAAAGAATGACATTGGGATGTTGATGGGTATTGCATTGAATTTGTAGATAGCCCTTGGCAAATTTTTCATTTTCACAATGTTGATTCTTCCATCCAGGAGCATGGGAGGTTTTTCCTTAGTTCTGCTTTAATTTCCTTTTTTAGGTTTTTAAAGTTTTCATCTAAACAGTCATTTACATACTTAGTTAAGCTAATTCCTAGGTACTTTATTTTCTTTGAGGCTATTGTGAAAGGAGTTTCTTTCCTGATTATTGCCTCGTTCCTCTCACTGTTTGCGTAAAGGTAGGCAGTTGATTTGTGAGGGTTGATTTTATGGCCTGCTACCCTTCCAAAGCTTTGAATCAGCTCAAGGAGCTTCGGAGTAGAGTCTATAGGATTCTTTAAATACAGAATCATGTCATCTGCAAAGAGGGATAGTTTTATTTCCTCTTTCCCTACTTGGATCCCCTTTATGCTTGCTTCTTGCCTTATTGCACTGCCTAGGAATTCTAGTACTATGTTAAAAAGGAGTGGAGAGAGTGGGCATCCTGAATGCTAACCCTTAGCACTTTTATACAAAGCTTAGGCCTGTGGTATTTTAAGCACAATTCAACGCTCTGTTTTTTGCTGGTTAATGAGAGGTAAATGTCTTATGGAATTTATTGCATGGCTGATTTTGAATTGGAATCCTCAGGTCTCAGCTTATCTTGAGTAGCTAGGATTACAGTGCTTTTACAACCTGTATGCTCATACACATCCCTTCTGATCCAAACACTCATTGTTCAATTTAACTAACAAGATGTGAGGAAAGATGATTGACTGTAATTTACTAGATGGGCTTCTAGTGAGTATATATTTCCACTTCCACTCTGAAGCCAGGGAAATGTTTCTGGTACATGTTTCAACTCTCTCCCAAAGAGGAAATAATGTGTGAGTACGTTTGCTAGTATTTCAGATAGGCGATGGACTTTGGTGTTTGGAACCTGTTGGGCAGAGTGTATCAACTGGGCTGAGATAACAGAGATGATGTTTCAGACAGGAATATTTTCATCCCAGACAGACTTAATCCAGATCCTTGGATTTCAGGCCTTGAGTAAATAGAATTACAAGTGTGAGCTGCCACCACCACCTGGTTCATTTTGGAAACCTTAATTGCTTCTCATTTGTTCCTTTCCTTTTTTGGGAGATTGATCTAAGCTGGCTGATTGTGCATCACAATGAAGTGATTGGCCTCAGGAATTGCAAATATTTGTTTCATCAGCACGGAATGAATGAAGTTGATCTAAACCCCATAGTATTTTCCTTCTGATAAATAGGGAACTTACTTATATCATTTTTCCTTGCCTTTGCTTTCCCAAAGCAAGCAACATGTTTCTTAAAACTATACTTCATGAGAATATTATAATTAGAAGCTATCTTCTGCACACTTCAGAATAGTCCTTGCATTTATAAACTTATATTACAATATTAGGTAGATGAATTGTGACTGTTAGTTTCATAACTCAAGAAGGGATTAAATACATTTAGATAATAGTAAAACATAGCTGCTTCTGATTTGATGTGTGTGCAGATGATACACAGATTTATTAGGATTGCTCAAAAGTTTTCTTCAAATTTTCAGTAGTAGACTGCTATGCTAACTGGAAGGTGATAGTAATGATGCTGAAATTCTATGAATCAGCTATGAAGCAGAATTTCAGGGGAGAGTATTTCCTAGGCACTTAATTTCTGAGACGCATATCAAGAATATTGAACTATAACACGAAATGATGGAGGACTCAGCGTCACCTTTTGTTTGTTTTATGCAAGTCCTGGGACTTGAACCCAGGGCCTGGGAACTGTCCTTAAATGTTTTTTTTTTGCTTCATGCTAGTGTTCTACTACTTGATCCACAGCTCCACCTCCAGATTTTTGGTAATGAACTGTAAATCAGAATATCATGCAATTTGTTTGGGCTGGATTCAAACCTGATTCTCTGTAGATAGGATTCCAAGTGTGAGCGCACAGAGCCTGGCTAGTATCATTCATCATTCAAGTCATGGAACTGCAATTCTGCACCTGGGTCTTGTCACTGAGCTTTTCAGCTCAAGACTACTGCCCTATCCCTTGAGCCATAGGGCCACTTCCGGGTTTCTGGTGGTTAATTGGAGATAAGAGTCACATGGACTTCAGTGCCCAGGCTGACTTTGAACAGCTATCCTTGGATCCCAGCCTCTTGAGTAGCTACATTTACAAGTGTGAGCCACCATACCCGGCTAAATTAGTTTTTAAGTTAATGTTTTTATTAAGTCAATATATAGTTGGCATACGGTTACATAAGTAATGAACACATTTCTTAAGAAAATTGTTATCCCCTCCCTCATTTTTTTCTGTTTTCCTACCCTCAGGCCCCTCTCCACCCAGATTGTTCAGTTCATTTCCGTTTAGTGTCTTCCAAGTATCACTGTTCAATTGGTTCACCCTTTTTCCTTTGTTTTTTTTTACCATTTTATTATACCCTCTCCATTCCCCAAATCACATAAACCTATGTTCAAGAC
Source organism: Megascapheus bottae (assembly GCF_031878675.1). Taxonomy (NCBI): domain Eukaryota; kingdom Metazoa; phylum Chordata; class Mammalia; order Rodentia; family Geomyidae; genus Megascapheus; species Megascapheus bottae. The sequence continues at coordinate 35,077 of NW_028327710.1, read as the reverse complement.
ACAGGGTACCCGAATTCAACACAGTGACTACAGAGAATAAAATTAAAGGGAAAAAGAAGAAAAGAGGTAAAAAGCAAAGAAAATGAAAGAACATCATAGAGTACCTTAGAAGCAACAACACTGAAAAAACAAAACATAAAACCTTGGGCTGAAAATGAAGCATGCCTAGCATGTATGAAACCCTGGATTCCATTCCTCAGCACCACATAAACAAAAACATGAACGGCCACTGTGACTCAGCTGGTAGATTTCTAACGTTCAGCACAGAGTGTCTCCAACTGACAAAAATCTGTCACATTTAAGTTAGGCTTCAAAACTTTGCTAGGAACTAGTTACGTGATTTGGAAGAAAGTCCAATTTTCAAAAAATCACTAGCCAGGCGCTGGAGGGTCATAATTGTCATTCTACTAGCCAGGGAGACGGTGATTCAAAGCCTTTGCAAGCAAAAAAACTTAAACAAAAAAACTGTAAGATTCTTCTCTCCACTTATCCACCCAAAAACTAAGTGGAGTTGTGGCTAAAACTGGTACAGCATTAGCCTTGAGGAAAAAGAACTAAGAGACCTTGCCCAGGTCCAAAGTTCAAGCTCCGCACCAAGAAAGAAAAAAAAAGGAGTCCAGATACCTTAGTGTCAAAAGTATATCTGGATATCTTAGAAGATTTTTCTGATCTTTCCTCATTCATCTCATGGAACAACATAATCTTGATCCTGAACTGACTAAGAGCCTGCATTGTGCTTAATAAATTCATTCCACATATTCCAGTAGAATCTGGACAGCTAACAGCCACTTACCAATGCTTTATTCTACGTTTAGGCCAGTATGTCTATGTAGTTATGTTTATATCTCCAAAATTATGTCCAGAACTTTGGGTATCAACTATAAAATCATCGCTCTACTACTGTTTGAAACTAATATCCATATATTAAGTATACCATGTACCTTTTGTTCCTTGGTCTTGACTTATCTCACTCAACAGGATTCACTCTAATTTCATCCACTACCCCAAAAATGCCATTATTATTTTTTCTGTGCAGATCTTCTTTTTATGCATTTATTTTTATTGTAATTTATAGAAGGGTTACATTATATTCACCAGATAGAAGGTGCATTACTTCTCATACATTGATACCCCATGTAATGATATGGTCCCCATTTCCCTTCCCCTACCCCCACTCATGTTCATTTCCCCCTTCCCTATCCAATTTCAAATAACCTATTAGGCACATATGAAATATATCAGAAAACAAGGTGAAATATTGTAACAATATGATATAACCAAGGGATAGCAAAAGAGATAAGAGATCACATAGTTCATTAAGGACAACAATCACTCATTATATGAGTTTTGTTTCTTTATCTTGGAGGTCCTTACATTTAGTGTCATACTATTTGTCACGATGTCTCTAGATTTTGTTGTATTGTAAATCTCTGGTAGCAGAGCCCAAGGTTTCTACTGAATTTGACAAATGAGGGAGACTCTTGGGCCTATGTTCCTTTGAGTTTGGCTTACTTCACTTAATATGATTTTTTTCCTTTTCATCCACTTCCCCGAGAATGCCATTATTTTATCTTGTCGGTTGGCTATGTATCATTCCATTGTGTGTGTGTGTGTGTGTGTGTGTGTGTGTGTGTGTGTGTGTGTGTGTGTGTGTGCGTGTATCACATTTTTTGTAGTAGGGCATCTGGTTGTTTCCATCATCCAGTTTCATTTTCTACAGATATTTTTATAGTCTCTTTTTTATTTTCAGCGTAATGTATAGAGGGGTTACGATTACATTTACAGGTAGTGGACTGCATTACTTCTCACACATTTATTCCACTCCGCATGTTTTTGTCCCCAGTTCCCTCTCCCCTCCCCTTCCCAATCATCTTGTTTCCCCCCTTCCCTTTCCTATTTGACATAAACAAATAAACATATATACAATATGCCAGGGAAAAAATCAGATACAGTAACAATCTGACATTAACCAAAGGGCAAAATAAGAGATGAGAAATAACATAGTAGATCAAGGACAAAAATCACACAAGATTAAGAGCAACGATGACACAAGATATAGCTCTTGTTCCCATATCCTAGAGATCCTTTCATTTAGTCTCATCCTATATGACCTTATATACCTAGGTTTTTGAGTTATTGTAATCTTCTGCTAGGAAAGTCCTAGATGTGAACTAATTATTACAAATGAGGGAAACCATTGAGCTTAAGTTTCTTTGGGTCTGGCTTTCTTCACTTAATATGATTTTTTCCAAGTCTTTCCATTTCCTTACAAATGGGGCGATGTCATTCCTTCTGATGGCAGCATAGCATTCCATTGTGTATAAGTACCACATCTTCTTGATTCAGTCATCTACTGAGTGGCATCTGGGTTGGTTTCATAGCTTTGCTATGGTAAATAGTGCTGCAATGAGCATCATTGTGGTAGTGGCTTTAGTATGTCCTTTTTTCTGGACAATTGGGTAGATGCCAAGTAGTGGATTTGCTGGATCATAGGGGAGCTCTATGTTCAGTCTTTTGAGGAACCACCACACTGCTTTCCCTAGTGGTTGAACGAGTTTACACTCACACCAACAATGTAGGTGTGATCCCCCCTGGTCACTTCCCCACCAGTATCTCTTATTAGATTTTTTGATAATGGCCATTCTGACTGGAGTCAGGTGGAATCTCAAAGTTGTTTTGATTTTCATTTCCCTTATTGCTAGAGATATGGAGCATTTCTTCATGTGTCTAAAGCCCATTTTAATTTTTTCTTCAGAGAATACTCTTTTAAGTCTTTAGCCCACCTTTTAATAGGATGGTTGTTTCTTTGAAGATTTGTTTGGGAGAGATTCATTTTTTTCAGCTATAGATATATTTTAGATAACTACATATATTTTGTAGAAAAAAGAATGGAAGCCATCATGCTGGCTCACAACTTAATTTCAGCTACTTAGGAGGCTCAGGGCTTAGGATCACAGGTCAAACCAACCAGGGCCCTACAGTGTGTGAGATCAAACTCTGTGAACATACAATGACTGTAAGAGGAATCTCACTGCCTGGGAATGTAGCCTAATGGTAGAGTGCTCACCTAGAATGCATGAAGACCTAGGTTCTATTCACCGGTACCGCATACTCAGTAAAAAGCTAGAAGTGGGGCTGTGTCTCAAGAGGCAGAGCACTCACCTTGGGCAAGTGAGTCCAATGAAAATGTCTAGGCCCTGAGTCCAAGCCGTAGGACTGGCAAAAAGAAAAAAAAGAGCAATCTTACTTAAGTAACAAGGAATGTACCCTATATTTATACAGACTGAAAAATTCATTAAGAAATTAGAAAATATATATACAGTGCATAATTTCTTTTGTGTGTTGGCACTGGGTCTTCAACTGAGTGCTTCAGCTCTATCCCTGACCTTTTCTGCTCAAGGCTAGCACTCTACCAATGCAGCCCCAAATCAACTATCTTCAATTGAGATATAAGAGATGAATATTTCAGGGTGCTTCATGAAAAACATTTTTAAAAATTGAAACTTTCAACACAGTCTTATTTTAGTATGAATGTTGAGATGGGAAGAGACAGAAAAAGTGAAATGTTTCCTGATTCCCATAGAGAAGAGACTCAGCAGAACCACTGTGGTCTGCAGGCTTCTTTGTGAGTTTTGTTTGCTTGTTTGATTTTTGTCAATTGTGGGGCTTGAACTCTGGGCCTGGGCACTGTCCCTGAGCTCTTCAGCTCAAGGCTAGTGCTTTAATCTGTGAGCCACAGTGCCACTTCTGGTTTTTCTGGCAGTTAACTGGGTACTTTGGCTGGCTTTAAACTTTGATTCTCAGATCTTAGCCTCCTGAGTAGCTAAGATTATAGGTGTGAGGTACCATCACCATGCTGCTGCTCTGTTACTATGCAGGTTCTGGATCAAGAACTTCAAGTTCTTACTTCAATTTTTTCTTCTCTTGCCTGATACTCTGCCATTTGAACGAAGCCCCAGTTCCTGGTCTTTGTTGGTTAATGAGAGATATTATGATTTTCTAATATTCAGAGCCACGATTATAAAACCCAGCATTTTACTTACTTGAATAAATTAAGAGACAGGACCTAGTGAGATGGAAAACAAAATTTTTTTTCAAGTTGCTATTCTGTTCTAATGCATAAGTCTGGCTATTTTGCTTACACACAAATATATATTTTACCAGTTTCTACTCTATTTTTGCTTAGCTTAAAACCACCACTGCCATTTCATAGATTTTGTTGTTGTTGTTTGCGGTGCTTGAACTCTGTGCCTGGGCTGTTCCTCAGATCTGCAGTTCAATGCCAGTGCTCTACTACTTTTGATTTGGCCAGTCCTGGGCTTGAACTCAGGGACTGAGCACTGTCCTTATATTTTCTCAAGGCTAGGTCTCTACCACTTCAGCCTCAGCACCACTTCCAGCATTTTTCTATGTATGTGGTATTGAGGAATTGAACCCAGGTCTTCGTGCATGCTAGGCAAGCACTCTACCACTAGGCCAAACTTCCAGCCCAAAATTATTCATCATTACTATTAGCTATCTTCTTTTTTTTATTATTGATTTGTCATGGTGCTTGGACTTTTGGCCTGGACACTGTCCCTGAGCTCTTCAGCTCAAGGCTAGCGCTCTTCCTCTACAGCTCCATTTTTGGTTTCTGGTAGTTAATTGGTGATGTAAGTCTCACAAACATATGTGTCCAGGCTGGCTTTGGGCTTTGAACCAAGATCCTCCATTCTCAGCCTCCATAGTAGCTAGAATTACATGCTTCAGCCAGCAGTGCCTGACTGTTTGATGTCTCTGTCTCTGTCTCTCTGTCTCTGTCTTTCTCTGTCTGTCTGCCTGTCTGTCTCTCTCTCTGTCTCTCTCTGTCTCTCTGTCTCTCTGTCTCTCTCTGTCTCTCTCTGTTGCTCTCTCTCTCTCTCTCTCTCTCTCTCTCTCTCTCTCTCTCTCTCTCTCTCTCTCTCTTTTGGTTGTAAGACTTTAATTGTGCATCTGGGCAGTGTCCCTGGGCTCCTCAGCTCAAGGCTACAACCTTAAACACCTTGAGCCACAGTGTCACTTCTGGTTTTCTGGTGCTTAAGTGGAAGTAACAGTTTCATGGACTTTAGTGTCTGGCCTGGCTTTGAACTGTGATCCTCAGAACCCAACCTTCTGAGATCATTTCCAGCTTTTTTTTGGTGTAAGTGGTACAGAATAATTGAACACAGGGCTTTGTGCATACTAGGCAAGCAAACTACCACTAGTGTGCACTCCAGCCTTAGATAAGGGCTTTCTTTTTCTTTTTCTTTTTTTCACTCATGGGGCTTGAACTCTGGGCCTGGATGTTTAGCTTAAGCTCTTCAGCTGAAGGCAAGAGCTCTACCACTTGAGGCACACTGTCATTTTGAATTTTCTGGATTATTTGGAAATAAGATTCTCACAGATTTTTATGCCTGGGCCGTCTTTGAACCTCGATCCTCCAGGGTAGCTAGGATTACCAGGGTGAGCCACCCGTCACGGGCATTAAATTATTATTTTTTGCATGTCCTATGGCTTCAACTCATGGCCAGAGCACTGTCCTAGGGCTCGCTCAAGGATAGCACTTTACTTCAGCCAACCAAGTCCCGGTCCAAATAGGCCACTCTTGAAGCTAGAATTACCGAAATCTGCCATAATACTGGCATGTCATTATCTAAGTATATAATTTTTCTTCTATTTTTGATGGATTTTCCTTAGTGTACATATTTCCTACATATTTTATGGAAAACTTCCTTCCCACTGGGGCCATAAGTTAAGCCTAGTGGAAGAGTTCTTGCCGAGCATGAATGAAGACCCAAGTTCAATTTCTCAGCACAACATAGATAAAAAAAATAAAAGTGGTGCTGTGGCACATGTGATAGAAATTGCGCCTTAAGAATAAACAAAAACAAAAACAAGGATTGTGCTCAGGTCCTGAGTCTAAGCCCAGTACTGGCAAAAAAAATTCTGCCCAAAGTAGACATATAAACTTGTACTTTTCAAAAAATTTGTTGTCAAGGTGATATACAAAGAGATTGCTGTTACATATGTAATGAGTACATTTCTTTTAAACACTGTTACCCCCTTCCCCCTATTCTTTTTCCCTTCACCCCAAGTCATAAATTTCATTTACAACAAATATGTATGTATTTTCATTCCTGAAAAAAATAGTTTAAAATGTGTTCAAATAAATGATGTAGGTTGATATATTTATCAAAATGGATTACTTGAACTCTAAAATAAACATTCTAGGTAATTTTTCTCATAAAATTGTAGTAATGCTATAAAACTAATAAAAAAGGAATTTTAGTTATTAATTTCTTATGTTTTACCTTTAACATTATTTCACTAAGCATACTGTTTATGCTATTAATACAGACAGCATGAAATATGATTATGTAAAAAAATTAAATGATTAAAAATAGTAAGGTTGGGGGCCAGTAGTTTGGCTTGGTGGCACACACCCTGGACTGGCAAAAAAGAAGTAGGGTTAGATAAAACAGATTTATTTCCAAATGTGTGGAAAATGGTATGATTTCTTGTTTGGCTAGTCCTGGGGCTTGAACTGAGGGACCAGGAACTGTCCTTGGCCACATTTGTTCAAGGGTGTACTCTGACACCTGAGCCACAGTGCCCCATCTGCTTTTTCTGTGTATGCAGTGCCGAGGAATTGAATCAAGGTCTTCTTGTATACTAGGCGAGCACTCTACAACTAGGCCACATTCAAAGCCAAAGTAGATTTTTGATGCTATTGTGGAGTTTTAATTTTCTTAAATATTTGTACAAAGCACAATGGATATATAAACAGACTTGAACTCACAGAACAGAGTCCCACATAATATTACAGTTACTCTGGCACTTCTCCCGATTGACAAAACACATTTCCAGGCATCTGCTCTGTCCTTAAGCTTTGGTAGCTGACTTGTCTTTCCATGGAGGGCTGGCCTGGATTCCTGGTGATTCCATGCATTTCATAGTTCCCTGTATATCCAGTAAGGTTGTCTTCTATGGGACCAGACCTGTCTGGTTTTTGGCCCACCCAGGACCTATGTGTCTGAGGTCTCACATTCTAAGTGGAAAATAAAACACAGTATAATAAGCACTGAAGAACTGCACACCATAATATTAACAATGAGAGTTTAATAGTTAGCAAAGTAAATACAATGAATACTTGACAAGAATCATGAGAGCAAGATAAAGAGATGTCTTTTTAGGAAGGGGACAGGGAAGCTCTAAATCCAGACTGGCCTCCAAGTTGCCTTCAGACAGTAATTCTACTTCAGAGTCCTCAGAAGGGTCTCCTTCCTCATGAGAAACAGAATGTCCTTCCTGAGTTAAGAGGGGGATGGATTCTGGTTTGTCGAATGGAGATTGAGTCTTTTTTAGGGAGATGGATGGGTCTGGATATTCTGTGAGGATGGATTCATTTTCCTCCAATGAATCCAGTATTGAGAGTACACTTGCTGCTTCCCATGGTGACATTTTCCATGAGCCCAGTGTGTGCCCCTTCAGCTTGCACAATAAGTGGAGTGTTACTCTGACTCAGATGGACTGACTCTGGGTGGAGTGTGAAAGGAAACGGAAGGAAATCTGGCTGCTCTTTTTCTTCCTCCATAGTATCTGCAGGTTCAACTGTGTCACACATGGGGTTCAGAGCAAAAGGTATATCCACAGGACTCTAAACCTGTTTGGTAATTTCTACAGAAGGCCCATGCTTTCTGGAGTGCAGTGATGATTCTCAGTCTCCATCAGTCACCAGCTCCATTGGTGGGTTTTTCATCCGGACTTCAGGATAAGCTCTTCCACGATGACCCAAACCTAAGAATGGAAATAGGTACAGAGTGGACAGAGTGGACTCTGCAAGTTGAAGTGTCACTCAACTTCCATGAGGATCTAATGGAGGAACCTGTAGAACTGGAGTTTGGACTGAACACTGAGGAGGTGTAGGGTCTTTCTAATGAGTGCTTATTCCCGAGTCCGTTCAGAGGACAGACATTACCTGGCTGACACCACCCATAAAGGGCATTTTGCCAAGCTCTGTAGAAGTAAGGGCCAACCAATATCTAGACCACATGGGCTTCCTACTCACAGGCTCTGAGGCACCCACACAAGGACTTCTACTTTTTCTAGGTCTTACTGGTCGCACATTCCTCCAGCTGTTTAGAAGAGCAGGTCCAAAGCCGGCATGTGGAGCCTCATATAGAGCTTGAGTTGTGTCAGGGTGTGGCAGTTCTTGAACTCGTAGAAATCACTGGGGTAGAAGTCCATTCACATCGTATAGATGGAACACATGGTGCTGTGGGCACATTCGGTACAAGGAAAGTGAGAGCCTTCTCTCTCCATCCTGAGCCTTCTACAAAAGCCCCTTTCTTGCAGGACTCTAATGCTGTGGCTGTCCTGCAGAGATGTGCACTTATGTGCTGGGAGGGGCGTAAAAGACACTCGAGAACAGGATGACTTTTACACCCCACTTCCAGAAGCTTCTGAGAGAGGCCTCTATGCATCTGTCCAAAGTAAACGCACCTTAAATTAACTAAGTAAATGCTCTAAATAAATCAATAAGTGAATGCTCTACATAAAGAACTAAATGCTCATTCCTCTAATCTTAGCCACCCAGCAGGCTGAGCTCTGAAGATCACAGTGGAAAGCCAGTCTAGTCAGTAAAAGTCTAAAGGCACTTGTCTTCAATTAGGCAGCAAAAAGCCAGAACTTGACCTATGACTCAAATGGTACAGTGCTAATTTTTGAACACCAAAGGGATGGCATTTAGACCTGGGTTCAGGTTCAAGTGGCAGCACTGGACCACACACCAAAATGTAAATGCTTTCAGGTTCTAACAGGCAAAGCTATCACAATCCCTCCCTGATGGCTCAAAAGTGATTCACCCCCAGCTTTTCCTCTGACTCCAGTATTTCACAGGCCTCCGCCATTAGTACTGACACCTCATTTCTTACTGGGAAATGGGATTTCCTAGGATGTCACCTAGGTGAGGGCTGCAGTTGGGAGCCACTTACTCATGCCTGAAATCCAACTTCTCAGTAAGCACACTGTTGAGACTCCAGTAGCTTGTGAGGGAAATGAAATAGCATGGTGTCCCAGTCATAATAAAGTAGTTTGTGCACTTGTATCATTCTTAGCTCCCCTGTGAACACCCCAGTGAACCAAACAGGCTCAGAGAGGAGCCAAGTATTCCAAGACTTGGCCAGGAGGGGTGAGCAAACCTGAGTTTGGAGGGGCACACTCACTTTTTCAAGAGAATTTCCAGCAACTACTACATTGTCCTCCACTATTTGAAATTGTGCAGGAAGTTTCCCACATAAAAGAGATCACCTTTCTGGTAGGCAGGGATCAGCTTTGTCAGCAGCATCTCCAACAGGCCTTCCTCCAGGATCCATAGGTTACAAGGCTCATTCAGAGTCTGAGCTGACTTACCATCACACTATGTTGGCAAAACAGTGGATATTTCAAACGTAGGAATGGGACCACACTTCACACTGAGGAATTGGAATAGAGTAGATTGGAAATGACACACTCTAATCTCAGTAGAGTCACTTGAAAGCACAGAAGAAGGTTGTAGTGTGTGGGCAGGATGATGGGTTCAAATAGGTTTCCTCTCAATATACCTCATCTGAGTTGCCCTGGAGTTTCCTGGCTTTCTTCCTAGAGAAATGCCTGATATACTGGAATTTTGGCTTGGCACTGATCCAGCATCTACTTCTTCAAGTGAGACATCCATATCTCTCATGCCTGAGATCCGAGCCTCCTGACCTTTGGCAACAGCACAGCAACATCTTTCTGGTTCCTGAGCCACAGGCCAAGGGAGCTGGCTTGAGCTGGTTGTCACATACAGTGGCTTGGTTACCAGGGTTCCATATTCTGTTCCATTGTGAGGGAGGTAGGGTCACCTTTCAAGGCCCAATGACCAAAGCTCCTTGCTCACAGAAGACCTCCCCAAAGACATACTGGAGGCTGAATCTCCCTTCCCACCTCACATATGGATGTAGTAAACAGCACACCTTTTTGTTCAAATCCCAAGTCATTAACTAGGCATAAGTGCTAGCCTGGTCTCAGGCTCAAGGAGCCTTTCTTAGGTAATATCCAAACTTAACTGTCACTATTCCCCTTACCCCTCACAAGACATTTTGCTTCACAGTGCCTTCTCAGCTTGCATTTTGCCTCTTGCACATTTTTTTTTGCTAGTCCTGGGACTTGACCTCAGAGCCTGACCATTGTTCTTAGGCTTTCTTTAGGCTATAGCTGTCCCACCAAGCCACAGCACCACTTCCAGCGTTTTCTATGTATATGGTACTGCAGAATCAAACCGGAGTCTTTTTGTGTGGTAGCCAAGCACTCTACAAATAGATGAAACACCCAGGCCATCTTGCACATATTTTTCACTTCAATCTACTAGGACGTTGTTAGGTTTCTGTATCCTAATCTATTTTTCTTCCTGATGAATATCTGTGCTGTCATCTGTAAAAATGCAAGTGGGAAAATCACAGAAGCATTGGTGACATAAAAAAAATTCTTACAGACATAGATAAGTGTTCATTCTTTGTAGGAGAAAGGATATTTTGATATGATGATGATGACTATTTATTAATAATTTATCGGGGTTTAGAGTTTGGCCCAGTGGTAGAGTGCTTGCCTAGCATCCATGAAGATCTAGGTTTGAGTCCTTAATATCACACAGATATAAAAATCCATACGGCAATGTGGCTCAAGTGGCAGAGGGCTAAACTTGGGAAAAGCCAAGAGCAGTGCTTAGGCCCTGAGTTCAAGCCCCAGGAATGGCAGAAAAACAAAAGAAAAGAAAAGAAAAGAAATGTGCTTTTTACAAGTTATTCACTCACAGCATTTGCCTCTGAATTCTTCGCTTCTGCATCTTGTGACTTATCCCTTTCCCTCAATGTAGACAAGAAAAACAGATTTTCTTACTTGCTATCCTTTGTCCAATCTTTGGATATTAATTCAAAATACAATATTGCCTGAAATATTGTGTGTGTGCATGTGTGTGTGTATCTGCCTTTGTGTGCATGCACACATGTGTACAGGGTTTAGGGCTTACTCATAGGGCCTGTGTGATAACCCTCAGCATCTTTTCCTCAAAGGTATTGGTCTTTCACTTCTAGCTTATTATAGCTAATTGGAGTTGAGAGATTCACTCAATTTCTTGCCCTGTGCATTGGAACCCAGTGCTGGGTTCTCATATTGTTAATTGTAGCTATAGAGAAGGCTGAGGTCTGGGGATGCTCGTTAGAATCCAGCCCCTGAAAGAAAGTCACTGATAGAAACCTTTATCTTCAGTTAAGCACGAATAAATAAGGCAAAAGTGGAACTGTGGCTCAGTTCCTCTTGTAGCAGCCATGAGAAAATTAGTAATTGGCAGCACCTGGTCCCTGAGAGAAATCCTTAGCACTGGTTCAAAAAAAGAAAGAAAATAATGAAAAAAATTAAAACTTGCTGAGGAATCCATAAGGATAAACGTGCCTGTGAATAATCTTGTCATTTCATATTCCCTCAAGAGCTTATGTCTCTCTATATTTTATCAAGTTTTTTAAAAGATATTTACATATTTTCTATCTTTCTTAAACAGAGATAGCCATCCACAAAACACAAACACAAACTCTCACACAGTATACCACCCACCCATAAGTGTCTGGCTGTGTATATATGTATAGTCATATGTATTGATCTGTCTCTCTATACTAATATATAAATGCATAAACGTATGTATTTAGACAAACAGGAAACATACATAGATAGGTCTCAGGCATTTCCAGATTTTGTGCAAGTCTTCTGAGTGCAACTTACCATTGTATTGTTTGTCAAGATAGAGTCCCTCTAACTTTTGGCCAGCTCCTTGTCCTTTGATACTTTTTTCTGCCAGTCCTGGGTTTTGAACGCTAGGCCTGGATGCTGTCACTGAGCTTGAGCTTCTTGCATTCAGTAGTTTATTGCAGATAAGAGTCTCATGGAGTTTCTGTCCTGGGCTGGCTTTGAATTGTGATCCTCAGATCTCAAACTCCTGAGTAGCTAGGATGACAGTCTTGAGCTACCAGTACCTGGTTCCTTTGCCTCTTTTACCCTTTTTTTGGCCCCACCATAGCCATGGTATCTACCTTCCTATGTTCTCTCCACCTGCCCCCAGACAGGGGTCTGACAGATGCTTTCCACCCACTTATTCATGTCCTCCTCTGTATTGGCTGACAGCTAAGACATGCACTCACTTGTCTGGATGCCAAACAAAAAGCCATGTGATTGTTTCTCAGTCTGGAACATCCTTTCAGATTTATAGCACCACAGAGGGTCAGGTTGATGCTCCTCCAGGGCTTCTTAAATTTTTCTCATATTAATCCACAACACGTTTGTCATCACTTGTCCAGCTAATTCATGTACTAAACCAGCATTCCCTAAAAACTTAGATCCCAATACCATGAGGACACTCAAGGGTGCATTAGGAGTGTGACCTGCAGGTGGATGTGAGACTGTCTAACTTGGAGGGGATTTCTCCACCACAGGAAATGGAATACAAATTTAGAATCTGCTTTCATGAGGTGACAATCTCTGGCAGATGTTCTTATCAAATGTGGCACTGCCTACTTCCAGCTTAAAACATGGGTTGATGACCCAGCATAACAGAGAATGTTTTCACCCCGGCCCTACACATAGGCTGGTACCCTGAACTTTCAGGTAGCATTTGGCTTTGAAGGTCATGAGATCTTAGTCTACAAATGATGAGTCCCTCCCGTGAGGCATAGCAAACGGAGCCAAAGTGCAACCCAGTTAAGCACCAGATCAAGCTTCCCTTCTTCAGTAGGGTATGGTTTGAAAACTGTGCAAAGCTTCTGTTTGAAGCCAGTCCAGTAAGGAAAGTCCTTGAAAATCTCATTTCCAGTTAACTGCCAAGAAAAAGCCAAAGATAGAGATGAAGCTCAAGAGAGCTAGAGAGCCATCTGAAAAGAATGGTTACACCCTGCAACATCCTCATTACCTGATCTTGAAAACATCTCTGTGTGCATCCCAGCATGCAGCCAGCATCTGGGGGTGACAGTGACCCCTGCGCCCAGTGGCAATCTGCACTGTCTCTGACATCTGTAATGTGAACCTCATTCTGTTGGGTTTGTGAAGCGGTGTCAACCCTGCAGAAGGAACCAACTGTGCCCTAACTCCCTCTGTCCCCTGGGGCCCCTAGCATTCCCCCATCTGCACCCCTCCTGTGGCTTCTGATCCTAGGGAGCCCTCCTGCCCTGTCCAACACTCACATGAAGTGCATATTTCTTCTCCTGGGGCAACTTCTCCACAGAGAGTACATGACATGCCCACTCTCCAGGCACGGGGAGATCCTGGCAAAGTAGCAAATCAGTGATAAGGACATAAAGTAATGAATAGAATTTTAGATCCTGATGGTAGACAGTCTGCAAAATCCAAGGGAGAATGGAATTGGAGGGGACCAGGGATCAGGATGTGGGCATGGAGCTTCCCTGCCAAGGAGGTGGGGGAAGTCACAGGCTGGGGGATGCACAGGATGATCCATGGGCCCTGTGCAGCTACTGGGTCACCCCCTTCTGCATCTCAGCCTTTGGCTTTGAGCTCTGTGATCGTCAAGATGTGCACAGTCTGTACTCTTCCTGGCAGAAGAAAGGACCCTGGGAAGACAATTGTAGACCCTTTGTGAGTGTAGGAAGGGGTAGGCTGGACACCCAGTCCAAGAGGAGCTAAAACTGGAGTCGAGGGGTGTGCAAGAATTGGGTGTGAGGGTTGTGGGCAGTCACAGTCACGGCAGAGGTGGCTCTGTCTGTGGGGTGAATGCCTCCCTGCAGGCACAGCACTGGACATATCAGAGATCCACATGAAAAGGAAAAGCTGGAAATGGCACTATGGTTCAAATGGTAGAGCATCAACCTTCAGCAAAAGAGCTCAGGGACAGTACCCAGGACCTGAGTTCAAGCCTCATGACTGTAAAAGAAAAAGAACCAGGACTATGAGAGGGAACCTGGTACTCTCTTTGTCTAATCAGACACAAGAAGAGGCCGGGATAGGCTGTGGAAAAACACAGAGAACATCTTCCCCCAGCTCATCCTGTCCAGCATGCAGGGACAGCCATGTAACTAGGGCTACGGTGAGATCATCTTCACCCCTGTGCTGCCATCTGAATTGTAGGCCTCTGTCCTGGCATGGGGTGTCCTGATGACTGAGCAGGTGCCCTAACCCTAGATGGAGAGCAGCCACTGACTGTGGTAGCTAAGGAGAGATCTGTTCCATAGCTATCAGGCCACCCAGCATGGGAGCCATAACCACCCCTCACCCAGGTAGAGGCCAATGGTTCTCCAGGTGCTACTAACATTGCCCCACCCCTAGCTCTGGGTACACGTGACATTCCCTCCACAAGGAGCAGGACTAAGTGAAGGATCAGGAAGCGGCCTATGGGCTTCAGATGATGGCCAGGCTGGCACTACAGACGGCCTCACTCTGTCACCACCTTCCCCTGCCTCCATCATTCCTCCATCATGCCTCTCTACCTCCCACCCATTAACCTTGGAAACCAATGAACTGGGCTCTCATCATTCCTCTCATCTCTTCACCCACCTTGCCATGCGTCCATCCCTCTGTCACTTCCACCCCACACACATCCCACCACCAGCTATCCTGTAGCTTATGAGGATCCCAGAGGAAGCTCTTGGTGAAGGGCTTGTGACCACAAAACAGTTACTATCACCCGCTCCGGCCTGATCCACCACAGAATAAGAACAGCCAAGCAGGCACACACTGCAGCAGAGTTGCTCTGCTGCCACCCTGATTTCTTCATGGCCAGGAATGGCTCTCCTCAGCCTCCCAGCTCAGTAACCAGAACATTGTGCTTTCACAGAGCCATGGCTTCCAGTCTCCATGGACACAATGACATCAAGGTGATGCCAACTTCCCCATCTCTATATACTTCTAACTATGGGATGGGAGCTGAGGTTCTCTTCTGTGACTCCATCCGCTAAGAGGCTCATGCAGATTTCTATCCTTTGCTCATCATGGTGACTCTTTGGTTAACAAGTCACTGCTGGGCTTCCAGTTCACCACATATAGAACCCATACTCCAACACTTTTCTTAGAAGGACTGATGACTTTTAAATATTCTCGAGTTTTAAATTTCTAGTTCCTTCTCTCTTTCATTTATATATTTCCCTTCCTCACATACTTCCCTTTTTTACCTTCCTTCTTTCATTCCTGGCCTTGAACTCAAGACCTGGAGCTTTTTCTTAGCTTTTCTTTGCTCAAGGTAGCACTCTAGCTCTTGAGCCACAGCTCTACTTCAATCTTTGTTCTTGCTCTAAACTGGGTGTATGAGTCTCATGCATTTTTCCCTTTGCTGGGTTGGTTTTAAACCACAATACTAAGATCAGGATCCTGAATATGCCTCGGATTACAGGTATTATCTAATCAAAACAAATTCCTGATTTCTTTTTTAGACATAATTAGTTCTTTCAGGTGAGCCACCAGCCACTCATGCAAGAGCATTGCAGGATCCCAGCATTCATCTTGTCTCCAGTCTTATTCCATCCATCTCACAATGGTCATCTAAAACACCCTGCAGCATGCCTGAAGTCGCAAGGAACATTCTCAACGCCATGAGAAGCCCCCTTAAGCTCTGCCTCAGACATGCCCAGCCCCCATCCCACTTCCACATGAGCATTTGTTTAGGAGAAATTTCCTAAGTACATCATCATGTTTTCCTCACCATTCAAATTTCATCTTTGGAGTCATTTCTCCCAGACAAAGAGGAACATGATCCATGGTTTGATAGCAGCTCCAGCTTCATAGTCCCAGCCACCAACACCCCCCCATTACCCTGCCAGACACCTGAATTCAAGAACAATGTTTTCACTACCCCTGACTCTTATCAAATGTTTTAACTTATACAGAACATTAAAATAATTTTACTAAATGGATTAAACACATGGCATCAAGCTTCAGAATCTTTGCACCTGAACTTTTAGTGAATCACAGACACACCAGCATTTCTGTAGCCAACAGAAATCTTAGCTTTGAGATTTCAGCATTCCTGGTATCCAAGTTTGGATGTGCTAACACTGCCCTTAATGGGGCACTTCAATCACACATACCCACAACAATCAATGTCATTTGACATTCACTGGTAGGTGGTGCTAGGAAAAAGACTGATGTGCCAACTCCATGCTGGCTTGACCTATGCCATCTTCAAACCTGGAGCAAGTGGGGCTCCTCTCTCCATGACACCTTTTGTGTACTACCCCAGGAGGACCTTTACCTTGAGACAAAATTATGAAGACTATCTCTACCAGCAAAGATTCCAGTGAGATGTGCCTACATGGATAAAGCTAAAATCTCACTAAAGTGAGGTTGTTGGCAGTGCTGGAGCCTGAACTCTGGGCCTGGGAACTAAGCATTTGTACTCAAGACTAGCCCTTTACCACTGGAGCACAAACTCCATTCCCAGCTGTTTTTATTTTTGGTAGTAAGAATCTATCAGACTTTCCTGTTCTAGGTGACTTGGAACTTCCATACTCACATCTCAGCCTCGTGACCAGCCTGGCTTAAAAGTGTGGATCAGCCATGTGCCACACCTGAGGACTTCAGCCAGCACATTTTTTCCCAAAAATTGGAAGAGGAAGATGAGGGAGGGTTGGGCTCATCCTGCCCTGCATATGAAGGAGAGCATCAGTGCCTGAACTTCATTCCCTGTTGTAGGCTGCTGGAGGAAAAGGAAGCAAATAGACACAGGCTGGCAGCAGAAGCCACAGAACAACTTGTGACCAAGACTCCCAGAGCAGACCTCAGAATCGATGACAGAGTTGGATCTACCCAGTAACAGAGGCAGTGGTGACACCTGAAACTGCGCGTTTGAGCCTTTGCTGCTAGTAAACAGGGCTACCTATGTCTCAATGAGAAAGGTGAGATTTTGGTGGAGAAGGTGAGATTAAACATTATGTATCATGCAAGAAGACAGACTATAAGGGGTCTTTTATTATTCCAAGTGAAATTTTGGATTTCCTCTTCTGTTTCTTTAAAGAATGACATTGGAATATTGATGAATATTGCACTGAATTTGTAGATAGTCCTTATCAAGATTGCCATTTTTACAATATTACTTCTTCCAAAGCAGGAGCATAGGTTTTTGCATTTCCTCAGTTCTGCGTTAATTTCCTTCTCCAGGGTTTATAGTTCCATCAAAAAGGTGCTTTACATTCTAAGTTAATTCCTAGGTATTTATTTTCTTTGATAGCAAAATGAGTTGCTATCCTGATTCTTGCCTCATTCCTCTCATTTGTTAGCATATGGGAAGGCAGTTGACATTGAGGGTTAATTTTATACCCTGCTACCTTACCAAAGTTTTATATCAGCTCAAGCAGCTTTGGAGTAGAATCTATAGGGTCCTTTAAATACAGAATCATGTCATCTGTAAGGAGAGAAAGTTTCAGTTCCTCTTTCCCTTTTCCTCCTCACTCCAGTTAGAATGGCCAAGACCCAGAAATCTAATAACGTATGCTGGAGGGGATGTGGCCAGTAGGGATCACTACTACACTGCTGGTGGGATTGCAAACTCGTTCAACCACTATGGAAAGCACTATGGCAGTATCCCAAAAAGACTAAACATAGAGCTCCCCTGTGATCCAGCAATTTCACTACTTGCCAATCGTCCAGATAGGACATACTAAATTCACTAGAACAATAACCTTTATCACAGCACTATTTACTATAGCAAAGGTATGGAACCAACCCAGATGCCCGTCAGTTGATGAGTAGATCAAATATGGTATTTTTACACAATGGAATTCTGTGCTTCTGTCAGAAAGAATGACATAGACGAATTTGTAAGGAAATAGAAAGACTGTAAAGTTTAGAAATTAGTTTCTGTCTCCTTCTCTATCTCTGTACAATTTAGAAGTTCCTGTTTCTCTCTCTTTCTCTCTTTTCTCTCTTTCTCTCTCTCTCTCTTTCTGTCTCTCTCTCTGTCTCTCTCTTCTCTCTCTCTCTCTCTCTCTCTCTCTCTCTCTCTCTCTCTCTCTCTCTTTCTCTCTCTCTCTCTATCTCTCTAATCCTTAGGCTTGAACTCAGGGCCTGAGCTACTTTTGCTCAAGGTTAGCACTCTACCATTTGAACCACAGTGCTGCTTCTGGCTTGCTCTTTTCACGTAGTATTGAGGAATCTAACCCAGGCCTTCATCCTTGATAGGTTAGCAGTCTACCACTAAGCCACACAGTCAGCTTTTAGAGGTTTCTGACAAAGGTTTTCCTACATGCTATTATTTCTTCTGTGAGTGCTGTTAATGCTTGCTGAAGGTTGACTTTGTTTAGAAGACTTACCCTAATGCTCCCATATACAGAGATTCTATATATAGCTAAATGTTTTTCATTACTCAGAATTTCTCTATTGTGTATGTTCTGAAATGTACTGAAGACTGACTTCTGATTAAAAGTCATTGCACATTTGTTCTATTCATTAGTTTTCTTTTCTTCTATGGGAATCAGGATTGTGATGAACACAGAAGTATGCCTTCCAGGTCAAACACTTTCCACATTTGTAATATTCATAAGGTTTTTCTCTCCTATGTGCATTTTATACTTAGTCATGCGTTCATGATGGATTTTTCATATTCTTATATTCATACGATTTTTATCCTGTGTCTGTGTGGTATCATGCAAACTCAACTATGAGTTCTTCAAAAAAATTTCCCTTTCATTTTATTCATAGGATTCTATCCTGTGGGTGTTTAGTGATAAATCTTGACTTGTGCCTTCTGGGGAAAAGACTGAACATTTGCTACATTCATTAAGGGTTTTATCTTGTGTTGGTTCTGTGACACAAGCTGAGTTGTCTTCCACAGACTAAAAAGTCTTTCCTATTTATTACATTGCTAAGGCTTCTCATATGTGTGAACTCTCTTACGCTTCCTGAAGGGTGAATACTGCACGAAAGACTTTCAACTTTGGTTATATTCCTAAGGTTTCTAATATGTGTGAATTCTGTTATGCCTCCTGTAATGTGACTTCCATCTGAAGGTCTTACCACATTTGATGCACTCGTAGAGTTTCTCTCCTGTGTGTGTTCTCTGATGCAATTTGAGGGAAGACTTCCATTTGAAAGACATTCCACATCGGTTACATTCATAAGGTTTTTCTCCTGTTTGAATTGTCTTATGCATGTTGAGGTTTGGCTTCTGTGTGAAGGACTTTCCCCATATGTTACACTCATAAGGTGTTTCTCCTGAGTGTATTCTCTGATGAACATGGAGTTTTACCTTCCATTTGAAAGACTTTCCGCATTCACTACATGCATAAGTTTTCTCTCCTGTGTGTGTTCTATTATGCCCATCAAGATATGACTTCCTCTTGAAGGTCTTTCCACATTTGTTGCACACATAAGGTTTCTCTGCTGTGTGTGTTCTTTGATGCAATTTGAGGGAAGACTTCTGTCTGAAAGACTTTACACATTGGTTACATTCATAAGGTTTCACTCCTGTGTGTATTCTCTGATGAACACGAAGTTTTCCCTTCCCTTGGAAAGACTTTCCACATTCATTACACTTATAAGATTTCTCTCCTGTGTGTGTTATTTGATGAACTCGAAGGTGTATCTTCTGGGTGAAAGACTTTTCTCATTTGTTACATTCATAAGGTTTCTCTTCTGTGTGTCTTCTCTGGTGCAAAGTGAGGTATGATTTCAGTCTAAAAGTCTTCCCACATTTATCCCATTCATAAGATTTCTCTTCTGTGTGAGATCTCTGATGTGTGCTGAGAGCTGAATTCTGGGCAGAAATTTTATTATGTTCCTCATATTCATAAGGTTTGTCTTCTCTTGGAGATCGAGGTTGGAGAGTCAGGTCTGACTTCTCAGAAATTAATTTTCACAATTGATGTACGCATCACATATCTCAGGATATTTGCTCTGAGGTATTGTAAGGCGTATTTCATTACTGAAAGATTTCTCACATTCACTACATATATGAGGAGTCTCTCCTGTGTACATTTTCGGATGTGTAGTGATGGTCGGTGTTAAGTACAATATTTTTCATCACACAGTACATTTAGCAGTTTTCCTCCCTCCCTGTAGAATTTCTTGGGTAGGGAGAACAGAATTATGATACTGCAGATCTTTTGGACTGTCACAATCATGAATAAAATGCTCTGAATAGCCGATGGATTTTTTAAGAACAGGAGACATACGAGATCTATATGCAGCATGCATCTCATCAGGCTTAGGAGACAGAAGCATGTTCTGACACTTAATGAACTCCTCAGTCCTCACCCCTAAGTTGTTGCCGTTATTACTAATCAGCTCTGGATTATGTGTAGAGCTCAAATTTAAAGTTGTAGCTAATCTCTCGTTTTCCTCCACTTTGATACTACTTGCAACTGCTACTTCACAAAGACATTCATGTGGAATTTCCTGGCATGTCTTGAACACATTTTCCATTACCTGGACATCTAAAATGAGTCATAGAAAAAAAGACACAAACATACATGAGATACAAATATTCCTTACTGTAAAGGTAATGACTTTACTTTCCCATCCTAAGTGTTAGATATTTTAAAATATAAAAGTGGAAATGGATTTGTGAGAAATATATGCTTTTCTCCCTAACATATTAAGAAAATGATATTTTACAATGACCAATAATGTTTTTCTGTGTTTTAGTTCTCTTTTTTTGTATTTTTTTATTGTAATTAGTAAAAGGGTTACATGATATTGGCCAGATAGAAGGTGCATTAATTCACATACATTGATACCCTTTCACATGTCTTGGTACCCGTATCCCTCCCCCCCCACACCCCCCACCCGTCTTGATTTTCCCCCCGTCCCTATCAAATTTCAAATATCCAAATACAAATAAATTCAATAAATCAGATGACAAAGTGAGATACTATACCAATATGAGATAACCAAGGGACAGCAAAGTCGTGCTCCAGTGGCGCAATCGGTTAGCGCGCGGTACTTATATAATAGTTCTCTTTTTATATCACAGGAAATATTTATTGAAATTACCCAACTATGTATTGCTACAGTTTTAAGCTGAGTACTACCTATACTATACCTGCAGCTGTTTTTTTTCAAATACTGTTTTGTTTATACATTGAGGAATAGCTGCCTTTCTTTTATTTTTGAGAAATAATCTAAATA
The DNA here is from genome assembly GCF_031878675.1 of Megascapheus bottae. Lineage (NCBI taxonomy): Eukaryota > Metazoa > Chordata > Mammalia > Rodentia > Geomyidae > Megascapheus > Megascapheus bottae. The sequence goes on along the minus strand of NW_028327710.1, from coordinate 13,951 downwards.
TTGTGCTTTTTTGCATCTTTTTAAAACTTTCTTTTCTTTTCTTTTCTTTTTTTTGTAGTTCATAGGCCTCGGCCCTGTCCCTGAACACTTCAGCAGAAGACTATAACCCCTACCCTTGAGCTACAGCCCCACTTCCTCTTTTCTAGAGTTAACTACAGAGAAGAGTCTCAGGTCCTGAGTAGCAGATAGGATTACCTTACCCAGTTTCAATGCTGTTTGCTTATTAACCATTAAGTGAGGAACACGAATTTTTTCTAGATTCAGCGGCCACAAGTTTGGTTTATATGTCTGTTTGCCTTTGATCCAAGCAAGAACGATTCTTGAGAGTAAGGACTTACACCTATATCCCTTCAGTTACAACTTCTCACTAAAGTCTCAATTTAGGTATTTGTGGGAATTTTGAAATTTGTTTTTTTCCATTTGAAGTCTTATAAAAATTCCTTTTCTAACACTCCTGTCCCTCAGAATGATGGAAGACCAGAAAATCCCCAGCTCATTGTATAGTTAATTTTCTTATGTTGATTGAAACTTTGTTGTTTTTTTTTCCTTCCATTCCTGGGTTTGAACTTAGGACCTAACCACTGTCCTTGGGTTTTCTCAAGACTATAACCCTACCAATGAATTCATTACTTCTGGCTTTTTCTATGTATGTGGTAATAAGGAATCAAACCTGTGTCTTTGTGCATGCTACGCAAGCACTCTACCACTAGGCTCAATTTCTGGTGGAAAGGTCTGGTTCTGAATACCAGTCTCTTCCTACCAGCAAAAAGATATTATCCTTATCAGAGAATAATGCCCTGACTTATTCCTTGTTTGCTCAATCATTTATAGTCTTAGTTTTAAAGAAATGAAATATCTTTCTTTCTTTCTTTCTTTCTTTCTTTCTTTCTTTCTTTCTTTCTTCCTTTCTTCCTTCCTTTCCTTCCTTCCCTCTTCCTTCCCTCTTTCTTCTTTCTTTCTTCTTTCTTTCTTTCTTTCTTTCTTTCTTTCTTTCTTTCTTTCTTTCTTTCTTGTTTTGCAGTCATGGGACTTGAATTCTAGACCTGGCTGTTCTTCCTGAGCTCTTCAGCTCAAGGCTGCTGCCCTATGTTTTAGCCTTAACCCCACTTCCCATTTTCTATTGGTTCATTGGAGAGAAGAGTCTAAGGTGTTTTTGTGATAAGTCAGTCTTTGAACCTTGATCCTCAGATCTCAGCCTCCAAAGTAGCTAGGATTACAGGCATGAGCCACGGGCCCATGACTTTCTCATTTTATTTTGTTTCACAGTGATTTCTACAGAGAAATCTTACTTTAACTCTACTGCCACATAGAATTCATTATATCACCCTATGATTCTTGGTGCCGGGGGTTTGGGCTAGCATGCACAAAGACCTGATTCAGTTCCTTGGTACTACATACAAAGAAAAAGCCAGAAGTGGTGCTATGACTCAAGAAGTAGAGAGCTAGCCTTGAGAAAACAAAAGGACCATGCTCAGGCCCTGAGACCAAGCATAGGATTGGGAAATGAAAATGATTCTTGATTCATTCACAAAGAATTCCATAGGTTCCACACAGGATTTAGGGTAACTAAGAATATTATTGCTCAGTACATCACAACATGAACTTACCAATGGGGCTCAGGCTCCAACATCAATATGAAGATGCATTCATTCACCTGTGATATTCTTGTCAGAGGAATTTCCTATCCAGAAGTCTGCACAGTGCTGTAGCTTGTCAATTAATACAGGTTTGGGAACATAGGGCCCTGTAAATTAGAAACAGTAGAGAGTTATTGCTTATGCTGGGTCATCATTGCTTTAAGTTCGCAGACATCCTACTCACAAGTTATCTATTAAATCTTTTTTCTCATTTCTCACTGGCTCCATGGTTGACTTTTCCCCAGCTGTGGATTCATTTTGTATGGCATAAACTTAGCTGTCTTGCTCAAGGCTAGAAAAATACCAGTTTGAGTCCCAGCTCCACTTACATGCATAGGTCTTCATGCATGCTAGGCAAGCACTCAACCACAAAGTCAAACTCTTGACACTCCACTAACATTTTTGAGGGGTTACTTGGAGTTATAGAGTTTCATGGCAATTTTTATTCCATTGCTGGCTTCAAATTAGAATTCTTAGATTTCTTCCTCCTGAATATTTTAAGATTACAGGCATGAAACATTCCACCTAGTGCCAGGTTTCCATTATAAACTCACTGTTTAGTGATTTGTAGATCCTATTTCCAATAACGATATATATTCTATTCTGGATTGTTTATCCACTTACAATTACTGTGTAAGTTTGGAATGTCGTCTCCATTAGAAGAAACATAATTTAGAACTGTTGTCAAAGTATCCTGAAGGTATCCTGAAGAATGAGTACAAAATTACCTTAGGTTTTCTTTAGAAAGTAATGATACTTCTCAGGGCCTGGAATCTTTCATTTAAATAGTATTGAAAGTTTGATAAACATTCACGTATCTGCAAAATAACAAGGCACTTGGCCTTGCAAGTGAATTTGACTTTTGCTCACCTAAGGACACCAGGTTGCTGTAGGTCTCCAGCATTACATCTCTGTACAGGGTCCTCTGAGCATTGTGCAGATGCTGCCACTCCTCCCAGGTGAAATCCACAGCTACATCATCAAATTACACCAGCTTCTGGAATGGCACATTTTCATCAAGTAATTAGCACTGAGTTATAGACACACCTTGTCTGGAATTTTATTCTTTTTTGTTGGAATTGTATTGCTTTACTTAAATGTTTAGACTTACATGAAATATTGACCTGAAAAGCTTAGGGATGGTGCCTAGGCCCAGAGTTCAAGTCGCAAGACCCACAAAAAATAAAAAGGCAAGCCAGGTGTTGGTGGCTCACGCCTGTCATCCTAGCTATTCAGGAGACTGAGATCTCAGGACCGTGGTTCAAAGCCAGCTTGGCACAAAATTCCATGAGACTCCTTTCCAATTACCCACCATAAAATGTTTAATGGCTTGTGGCATATAATGGTAGAGCAATTGTGGTATCGACAAAAATAAGTCGGGGGAGTAGATTTAGGTTATAAATGGAATTATTCCATTGAAAAGGAACTACATTATATGATGACATATGCTGGTTCTGTGAGAATATTGCAAAATCTTAGGGTATCAAGTAATAATACTGTGAAGTACACCCAGAATGTTAATGTTCTATGTCTGGCATAATAATTACTTGGGGAAGAAACTTTTTTTTGGCTGGGGGATTTGTAAGGCTTGAACTCTGGGCCTGGGCACTGTTCCTGAGCTCTTCAACTCAAGGCTATCACTCTACCTATGAAGCCACAGTGCAATTTCCTATATTCTAGTGGTTAACTGTAGATGAGAGTCTCATAGACTTTCTAATTCCCAGGCTGGCTTTGAACCAAATCATTAGATATCAGCCTGATATCTGAGTAGATAGGATTACAGGTAGAAGTCACTGCACCTGGCAGGAAATTTATTTCTTGCTGTTTCATACTACAAATTTACTGTATGTTTTACTTTTTCAAAAAGACTGAGGATGACCTTTGTTCTGTATATAATGGGAAGAGGGGTAGGGAGCTGCGAGCAGAAGAACTGAGGGGCAATACTCAGGGTAGGACAATAGCCTTAAACTAAAGAGCTCACGGCCCAAGGTCCAAGCCCCATGACTTTCCCCACTACCCCACAAAAAAAGGGAAAAAAATTGGAGATTGGAGAGGATTTTGTAAAAAGAATATATAGAAATAGTAGTTCAAAATGTAGAAAGAAGTTCAATATTAACAGTCATGAGAAAAATTAAAATTACAATGAAATCATTACTTTAAATATGTTAATATAAATATAGTTTTAAACAAAAAGATCCACATACACACACACAAACACACACACACACACGCATACAAAAAAACAACTTTCAAAGTCTAACTATTACTGGGAAGGAAGTGAGAAGAAGTAGAACTCTGGAATATTTCTGCAAGGAATATAAAACAATCAAAAATTGCGTGGAGAGTGCTAAAAAAGTACTAAATATAGAATTACATAGAAATATGGTCCAACACTTCTATTTCTAGATTTGTACCTAACGGAAGAGAAAGCAGAGACTAGAACAAATATGTGGAGAATCCATTCACAACTATTAATAATAATCAAAAGGTAGAAATATGCAAAACAATGCATTGAAAAGGAAGAACATTTTACTATATTTTACAGATGAATCTTGATTACAGTAAACTAAAAATACAGCAGTCATAAAGGAAGAGCTAGGGTATGTTTTCCCTTCCAGAGCTTCCAAGGATCAACAAACCCTTAGAGCCAAAAAGCACGATGGTTCCAGAGAATGGAGTAGAGAGGAACAGGAGCTGAATGTTTAATGATTATACATGGAAGATGAAAATTGCTCTAGATGGGTAGAATGAAGAGAGAACTGTACCCTAAACAATGGTTATGTAGCCACACAGGATGGGACACACCAATACTCCCTGAACTTGGGAAACTCAAGAAGGATTTCTAGCCATACTAGAGGCATGGAAAGATCTATCATAAAAACTAATGTGGAGGGGCTGGGAGTTTGGCATAGTTGTAGAGTGCTTGTATAAAGACGAAGGTTCAATTCCGCAGTAACACATACACAGAAAAAACCAGAAGTAGTGCTGTGGCTCAAGTAGAAGATCACTAGGCTTGAGGAAAGCTGAAGGACAGTGCTCAGACCGAGTTCCAGCCAAAGGGCTTGTTTAAAAAAAAACCAGAAAGCTGAGCATGATGGGGTGGTGGCTCACTTCTATAATCCTAGCTACTCAGGAGGCTGAGATCTGAGGATCAAGGTTTAAAGCCATCCTGGCACAAAAACACCTGAGACTCTTATCTCTAATTTACCTTTAGAAAATGGGAAGTGGGGCTTGGCTCCAGGGTAAGGTGGTAGCCTGGAGCTGAAGAAATCAGGGATAGTGCCCAGGCTGAGTTCAAGATCTATGACCCACCAAAAAAAAACCCAAAAAACAAAAATAATATGGAAAAATTTGGATTCTGTGAATTTTATCAGGCATATAAATGTCTTTTTTGCCATTGAAATAACAAAATGTTTGGAAACATTTTAAAAGTTTTTACCTAGAAATGTACACTACAAATGGAATTAATAACAAACAGAAAATATGCAAAAGATACAAATTATCACAATATGGGTATCCTGCTTCTGTATCTTTTCACTGACTCCTGTTCAAATGAGTCACATATTCTGAATCATTTCTCCCAGTCGATATATGCCACACATGTTAGCTTGTACTGAACTTCTTGGGAAAACAAAAGCAAATACTAAGCAAATGTGTGTTAAATTTTGTCAACAGTGCTATTTCAAATATAAAAACATACTCATAGCATTATTTAATATCAATGCTGGAATCTAACTTACACTGGCAGAATCTTCAATCTTTTGAGAATCTTCAAAAGGGTGTGTAAATATTTAGGATCGTTATGTCTTCCAGGAGGAAAGATCCCTTTAGTAGTATGTAGTCACCTTCTTTGTCTTTTCTTACTAATTTTAGTTTGAAGTCTATTGTATCTGATATGAGGATGGCAACTCCAGCCTGTTTATGGGGGCAGTTAGCTTGATAGAGTTTATTCCAACCTCTCACTTTCAAAAGATGATTGTTTTGGGGTAAGATGTGTCTCTTGAAGACAGCAGAACGATGGCTCTTCCTTTTTGATCCAACTAGACAACCTATGCCGTTTAATTGGAGAGTTAAGTCCATTGATATTGAGAGTTAGGATTGAGAGATATTTATTAGTTCCTACCATTTTTAAAAGCTTTTAGTAGGGCCTGTGTCTTGACAGTTCTTGTGGTCCTTGGATGGTATGCTGTTTAGGTGCCATTTCTTTCCCTATATTGCATTTATTTTGGTTTTCTATGTATAGAGCATCTTTGAGAATTCTCTGTAGTGTTGGTTTTGTTTCGACATATTGTTGCAGCTTTTCCCTGGAATGGAATGTTTTTATTGTTCCCTCAGTTATGAATGAGAGCTTAGCTGGCTACATTATTCTTTGTTGGTAGTTATTTGATTTAAGGGCATGACATATATGCTTCCAGTCACTTCGTGCTTCCATGGTCTCTGCTGAGAAATCTGGGGTTATTCTGATTGGTTTGCCTTTATAGGTTACTGATCCCTTTTCCCTGGCTGCCTTTAGGATCTTTTCTTTCATTTCTATTGATCCAGTTCGGATCACAATGTGGCGGTGGGATGTTCTTTTCTCTCAGGTCTGTTTGGGGTTCTAAAAGTTTCTCGTATCTGGATGGGCCTGCCCTTCTGGATATTTGGGAAATTCTCTGAGATGATTCCCTGAAGTATATTTCCAATACCATTGACCTCTTTCTCCACGCCCTCCTCAATACCAACTAGCCTGAAATTAGGCTTCCTCATTGCATCTTGGACCTCCTGAAGCGCTCTCTCAGATATCCTAGATTTGGATTGACTCATTTTCTGTTCTTTCTCTATAATACCTAAATTATCTTCAGCCCCGGAAATTCTCTCCTCTGCATTGTCTAACCTGCTATCAAAGGTACCTACTTTATTTTCATCTCCCTTGCTTCTAATTGCTCACTTTTTATGCCTTGCGTCTCTTGTTTTAGATCATAAGGATAACTGACTTAAGTTGGGAAGTAGGTAGAATATTTGAGTACAAAGTTTCCCCCCTTCCCTATCAAATTTCAAATATCCAAATACAAATAAATTCAATATATCAGATAACGAAGTGAGATACTATACCAATATGGGATAAACAAGGGACAGCAAAGGAGATGAGAGACAACATAGTACATTAAGGACAACAATCATTCATTATGTGGCTTTTGTTTCAATATCCTGGAGGTCCTTTCAATTAGCTTCACATTATATGGCCTTATATATGGCCTTTTGCTCTATTGCCAATCTCTGCTAGTAGAGCCCAAGGTTTCTACTGATTATGACGAATGATGGAAACCACTGAGCCTAAGTTCCTTTGAGTCTGGCTTACTTCACTTAATATGATTTGTTCTAAGTCTTTCCATTTCCTAACAAATGGGCCGATGTCATTCTTTCTGACAGCAGCATAGAATTCCATTGTGTACAAATACCACAACTTGTTGATCCACTCATCAACTGAGGGACATCTGGGTTGGTTCCATATCTTTGCTATGGTGAATAGTGCTGCAATGAACATTGTTGTGCTAGTGGGATTAGTATGCCATTGTTTCTGGATTGTTGGGTAAATGCCAAGTAGTGAATTGCTGGGTCATAGGGGAGTTCTATATTTAGCATTTTGAGGCACTGCCACACTGCTTTCCATAGTGGTTGGACGAGTTTGCACTCCCACCAACAGTATAGAGTGATCCCTCCTGGCCACATCCCTCCAGCATCTGTTGTCATTCGTTTTCCTGATCCTGGCCATTCTGACTGGAGTGAGGTGGAATCTTAGAGTTGTTTTGATTTGCATTTCTTTTATGACCAGAGATGTGGAGCATTTCTTCATGTGTCTATAGGCCATTTTTGTTTCTTCATCAGAGAAGACTCTCTTTAAGTCTTTGGCCCATTTTTTAATGGGATGGGTGTTACTTTGGAGGTTAGTTTTGGAGTGATTCAATTTTTTGAGTTGTTGATATATTTTAGATATGAGGCCTTTGTCCGTTGTTTGGTTGGTGAAGATCTTCTCCTAGTCTGTAGGCTTCCTGATTAGTTTACTAGCTATATCCATTCCCATACAAAAGCTCTGCAGTTTAATGCTGTCCCACTTATCCAGCCTTTCTCTGATTTGTTGTGATTCTTGGTCCTTATTACGAAAGTTTCGACCTGTGCCAAGGAGGCCTAGTGTATCTCCTATTCCTTCCTGTGAAGTTTTCAGTGTGTCAGCTTTTACCTCCAGGTCTTTTATCCATTTGGAGTTAATTCTAGTGCAAAGTGACAAAGAAGGATCCAACTTTAGTTTTCTGCAGGTGTTTAACCAGTTCTGCCAGCACAACTTGTTGAAGAGGCTATCTTTCTTCCATTCTATTTTTTTGGCTCCCTGTTCAAAGATTAGGTGGCCATAGGTCTGTGGTTTAATATCTGGTTCCGCAGTTCTACTCCATTGGACATCAGGCCTGTTCTTGTGCCAGTACCAAACTGTTTTGAGAATTATAGCTCTGTAATAGAGTCTTAAGTTTGGAATTGAAATTCCTCCAGCGCTGTTCTTTCTACTAAGAAGTGTTTTTGCTATACGGGGTCTTTTATTATTCCATATGAAATTTTGAATTGCCTCTTCTATTTCTTTAAAGAATGACATTGGGATGTTGATGGGTATTACATTGAATTTGTAGATAGCCCTTGGCAAGATTGTCATGTTCACAATGTTGATTCTTCCAATCCAGGAGCATGGGAGGTTTTTCCATTTCCTTAGTTCTGCTTTAATTTCCTTTTTTATGGTTTTAAAGTTTTCATCTAAACGGTCCTTTACATTCTTAGTTAAGCTAATTGCTAGGTACTTTATTTTCTTTGAGGCTATTGTGAAAGGATTTTCTTTCCTGATTATTGCCTCGTTCCTCTCAGTGTTGGCATAAAGTATGGCAGTTGATTTGTGAGGGTTGATTTTATGGCCTGCTACCTTTCCAAAGCTTTGAATCAGCTCAAGGAACTTGGGAGTAGAGTCTATAGGATTCTTTAAATACAGAATCATGTCATCTGCAAAGAGGGATAGTTTTATTTCCTCTTTCCCTACTTGGATCCCCTTTATGCTTGCTTCTTGCCTTATTGTACTGCCTAGGAATTCTAGTGCTATGTTAAAAAGGAGTGGAGAGAGTGGGCATCCTTGTCTCGTTCCTGATTTTATAGGGAATGGCTTTAGATTTTCACCATTAAGTATAATACTAGCAGTGGGTTTCTCATACACAGCCTTTATTACATTGAGAAATGTTCCATGGATTCCTAGTTTCTCCACATCTTTTAACATAAAGGGGTTTTGGATCTTGTCAAATGGCTTTTCCGCATCTATTGAGACAATCATGTGATTTTATCCCTGCTCCTGTTGATGTGTTGAATTATATTAATTGATTTGTGTATGTTGAACCAGCTTTGCCTCCCTGTGATGAATCCAGTTTGATCATAGTGTATAATTTTTTTGATGAGTTGTTGTAGACGGTTGGCCAGTATTTTGTTGAGAAGTTTTGCATCGATGTTCATCAAAGAAATGGGTCTATAGATCTCTTTCTTTGATGAATCTCTGTCTGGTTTGGGGATGAGGGATATACTGGCTTCACAGAATCAGTTTGGTAAAGAACCTTCATTTTCAATTTCGTTGAAGAGCTTGAGGAATATTGGTGTGAGCTCTGCTTTGAAGACCTTATAGAATTCAGCTGTGAATCCATCTGGCCCTGGGCTCTTTTTAAGTGGAAGTTGTCTAATTTCCATTTCTATTTCAGAGCTTGAAATAGGCCTGTTCAGTTGGGTTAGCTCTTCTTGGTTCAGTGTGGGTATGTTAATATTGTCTAGGAATTCATCCATTTCTTCTAGATTCTCAAATTTGAAAGACGAGCAGAGGTCCAGAGATAGAAAAAAAGAATGAGAGAGGTCAGGGGAGGTACAAGAGGATTAACGTAGGAGTGTAAGAATATTGTAGTAATGAAGAAAAATATAGCATAAAGATAACTGACCTAAGTTGGTTAGTAGGTAGCATATTTGAGTACAAAGTTTGGAAAGTATTATAATAAAACTTATGTGTTGCTGCACGACTAGCTCTTAGCCCAAGCAGTGGCCTCACAGTGGACCATGGGATGGATCTGTTTTTCTTGCCTACGTTGAGGGAAAGGGGTATTACACAGGATACAGAAGCAAAGATTTCAGAAACATTGCTGTGAGTGAATTACCTCGTAAAAAGCATTTTTATTTTCTTTTATCTTTCTGCCAGTCTTGGGGCTTCAATTCAGGGCCTGAGCACTGTCCTTGGGTTTTCTCAAGTCTAGCCCTCTGCCACTTGAGACACAGTGCCACATCTAGATTTTCTATCTATGTGATACTGAGCAATCAAACCCAGATCTTCATGGATGCTAGGCAAGCACTCTACTACTATGCCAAACTCTCAACCCTGAAAAAGTAAGCGTAAAGTCATCATCATCATATCAAAATATCCTTTCTCCTACAAAGAATGAACACTTATCTATGTGTGTAATGCTTTTTTTTAAATCACTAATTCTTCTGTTTTTCCCTCTTGCATTTTTTACACATGACAGCAAAGCCAATCATCAGGAAAAAATTGATTAGGATACAGAAACCTAATATTATCCTAGTAGATTCACGTCAAAACTATGTGCAAGATGCCCTGTGTGTTTGACCTAGTGGTAGAGTCCTTGGCTACCACGCAAAAAGACTCAGGTTTGTTTCCTCATTACCACATACATAGAAAACTCTGTAAGTGTTGCTATGGCTCGGTGGGACAGCTAAAGCCTAAAGAAAGCCCAAGAACAATGTTCACACTCTGAGGTCAAGTCCCAAGACTAGCAAAACAAAAAAAAAATTCGACAAGGGGCAAATTGCAGGCAGAGAAGGCACTGTGAAGCAAATGTTTTGTAAAGGATGAGGGCAATAATGACCCTTAAGTTTGGATCTTACCTAAGAAAGGCTCCTTGAGCCTGAGACCAGACTGGTAGTTGGGCCTAGTGGAAGACATTGGGATTGGACAAATAAGTTGTGCTGTTTAATACATCCACACATATATTGTGGGATTGGAGGAGAGATTCAGCCTCCAGTATGTCTTTTGTGAGGTCTTCTGTGAGCAAGGATTTTCGGTCATTGGGCCCTGAAAGGTGACCCTGCCTCCCTCACAATGGAACAGAATATGGAACCCTGGTAACCAAGCCACTGTAACTAACAACCAACTCAAGCCAGCTCACTTGGCCTGTGTCTCAGGAGGAAGAAAGATGTTGCTCTGTTGTTGCCAAAGGTCAGGAAACCCGAGTCTCAGGCATGGAAGCTGTGGATGTCTTACACGAAGATGTACATGCTAGATCATTGATAAGCCACAAATCCAGTATAACAGGCCTTTCTCTAAGAAGAAGGCCAGGAAAATCCAGGGCAACCAGATGAGGTATATTTCTAAGAAGAAATGTATTTGACCCCATCATCCTCCCCACACACTACAACTTGATTATTGCCTTGTTCCTGTCACTGTTGGCGTAAAGGAAGGCAGTTGATTTTTGAGAGATGATTTTATGGCCTGCTACCTTTCCAAAGCTTTGAATCAGCTCAAGGAGCTTGGGAGTAGAGTCTATAGGATTCTTTAAATACAGAATCATGTCATCTGCAAAGAGGGATAGTTTTATTTCCTCCTTCTCCTCTTGGATCCCCTTTCTGCTTGCTTCTTGCCTTATTGCACTACCTAGGAATTCTAGTACTATGTTAAAAAGGAGTGGAGAGAGTGGGCATCCTGAATGCTACCCCTTACCACTTTTATGCAAAGCTTAGGCCTGTGGCATTTTACGCACAATTCAACGCTCTGTTTTTTGCTGGTTAATTAGAGGTAAAAATCTTATGGAATTTATTGCATGGCTGATTTTGAACTGGAATCCTCAGGTCTCAGCTTATCCTGAGTAGCTAGGATTGCAGTACTTTTACAACCTGTATGCTCATACACATCGCTTCTGATCCAAACACTCATTGTTCAATTTAACTAACAAGATGTGAGGAAAGATGATTGACTGTAATTTACTAGATGGGCTTCTAGCGAGTATATATTTCCACTTCCACTCTGAAGCCAGGGAAATGTTTCTGGTACTTGTTTCAACTATCTCCCAAAGAGGAAATAATGTGTGAGTACGTTTGCTAGTATTTCAGATAGGAGATGGACTTTGGTGTTTGGAACCTGTTGGGCAGAGTGTATCAGCTGGGCTGTGATAACAGAGATGATGTTTCAGACAGGAATATTTTCATAACAGACAGACTTAGTCCAGATCCTTGGATTTCAGGCCTTGAGTAGATAGAATTACAAGTGTGAGCTGCCACCACCACCTGGTTCATTTTGGAAACCTTAATTGCTTCTCATTTGTTCATTTCCTTTTTTGGAAGATTGATCTAAGCTGGCTGATTGTGCATCACAATGAAGTGATTGGCCTCAGGAATTGCAAATATTTGTTTCATCAGCACGGAATGAATGAAAGTTGATCTAAACCCAATAGTATTTTCCTTCTGATAAATAGGGAACTTACTTATATCATTTTTCCTTGCCTTTGCATTCCCAAAGCAAGCAACATGTTTCTTAAAAACTATACTTCATGAGAATATTATAATTAGAAGCTATCTTCTGCACACTTCAGAATAGTCCTTGCATTTATAAACTTATATTACAATATTAGGTAGAAGAATGGTGACTGTTAGTTTCATAACTATTTCATATGTTTTACTCTTTAAGGCTCATTAACTCAAGAAGGGTTTAAATACATTTAGATAATAGTAGATCATAGCTGCTGCTAATTTGATGTGTGTGCAGATGATACACAGATTAATTAGGATTACTGAAAAGTTTTGTTGAAATTTTCAGTAGTAGACTGCTATGCTAACGGGAAGGTGATAGTAATGATGCTGAAATTCTATGAATCAGCTATGAAGCAGAATTTCAGGGGAGAGTATTTGCTAGGGACTTAATTTCTAAGACACATATCAAGAATATTGAACTATAACACCAAATGATGGACGACTCAGCGTCACATTTTGTTTGTTTTATGCAAGTCTTGGGACTTGAACCCAGGGCCTAGCAACTGTACTTAAATGTTTTTTTTTGCTTCAGGCTAGTGTTCTACCACTTGATCCACAGCTCTACCTCCAGATTTTTGGTAATGAACTGTAAATCAGAATATCATGCAATTTGTTTGGGCTGGATTCAAACCTGATTCTGTGTAGATAGGATTCCAACTGTGAGCGCACAGAGCCTGGCTAGTATCATTCATCATTCAAGTCATGGGACTGCAATTCTGCACCTGGGTCTTGTCACTGAGCTTTTCAGCTCAAGACTACTGCCCTATCCCTTGAGCCATAGGGCCACTTCTGGGTTTCTGGTGGTTAATTGGAGATAAGAGTCACATGGACTTCAGTGCCCAGGCTGACTTTGAACTGCTATCCTTGGATCTCAGCCTCTTGAGTAGCTACATTTACAAGTGTGAGCCACCATACCCAGCTAAATTATTTTTTAAGTTAATTTTTTTGTTAAGTCAATATATAGTTGGCATACGGTTACATAAGTAATGAACACATTTCTTAAGAAAATTGTTATCCTCTCCCTCCTTTTTCTCTGTTTTCCTACCCTCAGCCCCCTCTCCACCCAGATTGTTCAGTTCATCTCCGTTTAGTGTCTTCCAAGTATCACTGTTCAATTGGTTCACCCTTTTTCCTTTGTTTTTTTTTCCATTTTATTATACCCTCTCCATTCCAAGTCACATAAACCTATGTACAAGACACAGGGTACCCGAATTCAACACAGTGACTACAGAGAATAAAACTAAAGGGAAAAAGAAGAAAAGAGGTAAAAAGCAAAGAAAATGAAAGAACATCATACAGTACCTTAGAAGCAACAACACTGAAAAAACAAAACATAAAACCTTGGGCTGAAAATGAAGCTTGCCTAGCATGTATGAAAGCCTGGATTCCATTCCTCAGCACCACATAAACAAAAAACTGGAAGTGCCACTGTGACTCAGCTGGTAGATTTCTAACGTTCAGCACAGAGTGTCTCCAAGTGACAAAAATCTGTCACATTTAAGTCAGGCTTCAAAACTTTGCTAGGAACCAGTTACGTGATTTGGAAGAAAGTCCAATTTTCAAAGAATCACTAGCCAGGCGCTGGAGGGTCATAATTGTCATTCTACTAGCCAGGGAGAAGGTGATTCAAAGCCTTTGCAAGCAAAAAAAAACGAAAACAAAAAAAACTGTAAGATTCTACTCTCCAATTATCCACCCAAAAACTAAGTGGAGTTGTGGCTAAAACTGGTACAGCA